>NC_077227.1:356870765-357506182 GCF_027887165.1 Monodelphis domestica | reverse complement strand
AAATTTGAACTCATGAAGATCAATCTTCCTTTCTCCAGGTACAGGACTCTAGCTTCTTTCTCATGTAGCTATCCCAGAGGTGATTTGTATTACAATGGAACTCTTTTGCCACTGCTATTTTTTTCTATGCATTTACAATTTATTTGTTAATTTAGTGTATATTACATGTTTTCTACTTGCAGTAGATTTTAAACATTTTGAGTGCAGGCACTGTGTGTGTGTATGTGTGTGTTTTCTTCTTTGTTTTCCCAACACTTGGTACAAAATTACATGTAATGTATTTTTTTTCAAGCCTTTACCTTCTGTCCTAGTAACTACTGTAAAACAAAAGGGCAAAGCCTAGGCAATAGGGCCCAAGTGACTTGCTCAGAGTCATACAGGTAGGAAGCATTTGAGGTAAGATTTGAACACAGGACCTCCTAATCCTAGACCAGGCTTTCAATTCACAGAGCTACCATGTTACCCCACATAGAACTGATTTTTAACAAACATTTGTTAAATTAATCATTCACATGACTGTATTAACTCTAAATTCTTTTTGCCTTGGTCTTAGGCAGAAGTAGTACTGGAAAGAACTAGAGTCGTTTAGTTCAAAATTTTCATTTTATTAATGAGTATATAGAGGCATAGAAAGGCACCATCTGTGTTACATGAGCATTAAGGAGCAGTACAGGGATTTGGACTTGTGAAAATAACCTGACAAAGAAAACAAGAGCCCCTAATCAAATAAAAGGGGACGCTCTATTAAAAGGGCAATTCTTTATTTTCCCGTAGGACAAATTCTACTTCTATCCTCTATAGAGGAGGAAGAATAAAGAGGAAGAAGACTCCAAATGTGACTTCCACATTGTTTCTTAGATCCTGCCTAGTTTTCTTTAGGAATCTCATTAATCTCCTCCCCCAGATTGATTCCCAAACACTATTATCTCTAAATCACTCCATTTTCCCATCTTTCTTCACCCTGAAGCTATCAACAGATGCAATATGTCTACATTGACAAGATAAGGATCACGTTTCTCAGTAGATTTTTCTTTTTACATTATTATTTTTTTGTTTCTACTTCCCCCAACCCCCAGGCATCAGCTTTCTAGAGACACAATCTATACTAGCAGAACTGGGTTAATGCAAGGATTTTATGTATCTTGATATCCTCTGGTCTTTGCAATTTACTAAGGCAGCACCATATAATAGAAAGAGCATTGCATATGGAGCCAGATTAATGAGGTCTTAGCATGACATGAAGCTTGGGTTCTACCTCCAGCTCTGCCAAATATTAGTTGAATGATCTTAGGCAAACCCTTTGACCTAAGCCTCAGTTTCCTCACCAGCAAAATGTGTATAATAATACAGCATATCCATAACTACTCTTAGGAAATAATGATAACTCATTACTAGCATTTATATAGTACTATCTTCAAACAACTGCATTAAACTCTGTAATTATTACCTTTATTATACCCATTTTCAGATGAGGAAACTGAGGCAAAGAAAGGTTGACTTGCACAAGGTGACACAGCTAGAAAATAGCTAAAGTCACAGTTGAACTCGAGTCTTTCCAACCTGGCTCAGTTTAAGTATACTGCCAAAGTTCTCTTAATACTTCCTAATATCCTCTCTTATAATACAGAAATATTCCACTAAATTTGTGTATCTCAATTTCTTTAGCCTTCTTATACTACTGCAATAACCTTCTAATGGGTTTTTCTACCCCTACTATCTCTTTTACCTGATATATCTTTGAGATGTAATCTTTCTCATTATAGATTTGATCATGTCATCTATCAGTTAAAAATTGTTTTGTTACTTCTTATTGCATACTAAGTAAAATAAAAAATCCTTTATCTGACATTCAAGGCCATTTACTTTACTTTTTTTACCTTGATTCATATGTATCCTCTCAACCACTCTATTCTCAAGACTATATAGTATCTCCCCACAATGTCCTATATTCTGTTACTTTTTATTCCCCTTCTCTATATTCCATATATTTGGGAAATGACACTTCTTGTCTCTTCCTATAGTGGCACTAGTCATTTTTCAAAGCTTACTTTAAATATTACCACCTCCTTGAAGCTTTCCCTTATACCTCCAGGTTAACGATGATGTCTCCCCTTCAAACCACACATAATATATTTTTCACAAAATCTTTCTAGGATATTTGTCATCTAATGTTTCTTAGAATTATTTCTGTTTCTACCATTTTCCCATTAGCCTCTAAATTCCATGAGAGCAGGGTCTCTGTTTAGCCTAAACTGTGTACCTCCACGAGCATCTAACATAGTAATGTGTGTAAAGAGGATTTAATAAGTGTATATTGAATAATTAAATGAAAAATTTTATGGATGAATGAATGTCATTGGATAAAATTTTAAAGGCATTTCTTATTTTAGTGAACATGGTGAGTAGAATATCCTATTTAGAAAATAAAGTATTAAATGCATTTGGTAGAAACTGAAATCTTGAATCTAAAGAGTTTTTAGATTGAAATAACTACTGCCAAAGTAAAATACATACTTTATATAGCATTATATATAAAACATAACTCAGCTGCAAATACTCAGAATAAGAAGTAGTGATTTAAGTTCTTGGGGTCAGAATAACTCTAAACCTGAATTTCTAAGATACAGGGAAAGGTTGAAAGAGGGGGAGAAAGAGAGAGAGAATGGGAAATGAAGGAACTTTGAATTCTAGAGGCACATTGGAAAGGATTTCACTAATATAATGATATAGGTCTTGTCATTCACTTAACACACTCCTTAATACATTTTTCAACTGTGGAAGAATTCCATACATAGGAACTCATCTTTGGTTTT
Source organism: Monodelphis domestica (assembly GCF_027887165.1). Classification (NCBI taxonomy): domain Eukaryota; kingdom Metazoa; phylum Chordata; class Mammalia; order Didelphimorphia; family Didelphidae; genus Monodelphis; species Monodelphis domestica. Next base: position 357,503,369 of record NC_077227.1, on the reverse strand, counting down.
ATAATGGAGGTCAATGTGTAAACAGAATTCTTTTTTTTGAAATTCAGAATAATACCGTATTCTCCATTTCAAATTCTAAAGCAGAGTGTCAGGCACTAGGGGAGATAGAGCATGTATATAAGATGCAATACCTGCCCTCTGGAGTCTATAGTCTAGCAGAAAGGGAAAATGGGTGATGATATATTAATAAAAGCAGCTAAAATTTTTATAGCAGGTTAAATTTATCCATTTATTCCTTTAAAAAACTTTTACGATAGGTACTATTACTTGCAAATAAGGAAAAGTGAGGTTAAAAGAGGCTGAGACTTGCTCAAGGTCACAATTAAATTTAATAAGCATTTGTTACATGCATACTATTATTTACAAAGTTGTTCACTGGGGCTGTAGAACTAGAAATACAATATAAAGTGGTCCCTGCCTTTGAGAAGCTTATATTCTACCATAGAGGGGAATTTTGCTGTCTATAATTAGAGAATGTCCTTAGACTAAAAAAGGCATTTCTGCCAGATATACATATGAGGAATATGAATTTTAATAAAGGCAAGAGAGGGTCATTGGGCTGAACTTCAGGGTTTAGCTCTTAGACAAGCTTACATTCATTTTAAGGTAATCTCAAAGCATTCTATGTCTGCTAAAATACTCCAAGGAGTCAAAGTCATATACCTCCATGGAGATTTAATGCCAGAACTTCACTGATGTGAGTTTTGGCAACAGAATAACAAAAAAGGAAGTCACATCTACTCTCTTACCTTAAGGTAGAGAGAGTTCTTTGGCCTCAGAGACTCATAGACTTCAAAGACCATGAAATAGGATTCAAAATTAGGATTAAGATTAAGTAACACTATACTTCCATTCATTTTACTTTGGTTTCAGAAGAGCTTGGTTTAGGCCATAGAATTTCCTCCTGGAGGGAAAAACTCATTTCAAATGAAGTTCTGGAAACAGATTATTTATTTCTTAAGAGGGGCAGGGGAAGAAAAGATCTCTTGGGGGAAAATATTTTTTTTCCTTTCATCTGATGCATGAGTGTGTTATGATTTCTCCTAACAAAGTAATTACAGTCTGGGGGCATAAAAGAGGTACTGAAGAGACAACTCTCTTTTTATGGAGGGATTAGAGCACATGCTAAGATTCCAACTGAGTCCACAAGTGGGAAACAGAAACTCCAGACTCCCATACCACATTTGGACCCACATGTGGCAATAATCAGTGGCCACTTTAGAATTGATGGAGTGTTGCCGAGTTGGAGCTGTACAAAACTGGTGGAGATCAATTGAACTTCCATGCCAGTCAGAGACTAGAATGGTAGCCATCATGTCAGAGTAGCAAGATGCAGGTCTAGCAGGAGCAGGATGATTTTATCATTGGGAGACATTCACAGATCTAAAGAATGGAAGAGAGGTGTCCCTTCACAGGTATGGCCTGTCCACACACTTTTTCTTCATGTGTATCTTTCCATATATACTCCCCACATGAATGCTATTCTATGCATGTGTCCTCTAACTCTCAATACTCTACATGCATGTCTCCATGTGTGTTCCTTGGGGGCAAAGGTACACATCTAGATAATATAGCCTTCAAGTTAAATTAGCCTTGCTTATGAGACCTACTATGTGACACAGCTGGTAACACATGATAGGGAGGGAGAAGGCAAAGAATGTCTTAGAAAAGAGAAAGAGGGAAGGAATATTTTCAAGCAGTTGAAGGAAGTAACACCTGAACTTTGCCTTGAAAGAAGACACAGATTCAGAAGGGTAGATATGAGGATGTGCATTTGGGCCATATGGGGATAGCTTACAAAAATGGCTAAAGGCAAGAGAAATAATGTTGAATTCAGGAAACAGGTAGGTGAGAATTAGGGCCTTTGACAGTGTGAAAATTAAAAAATAAAATAAAATAATGGAGAGCTACATAAATATAGATAGAAAAACTTCCAATATAGGTTTAAAACTGATATATGTAATCAAAAGTATACTCAATGATGAAGTAAAGCTCAAATGTGAACTTCCCTTCAGGGCCAGGCTCAATGATGCTAAAGAGACTCTTATTATAAAAAATTATTGAAATATATAAGGATAAATAAAGGATTTCTAATTTAAGGGATTCTATATCCACCCAAATAAACACCCAGGTTCTGCAAGGAACCACTTCTCAAAGCTGTGTTTCACAGGCTTCACTACTGCCTGTTCTGATTAATCCAAATTTATACTATCTAAATAAAAACTACCACTATTATCCTAATAAATCTTAACTTTGCCTTCAAATTATAAAATAGTAAAGGCTAGTTGGTTGAGTCTCAACAAGAATCAAGTTAGGATTCTGAGTCTTAACAGACTCAGAGACCAAATCAAAAACCAGATTTTTCTTTCGTCTTCTCAGAGTTAAACAATCTATAAAAACTACAATAGATATTCAATGGTATTTCTCAAGTTGGGAAAGGAAAACACTGAGCTCCTTCAGATCTTTCCCTCAGAAAGCGAGGCAAAGATGTTCCCAGCTCCAGCCCTGAGAGAGAGTCTCTGAGAGTGTGTGTCTCTGCCAACTGCCAGAGACCAACTGACCAGAGAACAACTCCCAGATGACAGAGATAGTAATTGACACAGCAAAATGGTTATAACTGTCACATCTGAAATTAACATGCCCTCTCAGCTCTGCTTCAAACTCTAATTCTTTTCTCAAGCCAGCCACTTTACTTCTTATCTCTGAACTAATAAAACAATAATTATTTTCTAATATCATCTTTATAACAGGAAGGTTCACTATGGCTGCTTTAGGAAATATGATAAAGAGTCTATGAGAAGCAAATAAAAGAATTCTCATGAAGCAGTGAGGGTCCATATGATGTCAGACAACTTGAGATTGAGGTGGACACTACTGAAACAATTTCATGACTTTTTCAGCTTGAAAGCAGAATTAGAGAAGGAAAGTAGCAAGTGGGTAACTAAGGGTTAAGGATAACTAGAAAGATGAACAGCTGAATAGCAAGGAAGCAAGGAATTCAAGGATGAAAGATTGCCTTATTAAACTAATTAAATATGGGTATTAATGTGAAGGTAGAAAGCAAGCTCCAATCAGCAGGGAGAACAGAATGCGTCCATGCCTGGAGGTCATGGTGAGGATGAAGAAAAAGCTCATAAAGAGGGAGGAATAGGAGAGATTGAAAGTTAACTCTTATGAGAGAAGGGAATTTCAGAGTACAAGGTGCTGAAGATAGAATGGTTTGGGGAAATTACATTAAAAGGGCATAAAAAGTGAGATTCAAGGGAAAGAATTATTTATGGTAGGGTTAAAGGAAATTTTATTGAAGGAGCAAGTATTTATATTGTTTAAAGGATGTATAGTAATTTAAGAGGCAAAGAAAAGAAGGAATGGAATTTGTGGCTTATCAAACACCATGAAAAAAAGGCAGGGGGATAGGAAAACATAAAGTATTTTCATGAGATGTAAATTAGTATGGATTAACCAGAGTATAGATCTAAAATAGATCATTTACTGTAACTTTAACAGAAATAAAAGTTCTTCACTATTCTACTCACTTCCACCCTGTATCCCAAAAAGTATTGTAGAATAAATAAACAAAAGAATTCAGACAGTTCTTTTACATATTTAAAAAGGTAATCTCTAAATTTCTAACTAGTAAAAGCACAGTATGGTAAATCTGTCAGTCAATAAGCATTTATCAAAAGCTTCCTATGTGCCTGGCACTTTACTAAGCAGTAAAGGTACACACACACACAAAGACCAAATCACTGTCTTTGGCAGCTTAATGGAAAATGGTTTGGAGAGGGGAGAGACTTAAGTCAGGGAGTCTAATTATGAAGGATGGCAGCTATGTGACTATAGAGAAGGGGGTGTATGTGAAAGATCTTATAAACATAAAAACAATAAGTTTGTCAATAGATTGCATATGTGGGATGAATGAGAACAGGGACACCAGGAATACACTGAGATTGCAACTGACGGACTGGAAGATTTTTTCCCACTTAAACTTAGGAAAATTAGGAAGAGGGGAGTATGTGGAGAGGGAAAGTTAATTACTTCTGTTTTGGAAATGTTGAACATCCATTTTGAGATGTACAAATATGACTTAAAATTCTGCTTCTATTGCTATTACTCTCTATTATTATCTTGGACAAATCATTTACTATCCTTTGGCCCCCATCTCTTTATATGTGAAATGAAGGTGTTGGACCATACATGCTTTAAGATCAACCCAACTTTAGCTCTATGATTATATGATCTCTTGAAAGGCAATAATGAGGCCAAATGGCCCAGAGAAAAGATGATTGGTTGGGGAGTCAGAGAACCTGGGTTCAAATCCTGCATCTTATGATTTCTACCTGTGTGACCTTGAATAATTATTTTAATCTTTTTAGTCCTCAGTCTCTCTGAAATGATCATTTTGGATTAGTTGGTCTGAACAGTCCCTTCTCCTTTTAAATCATTGATCCTATGACTACTTTAATGGTTTGAATGGGTGGTCACCAATAATTGTAATTAACCCTTAAGCCCCAAGACTATTAATAGCTAGATTTATTAATAAGAAAAATAAAATAAGAGAGAAATATAGAAAGGACATGAAGTATTTTGTAGCCTAATAATCCAGAACCTAACAACTCAGTGTCTGTCTGAATCTCAGCCTCAGAAAATACCAACCCCCTCAGCATCTTGCTGGGTATCATCTTATAAATCCTTACTATACCCACTAGCTCTCTTATATCATTCCCCAGGAACCAATCACAATTCCTCAATTAGCCTGACACCACACAGGGGGGCAGTGCCTGTGGGATCAATTCCATGGTTGCTGATTGACACAAATTCAAAACAAATGGAAGGGAAGTCTAAATCCCTGATTGATCAAATCAAAATACAAATTCCTTTCTCACAATTCCCCCCTGAGATTCTATTGGGAGATAAAATCTCCCATGTTGAAATCTCAATTGAAGGTTTTGGGAGAGTAACATGCCTAATCTCCCCAATGAATCATTTCAAATAGCCAATGTATATTTCTAAGGATCCTTCCACTAAAGGAGTATAAAACATTGCCTTTTTTAAGGGGAAATTACAGCAACCTGGGAACAGGAGGGAAATTTAAAAAAGAAAGAAAACAAAAACAATAATTGGTAAGTACATTGACAAAAAGCCAATTAGGGGGCATTCCCCTTTGGCATAAGAATTTATATTCAAAATAAATGAGTTCAACCCCATTCAGTTCAGTTCGGTTCATTCTGGATCTCTTGATATAGCATATGGTTTCCTCAGGCATCTCCATGGCACCCTCTTCAAAAAAATTCGCCTTCCCAAATTGAGGTGCTGGCAAGTCTTTTATCCTAAAGTTACTCCAAAAGATTTTCAAACTCTGGATTTTAGGACAACCATACAATACCAATGAGTCTTTATATTCAAGAAATTTCTACTCCTCTGATTTAGGATTACTTTGTATCTTCATCAGGTGTGACCATATGGCTTACATTTCTTTCTAACATAGTTTTTACTCTTGTATCATCCCTATGTTTCCTCTCTCTCAGACAAAGTGATATTTGCAACTTTTAAATAGGGTTGTACTTAACCAGGGAATGAAATCAAGGCAGAAAAAAGAGTATTGGGGGCTTTTTTCTCCTCAGATCCTTTTGCCTCCTGTTGCAAAAGTTAATTTCTACGATGTATAGAATCACTAAACATTTATAAATTCAAGAAAAGGGATAATTCCTTTAATGGAGCAATAGAAAATGTTACTTTGGTAATAGGAACCAAACTGTATAATCACATGGCGTATGAAATTAGTTGTGAGAAAGGTGGCTTTTCTAAACAAAGAAACAAGTCTTTCCCCTCTCCATTCATTTTTCTTTAAGAAAAGCTTTCACTTCTGTATAGAAATCACATCATTATAAATGGCTTTTTATCCTGAGTTCTATAGGGGAGCAGAGTAAAATAAAGAGAACTTGAAAATGTTCTAGTAGATATTTTATTCAAAATTGTCTAAATATCTTAATAAATTCCCTGCTACTTTCCACTGTAATTTCATACACATTTAAATTATGTGGATATATTAACCAAAATAAGCCTGGTAACATGTGAACTCCAAGTGTTTCTAAGCCACCACCAATCTTTTGATACAGTCAGATCTATAAGAGGAACAAAAAGTTTTTAAAACTCTCTGGAAACCTTAGAAGGAGTATTTTGCCAATTGGATCTGCTTGGGATGAACAGGTGTTTCTGTTAGCACGTTAATAATGCATTCCCTTAATTAACATAAACAAGTATTGTGAACATTTGTGCACTAGATAAATTCCAGTTTGAATTAATACTGGAAATATTCTAACCAACCTTAGCAATATTTTGAGGAAGAAGATGTGTTTCTTTGAGTGACTATTCTTTTTTAAAAAAGAGAAAACTAAGAGGCAACTAGGTGGCTCAGTGGGTTGAGAGCCAGGCCTAGAGGCAGGAGGTTCTGGGTTCAAATTTGACCTCAGACACTTCCTAGCTGTGTTACCCTGGGCAAGTCACTCACCCTTGCCTCACTCTTGCTGCTCTTCCATGTCAGGACCAATATATAGTATTGATTCTAAGAAGAAAGGTAAGGTTTTTAAAAAAATAAATAAAAAGAGAGAAAATTGGCATGGGGAGAGAGAAATTTCTAGAATCCTTTCCTAATACTTTTGAATGCATTCATATTCCCTGAATGTCCTCCATCTGTACTGAGTTAAATTTGCCTCTCTGCAGTAATTGAAACAAGGGATGTTAAAAGCATTCGAATAATTTTTCTGTTTAGCTCCATAGGATAGAATTAGGTAAAACTACAGGGAGGGCAGATTTTGTCTCAATCTTTAAAAACAATTGTCTAACCAAAAAATGTAATGAGTTGACTGAAAATGTATTGAGTTTTTAGTTACTAGAAGTCTTTGGAATATGTAAGGCTTTTGTGAGGCACAGATGAGAGAATGGTTGTAAAACCCTTTGCATGTCTTAAAGCACTTCATCATTTCAGATATTATTATTATTAGCCTATGGTGCAATTTCTAGGAAACTTCTACTGAACTCCTGTTGAGGTAAAGAAATGCTCAGAGAGTAATACAAGGGGATGACAAGTGTTTAACAAGCAGGGTCTCTGGAAATGTATGCATAAACACATGTTTAAATTTAACCTGCATTATTAACATTTTCTTAAACCTATACAATAAAAATAATTATTCAACCTCTAATTTGTAGTATTTGCCAATTTCTCAGGCATAAAGTCATAAATGACTTTTGCTAGTAGTTAGAGCTGGCTTTGGCACACGCTTTGGAATACCACTTAATGGGAATATTACAAAGGACATTCCTACTCTGCTATATATCAAATTAGATGATCTATAAGGTCCATTCCAATACTGAAAATCTATGTTCTGTAAAATTAGAGAGAGAATGTGGTACCTTTTGTGGAAGACCTTAAAAGAATGATAAAAAAGTCTAAATTTTACTTGATAGTCAATCAGGAGCCATCAGAGGTTGTTGAGTGTCATAAGATGATTAGTCTGGCAGCAACGTAAAAAATGGACTTCATGAACAGCAGTTGGGTGGCTCAGTAGATTGAGAGTCAAGCTTAGAGATAGGAGGTACTGGGCTCAAATTTAAGCTCAGATATTTCCTAGCTGTGTGACCTTGGGCAAGTCATTTATCCTCCATTGCCTAGGCGTTACCTCTTCTCAGCCTTGGAACAAATGATTCTAAGAGGGAAGGTAAAGATTTTAAAAATATATATTTTTAAAAGAAAGATACTGAAGCTGTTAAGTCATTTATAAGAAGTTCTAATGTGATAATACTAGCAACAGAGAATGAGAGGGTGGAAATAGAATACAAAGGACTTAATAACTGATTGAATATGAGAGGTAAGAGAAAGGAAAGCCATAAAGATAACACAGAAGGGCTTGGAACAGCAGAGTCTACATGAATAGCATTACCACAGATAGAAAAGACAAAGGATAGATCAGGATTTGGAGAAAGCTAAGAAGTTCATTTTGGAAGTTTATAATGCAAATTTGATGTACCAGAAGCATGAAGGCTGTTGGTATTTTCAGAGAATGAAAATAGTTGACCTCAGTGGGCTTCCTGAAGAGTCAGTGTCTCATGCCTTAAACTTATGCAGTTGCATGAATTCTTCTATTAAACTGGACATGGGCAAATTTTGATTTTTTGTTGATGGATGGGGGGAATTCACATTGGAATTAAATAATGTTGAAAAAAGTGGAATGGTTATATTAACATATCAAAGTAAGGAGATAGAAGCCCTATAGAGAGAGAAGTACAAAGGAAAACTGTATGAAATACTTTGGAATGAAATTCTTTTGAAGTCCTGTACTTAATAAAAAAAAATGATTATCTGAAGGTATCCATCATGTCTTGCCAATTATCTTACGAAATTTACATATGGGACATGTGTAAGTTCATAGGGGTACAGAAATAAAATGCCCCCATCAGAACAGATCAGATTAGACTACTAATATTGATTAGAGACTTCACAAAATGGGAGATAGAAGAATTATGTTGGTTCTTAATGTGGCAATAAGGTCTATTAGATTTTAGGATCATAGGTTTAGAATTAGAAGGACTCTTAAGAGGTCTTCTAATCCAACCAACATATTCATTTTTTAAATGGGATACCCAAGGCCCAGAGAAATTGAGAGACTTGTCAAAGGTCACAGGATGATGGATTTAGAGATGGAAGCTTCTTTTGAAATCATCTTGTCTTGCAACCTCTTTGCTTCTCCACTTTTCAGATAATGAACTGAAATTTAGATAAGTTCAGTGACTTAACCAAGATGACACATATAATGGCAGTACTGAGATTAGAACCTAAATCCTCTAAATCTTAATCCAGCAGTTATTTCATGACCACTGACAGGGAAAGGATTTGAACATTGACCCTTGGATTTTAATCTCTTCTCAGTGCTCTATGTTTTGGTCTCACATTTATTCACAGTTAATTCCTGAGCCTCCAAGATACCTCACTTGCTGTGTAGTCTAAATTCATAGCTCATTTTAAACTATATAATTTAAATTCATTTTAGATATACTCTAAAAGGCAGCACATTGGTACAGTGGATAGAGTACTGTGTTGGAATCAGGAAGATATGAGTTCAAATTCAGCCTCAAGCACTCTGTAGCAGTGTGACCTTGGGCAAATCATTTAACCTCTGCCTCCATTTTCTCAACTTTAACTAGGAATCAGAAGAGCATCTATCTCAATGGATCATTGTTAGGATCAAATAATATGTTCAAAGTGCTTAGTACAATGCATGGCATATAGTATTCACTATAAAAATGCATACTCTCTTACCTTCCCTGCCCTGACCTAAAACAGGGATTCTTCACTTTTTTTGTGTTATGGGTCTCTTTGTACCTATTCTCAAAATATTACTTTAAAATAAATATAAATAAAAAATAAAATAAAACATAGGATTACAAAAGAAATGCATTATGTTAAGATACATATTGAGATAGCCTGTTTTTTTGTAGTCAAACATTACTACAGGGGGTTGGATTTCATAAATCAGTTAATGTTCCATCTGTTAAGTGTCAGGGAAGGGCAGGTCAGCCATTGTCCCTAAGCTCAGGGAAGCAATAGGGGTTGGCCCACCTGAGAAATAATGGGGGAGGATCTGAGATCTCCAAGCACATCTCCTCATTAAAATATCCACCAATTGGGACTGCCAGGGTAGGTCCAAATGATGCACTCTCAGGCCAATCAAAAGAAAGACATACCTAGGTATAAAAGACACTGTCAGCACTCCCTCTGGGTTTGGAGCGAATAGAGACATGCCAATGCCATTGACCTATCTTATATTAATTAGATTACATGCCCCCATTAATACATTATCAGAAAAGAGAAAAGTAATATTTATCAAATATTAAAACAAAATGAAAAACAAGGTCACAGAGCACCAGGTTAAGAATCCCTTCAAAGCAATCTATACATTTTGAAGAAGAGAGAAGCCAAGAAACCTGAAATGACTTGTCTCTCTAGAACACAGGGTCACCTATTTCTTGTCCTGAGTCCTTTATAGAACTTGACTTCTAGGACCTTCTATTTCCTCATCAGTCAAATGAGGGGTTGAAATCAATGACCTTAAAGGTCTATTCCAGCTCTAAATCCCCCTGCTTATTCAACCAAGGCAACTGAGAGCAGGCCTGTAAATCTCCAACATGTACTCAGGCCTGACACATTCTCAGAGGTCTCTGAATGAGATCTCAAGGAACAGAGAATGGAAGAATGCTCCAGAGCCTTTCCAGAAGAGCTCCACTTTGATTCTGAATTACTCTGTGCATCTTGGCTGGTCTCAGGCAGGCACCCACCTGCACATATACAAAAGGAGCATCTACATCTCAGCTTCAAACCTGAGCTTTCAGCTGGATATAACGCAGAAAGAAACAAAGAAGAGCATGTTTCAGCTTGAATGGACTGCTTTGTTGGAGAAAAATAGAATTTCTCTAAGAGTGAGCTTTGGGGGTAGAAATAGAAGGCTGCTGAAAATCAGTGGAGCAAACTTAAATGCCCTATTGGCAGTAGATGAAAAATGCTCCTAAAGGTTATTTCTCCAATGCAAGTTGTTGTTCAGTCATTTTTTGGTCACTCATGACCCTATTTTAGGTTTTCTTGGCAAAGATACTAGTATAGTTTGCGATTTCCTTCTCCAGCTCATTTACTGATGAGGGAACTGAGGCAAATAGGGTTAAGTGCCTTACCAAAGGTCACATAGCTAGCAAATGATTGGGAATGGATTTCAATTCAGGAAAGTGTCTCCTGGATTTAAAGTCCAGTATTCTATCCACTGTGCCACCTGCCCAGTGCAAAGCTACCTATAAATGATAAAATCTATACCTCCACAAGTGGTCCTGGGTGGAAGGAGCACTGCACTCAGAATGAGGAGACATGGACTTAAGATCCAACTCTGTCACTTACTGGTCATGAAATTTGGTCTGTTCACATCTCTAATTCTCTGTTTCCTTACTTTACATAGGTAACACTGATATTAAAGTTTATACAGTATATATGTTACCCCATTGCATCCTCACAACAACCCTGTAAGATGCTTGCTATTATTATTCCCATTTTAAATATGAGGGAAGTGAGACTGAGAAAAGTTGAATGACTCACCTAAGGGTCAGACAGCTAATAAGTGCCAGAGGGAAGAATTGAAATAATTATTTCCTGATTGCAAGACCAACTCTTCTTAGCCCCTGCATGGCCCCAATGCCTCAGAGAGAGACAATGATGCAGGAACCATCTCTAAGATTTATTTCCTTTATCAATCATGAAATATATATTAAGTATTTACCATGTTAAGCACAGGGCTAGGTGCTGGGAATACAAAGACAAAAATGAAATAACTTCAATACTAAAGAAACTTAGATTCTATCTGGGGAAATGGCATGGGGGAATACACACACATACAAACACACGTATAAGTATATAAACACATTTATATATGTATGTAAATATGTGTATGTATTTATGAAGCATAAAAACAAGCAACTTCAAGCTAATGGGGGGAGGAATTATCTGCTGTTCATGTGAGTGGGTAGGATGATAAGGATAGACCTTATATGAAAGATGATGACTCTTATTTGAGTTAGGTTTTTTAAAAATGAGGGATTCTAAGATGTTAAAGTAAGTGTAAGGGGGAAAGGTTGAGCAATGAAATAGAGAAGGAAGATGGGTATCCTTTGAGAGACATCAAAGAGGCCAGTTTAGATCAAAATGAGAGAGGTGTTTAAAACACTTTGTAACTCCACACAGCTATCAAGATATAAATAGTGATTATGATGATCATTATTAAATTTGGAACTTGGACTTTACTTGGCTTTTGTAAAATAAGAAACTGAACTGTCTTGAAAATTGCTGAATTTTGGCTCAGAATTCCCCACTCTCTCCTGTACAATTCTCAATGTCATCAACTATTTATTGAAGTCGTCTAAGTACTGTGGGGATATAAAAACAATAGGAGTATTTTCTTTACTTGAAGAGCTTGCAGTCTATTCACAGAATAAAACTAACACTGGTAACCCCCAAATTCCATCTTTTTTTTTTTTGGCTTGTCTTGCCTCTAATCAGAGCTGCCTCTGGGAAATCTGAGAATATAGCTCATAATTAGGACTCCCCAGATCTGAGATTTTTCACAAATGACCCTTTAATTGTGGACCAGACTTAAGATACAGAATGACCATTATTCCATTCCACAGAAAATGAAGGAAAGCGACATTAAGGACTCATAATTGCCTAAACGTGAAGTAAATTCCCCATCACTCTATTTTAGTCCCTCATTTCCTATAAAGCCTATGTCATCCTATGGTGCTCACACTACTTGTTTTAGAGCTTTAAAAGAAGGAAACTGAACTAGAGGTTTCTGGGAAAGCAAGGCTCAGAACTCTTCAGTCCAGTTCTTACCTAATCCCTACCCCAGACTAAGAATAATTTAGAGTGTTTGGATTCTCACTGATATAGAAATTTGTTTAGGATTAGTAGATAGATACCAATCCCATACATACACCGGTTAGTCATCTTTCATCTCCCAAACCATCCTTATAGTTACACTAGTTTGGACTCACTTCAGAAGGGAAATGAACTCATTATTCCTAGAGATACAATCTCCCTTTATCTTTAGTGGACATTGTCCAGATATCATTGTTAAGTCATTTCGGTTCTGTCCAACTGTTTGTTGCCCAATTTGGGATTTTTCTTCTCAAAAATACTGAAATGGTTTGCCATTTCCTTTTCCAGTTCATTTTAAAGATGAAGAAATTGAGGCAAACAGGATTAAGTACTTAGATACTTAAATATCAGAGGCCAAATTTGAAATCAGGAAGACAATTCTTCCCAACTCCAGACCTGACACTTTATCCACTCTGCCGCCTAAGCTCCTAGAAAAATATTGTCCTGGAAATTCATGCCCTTTTTTCTATGAATCTAAAGTTCAAGAACTCTGAAGAATTTTCCAGAAATCTGAGATTCGAGAACTCTCACCACTCTGAACACATGGCCCCTACCTCTTTGACTGTTATCTCTCAGATCAAGAGGTCATACCACTTCCTTTCCCATGGTAGAAGCCAAGAAAAAAGTAAGAAGCACTTTGTTCCTGGTAAAAATCCACTCAACACTCATGTACTTCTGCCCCAAGGTACTAATGTTCAGCTCTTAATGCAGTGACAGTGTCTGCTTCAGAATAGGCACTTAATAAATGCTTGTTGACTACCAATGCCATTCCATCCTTAGAATCTACTATGGGAAATTTCTCATCACCACCACCAACAAAAAAAAAAAAAAATTGAGTCCCAGGTCCACTCTTAACTCTGTTACTCTATGAAGCTTTATGAAAAGGAAAAATAAAAAGCAAAGTGCAAAGGCTAAGTTAGTATTGAAAATTGCCTTTCATGGACCAGCATAAAAAAGGGGCTTCTCTCACAGAAGCCCCTCAAATCAAGTCATCTCAAGTAGATTCAACGCAAGTCAAGATCAGGGGCCAAGGATAGAGAGAGATATCAAAGAGTAGAATATGTATAAAGCAGAAACATATTAATCAACCGGCACAAGAACTTGAAAATAAAAGATTAATATCTGTCTACTCAATTGAATCAATATGAATTATTGATATTACTCATTTGCTTCTTTTCTTCTCATCACTTTTCAATAATAAAAATAATAGCTTATATACTGCTTTAAGTTCTGTAAGACACTAGACCCATATTATTTCATTTGGATGTCCAACAACAAGGTGCTATTATTATCCCCAGTTGTAAGATAAGAAAACTGAGGCTCAAAGGTTAAGTGACTTGCCCAGGTAGGACTCAGTATGGAAGTGTCTGAGATAGGATTTGAACTCATTTCCAAACTCCAAGTTCAACACTATCACCATCTATCTACATGACTTTTCTTCCTTTTTTGGGAAAGCTAAATGAGCTAGTGGAAAACAACAATAAAATAAACTTATGCCTATATTTCTATAATATGGTTTTGTTGTTGTAGTTGTTCAGACCTGATAAACTTCTCATAAAACTATTTGGGTTTTTTTTTGGCAAAAATCCCAGGGGAGTTTGCCATTTCCTTTTCATGTTCATCTGCTAGATGATAAATTTCTATAAGAGTTTGAGGAATAAAAGAGGACTCACTGGTGTATGATGGTGTGGACACAAACAGAGTGAAGTAACTTGTTTAGGGCCACATATCTAGTAACTATCTGAGGCCACATCTGAACTAAGATCTTCCCGACTCCAGGCTTTGCACTATAAACACTGGGCCACCTAACTGATGCCACATTAACAAAAACAAAGTTACCATATGGACATAGATATTATTTATTTCTAGTCGTTGATTCTCACTATATTCATACCTAGAGTTTAAAGTAATGTACCCTTCTCTAATTTTTTATAATACTTTGGACCTGTCCCTTTTACTTAAATAATGCATATTATTTATAACATAGTGGAAAACACTGGATCTTGAAGTCAAAAAGACTGAATTTCAAGTCTGGCCTCAGGCATTTACTTGCTGTGTGATCCAAGGTAGGTCACAGTCTGTCTTACTTAGTTTCTTCCTATACAAAAATGGAGATAATAATTGTACCTACCTACTTTCATATTTGGTACAAGGATCAAATGAGATAATATATGTAAAGAGTTTTTCAAACATTAAAGTACAGATATCCCATCTTCCATACCGTGCATAGGGTCTCGTGATCTGGAACATCCATGTAAAAATATTTGGCCTTCCTTCCTTTCTTTCTTTTTTTCCTTCACTTTAAACATTATTTTATTTGGTCATTTCCAAACATTATTCATTGGAAACAAAGATCATTTTCTTTTCCTCCCCACCCCTTCCCACCACCTCTCCCATAGCCGACGCACGATTCCACTGGGTATCGAATGTGTTCTTGGTTCGAACCCATTTCCACGTTGTTGGTATTTGCATTAGAGTGTTCATTTAGAGTACCTTCTCAGTCTTATCCCCTTCTCCCCTGTAGTCAAGCAGTTGCTTTTCCTCAGTGTTTTTACTCCCACAGTTTATCCTCTGCTTGTGGATAGTGTTTTATAGATCTCTGCAGATTGTTCAGGGACATTACACCGCCACTAATGGAGAAGTCCATTACCTTTGATTGTACCACAGTGTATCCGTCTCTGTGTATAATGTTTTCCTGGTTCTGCTCCTTTCGCTCTGCATCACTTCCTGGAGGTTGTTCCAGTCTCCATGGAATTCCTCCAATTTGTTATTCCTTTTAGCACAATAGTATTCCATCACCAACATATACCACAATTTGTACAGCCATTCCCCAATTGAAGGGCATCACCTCATTTTCCAATTTTTGGCCACCACAAAGAGTGCAGCTATGAATAGTCTTGTACAAGTCTTTTTCCTTATTATCTCTTTGGGGTACAAACCCAGCAGTGCTATAGCTGGATCAAAGGGCAGACAGTCTTTTATCACCCTTTGGGCATAGTTCCAAATTGCCCTCCAGAATGGTTGGATCAATTCACAACTCCACCAGCAATGAATTAATATCCCTACTTTGCCACATCCCCTCCAGCATTCATTACTTTCCTTTGCTGTCATGTTGGCCAATCTGCTAGGTGGGAGATGATACCTCAGGGTTGTTTTGATTGGCATCTCTCTGATTATAAAAGATGTAGAACACTTTTTCATGTGCTTAATAATAGTTTTGATTTCTTTGGCTGAGAACTGCCTGTTCATGTCCCTTGCCCATTTATCAATTGGAGAATGGTTTGATTTTTTGTACAATTGATTTAGCTCTTTGCAAATTTGAGTAATTAAATCTTTGTCAGGGGTTTTTATGAAGATTGTTTCCCAATTTGTTGCTTCCCTTCTGATTTTAGTTACATTGGTTTTGTTTGTACAAAAACTTTTTTATTTGATGTATTCCAGATTATTTATTTTGTATTTTGTGACTCTTTCTAAGTCTTGCTTGGTTTTAAAGCCTCTCCCTTCCCAAAGGACTGACATGTATACTATTCTGTGTTTACCTAATTTACTTAGAGTTTCCTTCTTTATGTTCAAGTCATTCATCCATTTTGAATTTATCTTGGTGTAGGGTGTGAGGTGTTGATCTAAACCTAATCTTTCCCACACTGTCCTCCAATTTTTCCAGCACTTTTTATGAAATAGTGGATTTTTGTCCCCAAAGCTGGGATCTTTGGGTTTGTCATATACTGTCTTGCTGAGGTCACTTACCCCGAGACTATTCCACTGATCCTCCTTTCTGTCTCTTGGACAGTACCAAATTGTTTTGATGACCGCTGCTTTATAATATAGTCTGAGATCTGGGACTGCAAGGCCCCCTTCCTTTGTATTTTTTTTTCATCATTTCCCTGGATATCTTTGATCCTTTGTTCTTCCAAATGAACTTTGTTATGGTTTTTTCTAGATCAGTAAAAAAAAAAAAATTGGAAGTTCCATGGGTAAGGCACTAAATAGATAGATGAATTTGGGTAGGATGGTTATTTTTATTATATTGGCTCATCCTACCCATGAGCAGTTAATGTTTTTCCAATTGTTCAAGTCTCGTTTTAGTTGTTTGGAGAGTGTTTTGTAGTTGTGTTCATAAAGTTCCTGTGTTTGTCTCGGGAGATAGATTCCTAAGTATTTTATTTTGTCTAAGGTGATTTTGAATGGGATTTCTCTTTCTAGTTCTTGCTGCTGAGCTGTGTTGGAAATATATAGAAATACTGATGACTTATGTGGGTTTATTTTATATCCTGCAACTTTGCTAAAATTGTTGATTATTTCGATTAGCTTTTTGGTTGAATCTCTAGGATTCTTTAAGTAGACCATCATGTCATCTGCAAAGAGTGATAACTTGGTTTCCTCATTGCCAATTTTAATGCCTTCAATTTCTTTTTCTTCTCTAATTGCTACTGCTAGTGTTTCTAGTACAATGTCAAATAATAGAGGTGATAATGGGCATCCTTTTTTCACTCCTGATCTTAATGGGAATGTTTATCCCCATTGCAGATGATATTAGTTGATGTTTTTAGATATAAACTGTTTATTATTTTTAGGAATGACCCTCCAATTCCTATACTTTCTAGTGTTTTTAGTAAGAATGGGTGTTGTATTTTATCAAAGGCTTTTTCTCCGTCTATTGAAATAATCATGTAATTTTTGTTGGTTTGCTTGTTGATGTGGTCAATTATGTGGATGGTTTTCCCAATATTGCACCAGCCCTGCATCCCTTGTATAAATCCTACTTGATAATGGTGGATGACCCTTCTGATCACTTGCTGAAGTCTTTTTGCTAGTATCCTATTTAAGATTTTTGCATCTATATTCATTAGGGAGATTGGTCTATAATTTTCTTTCTCTGTTTTTGACCTGCCTGGCTTTGGAATTAATACCATGTTTGTGTCATAAAAGGAATTTGGTAGAACTCCCTCTTTGCTTATTATATCAAATAGTTTGTATAGTATTGGGGTTAGCTGTTCTTTGAATGTTTGATAGAATTCAATGATGAATCCATCAGTCCCTGGGGATTTTTTCTTAGAAAGTTCTTTGATGGCCTGTTGGATTTCTTTTTCGGATATGGGATTATTTAAGAAATCTATTTCTTCTTCTGTTAGTCTAGGCAATTTATATTTTTGTAAATATTCATCCATATCACCTAGGTTGGTATATTTATTGCCATATAGTTGGGCAAAGTAGTTTTTAATGATTGCCTTAATTTCCTCTTCGTTGGAGGTGAGGTCCCCCTTTTCATCCTTGATGCTGTTAATTTGGTTTTCTTCTTTCCTTTTTTAATTAGATTGACCAGTACTTTGTCTATTTTGTCTGTTTTTTTCAAAGTACCAGCTTCTAGACTTGTTTATTAGCTCAATAGTTCTATCACTTTTGATTTTATTAATTTCTCTCTTAATTTTTAGGATCTCTAGTTTGGTTTTCTTCTAGGGGTTTTTAATTTGTTTGTTCTCAAGTTTTTTGATTTGCATTTCCAATTCATTGATCTCTGCCCTCCCTAAATTGTTAATATATGCACTCATGGATATGAATTTTCCTCTAACTACTGCTTTGGCTGCATCCCATAAGGTTTGAAAGGATGTCTCACCATTGTCATTTTCCTCAATGAAATTATTAATGGTTTCTATGATTTCTTCTCTAACTAACCAATTTTGGAGTATCATATTATTTAATTTCCAATTAATTTTTGATTTGGCTCTCCATGTACCCTTTCCAACCAATATTTTTATTGCTTTATGATCTGAAAAGGTTGCATTTATTATTTCTGCTTTTCTGCATTTGAGTGCCATGTTTCTGTGACCTAGTATATGATCTATTTTTGTGAATGTGCCATGTGGTGCTGAGAAGAAGGTGTATTCCTTTTTGTCCCTATTTATTTTTCTCCATATGTCTATTAACTCTAATTTTTCTAAGATTTCATTCACCTCTTTTATCTCTTTCTTATCTAAATTTGAAAGTGGTTGGTTCACTCCAACACAGCTCAGCAGCAAAAACTAGAAAGAGAAATCCCATTCAAAATCACCTTAGACAAAATAAAATACCTAGGAATCTACCTCCCAAGACAAACACAGGAACTATATGAACACAACTACAAAACACTCGCCACACAACTAAAACTAGACTTGAGCAATTGGAAAAACATTAACTGCTCATGGGTAGGACGAGCCAACATAATAAAAATGACTATCCTGCCCAAACTTATTTATCTATTTAGTGCCATACCCATGGAACTCCCAAAAAATTTCTTTACTGATTTGGAAAAAAGCATAACAAAGTTCATTTGGAATAACAAAAGATCAAGGATATCCAGGAAAATAATGAAAAAAAACACTAATGAGGGGGGCCTAGCAGTCCCAGACCTCAAACTATATTACAAAGCAGCAGTCATCAAAACAATTTGGTACTGGCTAAGAGAAAGAAAGGAGGATCAGTGGAATAGACTGGGGGAAAGCGACCTCAGCCAGATAGTATACGATAAACCCAAAGATCCCAGGTCTTGGGACAAAAATTCACTATTTGATAAGAACTGCTGGGAAAATTGGAAGACAGTGTGGGAGAGATTAGGAATAGATCAACACCTCACACCCTACACCAAGATAAATTCAAAATGGGTGAAAGACTTAAACATAAAGAAGGAAACCATAAGCAAATTGGGTAAACACAGAATAGTATACATGTCAGACCTTTGGGAGGGGAAAGACTTTAAAACCAAGCAAGACATAGAGAGAATCACAAAATGTAAAATAAATAATTTCGACTACATCAAATTAAAAGGCTTTTGTACAAACAAAAGCAATGTAACTAAAATCAGAAGGAAAACAACAAGTTGGGAAAAAATCTTCATAAAAACCTCTGACAAAGGTTTAATTACTCAAATTTATAAAGAGCTAAATCAATTGTACAAAAAATCAAGCCATTCCCCAATTGATAAATGGGCAAGGGATATGGATAGACAGTTTTCAGATAAAGAAATCAAAACTATTAATAAGCACATGAAGAAGTGCTCCACATCTCTTATAATCAGAGAGATGCAAATCAAAACAACTCTGAGGTATCACCTCACACCTAGCAGATTGGCTAACATGACAGTTATGGAAAGTAATGAATGCTGGAGGGGATGTGGCAAAGTAGGGACATTAATTCATTGCTGGTGGAGTTGTGAACTGATCCAGCCATTCTGGAGGGCAATTTGGAACTATGCGCAAAGGGCGATAAAAGAATGTCTACCCTTTGATCCAGCCATAGCACTGCTGGGTTTGTACCCCAAAGAGATAATGGACAAAAAGACTTGTACAAAAATATTCATAGCTGCGCTCTTTGTGGTGGCCAAAAATTGGAAAATGAGGGGCTGCCCATCAATTGGGGAATGGCTGAACAAATTGTGGTATATGTTGGTGATGGAATACTATTGTGCTCAAAGGAATAATAAAGTGGAGGATTTCCATGTGAACTGGAACAACCTCCAGGAAGTGATGCAGAGCGAGAGGAGCAGAACCAGGAGAACATTGTACACAGAGACAAACACACTGTGGTATAATCGAATATAATGGACTTCTCCATTAGTGGTGGTGTAATGTCCCTGCACAATCTGCAGGGATCAAGGAGAAAAAAACACTATCCAAAAGCAGAGGACAAACTGAGGGAATAGAAACACCGAGGAAAAGCAACTGCCTGACTACAATGGCTGAGGGGACATGACAGAGGAAAGACTCGGAGCAAACACTCTGATGCAAATATTAACAACATGGCAATGGGTTCAAGTCAAGAACACATATGATACCAGTGGAATCACGCGTCGGCCACGGGGGGTGGGAGGGAGGAAAAGAAAATGATCTTTGTCTTTAATGAAAAATGCATGGAAATGAACAAATAAAATACTATAAAATTAAAAAAAAAAGTGGTTGGTTCAAGTCTCCCTCTAATATGGTATTACTGTCTATTTCTCCTTCAATTCTCCTAGTTTCGCCATTAAAAATTTGGATGCTATACCATTTGGTGCATACATGTTGATTAGTGATATTTCCTTATTGTCTATACTCCCTTTTAACAGAATATATTTACCTTCCCTATCCCTTTTGATCAGGTCTATTTTTGCTTTGGCTTTGTCAGATATCATGATTGCAACTCCTGCCTTCTTTCTATCAGTTGAGGCCCAAAAGGTCTTACTCTACTCTTTAATTCTAACCTTGTGAGTATCAACCCGCCTCATATGTGTTTCTTGAAGATAACAAATGGTAGGGTTTTGGGTTCTGATCCAATCTGCTATTTGTCTACATTTGGTGGGTGAGTTCATCACATTCAAATTCAAAGTTATGATTGTCACTTGTGGATTCCCTGGCATTTTGATATGTTCCCCTAGTTCTGACCTTTCTTCTTTAGCTATATCCTTTTGAACCAGTGATTTACTTTAGGTCAGTCCCCCTAGTCCCCTCCCTTGATATGCTTCCCTTTCTAGCCCCTCCCTTTTTATGCTCCCTTCCACTCCCCCCTCTCCTTCCCTCTCTTTTTATACTCCCTCCCTCCTCCCCCTCCTTGATTTTCCTTTCTTTCTTACCCTGTTGGATAAGATAGAATTCAGGATCCTACTGGATCTAGATGTTCTTCCCTCTCAGATTTGATTTCACTGAGAGTAAGGTTTAAGTAATTGCACTTCACGCTTTCTTCCTCTCCTTCTCATATGAGAGTTCTTCCCCTCCCCTTCCCATGTGTATCTTTGTATGGGAAAGATTATTCTATTTAGTCCCCCCCCCAATTTCTTGAGGTAAATGTTAGTATTATCGATGATTCCCCCCCTCCCTTTTTCTTTCTATGCCCCCCTTTCACCAAATCTTCTTGATGCCCCAATCTTTCCCTATGCATGATTCTTCTAACTACTCTTATGATGCATACAATTTTTGAGAGTTACACAATACATTTCCCCACATATTAATATATATAATTTGATATAAATGTAGTCCTTATAGGAGAGAGTTTGACTTAAAGAAAAAGATAAGATTTATCTCCTTTTCCCTTTCTTTCATATTTACATTTTCATGTTTCTCTTGCTTTCTGTGATTGTATATCAAATTTTCCACTAAGTTCTGGTCTTCTCTTAGCAAATGCTTGGAAATCTTCTAATTTGTTGAATGCTCATACTTTCCCCTGGAAGTATATAGCCAGTTTTGCTGGGTAATTGATTCTTGGTTGGAGACCCAGCTCTCTTGCCTTTCTAAATATTGTGTTCCATGCTTTGTAGTCTTTAGTGTGTTAGCTGCTAAGTCCTGTGTGATCCTTATGGGAGCCCCCCTATAGCTGAAGCTCTTATTGGCTTCTTGTAGGATTTTCTCCTTTTCTTGGAAACTCTTGAATTTGGCGATTACATTCCTGGGGGTTGTCTTTTGGGGATTTAGTATAGAGGGTGTTCTATGAACCCTTTCTATTTCTATTTTGTCCACTTGCTCCAGAACATGTGGGCAATTTTCTTCTATAATCTCCTGTAGAATTACATCAATGTTTTTGTTTATCTCTGTTTTTTTGGGGAGACAAATAATTCTGAGGTTGTCTCTTCTTCCTCTGTTTTCCAAGTCTGTGACCTTTTCAGTGAGATATTTTATGTTTCTTCTAGTTCATTAATTTTTTTGGCTTTGCTTTATTGATTCTTGCTGTTTTGTAATCTTGCTGTCTTCCAGTTGCTTAATTCTGGTCATTAGGGACTGGTTTTGCTTTTCAGTTTTGTCTGCCCTTCTATTAGATGCTTCCAGCTCCTTCTCCAATTGTGAAGTCTTGTCTATCAGACTGCTGATTTCTTTCTCTCATTTTTTTCCAAAAGGTTTCCATCTTTTGGGTAAGCTCCATTTTGAGATCTTCCAGAGCTTGTGGATAGTTTCCATTTTGGGAGGCATGTTCTGATTTTGTTTGGATTTCATCCTCATTCTCTTCTTTTCCTTGGGTACTCCCTCCATGAAAGTTTTCAATAGTCACTTTGTTTCCCCCTTTCTTCTTGGAGGCTTGATTTTGGGACATGTGTGTCATCCCTTTAGTGGTTTTATTCCACTTTCTTTTTTTGGCCTAGGGTCTGGGTGATGTGGGCGGGTTTTCTGTGAATTTAGGTTGCCTCAGACTAGTTCTTCCCAGCCTCTGAGGTTTCTTAGAGAGCAGGCCCCTGTGTTCAGCCCAACTGCCCAGGTGTTCAGCGCGGCCCACCCAGGTGTTCAGCTCTGCCCAGTTGCTCTTCGCAACCACCCTGGCGTTCAGCTCCATAGCCCCCTGTGCTCAGCGCAGGATTCTCCTGTGAAACCACCCTGAGAGGTCATTTCCTTGCAGTCTTTAGATCCCAAGGACCCTGGTGTGCCCCCCCACCCAGACAGAGACACTGCTCACTCACTTGCTGTCCCAGTGAGAGCTCTAATAGCTTACTCTGGTTTAGTGCGGGAGGGGGGATTGGAGGGGAGGGGTGGCTCAGTTCACATTTTTGTGTGAGCTTTTCCTCCTCCTTATAGTGTGGAAATATTCAAACCCCATGTACCTTCATTTCTGTGGGGTACTGGAGAGTCCCTCCATTCTTCCAAATGTGATCTTTATGCTCTTTTGAGGTAGTCTATTTCATTTGGTGCCGGGGAGGGGAAGCGAGTCACATCTAGATTGCAGCCATGTTTACCAGAAGTTCTGACCTTCCTTTCAAAGCAGAGAAGAAGCCTAAATTTTTCATTTATTTTTTTGGAATATTTACAGTATTTTATTGTAAAATTTTGGTTAAGAAAATAGTTATAAGCTATATAGTCCCTAAACTTTTTCTGTGTCATCTGCTGACCTTTGTGTATCATCTGTGGCTTCCCCAAAACTCCTCCTTGAAATTCCCATTTAATTTCTGATGCTCACCTGCAATATAGTGAAATACAATAGGGAAATTTACAATATGGAAGTGATTCTTGTACTATATTAATGTTGTAATGGTAGTGATGTTGTTCCTTCTTTTACCTTTGAGGATCAAGAGAATCATATTTTTCCTCCTTCATTCATGTCAGTCCTTCACATATTTGATGAGAGCCAATATGTGCCCTGTCAACCCAATTTTTCTTCAGATCCAATATGTTCAGTTCTCTCAACCAATCTTTGTATAGCATGGTCTCCTATTCTCTTCAATATTGGCAGTTTCTCTCTTCTGCACATCCTACTAAACTTAGTCTTGCTAAAATGTGGCACTAAAACCTAAACACAAATCTTCACATGTGGTCTGACCAGGGTAAAGGACAGGGGGCTTATTACTTCATAACTACCTTCTTATAATTTTTGTTGCATTATGGAGAGGTCTGTATGTAGGTCTTCTGACCCACCATCCATCTCTTCAACTCCCATTGGTTTATAAACTCTGATGTTAGGAACCGTATTTTATTTCAGTTATATGTCATCATCAAGCAGCAGGCTTTTCCCATCTCAGGAGCTTAATAAACATGCAGAGTTCAATTCAATGTAGTGTGCATTACTTATTTGACTCCATATTTTTTATTTGTTTGTTTGCTTGTTCCTTGCCTTGTTTAGATCACAGGGATTACATCTCTCTATTTTGTATTCAACACAGCAAAACTTGTCGTACAATAAACATTAAATAATAGCAACAATAATAATGCAGGACCTGCTTGCATTGAGATTCAGAACAGATGATGAGGTTGGAAGGAGCTCCATTAATAAATGAACTCTTGTGTAGTGGTATACAGAAAGCAAAACAGAAAGGCCTGCAAGCAGAATTGGAAATGGTGGACATTTTTCACTCTTTCCTGTCATTTGCCTTGGCATTCAAACACTAGAGGATATTAAATTAAACAGGTCACGAAACCCAGACTTTTGTCTGCTGTGTATTCCATTTTTCTAATTGGTAGTTTCAGCATAGAGGAGACTCCTCTGAGCACAGAGTAAAGGGAAGTGAAAGTGGGAGGATACCACACTTTAGCCTCTTCTTCTCATCCCATAATTCATCTCATAAAACTACTGTCTCTCTAATTTGTTTTCAAAAACAAAACAAAGAGTACAACATTACCATAAACATTTTAGAACTTATTATATTACATGAGCATATTGAAAGTCAGGAGCATTGTTTTTGGTCAGACATTTCAGTTATGTCTGACTTTTCGTGAATGGATTTGAGATTCTATTGAAGAGGTTTTTCATTCCTTTGACCAGCTCCTTTACTGGTGAAGAAACTGAAGCAAATAGGATTGAGTGACTTGTCTAGTTAATATCTGATAGTAAGTATCTGAGATTTGAATTCAGATATATGAGTCTTCCTGACTTTAGGTCCTGAATTCTATCCACTCTGCCACCTAATTGTCCTAAAAGTATGTATTTTTATTGTTTAATTATATACTCTTCTGGTCAATTAATAAAAATAAGTTAATAAAATTCAGGGCATCTCAAATGTAACATTTCATGGGTTCAAAGGACATTAAATAAATTAATTCATCTGATTCTATCAGCAACCCCATGATGTAGGTTAGTGTAATTATTAGTATGCTCAATTTAAAGATGAGAAAACTCAGTTTTAGGGAAGATAAGAGGCTTGTTCAAGATTAAACAGTAAATAGGTGGTGAAGCCACATTTGAAATGCTGATCTGTTGGCTTCAGAGCCAATGTTCACTAAGAAAAGCCCAAAAGTTGTTCTAATCGTCACATATAGAAAAATTTTGATTAACCGAGACACTACTAATCAGGATTTTTTTTCCCTGAATACCATTTTAAAGATAAAGTTATAAATAACAAGAAAACTAGAAGATAGTAAAATATTTGAGAAAGTAACTTTTAGGCAAAAGTCTGAGTTCAGTAAAGATTCAGCCAAATCTGCATATCTCATATAATCACAAGGAGTAGAATACAAGCTCCTTGGGAGTACTCTTTTATTATTGTCTTTGATCTTTACCATCATGCATAATCCCTTGCACATAATATATACCTAATATTTTTAATTGAATTATTGATCCATTATCAATATCAATTTCACTGAATGTTTGTAATTATGTCACTTTGCTAGTGTAACCTC
Organism: Monodelphis domestica; assembly: GCF_027887165.1. NCBI lineage: Eukaryota > Metazoa > Chordata > Mammalia > Didelphimorphia > Didelphidae > Monodelphis > Monodelphis domestica. Next base: position 357,477,863 of record NC_077227.1, on the reverse strand, counting down.
AGTCCCAAGAGAGAAGTGTGGAATGACTAGAGAGGAAACATATTTATTCTATTTCCCTTGTAGACCCCCAACACGATACCTCCCTTGTTATCTAAAGGGTAACAGGGTCCTCACCACAGGTAGGGGCTTGAATATACTAGGTTCTCTTAAACTAAGAACCTTATGTTAAAATCTTCAAGGTCCTTCAAGATTACTGATTATCACAAAAACCAAAACAGTTATTATTAAAGGAAGGATATGAATGAATATATTTTAGAAATAAATACAAGAAAGAATCACCTTTTAAAAAGATGATTGTATAGTTTACCCTCAGGTAAAAGAGCTATTTTCTTTTTTTAATTTTCTTTTTATTAACATTCAAAACACTTCCATGTTGGTCATTGTTATAAGAACACATTCATACAAAACCGAAACCCCAAAGTAAAATTGTAAATATAATGATATGAAAGATAGTATGCTTGATCTGCTTCCATCTGACTCCATTGGTTCTTCCTCTGCAGGTTGAAGCCTCCCCCCTTATAAGCCTTTCAGGATTGTTCCAGATCATTGCATTGCTGAGAATAGCCAAATTTTCACAATTGATCATCATACAATATTGCTGATTCTGCATACAATGTTCTCCTGGTTATGCTCATTTTACTCTACACCAGTTCATTCTGATCTTTTCAGCTTTTTCTGAAATAATCCTGCTTAGCATTTCTTATGTCACAATAATATTCTATCACCAACATGTACCACAATTTGTTCAGCCATTCCTCAATTGATGCACATTCCCTCAATTCCCAGTTATTTGCCACCTCAAAAATAGCTATTATAAATACTTTTGTATAATTGGGTACTTATCCATATTTTTATAATCTCTTTGGGATACAGAAATGGTATTTCAAGATCAATACATATATACAGTTTTACAGTCTAAAATAGCCATTTTGGAAGGAAGAAATGCAGTCTATCAATTGTTGTTGTTCAGTCTTTCTTTAAAGCATGTCCAACTCTGTGTGACCTAATTTGGGTTTTTCTTGGTAAAGATACTGTATCTTTACTTCTTTAGATCATTTTATATATGAGGAAGTTGAGGTATACAGGGTTAAGTTACTTAACCAGGGTCATACAGCTAGTGAATATCAGACTAGATGTGAATTTAAGTGTTCCTTACTCCAGGCCCCATACTCTATTCACTGTGCCACCTAGTTGCCCAAAAACTAAACCAAGAGTAATAAAAATTAAAATACCTTAAAAACCACAAAACCAACGAAGATGATAAAAGAGAAGAATTGTGCATATTGGAAGAACTAGGCAAAGAAAGACACACTAATATACTATTGTTAAAACTATGGCTTTTTCCAACCCATGTATAAAATAATTATAAATTATTAGAAAAAAGTTACTAAGCTTTTCATATCCTTTAACTTAGAGATACTAAAACTAGATATGTCCCAACAAGGTAATGGGAGAAAAGGAAGGCAGTCTATGTATAAAGAAGAAAATAAGCATAATACAGATATGGATTATATATAGTTATTGATATATGCTACTCTACATTACAAATATTCTTATTTGTAGTACTGAACAAACAGTACTCTTTGAATATTATCAAATATCATTGTCCTGCAAAGAACAACTGTGAACAAATTTCAGACAATTTTGAAGACATATAAATTGATGAAATTCAAAGAAAGCAGAACCAGAATAGAAAAGTAACAAAAATAATATATACAAAGGCAGTAATAAAAAACAATAAATGCCATATCAAATGCAATGATCAGTTCAAATCAATGTAACAAAAATCTGGTTACAAATGCTAGAGATCAGGATGGGATTGCAAATTTCCCCATAAGTTTTCCAAAGTTATATGATTTAAATTGTCTCCCTCCCCACTTTGTAGAGCTGGCAAGCAATTCAATCTGAGTTATATATGTATTGTCACTCAAATCGTATTTTCATATTATTCATTTCTATAAGTGAATATTCTTATAAAACCAAAATCCCAAAATGTATACCCAAATTAATAAGGGATAAATCATATGCTTTCATCTCCAAGAGTTCTTTCTCTGGAGGTAGATAGCATTTTCTTTATAAATTCCTCAGAATTGTTCTGGATAATTGTATTGCTGTTAGTAACAGTCTATCACATTTGATCATTTCACAATATTGCTATCACTGTATACAATGTTTTCTTGTTTCTGCTTATTTCACTCTGCATCAATTTATGTAGGTCTTTCTAGTTCTTTCTGAAATCATCCTGTTCATTATTCCCTTTAACACAATAGTATTTTATCACCATCATATGCCAAAATTTGTTAAGCTATTCCCCAAATGAGGGACACCTCTTTAGTTTCTAATTTTGTAATAGAGTTAAAAAAAAACAATCAATTAACAAGTTAAATACTTGTACTGAGTCTTTACTATTTGCTAGTCACTGGGATAGGTACTTAGGACACAAATACCAGTGAAATAAAGAAAAGGTGGAGGGGAATACAGTTTGTTAAAATCTCAATTTTGTTGATAGAATCTGCTTTGCTCCCACCCCAAAAATGAGTGAAATGAGGAACCTTTTTTCAACCCTTTTTTGAGATAAACCCTGGTAATTTTTATTTTCCTAAAACAAGTTTTAAAGAAGAGTTTCTAATAGTTTTTTTTTTAAGTATAGTGGTTTCTAATTAATACTGAGTTAATTAGAAAATTCCATTAACCAGGGTGAATTGACAAATATTCCTTGGGCACATGCTACCTGCAAAATATTAGGGATATTCATTCTCTGAGAACACATAATCTTTATGACATGAACTCTGCAAACAGCTTAGCTATCTTAATACATACATAATATTAATAATATTCTAACTACATATTTAATCTTCATTCAACTAATATTTAATAAGTGATTATTCAGACTGTGTCATCAAGAAGGAGCCAGTGGGAGGGCAGCAAATTGGAAATATATGAGACTTTCTCTGACTTCCGAGAACCTATAGTAGTCTATCATTACTTCCTGATGAAGAAAGGAACTAGGCAGATGAAAGAATTGGTGTGCATGAATATTTTAAATACAATTTTCACCTGTATTTATTAAATACCTGATGGGGATATACATCTATGTGCATGAGAAGCAAGGATAATACAAGCAAAATGTCAAGTATGGATACTATATAGTTTGGTTTAACAGTCTCTGGCTTCCCAATTCCATGTCTTTTTATTCCCCTCTCCTGAGGATAACTTACTCTTCTTTACCATCCAGGTACCACTTCTTTAGCACTCCTTCATGCATTATTTCCTATCTTACTCAATAACAACTTGCTTTCATCAGTTTCATTCACAATAAGGTATCAACCACTCATAACCCACCTACAATAGGATACTTTCATTTTAATGACTGTCAAACTCTAAAGATAAAAAAAGTATAGAATTTCAGGCATCAATGAATATGGCATATTAGAGAGATGGGGGCTCCTCCATATACCTGTTGTTTTTCACGTTCATATGTTTGTTTCTTTTGGCTTCTGGTTCCCTTTCCTGATGCCCTTAAAAATGGCTGCTCCTGGTAGGGATTAAATGTGTTTGGGTTGTACTGTATGAATGCTGAGGACCCTTTCCAAATCTCAAATGCTCTGATTCTGGGATTTTGATACATGAGGGGAAACATCTGAATTCCTTTCATCCTTTGGAAGACTTTGGTTTTGTATTTCTGCAATTCAAATCAATTCAACCAAACACTCAACAGTGAACTGGGTTCCAGTCTCCTCTCCCATAACCCATCATCTGTTTTATAATTTATTCTTTCACAATGAATGTTTTAGAAGGGAATTGATTTTATGTAACTACAACAAGTATGGAAATCAGATATAACCTCAACACAAAGTAAGAGTAGAAATCTTACAGCATAAGAATTTCTAGAGTAGGATGAAAATTCATCATCACTAGATATTTATATATAAAAACAAAACAAAAAAATCTTCGGCCAATTTAGGCAACCATGGAAGGTCTTATGAGGATAATAATAACAACAACTTATATTTCTTTGACACTTGAAGGTTTGCAAAACACTTTTCTTAAAAAAAAAAAACCTTGAGAAGTCGGTTGTATAAATATGCTTGCCTTGTTCAGCAGATGGAGAATTGAGGCTTACACAAATAGGAAGTATATGATGCAGACCTAGAACCTAGCATTTCAGATTTGGAGTCAATTTTTTTTTCTAGTACAGAATCTTATAATCATGTATTGAATATTCCTCCAAGCCTACCACCTGATAAGCTGAATATTTTATGTCCAAGGAAAGATCTAAACTTGTATAAAAAATCTAGTTATTAAACAAATGAGTTCTCTAAAATATCTAGGATCCTTTCCAATTCTAAGATTCTGAGGTTTACAACATACAATCTATTAGCTATTTTGTCTGACAAATTTGTGAATAGAGAGCACTGAGTAAAGCAGTCAATCTATTAATCAGTCAACAAATATATGTCATAAATACATCTACATGTATATATACATGTATATACAATACATTTATCTAATAACATATCTAATAGTTATAGCCATCTTATACTTCCTTCTCTATTCTCTATATCTTTTGTTCCTGGTTCTCATTTCTAGGACCAAGTGAAACAAATCTAATCTCTCTTCCAAGTGACAGCTTTTAAAATAATTGCAGAATCACAAATTTATAATAATCTAGTCCAACCTCCTCCTTTTATAGAGACCCAGTGAGGCTGTCCAATGTCATAAAGATAGTAAATATCAGAGCGAGTGTTTGAACTCAACTCCTTTGACTCAAAATCCAATATTCTCTACAGTTCCCAACACTAAAGACAGTTATTGTGTGACGTTCTCCCTCACCTCCAAGTTCTTTAATTTTCCAGATTAATTATCCTGTAGTTTATTTAGTTGATCTTCATATGGCATGTTCCTCCAGGCTCTTTCCCATTCTTATTTGATAATTTAGACATCTCTGAATTCCCCATAGTGCAGTATGCGTTGCCACTCATGGGCACTCCAAAAATTCCTGGCTGACTGAAACAAACTAAGGCTGCCTAACTGTATTTCTCAAGTTACCATTTTCTTTCATTCTATCTCATTCATCCAGGCATATTTTTCCCCACTCCACACCCCTTTTCCAACATGGCTCATTTTCATAGACTGTGATGTCACCCTGAAGGTAGAAGGATGGTAAAAACTATTATTTCACACATGAGTGATAATATTTTCATCTTCCAAACAACTCAAATAAAGGGCTAGTAGGGCTATTAAAAAACAGCACAAACAATCCAAAAATCAAAAAGCAATTCTTTTCCCGTCAGATGGCCATCACTTTCAGTGAATACTGTAGGTTTATTTACTTTGTTTTATTTGTTGTGCATTGTAGACACAGAGAACAGCCTAAGCATTGTAGTGACAAATAACATACTTACAGCAATTTCTTTAGTAAAAAAATCTACAAAATAATTAGTCTGAAACAGATTAAAGTGTTCTTTTCTTTTAGTGGCTACAAGAAGAAAGGGCAAAACAGGGAGGTCCTACTTAATGGAGTATTTTCCAAACAATTAGCATTTGTCATATTCCTACTATGGACTAGGTACTCTGTTAGGCACTGGGGGATATAAAAACAAACGTCAAGCAGGTTCTGTTCTCAAGATACTTTCGTTCAATATGAAAATGGAGAAAATGAATATATGAAAAGAGGAGTATCACTAACAACTATTAGCATCATGAAAGCAAAATGAACTTGAACTGAGTCTTTGAAAGGAGCCAAGGGGCCCAAGAGCCCTAAGAAGGAAAAAAAAAATCCAGGCAGAGGATATAGCCTATTCAAAGACATGGAGGCAGGAGATAAGACATCCTATTAAAATAGCGGCAGGCTAGTTTTCCTGAAACATAGAGTATGTGAGGTAAAGTGTTGGTTGTAGCCCTTTGTACTGGAGAGGACCAAAATGACATCACTTGTGATGTCTAATACTCATGCATAAATTATAATTAAGCCAAGCAGGATGCAGGGATTGATCTTGGCTTCTTTGATGTCTAACCAAGTTCTAAACTTTCCATATCTTGTTTCAGCTACCTTCATCACCAATGAAACAAACTGTTCTCACCTGCCCCTTCTACCAGACAAGTCTTCACATGCCTAGGGGAGACACCCCTCTAAGCACCAATGGCTTTGAGGCTTGTCAGTTCCCCTCAGTCTGGGTTAGTCTACCTGCCAAGACAGTTTACTGGGGTGTGAGTGCTTGGAGTCACAGGTAAGAGTTGGCTGGCAGTGGGAAACCAAAGGAGGCAAGCAACCCCAAAGGCATTCAACAAGCCCGCACACCAGAGGTTCTAGTTCTCCCTGAATGTCCCATAGAACCCTGAGCAATGAGTAATCAATTCTAAAAAGATAGTGTGGAGCTAGATTATAAAAAGCTTTAACTATCAAACAGACATTTTTTTAACTGTATTCTAAAGGTGTTGAGGGGGAACAGAAACTTGAAGAGCCTCTACTAAATTGTTGAAGAACTGCTGTTTCAATCAAAAGTACTCTATGGTTTCTTTCCCTCTGGATTTTCAGTTTAAATAATTCTTTAGGCACAGAGAACTGAAATACCCAGAGAGCAGCATAGGAGTCCTCACTCTTCATGCCAAAGTAGACAAATAGCTAAATTTTGGCTGAATGAAAAGAAGACCTTTAGAAAAAGTTAATTGTCCCAAAATAGAAGGGATGGCATTGGGTGGTCCTTAAATACTTGAAGTCTATAGAATATAGTACCTTCTGGTTCCAACATCCTATATTCCTAAGACCTTTTCCCAGGGTCTAATAGTCTGTATTCCAAGGTCCCTGCCAACCCCAACCCTAACTCCTTGACACAGGGCCCAGTACCACAGGACTTATAATCTAACTGGGAAGACCAAGCATCAGCCAAATAAATTCATGATAATTTAGTCCAAATCTAATTCCCAGTCTAGAGTGAGGCTGTATGGATGATTTAAATGAAGCCTGTGGAGTGTTTGAATTTCTGCTTAAATCATTATTCACTCACAAAGATAAAAAGTTATCCACATCTAAAAATGTCATCCTTTAGATAAGGTCTTTTGACATATTAGTTGGCCTTTTCATTATAAATGTCCCCCTGGCTTCTATTTTTAAAAATCCTTTGATTTTAAAACACTTGCAAGTCAATTATTTATTCAGAAGGATGCTAATGAAAGCCATTGTAATTAGAACAAAAGTCAGATGAATTTTGAGTGATTCCCACCCCCCTTCCTTCCCAAAGATCTCTTTAAAGGAAAAACAAACATGTCTATTTCATGTTTGTCTTCTGCAATCATGCAGCAATTTGAAGTTGATGGAGGGCAATCCTATATTTTACATTTAGAAATGATATTTGTTCTGATTTCCTTTCTCTGTTGCTCCATACATATTCCCTTTGCTCTCCTCTTCTATATATTTTTTTAACTGTGATGTTGACATGGCTTCAGTTTTGTTTCCAGATCAAATTTATTTGCAGCTTTCAAAGGGAAAAGGTCAACCTGAATGGACTCAGTGATTCATATCCAGGGCCGTTCATTTCCACTATCAGACAGATGTTCCTCGTGGTGAAAAATTACTGATTTCTATTCAATAATCAAATTCTTTGTAGATATCATCTTTCAAAAGAATTCAGTTTGGGTTCTTAAATGAAAAGGAAGTTAGATCATTAAACTGGCACCCAAACTAATGCATTTTAAATGAAAAGATTTTTAAGCCTTTAGAAAAAGAGAGAGAGAGAGTTAAACTGAAAGATTCGGGTAAGCTCAAATGAATATGTTAATTCTGTCAACATTCAAGACTCAGAGGCCAAGTCTAGGAATAATATAGCATATGGTGATTTATTGCTCCCGAATCATAATTTAACTACTATTTTTCTCCTACTAAATAAATGTGTTTAGTGAAATTTTGGTCATGGAATATGCATATATATATATATATGTGTGTGTCTGCTTTGTTTCTAAGATGAGGTTGCTGTGCTAAGAGACATTAGTGATTTTCAATCAGATATGTCAAAAGGGATTGAGTTAAAGGAACAGATGACAGATTAATCCATAGCTCTTTCATCTACATAGTGCCAAATTTAATCTCCCTCTCTATGGACATTAAGCATTTGCATATCTGCCACATCATTTCTATTTAAATGGGAAAAAAGACTGAGATGAACTACAGGGGGTAGATTTAATAGAAGTTGTTTAGCTAAAGCACCATGGAACTCTTTTGTAACCAAGAGTTTCTTTCTAGGACTTAAGTAGTCTGTTTATCTTGGACTAATTGAGACATTTTCAGGGTACTACCACAGGTGAAAGAAAGAAATAAGTACCTGCTTGTGAATGATAGAGTGGGTCACTGGGTTATCACATTTAACTTTTCACAACAGGCAAAATCTTAGACATGCTGGTTCTTATTATCTTTAAACAGGGCAGAAGCACTTTCTCCTACTCTTTGTCCCTCACCATTAATAATATCTTCTGTCACAAAATTGTCTCCTAGGAATATGAAAGACACACAGTCATCTAAACACATTAGATTACAAGAACAAAGATTTAGAGATGGAAGGAACCTTTGGGATCACTTAGTCCAGCTCCTCATTTTATAGATATGTAAAATAAGGCTCAGAGGAACTGGAGTCAAGATGGTGGCTTGTAGACAGAGAACATTCAGACCTCTGAAAACCCTTACTCACCAATTAAAAACAAAATACTCCTAGGGGACTGAACACCAAATCTATCAACAGGACAGAGCCAAGAAACCTTCCTGCTTGACTCAACTTAAAAAGTATGCCCCCAAAAAACCTGAATTTGAGAACACTCGGGTTTAAGGGGAAGGAAGAAGGAAGGTCCAAGGACCCTGCCCATACCTACAGTACTGAGCCTCCAGCAGTGGCTGGAATCTCTAGGTGGGCAAGGGTGCTAGTCTGGAGGGAGCACCTTGTGGGTAAAGCTCTGCTAGGGTCAGGGCTATGAACAAAAGCAGTGAGGTATCAGTTGGAGAAGAAGCACAGAGCATGTACCCTAGTTGCAGTGGAGGAATTCCATATTGTCCCCTCCCCCCCTTCCCTAGGTTTTGGTCTCAGGGCACATCCAGCTCTGCATGTTCAACTAATCTGGCCTTAATCTTATCAAGCCTTCAGAGGGCCTGGAAGCTCAAGTTCCAACACCTCTCCCCCACAGACTGCTCTGAGAGCCTTGCTAAGCTCAAAGGGTGAAGATTGACAGAAAAGCCCAAACCCACAGATCCAACACATAATGAGAGGAGTAAAAATGCAGGGGGAAAATAAGGGGCAAAAATGAGCAAACAACAGAAAAAGAAAAAAAAAAGAAATTACAATTGACAGCTTGTATACAGGCAATGAATAAAGAGAAAATAGAACAAGGGAAGATCAAGGAACACCAAGCAAAAACACAGAAACTCCATTGAATTGGACAGAGGCTTTGGAAGAACTCAAAATACAATTCAAAACACAATTAAGAGAGGCTGAAGACAACTGGGAAAAGAACTTAAAAACCAAAATAAGTCATCTGGAAACAGAAAATAGTGTCTTGAAAACCAAAATTAATCAGCTTGAAAATGAGGCAAAGAAGATGAAAGATGACCTCCAAAGAAAATAAGACTAGAAGAAGGATGACCAAAAATCCAGGGATGAAATTCATTCTTTGAAAACCAGAATACAACAATTAGGAGCAAGTGACTTCACAAGGCAGCAGGAAACTATAAAACAAAATGAAAAGAATAAAAAAATTGAGGAAAATATGAAACACCTCATTCACAAGACAGAAGATTTAGAAATTTGTTCCAGGAGAGACAACTTAAGAATCATTAGTCTACTGGAAGACCAGGACAAAAGAAAAAGCCTAGAAATCCTCCTACAAGAAATTATCCAAGAAAACTGCGCCGACATTTTAGAATAAGAGGGAAAAGTAGAGATTAAAAGAATCCACAGATCACTTCCTGTACTTAATCCCCAAGTGACAACACAGAGGAATGTTCATTCAAATTGAAGAACTATCAGACCACGGGAAAAAAAAATAAGCTGCTAAGAAGAAGTCATTCAGATACCAGGGAACTACAGTTAGGAAAACACAGGATCAGATTGCATCTACACTGAAGAACTGAAAGGCATGGAATATGATATTCTGTGTGTGTGTGTGTGTGTGTGTGTGTGTGTGTGTGTGTATACAGCTAGAGCTAAAAAAAAGAGATTAATATTAAAAGAAATGGGAAAAGAAGCAAATGAGGGTAAATTTATATGTCACAAAGAAGCTCATGGCGGGAGGGGGGAGAACATAGATACACTGGAAGGGTAAAGAGGTTGGAGATAGGAAATACTCAACTCTTACATGCTTTGAAACTGACCCAAAGAGGGAAGAACAATCCAATCCATTGGGGCAGAGAATAGATTTGCTCTCTATATGGGGAGTAGAAGGGAAAAAAACAGACTGGTAGGGAGGGAAGCAGTACAAAGGAGGGAGAGGGTGGGGCAGGGCAATTTTAAAAAGACTGCAGGGAAAATAAGAGGGGGAATAAAAAGGGAGGGGGATCGAAAGGGAAGTAAAATAAGGGTGGGAACTACGGAGGCTGATTATAAATAAACATTGGTGTAGAAGGAAATAGTGAAAGAAGAAAGGGAAGGACCAGGAGCAGAAATCAAAAAGCTGGGAAATACACAGCTAGTAATCATAACTCTGAATGTGAATGGAATGAACTCATCCATAAAATGCAAGCAAATAGCAGAGTAGATTAGAATCCGAAACCCTACTATATGCTGTCTGCAAGAAACACACATGAGGAAGGTAGATACGCATAGAATGAAATAAGAGGATTGAGCCAAATCTATTGGGCATCAAATGATAAAAAGAAGGCAGGAGTGGCAATCATGATATCTGACAAAGCCAACGTAATATAAATCTAGTTAAAAGAGAGAGGGAAGGTAATTACATCCTGATAAAAGGCAATACTGACAACAAGGAAATATCTGTACTCAACATATATGCACCAAATGTCATAGTGTCCAAATTTCTAAAGGAGAAACTAGAGGAGCTCAAGGATGAAATAGATAGAAAAACTATACTAGTAGGAGATCTCAACCTTCCTCTATCCGAACTAGATAAATCAAACCAAAAAATAAATAAGAAAGAGGTAAGAGAAGAGAATGAAATCTTAGAAAAATTAGATTTAGTAGACATTTGGAGAAAAATAAATAGGGACAAAAAGGAATACACCGTCTTTTCAGAAGCACATGGTACATTCACAAAAATTGACCATGTATTAGGGCACAAAAACATTGCAAACAAGTGCAAAAAGGAAGAAATAATAAATGCAACCTTCTCAGACCACAATGCAATGAAAATAATAATTAGTAAGGGTACATGGAGAGATAAATAAAAAATTAATTGGAAATTAAACAATATGATTCTCCAAAACCAGCTAGTTAAAGAACAAATCATAGAAACAATTAATAACTTCATTGAAGAAAATGACAATTGTGAGAAATCCTTTCAAAACCTATGGGATGCAGCCAAAGCAGTACTCAGGGGAAAATTTATATCCCTGAGTTCATATATTAAAAAATTAGGGAGGGCAGAGGTCAATGAATTGGGCATGCAAATTAAAAAACTAGAAAGTAGACAAATTAAAAATCCTCAGATGAAGACTAAATTAGAGATCCTAAAAATCAAAGGAGAAATCAATAAAATTGAAAGTCAAAGAACTATTGATTTAATAAATAAGACTATAAGCTGGTACTTTGAAAAAACAAATAAAATAGACAAAGTACTAGTCAGTCTAATTTAAAAAAAAAGAAAAAAACCAAATCGACAGTATCCAAGATGAAAAGGGAGACCTCACCTCAAATGAATTGGAAATTAAAACAATCATTAATAACTACTATGCCCAATTATATGGCAACAAATATGGCAATGTACTTGATATGGATGAATATTTACAAAAATATAAATTGCCTATACTAAAAGGAGAAGAAATAAATTACCTAAACAATCCTATATCAGAAAAAGAAATTGAACAAGCCATCAAAGAACTCCCTAAGTAAAAATCTCTAGGTTCAGATCGATTCACAAATGAATTCTATCAAACATTCAAAGAACAACTAATCCCAATATTATACAAACTATTTGACAGAATAAGCCAAGAAGGCGTTCTACCAAACTCCTTTTATGACACAAACATGGTACTGATTCCAAAACCAGGCAGGCTAAAAAGAGAGAAAGAAAACTATAGGCCAATCTCCCTAAAGAATATAGATATAAAAACCTTCAATAGGATGATAGCTAAAAGACTCCAGCAAGTCATCACAAGGGTTATCCACTATGATCAGGAAGCATTCATACGAGGAATGCAAGGATGGTTCAATATTAGGAAAACCATCCACATAATTGACCATATTAATAAGCAAACTGGCAAAAATCACATGATTATCTCAATAGATGAAGAAAAAGCCTTTGATAAAATACAACACTCTTTCCTATTGAAAACACTAGAAAGTAAAAGAATAGAAAGGCCTTTCCTAAAAATAATAAACAGTATATATCTAAAACCACCAGCAAACATCATCTGCAATGGGGATAAACTCGAAGTCTTCCCAATAAGATCAGGAGTAAAACAAGGATACCATTCTCACCTTTATTATTTAATATTGTACTAAAAACACTAGCAGAAACAATTAGAGAGGAAAAAGAAATTGAAGGTATTAAAATTGGCAATGAGGAGACCACGCTGTCACTCTTTGCAGATGATATGATGATTTACTTAAAGAATCCTAGAGAATCAACCAAAAAGCTAGTCAAAATAATCAACAACTTTAGCAAAGTTTCAGGATACAAAATAAACCCACATAAGTCATCAGACTTTCTATGTATGTCCAAGCCAGTTCAACAGCAAGAATTAGAAAGAGAAATTCCATTTAAAGTCACCAGAGTCAATATAAAATACTTAGGAATCTATCTGCCAAGACAAACACAGGAACTTTATGAATACAACTACAAAACACTCTCCACACAATTAAAACTAGATCCAAACAATTGGAAAAACATTGATTGCTCATGGGTGGGACAGCTAACATAATAAAAATGACCATCATACCCAAACATATCTATTTAGTGCATACCCATTGAACTTCCAAAAATGTTTTTTACTGACTTAGAGAAAACCATAACAAAGTTCATTTGGAAGAACAAAAGATCAAGGATATCCAGGGAAATAATGAAAAAAAAATACAAAGGAAGGTGGCCGTGCAGTCCCAGATCTCAAACTATATTACAAAGCAGTGGTCATCAAAACAATTTGGTACTGGCTAAGGGACAGAAAGGAGGATCAGTGGAATAGACTTGGGGTAAAGTGACCTCAGCAAGACAGTCTATGACAAACCCAAAGACCCCAGATTTTGGGACAAAAATCCACTATTTGATAAAAATACTGGGAAAATTGGAAGACAGTGTGGGAGAGATTAGGTTTGGATCAACACCTCACTCCCTACACCAAGAGATACTCAGAATGGGTGAATGACTTGAATAAAAAGAAGGAAACTATAAGTAAATTAGGTGAACACAGAATAGTATACATGTCAGACCTTTGGGAAGGGAAAGATTTTAAAACCAAGCAAGACTTAGAAAGAGTCACAAAATGTAAAATAAATCATTTTGACTACATCAAATTAAAAAGTTTTTGTACAAACAAAGCCAATGTAACTAAAATTAGAAGGGAAGCAACAAATCGGAAAATAATCTTCTTTATAAAAACCTCTGACAAAGGTCTAATTACTCAAATATATAAAGAGCTAAACCAGTTGTACAAAAAAAATCAAGCCATTCTCCAATTGAAAAATGGGCAAGGGACATGAACAGGCTGTTCTCAGCCAAAGAAATCAAAACTATTAATAAGCACATGAAAAAGTGTTCTTAATCTCTTATAATCAGAGAGATGCAAATCCAAACAACTCTGAGGTATCACCTCACATCTAGCAGATTGGCTAACATGACAGCAAAGGAAAGTAATGAATGCTGGAGGGGATGTGGCAAAGTGGGGACACTAATTCATTGCTGGTGGAGTTGTGAACTGATCCAGCCATTCTGGAGGGCAATTTGGAACTATGCCCAATGGATGATAAAAGACTGTCTGCCCTTTGATCCTGTCATAGCACTGCTCGGCTTGTACCCCAAAGAGATCATAAGGAAAAAGACTTGTAGAAAAATATTCATAGCTATGCTCTTTGTGGTGGCAAAAAAATTGGAAAACGAGGGGATTCCCTCCAATTGGGGAATGGCTGAACAAATTGTGGTATATGTTGGTGATGGAATACTATTGTGCTCCAAGGAATAATAAAGTGGAGGAATTCCATGGAGACTGGAATAACCTCCAAGAATTGATGCAGAGTGAGAGGAGCAGAACTAGGAGAACATTGTACAAAGAGAATAATACACTATGGGACAATAGAGTGTAATGGGCTTCTCCATTAGTGGCAATGCAATGTCCTTGAACAATCTGCAGGGATCTAGGAGAAAAAACACTATCCTTAAGCAGAAGACAAACTGTGGGAGTAAAAACACCAAGGAAAGGTAACCACTTGACTATAGCGGTAGAGGGGATATGATTGAGGAGAGATGTTAAATGAGCCCCCTAATGCAAATACCAACAACAAGGAAATGGGTTTGAAACAAGGATACATGTGGTGCCCAGTGGAATTGTGCGTTGTCTAGGGGAGAGGTGGCAGGAGGGGGGGAGGAAATGAAAATGATCTCTGTTTCCAATGAATAATGTATGAAAATGAGCAAATAAAATAATGTTTAAAAACTAAAAAAAATAGTAATTCCATCTCTCTGTACCTCAATTTCTCCATCTGTAAGAAATGGGTAGTACTGTTTTTATACCTAAACACACTATCAGGAAGAATAAAAAGTCTGTAGAGTTAAGCTATAGTGAAGCATTGCTTTACCATAGATTAGGATTAATAATTATCTGTTTATGTAGAAAAATAATCTAACCTGGATATCTCCTTTGTACCACCCATGGCACCAGCATTCATTAAAGGACTGAGCAGGCATTCATTAAATATCAGTGATGTGATAATAAATCAATTGTGGCATGAATTGTTGAGCTACAGACTAGGCAATGCTGTTTATGGTGATATATAATTAATTGAATGCTCTGATCCAAAGATTGGTCAAATGGCTCAAAATCATATTTAAAAAATTCTTTAATGTAGTTCCTATGTCTGTACTATTTATATTTTTGGAGGTAGTAGGCTGTACTATTTGTTCCTATGAACATCTATCTATAACAAGGCCTAGAGGGGTTGTACTGTGCTAGAGGGAAGTGGGATATCCTGGGTGATCTCTCTTATCTTTTGCTTCTCTTTGTATGTGCTTCATTTAAAGGAGGGAGGAAAAGAGAAAGGTAGAGACAGAAAGAGAGATACAGAGAGAAAGCTACATGGAAAGAGAGAACAAGAGACAGAGGGGGATCCTTTCAAACCTAGACTAGAAGAGTACTTTCTCCACTAAATCCTCCAAATTTGAAACCAAAGAACTCCAAAAAAGGAGGAATGAATTCATAAAAAATCTGCCTGTTTTGAAAAATATTTGTAAAGACTCATAAATTATCCCATCTTCAGCCACTCCAAATGATTGATGCTTTTAATGTATATTTGAATCTAGTGTAACTAAGCATGAATCCATCAAATACCAAAACTATCTTGCCATTTTCTTTTGTGTCCAAGTAACTGGAACCCGTTTCTTCTCTGTTTTCAGCAACTGGTGAGTCATTTATGGTCCTGTAGGAACTGTTGCACAAACAGGACTGTCTCCTTTTCTTCATCATCCTTTATACCATCCTTTAGACACAATCTTCTTGGTTCTTTTTCCAATATTATAATGTACCCAGTACCAATAGCTTCTTACACATACCCTTGACCTCCATGGTCAATTATCATGACAACCAAATGAATCCTAGGACCATTAATTTTGCTGTTTTTCTTTACATTGGTGTAACTTTTTAAAAATATTTTTAAATGGCTAAGAAATAGAAGTGTGTGTCAGTGGAATAGAGGTGAATGACAATCTAGTGTTTGATAAACTCACCCCAGCTTCATGGATTAGAACTCACTATTTAACAAAAACTGCCAGGAAAATTGGAAAACAGAATGGTAAAAATGAGGTAGAGATCAATATTTCACACCCTATACCAAAATAAGGTCAAAATGGACATATGGCTTAGACATAAAAGGTAACATGATGAGTTTATTGGGGAACATAGAATAATTTACTTGTCAGATCTGTGGATAAGGGAAGAATTTATAGATAGAGAAGATTATAAGATATAAATAAATAAATCATTTTGATTATATTAAATTTAAAAGGTTTTGTGCAAACGAAGGGGAACAACAAACTGGGAAACATTTTATAACAAATTTATAACAAAGATCTAATTTCTCAAATATGTAAAGAACTAAATAAAATTCATAATATAGGTCATTTGACGATTGACAGATGGGGAAAGGATCTGAATAGTTTTCAGATTAAAAATTCAAAGCTATCAATAATCATTAGAAAAATGTTCTAAATCACTCATGAGTTGAGAAATGCAAATTAAAACAACTTTGAGGTACCAATATGACAGTAAAGGAAAATGATAAATGTTAGGGGGATGTGGCAAAGTTGGGACTCTGATGCATTGGTGATGGAGTTGTGAACTGATCCAACTACTCTGGAGAGCAATTTGGAATTATGCCTGAAGGCTATAAAACAATGCATTCCCTTTGGTTTGGTAATACCACTATTAAGTCTGCACCTCAGAAAGATAAAAAAGGGGGGGCAAAGGGACCTAATTGTACAAAAATACTTATAGCTTCTCTCTTTGTGATGGCAAAGTATTGGAAACTAAAGGGATGTCCATCGATTAGGAAAAGGCTGAACAAATTATGGTATATGATAGTGTTGGAATACTATTGTGCTGAAAGGATTGATGACCTGGATGATTTCAGAAAGAGCTAGAAAGACCTTCATGGACTGTTGCAAAATGAAAAAATAAAACCAGAAAAACATTGTACACAGCAACAGCAATATTGTGGAACAATCAAATGTGATAGACAACTATTATTGGCAATACAATGATCCAGGACAATTCTGAGAGACAAAGAATGGTATCCACCTCCAGAGAAAGAACTGTTGGAGACTGTCTGCAGATGAAAGCATACAATTTTTTTGTTGTTAATTTGTGTTTATGTTTTGAGGTTTTGGTTTTATAAAATTAGTCACATTAAAAAATAAACAATATAGAAATATGCTTTGCATGATAATACATGAATAACCCTGATCAAATCACCTACCTCCAATAGGAAGGGTAAGGGAAGGGATGGAGGGCAATAAATTCAATCATATAACTTAGAAAACCTTGTATGGAAATTTATTATTAAATGGAATTGGTAAAAATAAAAATAAAAAATAAAGCAGCTTTTTGTTTTCCTTATTGGCCCCACACCTTGCTTCAGTGCATGCACAAATACACACATACACCCTTCTAAAACACAGAACAGGAAACCAGAAAATTTCAGTTCTAATCCTGACTCCATTAATAACCAATTATGTGACTTTGCACAGGTCACTCCCACACTTCAGACATCATTTCCCTTTTCTATCAAATAAAGGGCTTCTACCAAATGATCTCTAACATCCTGTGATACTAACGTTTTCTGCATTTATCACAATCCTTGTCTCAAGGTTGTGCTTTTAGAATGAATGAAATACTATACTTTAAAGCTATTCCCAGAATTGTGAATGTTAAATCACAGGGAAAGCCATATTAAAATGTCTTCCACTGCAATATTTCCTGGCAGGGGTTAAAATTAAAGGCAGCTGGAAAGCTTAATCACCCCACGTGTGTGAACACCCAAGTAATATTTACTAGACCTCTGCAACTTCCACTATCCATAAAATGATTCCAGCCCCCATACTTAATTATGCCCTGAGTAACAGTATATTTATGAAGGCAATTAATAAATTAATAGGGTTTTTAACACTATAAACAAGTTGTAAGTGCTGCCTAACATGTTTTGACATGATGACAACTATTTGCCACTCTCACACTAAATCACGACTCTGTTAATATTTATTCTGTCAAAATCTTGGAAATAATTGCTGTATTTGACCTTTATGTATACAAACATCCCCTAATTCCCACTTGTTCTGCCACTACCAGAACACTCCCAAAGTTTTGATAAGTCCAACTGACTCAATCCTTCGCAGCCCAGAAAGAATGAAGAAGCCAGAGACATACTCACGTGATTTTACACATTAGCACATTTTAATTAAATCTCTCAGAGGGTACAATAATATGTGTGGATCTAATTAACGTACTCATCAGGCTCATAAGTGGACCAAAGAGTAAAATATTTGAATTCAAGCAAAGCAATGCTATTAAAGGGGGAAATTTGGCAAAACATTTGTTCAGCTCTATGAGGAAAACAAATTCTTTTTGTCAAATTTTGAGTATTGGCTACTCTATAGATATCTTGAGATCACAGAATTAAAATGAAATGAGACTCAAAGGCTACCCTGTTCTAACTTCACATTTTTCATATGGAAAAATTGAGACAAGAGAGATTTTGAATTGTTTTTGTTGGGTATATCCAAGGTAACAAAGGGAACAATGCTAAGTGAACCACAGCCTCGTATAGACTGGACCACTCTGTCTGCTTTTGATGTTAGTTTTTGTGTGTTTTTACAACCAATTTTGTGGTTGTATATTTCAAAGGAGTGGTTGAGGAATTATATCCAAATAGTCATTTTGTTTCTTTGGGGTGTCAGTTTCTTTACCTATAAAATGAGGAGGCTGAAACAGTTGAGTTCTAAGGTCCTTTCTTCTCTTGACTTTCTACATTTTTTTAAATTGAAGATCCCTGTGGGTTCTAACATTTAATGGCATTTTGGTACTAAAATGGCTCCTTCAGGACTCAGTCAGTTGTGGAATTTAGAATCACATTAGAATATCTGGAATACAGGAAAGAAGAAACCCAATTTCAACAATAAAGGCCATGTTAAATCTCATTTCCTCTCTAAACAGATAAAGACTAATAATTGAACTAATTTTTTTCATTATATTATGTAGCACAGATCAAAAGCTACAAATCTGGCATATATTTAAGACTATTTTTTCCTGAGAATTTCTGGGAGATTAATTTTCCCTTCCTTATGGAAGGTTAACAGAACCAAATTTTCTGGCTCTCAGTCTGGCAAATGAACAAGTCTACAGTATCTCCCTTCAGAATTATGTAGTTTTGTTTCAAGACCAGCCAGGGAGAGAGAGATTTGAAATTGACACAAACTCATTTGTAAATAAAATTACAACTAATTTGGGAATAGAAAGTGACATCCACCAAACCCAAGTAACAAGCACATTAACAAAAGCTTTTCAGTTTTAAATTATCACAACTGTCAATTTTACTTCAATTTTAAAACTCCAAATCAAAAAAAATTCTCTACTTAAAAGCCATTTCCTACATCAACAATATTATTTAAGGTCTTGTGTAGTGTTACCAATTAGCCATTTAGGAAATGTATTTAGTCAGAGGTCCATTTAGGCTGGTAAAATAACGAGATCTGGGTAATTCAATTAAAAAAAAAAGTTTTTGACTTTCGGTCAAGATGGCAGCTTAGAGAAAGCTAAAGTTCAGATCTCCAGAAACCCTTCCCTACCGAACTCAAACTATATGCTCCTAGGGCACCGAAATTCAAAACGATCAACAGCATAGACCCCGGGAATCTTCCTCCTGGACCTGGATCAAAAGGCATGCCCCCCCCAAAAGCCAGAACCCGAGATCACTTGTACCTAAGGGGTAGGCAGAAGGAAGGTCCCAGGACCCATCCCCCCCAACCCAGAGCTCCGAGTCCAAGGCAGCAAAGGGAACCTCAGAGCCTCAGGGCCGGCTATTCTGAAGGCCTCTTCCTGAAAACAACCTGACACAGATGAGGGGGCACCCAACACAGACAGCAGGGAGACAGAGAGAGACGGGGGGAGCCTGTAACCCCCTGGCTGGATCCCTCCATCCGAGTCTCACGGAAGGTCCCTGCCTCAAGGCATACTCAGTTCAACCCAGGGAAAGCTAAGCTTATCAGGAGCCCTCAGAGCTCCTGGAAACCGCGGCCCCTCCCCCCTCAGAGTGTTGGCTCTTCTCGCAGGCTAAGGCACAGAAACAAACACCCCGCGGAAAGGGCCAAGCCAGTCTCACAGCATGGAAGTAAGGCAATGGAGAAGCATCGGGAGGGAACCGAGAATATCACTAATCAACATGAATGCACGAAATAATATAGCACCCAAATTTCTAATGGAGAAACTAGGAGAATTGAAGGAAGAAATAGACAGTAATACCATATTAGTGGGAGACTTAAAACAACCATTATCAAATTTAGATAAATCAAATCAAAAAATAAATAAGAAAGAGGTAAATGAAGTGAATGAAATCTAAGAAAAATTAGAATTAATAGGCATATGGAGAAAAATAAATAGGGATAAAAAGGAATACACCTTCTTCTCAGCACCACATGGCACATTCACAAAGATAGACCATTCATTAAGTCACATAAACATGGCACACAAATGCAGAAAAGCAAAAATAATAAATGCAGCCTTTTCAGATCACAAGGCAATAAAAATAATTATCAGTAATGGTACATGGAAAACCAAATCAAAAACTAATTGGAAATTAAACAATATGATACTCCAAAATAGTTTAGTTAGAGAAGAAATCAGAGAAACAATTAACAATTTCATCAAGGAAAATGACAATGGTGAGACATCCTTTCAAACCTTATGGGATGCAGCAAAAGCTGTAATCAGAGGTAAATTCATATCCCTGAGTGCATATATTAACAAACTAGGGAGAGCAGAGATCAATCAATTGGAAATGCAAATTAAAAAACTTGAAAGCTATCAAATTAAAAACCCCCAGCAGAAAACCAAACTAGAAATCCTAAAAATTAAGGTAGAAATTAATAAAATAGAAAATGATAGAACTATTGATTTAATAAATAAGACTAGAAGCTGGTACTTTGAAAAAAACAAACAAAATAGACAAAGTACTGGTCAATATAATTAAAAAAAGGAAGGAAGAAAAGCAAATTAACAGCATCAAAGATGAAAAGGGGGACATCACCTCCGATGAAGAGGAAATTAAGGCAATCATTAAAAATTACTTTGCCCAATTATATGGCAATAAATACACCAATTTAGGTGATATGGATGAATATATACAAAAATACAAACTGCCTAGACTAACAGAAGAGGAAATAGAATTCTTAAATAATCCCATATCAGAAAATGAAATCCAACAAGCCATCAAAGAACTTCCTAAGAAAAAATCCCCATGGCTGGATGGATTCACCAGTGAATTCTATCAAACATTCAGAGAACAGTTAATCCCAATACTATACAAACTTTTTGACATAATAAGCAAAGAGGGAGTTCTACCAAACTCCTTTTATGACACAAACATGGTACTGATTCCAAAACCAGGCAGGCCAAAAACAGAGAAAGAAAACACTATAGACCAATCTCCTTAATGAATATAGATGCAAAAATCTTAAATAGGATACTAGCAAAAAGACTCCAGCAAGTGATCAGAAAGGTCATCCACCATGATCAAGTAGGATTTATACCAGGGATTCGTGATGGGTTCAATATTAGGAAAACCATCCACATAATTGACCATATCAACAAGCAAACCAACAAGAACCACATGATTATCTCAATAGACGCAGAAAAAGCCTTTGATAAAATACAAAACCCATTCCTATTAAAAACACTAGAAAATATAGGAATAGAAGGGTAGTTCCTAAAAATAATAAACAATATATATCTAAAACCATCAGCTAATATCATCTGCAATGGGGATAAACTAGATGCCTTCCCAATAAGATCAGGAGTGAAACAAGGATGCCCATTATCAGTTCTACTATTTGACATTGTACTAGAAACACTAGCAGTAGCAATTAGAGAAGAAAAAGAAATTGAAGGCATCAAAATAGGCAAGGAGGAGACTAAACTATTGCTCTTTGCAGATGACATGATGGTCTACTTAAAGAATCCTAGAGATTCAACCAAAAAGCTAATTGAAATAATCAACAACTTTAGCAAAGTTGCAGGATACAAAATAAATCCACATAAGTCATCAGCATTTCTATATATCTCCAACACAGCTCAGCAGCAAAAACTAGAAAGAGAAATCCCATTCAAAATCACCTTAGACAAAATAAAATACCTAGGAATCTATCTCCTGAGACAAACACAGAAACTATATGAACACAGCTACAAAACACTCTCCACACAACTAAAACTGGATTTGAGCAATTAGGAAACCATTAACTGCTCATGGATAGGATGAGCCAATATAATAAAAATGACCATCCTACCCAAACTTCTTTATCTATTTAGTGCCATACCCATTGAACTCCCAAAAAATTTCTTTACTGATTTGAAAAAAAACATAACAAAGTTCATTTGGAATAACAAAAGATCAAAGATATCCAGGGAAATAATGAAAAAAAAACACAAATGATGGGGGCCTTGCAGTCCCAGACCTTAAACTATATTACAAAGCAGCAGTCATCAAAACAATTTGGTACTGGCTAAGAGACAGAAAGGAGGATCAGAGGAATAGACTGGGGGCAAGCGACCTCAGTAAGACAGTATATGATAAACCCAAAGATCCCAGCTTTTGGGACAAAAATCCAGTATTTGATAAAAAATACTGGGAAAATTGGAAGACAGTGTGGGAGAGATTAGGAATAGATCAACACCTCACACCCTACATCAAGATAAATTAAAATGGGTGAATAACTTAAACATAAAGAAGGAAACCATAAGTAAATTGGGTAAACAAAGAATAGAAAAATGTCAGACCTTTGGGAGGGGAAAGACTTTAAAACCAAGCAAGACATAGAAAGAATCACAAAATGTAAAATAAATAATTTTGACTACATCAAATTAAGAAGCTTTTGTACAAACAAAACCAATGTGACTAAAATCAGAAGGGAAACAACAAATTGGGAAAAAATTTTCATATAAACCTCTGACAAAGGTTTAATTACTCAAATTTATAAAGAGCTAAATCAATTGTACAAAAAATCAAGCCATTGTCTAATTGATAAATGGGCAAGGGACATGAACAGGCAGTTCTCAGCCAAAGAAATCAAAACTATTAATAATCACATGAAGAAGTGTTCTAAATCTCTTATAATCAGAGAGATGAAAATCAAAACAACTCTGAGGTATCACCTCACACCTAGCAGATTGGCTAACATAACAGTAAAGGAAAGTAATGAATGCTGGAGGGGATGTGGCAAAGTAGGGGCATTAATTCATTGCTGGTGGAGTTGTGAATTGATCCAGCCATTCTGGAGGGTAATTTGGAACTATGCCCAAAGGGCGACAAAAGAATGGCTACCCTTTGATCCAGCCAAAGCACTTCTGGGTCTGTACCCCAAAGAGATAATGGACAAAAAGACTTGTACAAAAATATTCATAGCTGCGCTCTTTGTGTCCAAAAATTGGAAAACGAGGGGATGCCCATCAATTGGGGAATGGCTGAACAAATTGTGGCATATGTTGGTGATGGAATACTATTGTGCTAAAAGGAATAATAAAGTGGAGGAATTCCATGGAGACTGGAACAACCTCCAGAAAGTGATGCAGAGCGAGAGGAGCAGAACCTGGAGAACATTGTACATAGAGACTAATACACCTTGTTATAATCGAATGTAATGGACTTCTCCATTAGTGGCAGTGTAATGTCCCTGAACAATCTGCAGGGATCTAGGAGAAAAAACACTATTCATAAGCAGAGGATAAACTGTGGGAGTAGAAACACTGAGGAAAAGCAACTGCCTGAATACAGCGGTTGAGGGGACATGACAGAGGAGAGACTAAACAAACACTCTAATGCAAATATTATCAACAAAGCAATGGGTTGGAATCAAGAACACATGTGATACCCAGTGGAATCACACGTCGGCTATGGGGTTAGGGGGAGAGGAAAAGAAAATGATATTTGTCTTTAATGAATAATGCTTGGAAAGGATCAAATAAAATATTATAAAATTAAAAAAAAAAGTTTAGAATCCATAGCACCCTCATTTGTGCCACTGGCAACTGTACCATGAACATGTTTCAGAAAAATCTGAAACTTGCTCACACACTGTTGCCCTTGACAGAGAAAATCCAGATGACCTGGTTTTAGCCATCAGTAAATTCATTCTCAACACACTGAAAAAAAAAAAAAAGTTTTCACAGATTGAAAGAGCTGGAAGGGATTTTGGAGATAATGTAGTCCAGTGCCTTTATTTTATAGATAAAGAAACTCAAAAAAAAAAAAAATGAAGTGATTTGCAGCTAGGTGACTAGAGCAGGACCTGAGATCAGGAAGATTCATCTTGAGTTCAAATGGCCTCAGACAGTTCTTAGCTGTGAAATACCACTCAAGTCGCTTAACCCTGTTTGCCTCAGTTTTCTCATCTGTAAGATTAACTGAAGAAGGAAATGGAAAACCACTTTAGTATCTTTGCTACAAAAACCTCAAATGGGTTGATGAAGAATCAGACCACTGAAAATAACTGAACAACCAATAAACCAGAAACAACAGTAGCTCCCATTTATATAGTACTTTAAGAAACATGAAGCACCTTCCTGATTATTTCACTTGATTCTCAAAACAATTATGCAAAGTAGGTGCTGTCCACATTTGACAGATAAATTTCTTGAGACAAATGATTTACCTGGGGGTAAATCTAGCAAATCTGTGGGATTGTGGTTTAACACAAGTTTTCCTGATTCCAAGGGGAATGCTTGTTCCAGGATTTTTAGCTAGCATTTATTAGAACTTTAAAGCTTACAAGGTACTTTTCACATGTTATTTCATTCAAGCCTTCTAACAACTTTGTGAGGGAGGTACTATAGATGTTAATAGCCTCACCATAGAGATGGAAAAATCAAACAGCTAAAGTCACCCAACTAATATTAAAGGCAGGAGGTAGTAAGTTGGGACCTGGAATTTGAACTCCACTCCTTTAACTCAAGCCCATTGCTGTTTCTGCCATGTCAGTGGATGAGGTTGAAAAAGTCTCAATATTAAGACCATATAGGCTGAGCTGAAGACAACTTCTGTACATTTTAAAGCAAAACAAAAGTAACTAACCTCTGCCATGAAAGCATATTAATTTTGCTTTTAGTGAGATTTGATTTCATCACCTGAAACCTTTCTTTAACTTACTGAGTCTTCTCTGTGAAATATGACTCTTCCCAGGTATTTTCTACATGCAAGCTAGATAATAAGATCAATTATGAATCCATTAGTAGAGAGGGTGGCGGGGGAGTAATCAATGCTAATACAAAATCAGAAACCTTTTCAAGAGTTTTAAGATGCTGTTTTCAGTGTCAAATACTTCCTGAAAGCAATGTAATACTAGTTGTTAATTCTGTGGAATTTTCTTTTACAAAATGCTGAGTCTTGACCAGTCCATTGATCTAGCAGGCTTCAAGCCTGCCACCATGAGGAAGTATGTAAACTGTAGGCAATAGAATCTAAAAAAAAAATCGATGGAAACAAAAGATGAGGAAAAGTTTAACTCATGCTTATTGATGTCTTGTTTGATAATTGAAAGTATTTCACAACCAAAATTAAAATAGCATTTTTATTCCAAATCTAATTAATGGTATTTGGATTATTTGGATTATCCAAAATTCAGAATTTTTAAAAACTAACTTCTATGAGTATAGATGACATAGAGTCAGTATCTAGCTTGACACAAATTTAAAAAAAACATATACAGGATCTGTATGCTTCTCATTGAATGAGAGGGGGAAGAAAAGAGAATGAGACAGATTCTTGAAAACAGCTAATGAGGGAATCTGTTTCTCTTTAATAAGCATATTTATTATAATTTATTATATTTATAAAAAATCAAATGTTTTATGTCATATAGTATATACAAAAATGAAAATGAATGGTAAGTCGTGGAAGAAAATATTCTGTCATAATTTTGAATTGTGAAAGAAGGAACAAGTTTGCAAAATTGATTTTCATCTGAAAAAATACATATAAGTGACTTATCAATGCCATAATGTTTTAGTTTATGGTCTATTTGTTATTTTAAAAATGTAATAGGAAGAGTGCCAGACTAGAGTATAGAGATAGAGCATCTATTACCACCTTTGCCAGTCAATCTGTGACTATGTGACGTTAGACAAGTCACTTCAGCTCCCCAGGGCTCAGCTTCCTCATCTTTTAGATGAAGGGATTGGAATGCATGATCTCCCTTGTCTTTATCATTATTATTGCAAATAGTAATATCATGTTGAATATTTATAATATTCTTACATTTAAAGGCATGTTAGTCAAATGAGATAATGTATAAAAAGTACAACACAAAATCTTCAAGTGCCATACAAATGTCCGCTATACAAATTATGCCTACATCTTGTACAATGCAGGTTCTTAATCTTTTTTTGGCATCATGGTCTCCTTACATAGTGTGGGAAAAGCCTAAAGATTCTTTAGAATCATGTTTTAAATATTCAATTAAATTAAATACATATGATTCCAAAGGAAATAAATTATAATGAAATATTGATTAACATCTTCTTAAGCCCACAGACCCCAATTTAAGGAGTCCTGAATATTCTAAAGCAAGTCATGTTCTGATAGTCATGGGCTCTAGATGTCATCTCGAAGCATTTGCATGCTCCAATGCCAGGACTGAGATGTCCATTTTTTATAGAGCCACAGCCAACTGGGTGAGAATCAAGAGATATCTTGATTCTGTCACCACTGAGTGCTCCTGAACTAACCCCAGACAATGGGAAATGCATGAGCTATGACATTTAATCCCAGTCCAGATATGAGATGTCATTTAAATAGGAAATGAAATCTACTTCATTTCCTTATCAGTAATAGCATGAAAAAGACACAACCCTTATATATATGCGTGTAGCCATTTAAACTCTGCATGTATAATGATGTGTGTATGCATATATTTATTAATGATAGAACATATATTCTGAGTTAGACTCATTTAAGGTTACTAGAGACAATACTGGGAACTGGGGCTGTCAGGGAAATCTTCACAGAGATGATGGGACTTAAAATAATGGTAGCATTTAGACAAACTGGACGGAACTTCAAACTACAGTTTTTAAACAAATATTTACTGAATCAATATCATATGCAAAACATTATAGGAAAGGATAAATAGGATGAAAACAATGAGGGTTCTGCTCTTGTTCAACTCTTTTATGGACTCTAAAACTAGCACTGTCACAGGGTTTGTGTGCTTTACATAAACGTTGTAAAATATTTAATAAGTCTGATGATGTACAGACATATTTTAGATCAACAATTTGGCATCGAACTTTAATACATTTTTTCACACTTTTCTAGTTTGTTTCTCACTGTGAAATAACTCTTTCTGAATTTCAACAGGATTGTTAAGGTGAGAAGCAAGATATAAGTGTCAGGAATTTTTATAAGCAACAATTTTTCATGAACTTCAAGTATAATGTTTAACTACAACATATTTGAATATGTAAAATATGCATTGCCTATAGCTATGCATATCAAATAGCATGTTAACTTTAAATGTAAATTCTAGTAAATAAAGCTGGGCTGACATAAGTAATTAAGTACCACTGATTCATACATTCTTATAAATCAATAATAATACCTTAATCCTCTTCTTTCTCAAACCATTTAAACAATTTTAATGTCTTTCGAAAGTATATATGAATGAATGAATGAACATAGTATTTAAAAGAATTCTGTTATCATGAGGTAGATCTTGTCCTTCATGCTTATTACTTCATTTGGTGTTTTTGGTAGTTGTTGTTTGTTTGTCTTAAACCCTTACCTTCCATCTTAGAATCACTACTGTGTATTGATTCCAAGGCAGAAAAGAAGTATGGGCTAGGCAATGAGGGTTAAATGACTTACCCACGGTCACACAGCTAGGACATACCTGAGTCCAGATTTGATCTACTTCTACAGAAAGAACTGATGAATCAGAATACAGATCCAAAAATACTGTTTTTTTTCATTTTAGCTTGCGTTTTTAGTTTGGGAGTTTAGTTTTATGAGTATTCACTCACAATACTGATTGATATGGACATATGTTATGCATGATCATGTGTTGTAAAATTGCTTATTATCTCCAGGAGAGCAAAGGGGAGGAGGGAAACAAAAATCTCATGATTTTTTAAAAACATATATTGAAAATTATTACATGTAACTAGAAAAATAAAAATATAAATATAAAAGATATATATATATATGTTAAAATGTTTTGACCTGCTTAGAAAATATCTAAACATATTTAATATTCAACATAAAGCAAGAGAGTGTGAGGTTCTCTTATTATAATTTTCTATATAACAGTAATTAGAAAATCTATGAGAATCTTGAGGCTCATTACTTAAAAAAAATTCTGCCACTAACAAAAATTCACTAGCTGGTTCTTAGTCACATTTCAAAATTAAATTTATATATTAAATAATATCGATTTCAGTTCAGTTGCTACTCTGACCACTGCCATACCAATCTCCTTAGCTTGGAACTCATGAAATCATTTATCTTGTCAAAGACCTAGGCACAATGCCTAGAAGTATCAAATACTTTAGGACATTGTTCTTAAGTTTCATTTAAACTCTGTAATGGGCTGCCAACAAAGCCTTTACATCAGATTCAATGAAGGAGAGACATCTTAAATGAGTACTGGAAAATAATTTGAAAATAAAGATCATATGAACTTTTATTAAAGATTTTGCAAGTAGAGGGGGGGGGAATATTATTCCCTACAAAGCAAAATGAAGAGTTTTAAAATATTTGTTAACCATTCCAAGATTTGTCAGTAAATATCAGAGAAGTACTGAAAACATCAGGGTTGAGTTTTGAGAATTATGCTACCAATTCCTGAAAGTGCCAGGAAGTAGATGTAGGTGGCAATTGAAGTCAGGCAAGGCATAGAGGTGATGACTGGTATAGAAGTTAGTTAATTGGAGGCAGAGTCAAGATGGTGGCTTAGAGGCAGAGGAAGTTCAGACTTCTGAAAACCCTCCCTCAACAATTAAAAACAAAATGCTTCTAGGGGACTCAAAATCAAATCTAACAACAGGACATAGCTAAGGAACCCTCCTATTGGACTCAACTTAAAAGGTACCCCCCCAAAGCCTGAATTCAAGAACACTTGGGTTTAAGGGGAAGGAAGTAGGAAGGTCCCAGGACTGCTCCCCCACCTACAGTACTGAACCTCCAGCAGTGGCTGAAATCTCTGGACAGGCAAGGGTGCTAGTCTGGAGGGAGTACCTTGTGGACAAAGCTGTGCCAGGCTCAGGGCTTTGAACATAGGCAGAGGGGAGACAGCTGAGGAGAAATTCAGAGAAGGTAGCCCAATCACAGCAGAAACATGCCCCCCCTTTCCTGAGGTTTTGGCCTCAGGGCACAACACAGTCTGCAAGAATAACTCCTCCCTGTCTGAATCTTATCAAATATTCAGAGGGCAGGGAAGCTCAACCCCAATACCCCTCCCCCACAGACTGCTCTGAGAGCCTTGCTGATCAAGCTTCAAGAGTGAAGGCTGCAACTACTACAGAATACCTAATAACATGGTGGGAAATCCAGATCCTTTTCAGCTTTGGCTGACAGCTGGGGAAGATCTGACATCAGGACTCAACCTGACCAATCAGCAGAGCAGAGAAGTCCCTTCAGGACAGAAAAGACCAAATCCACAGATAAAGCACATAATGAAGGAGCAAGACTACAGGCAACTACATGGGGGAAAGAAGGGGCAAATATGAGCAAACAACAGAAAAAAATTACAATAGACAGCTTCTATCTAGGCAATGAACAAAGAGCAAATGAAACAGAGGAGGATCAAGGAACACCAAGCAAAAACACAGAAACTCCAGCAAATTGGACACAGGCTTTGGAAGAACTCAAAATACAATTCAAAACACAATTAAGAGAGGCTGAAGACAACTGGGAAAAGAACTTAAAAAGCAAAGTAAGTCACCTGGAAACAGAGGGACTTGAACTAAAACGAGAAAATAATATCTTGAAAGTAAAAATTAATCAGCTTGAAAACGAGGCAAAGGAGATGAAAGATAATGCAAAGAAAATTATAGATGACCTCCAACAAAAATCAGACCAGAAGGAGAAGGCTGACCAAAAATCCAGGGATGAAATTCAGTCTTTAAAAACTAGAATACAACAAGTAGAAGTAAATGACTTCACAAGGCAGCAGGAAACTATAAAACAAAATCAAAAGAATGAAAAAATTGAGGAAAATATAAAACACTTCATCCACAAAACAGAAGATTTAGGAAACAAGTCCAAGAGAGACAATTTAAGAATCATTGGTCTACTGGAAGACCATGACAAAAGAAAAAGCCTGGACATAATTCTACAGGAAATTATTCAGGAAAATTGCCATGACATTCCAGAACAAGAGGGAAAAGTGGAGATTGGAAGAATCCACAGATCACCTCCTGTACTTAATCCCCAACTGACAACCCCCAGGAATGTTATAGCCAAATGCAAGAACTACCAGACAAAGGGAAAAAATATTACAAGCTGCTAAGAAGAAGTCATTCAGATAACAGGGAACTATAGTTAGGATAACATGGATCTGGCTGCATCTACAATGAAGGACCAAAAGGCATGGAATATAATATTGCAGAAAGCAAGGGAACTAGGTATACAACCAAGAATCAACTTCCCAGCAAAACTTACTATATTCTAATAGGGGAAAGTATGGTCATTTAATAAAATAGAAGTTAGTTAATCAAAGTCAAACCAACTAGATCAAATAGTCAATTGATGGACAAACAGAGATTAAGAAGGACACAGGGCACAGAAAGCAATTAATATAAGGTACTCACAATCAGGAGGATAAAATCTAGAGCAGGCAGTAGCTAAAGGTTAGGAATAGAATTACTTAGAATCCCCTGAGTCAGAAATGAGTATCAGACAAAAGTCTTTAGTATCCTAGTAGTTCTCTAATACAAAATTTAGAGTTTCTAAGGACAAATTAAGTATTTATTTGGAGATTATGATATTATCAATTTCAAAACTGAAGATTATCTAATCCACACTCAATAAAGTGATTTGCCAAAAGTAGTGAACAAGGGTGGCAGCACTGTGATTAGAAGTGAAATCTGATTCCATGTACTATTCTTCTTGGCTTTGACACACTGCTGAGTGATTAGTATTTGTTTTGTTACTAGGGTTCTTTTGTTATTAATTAGAATTTTCAGAAGCTGAAAATTTATGAAGTTCAATTAGATGTTACCACTCTATTTTACTCAGCCTCCAGATTTTATTTTAGTCTACAATGCCTGGGAAAAAGCATATTGTGCCTCATGCCAAAGGGATACTAACAAACCTAGAGAAATGATTTATTGAGAGCCAGATCATCCTTTTGGAGGAATAGGAGCAGAGAGGTTTCCCTTATGAGCCAGAATAAGGGATTAATCCTGGAGCCAGAGAACTGACACAAATAGAACTTTTAATTATAATATGAAAATCACTAGTTATGACTTTATCATTTACGATCATCTATCCTTTCTCATATAGAACCTAGTTTATTTTAAGAAAATATTTTCAGTGATCAAAATCATGAATGCATGAATGTCCCCCAAAATAGTACTTCAAGACCTTAACCATAACAGAATTCAGTGATAAACTTGGAAGAGAATATAAATTTTAGAAATTGAGAGTGGATTCCTGATAGTGTTTTTTATCCAATGGAAAAGAGTAAAAGTTTAAAAATGCCAGTATAAGTTATACATATTCAAAATTGTTAGTATTATCGTAAGGATATTTGATTGTCATTTTTTTTCTATGAATCAATGGAATACAAAACATCTGTCTAAATGAAAAAAAAATAATTCATCTGAGTTATTGGCAGGATTCTATAATTCAGGCAGTTTCCCAGAAAACCAATTAGCCACAGTTTTGCTTGATTCAAAAATAAGCAACAAAACATTTTCAACTTATTCAATCTCTTTTTTTGTTGGGAAGCTTTTTTTTAAATCTTAAAATAAAATAATTTTGTTAAACAGCTGTTTCAGATCTAATTACACAGTAAGAGATATGGGAAATGCTTCTTAACTGTTTTGCTTTGATTTTCATTTCTACAGCATTTCTACAGCCTACTTCACTACTATCCAGAGACTAAACAATGGAGAAGAAACATTATTAAACATTAGCCAAGCAAGCAATTTATACCACATATATTTCAAGCATTTTATAGGTCCATTTTTTTTTTGTATACATCTAATACCCAAACATCTAGGAGTAAACTATATAGTCTATCATTGAAGGTTTTGCATACCTACCACCAAGCACATGGTTGACTATAATTTTAAATGTTTGAATAATTTTTCCCAAGATAATAAAAGTCAGCAAGTTTCTTGGGATATGGTAATTTCTTGTCATCGTTCTATTTCCTTTTTATTCATACCTTGCTGTGAAATCATATACAAGCAGAAAGAAAGAGAAACTTCAAGCTCACTTAAGGAGTTTACATTCTAATGAAGAAGGACAACAAAGAAAAGGGGGCTAAAATTGAAATTGAGGGGTTGGGGGGCCAGCTGGGTAGCTCAGTGGATTGAGAGCCAGGCCTAGAGATGGGAGGTCCTAGGTTTAAATCTGGCCTCAGACACTTCTCAGCTGTGTAACCGTGGGCAAGTTACTTGACCCCCATTGCCTAGCCCTTACCACTCTTCTGCCTTGGAAGCAATACACAGTATTGACTCCAAGATGGAAGGTGAGGGTTTAAAAAAAAGAAATTGAGGGTAGGAAAGGGGCATACTAGAGAAATTCCTGTAGAGGTGAGTCAGTAATGAGTCAGTAATGTAGCCTGGTCTAGGACCCCTCCTTCAGATGGCGATTCTAGGATAAATCAGCCAACTAAAGAGAGGGAGAGACTACAAGACCTGTGAAAGCATCCAATATGAGAATGTGATGCAATGGTCTGGATTGAGACTCAAACAGTTCTTTCCCTAGGAGCAGATGGCATTTTTATCATGAGCCTTTTGGTATTGTTTCAGATCATTATATTGCTGAGAATTGCTAAGTTATTCACATTTATTCATCATATGGCATTGCTGTCATTGTGTATAATGTTCTCCTGATTCTGCTTACTTTATTCTGCTTTAGTTCCTGTAAGTCTTTCCAGGCATTTCTGAGCTTCTCCTGCTTGTCATCTCTTATAGTACAATTGTATTCCATTAAAATCATATACTCTGACTTACTGGGTCATTCCTCAATTGATGGGTATTCTCTCACTTTCCATATCTTTATCCTCCCCAAAAGAGTTGTTTTAAATAATTTTGTACATGTTGGTTGTTTCCCCCTTTTTTATTTCTTTGGGATACAAACCTAGTAGTAGTATTGCTGGGTCAAAGGGTATGTACTATTTTATAGCCCTTTGGGTCCAAGTTCAAATTGCTTCCAGAATGGCTGAAATTACTTCTCAATTTCCCCAACAGGGCATTAGAGTCTCAATTTTCCAATATCCCTTTCAAGTTTTGTAATTTTTCTTATCAGTTTAGTCAATCTGATAGATGTGGAGTAGTATCTCAGAGCTGTTTTAATGTGCATTTATATAATTAATACTGATTTAGAATTTTTAGAATTTTTTTCACATGACTAAAGCAAGTTTTAATTACTTTGTCTGAGAACTACCTGTTCATATGCTTAGATATGAACATTTATTAATTGGGGTATGACTTGTATTCATATATGTTTGACTCATTTTTATTATGTATTTGAGAAATAAGTTCTTTATTAGAGACTTGTTATAAAATTTTCAGCTTCATTGCTCTGCATTAGTCTGTTCTATCCCTCCTCTATTTATTCTTTCCTTTCTTTTTTCATTCTGTCCATCCTAAAAAGTATCTATCTCTGATTACTATAACCACCAATTTGTCCTCTTTTTTATCTCTTATTCCCTTTACCTCCTACCATGCTATGTGATAAGACAGATTTCTATACTCAATTGATTTTCTATATTCTTCCCTAACTGAGGGAATTTTGATGAGAGAAAGGTTTAAGTGTTCCTTTCCCACCTACCTCCCAACTTCTCCTATACTGTAAAAACTCTTCCATACCTTTTTTAAGAGATAATTTCCCCCATTCTATTTTCTCTTTCTTCCTCCCAATGCATTCCTCATTTATTGTTTTAGATATCATACCATCATATTCAACTCTCACCCTTGCCCTCTATCTATGTATATTACTTCTATCATCCCTAATAGTGATAAAGTTCTTAGGAGTTACAAGAATCATCTTCCCATATAAGTGTGTAAACAGTTTAACCTTATTAAATGTCTTTTGATTTCTCTTTCTCATTTACCTTTTTATGCGTCTCTTGAGTCTTGTATTTGAGGATCAAATTTTCCTTTCAGAACTTTTCATCAGGAATGCTTAAAAGCCCTCTATTTCATTGAAAACACCCCCCCCACCACCTTAAGATTATACTCTATTTTGTTAGGTAAGTGATTCTTGGTTGAATTCCAAGCTCCTTTACCATCATATTCTAGGCCCTCTGTTCCTTTAATGTAGAAGCTGCTAAATGTTATCCTGACTGTAGCTCCACAATATTTGAATTGTTTCTTTTTGGCTGTTTGAAGTATTTCCTCCTTGATCTAGAATTATGGAATTTGGCTATAATATTCCTAGGTCTTAGCCTTCTCTAATGATTGAAAAATGCTTTCAAATTTTATTTTACTCTCTGGGTTCTATAATACAATGATAGCTTTCCTTTATAGTTTCTGGAAAGATGATGTCTAAGCTCTTCTCTGTTTTTAAATCAAGGTTTTCACTATAGTCCAATAATTTTTAGATTATTTCTCCTGGTTTCATTTTCCAGTTATTGTTCCAATGAGACATTTCACAATTGCTTCTATTTTTTCACTCTTTTGAGTTTATTTGATTTTTTTGGGAATCTCATGGATGCATTTGCTTACACTTTCTCAATTCTACTTTTTAAGGCTTTATTTTCTTCAGTGAAATTTTTAACTTCTCTTCCTTCCCATTTGCATAATTCTGCTTTGTAAAGAGTTCTTTGCCTCAGTGAATCTTTGTACCTCTTTATCCATATGACAAATTTTGCCTTTTGTTGAGTTTTTCTCCTCAGTGGATTATTTTTACCTCTTTTACCAATTGACCTATTCTGTGTTTTTTAAGACATTATTTTCTCCAGCAATTTTTGTGCCTTCTTACCAAGCATTTGACTCTTTTTTTCATGATTTCCTGTATCTATCTCATTTCCCAGCCCCAATTTTTATTTCACCTCTCTAATTTGATATTTAAATTCCTTTTTGAACTCCTTAATTAATTCTTTTTGGGCTTGAGACCAATTCATATTTTTCTTGGATGCTTTGGAAGCAACAATTTCTTTTTTAGTCTTCCCTGTCACCAAAAGTTCTAGGTAGCATTCCTCTTTTCATTTTTTTTTTTTGGTGGGGAGGGAAGCACACTTTGCAGGCTTTTTTTTTTTGGAACTTCAAAAAAATGTTCAAGTTGAACTCAGTTTCTATTGTGAAAGGAACACTCTTCTAAGCCTCAGGTTTTTTGTGCAACTGCCTTCAGGGCTAGCTCTAGAGATCCAAAAGTTTTTAATATGTTACGAAGTGGTATGATCTAAGGAGAGGTTTGTTTAAAAATGCCCCAGATTGTGATAATGTCGATGATCAACCACTCTTTTTCTGCCTTGGACCTATGATCAAGATCAACTACTACCCTACAGCCATAAGCATTAATGTATGTATGTTAGACCTTCTTTATACCTTGAGACTGTGATCCAGGATTGTTGCCTGGATCTTATAGGGACAGTGTAACAAGAGTCTAAAAACCAGGACCAGCAAAGCAAACACTGTAATCTTCTTTTAAGCAATTGTAAAACTCTCCCTACCATCTGTGTCTGAGAGCTCTGGAAACCTTGGCTACAGAATCAGCTACCTCCAAAGACACTTGCCTCAATGGGGCCTGCTTTGGCATGTTGCTTTGTATTCTACTTCCATATTGGTGCAACAGATCTTTCATGCCAGCCTCCTAAATTATTTTGGGTGTGAAAGTTATTTAAACCCATCTTTTTGTGGATTCTGTTGCTCCAGAATTTATTTTCAAGTGTTATATCATAGTTATTTGAAGGGTAATATGGAAGAGATTAGGTGAATGCTATACCTTTTCTCTCATCTTGACTCTGTCCTAGAAAAAAACTTGATAATTTAAAGATTGAAACCCTTCCATTATACAACTTTAATCAATCCCTCATACTTCCCATTAGAACTACCATAAAAAAGTACCATGACTATTTGCTTTAAGGACAGTCTCCCATCTGCAATCTGTCCTTTACTTATCATTGCCAACATAATCTTCCAAAATACAAATTACATCATTTCTCTATACAAATTTCTTAGCAGAGGACTTGAAATCCTTTGTAATTTGGTCTTTCCTGACAGTATTCCTATTTAAGAAACATTAGCTATTCCTGGAACTCCTACCTTCCATTTCCAGGCCTGATTCTCTATCCACTGAACCAACAACACAGAACAAAAACAGGTAGATTCTATTGAGATGAATTAGCATTGAATATTGTACCTGTCTTGAGTTGCACATCCCTTGACAGTCAACTTCCCTAAATGCTGTGTGAAGCTCAACCCCCCAACAACCCTCTCCCAGAGACTGCACCGAGAGATCTTCTGTTAAAGCTCCAAGAGGGGAGACTGATAGCTCCTAAAACAAAAAAAAAAAATGAGAGGAACAAGAACACAGACAAATATGGGGAGCAAAAAAGGGGTGAATATGAGCAAACAACAGAAAAAGAAGAAAGAAATTACAATAGGCAGCTTCTATACAGCGAACAGAAGAGAGGGTGAGGGATCAGCAAACGATAAATCAGAAATCCCAGTGAATTGGATACAGACTTTCTTTTTTTTTTTTTTAATATATTTTATTTGATCATTTCCAAGCATTATTCGTTAAAGACATAGATCATTTTCTTTTCCTCCCCCCCCACCCCCCATAGCCGACGCGTAAGTCCACTGGGCATTAGATGTTTTCTTGATTTGAACCCATTGCTTTGTTGATAGTATTTGCATTAGAGTGTTCATTTAAAGTCTATCCTCTGTCATGTCCCCTCAACCTCTGTATTCAGGCAGTTGCTTTTTCTCGGTGTTTCCACTCCCATAGTTTATCCTTTGCTTATGAATGGTGTTTTTTTTCTCCTGGATCCCTGAAAGTTGTTCAGGGACATTACACCGCCCCTAATGGAGAAGTCCATTACGTTCGATTATACCACAGTGTATTAGTCTCTGTGTACAATGTTCTCCTGGTTCTGCTCCTCTCGCTCTGCATCACTTCCTGGAGGTTGTTCCAGTCTCCATGGAACTTCTCCACTTTATTATTCCTTTGAGCACAATAGTATTCCATCACCAACATATACCACAGTTTCTTCAGCCATTCCCCAATTGATGGGCATCCCCTCGTTTTCCAGTTTTGGGCCACCACAAAGAGCGCAGCTATGAATATTTTTGTACAAGTCTTTGTGTCCATTATCTCTTTGGGGTACAGACCCAGCAGTGCTATGGCTGGGTCAAAGGGTAGATATTCTTTTGTCGCCCTTTGGGCATAGTTCCAAATTGCCCTCCAGAATGGTTGGATCAGTTCACAACTCCACCAGCAATGAATTAATGTCCCTACTTTGCCACATCCCCTCCAGCATTCATTACTTTCCTTTGCTGTTATGTTAGCCAATCTGCTAGGTGTGAGGTGATACCTCAGAGTTGTTTTGATTTGCATCTCTCTGATTATAAGAGATGTAGAACACTTCTTCATGTGCTTGTTAATAGTTTTGATTTCTTTATCTGAGAACTGCCTATCCATTTCCCTTGCCCATTTATCAATTGGAGAATGGCTTGATTTTTTGTACAATTGATTTAGCTCATTATAAATATGAGTAATTAAACCTTTGTCAGAGGTTTCTATGAAGATTTTTTCCCAATTTGTTGTTTCCCTTCTGATTTTAGTTATATTGGTTTTGTTTGTACAAAAGCTTTTTAGTTTGATGTAGTCAAAATTATTTATTTTACATTTTGTGATTCTTTCTATATCTTGCTTGGTTTTAAAGCCTTTCCCCTCCCAAAGGTCTGACATGTATACTATTCTGTGTTTACCCAATTTACTTATGGTTTCCTTCTTTATGTTTAAGTCACTCACCCATTTTGAATTTATCTTGGTGTAGGGTGTGAGGTGTTGATCTATTCCTAGTCTCTCCCACACTGTCTTCCAATTTTCCCAGCAGTTTTTATCGAATAGTGGATTTTTGTCCCAAAAGCTGGGATCTTTGGGTTTATCGTATACTGTCTTGCTGAGGTCGTTTTCCCCCAGTCTATTCCACTGATCTTCCTTTCTGTTTCTTAGCCAGTACCAAATTGTTTTGATGACTGCTGCTTTGTAATATAGTTTGAGGTCTGGGACTGCAAGGCCCCCATCATATGTGTTTTTTTTCATTATTTCCCTGGATATCCTTGATCTTTTGTTCTTCCAAATGAACTTTGTTATGGTTTTTTCTAAATCAGTGAAGAAGTATTTTGGTAGTTCAATGGGTATGGCACTAAATAGATAAATAAGTTTGGGTAGGATGGTCATTTTTATTATATTGGCTCGTCCTATCCATGAGCAGTTAATGTTTTTCCAAATGTTCAAGTCTAGTTTTAGTTGTGTGGCGAGTGTTTTGTAGTTGTGTTCATATAGTTCCTGTGTTTGTCTTGGGAGATAGATTCCTAGGTATTTTATTTTGTCTAAGGTGATTTTGAATGGGATTTCTCTTTCTAGTTCTTGCTGCTGAGCTGTGTTGGAGATATATAGAAAAGCTGATGATTTATGTGGGTTTATTTTGTATCCTGCAACTTTGCTAAAGTTGTTGATTATTTCAATTAGCTTTTTGGTTGAATCTCTAGGATTCTTTAAGTAGACCATCATGTCATCCGCAAAGAGTGATAACTTGGTCTCCTCCTTGCCTATTCTGATGCCTTCAATTTCTTTATCTTCTCTAATTGCTACTGCTAGTGTTTCTAGTACAATGTCAAATAGTAGAGGTGATAATGGGCATCCTTGTTTCACTCCTGATCTTATTGGGAAGGCATCTAGTTTATCCCCATTGCAGATGATATTAGCTGTTGGTTTTAGATATATACTGTTTATTATTTTTAGGAATGACCCTTCTATTCCTATGCTTTCTAGTGTTTTTAATAGGAATGGGTGTTGTATTTTATCAAAGGCTTTTTCTGCATCTATTGAGATAATCATGTGGTTCTTGCTAGTTTGCTTGTTGATGTGGTCAATTATGTGGATGGTTTTCCTAATGTTGAACCAGCCCTGCATCCCTGGTATGAATCCTACTTGATCATGGTGAATGATCCTTCTGATCACTTGCTGGAGTCTTTTTGCTAGTATCCTATTTAAAATTTTTGCATCTATATTCATTAGGGAGATTGGTCTATAGTTTTCTTTCTCTGTTTTTGACCTGCCTGGTTTTGGAATCAGTACCATGTTTGTGTCGTAAAAGGAGTTTGGTAGAACTCCCTCTTTGCTTATTATGTCAAATAGTTTGTATAGTATTGGGGTTAACTGTTCTCTGAATGTTTGATAGAATTCACAGGTGAATCCATCAGGCCCTGGGGATTTTTTCTTAGGAAGTTCTTTGATGGCTTGATGGATTTCAATTTCTGATATGGGATTATTTAAGAATTCTATTTCCTCTTCTGTTAGTCTAGGCAGTTTGTATTTTTGTATATATTCATCCATTTCTCCTAAATTGGTGTATTTATTGCCATATAATTGGGCAAAGTAATTTCTAATGATTGCCTTAATTTCCTCCTCATTGGAGGTGCTGTCCCCCTTTTCATCTTTAATGCTGTGAATTTGCTTTTCTTCCTTCCTTTTTTTAATTAGATTGACCAGTACTTTGTCTATTTTGTTTGTTTTTTCAAAGTACCAGCTTCTTGTCTTATTTATTAAATCAATAGTTCTATCACTTTCGATTTTATTAATTTCTCCCTTAATTTTTAGGATTTCTAATTTGGTTTTCTGCTGGGGGTTTTTAATTTGATTGCTTTCGAGTTTTTTCAATTGCATTTCCAATTGATTGATCTCTGCTCTCCCTTGTTTGTTAATATAAGCTTTCAGGGATATGAATTTGCCTCTGATTACCGCTTTGGCTGCATCCCAAAAGGTTTGAAAGGATGTTTCGCCATTGTCATTTTCCTCGATGAAATTATTAATTGTTTCTATGATTTCTCCTTTAACTAAACGGTTTTGGAGTATCATATTGTTTAATTTCCAATTGGTTTTAGATTTGGTTTTCCATGTACCATTACTAATCATTATTTTTATTGCCTTGTGATCTGAGAAGGCTGCATTCATTATTTCTGCTTTTTTGCATTTGTGTGCTATGTTTCTGTGACCTAATGTATGGTCAATTTTTGTGAATGTGCCATGTGGTGCTGAGAAGAAGGTGTATTCCTTTTTGTCCCTATTTATTTTTCTCCATATGTCTATTAATTCTAATTTTTCTATGATTTCATTCACTTCTTTTACCTCTTTCTTATTTATTTTTTGATTTGATTTATCTAAATTTGATAATGGTTGGTTTAAGTCTCCCACTAGTATGGTTTTATTGTCTATTTCTTCCTTCAATTCTCCTAGTTTCTCCATTAGAAATTTGGGTGCTATATTATTTGGTGCATACATGTTGATTAATGATATTTCCTCATTGTCTAGAGTCCCTTTTAACAAAATATAATTACCTTCCCTATCCCTTTTGATCAGGTCTATTTTTGCATTGGCTTTATCAGATATCATGATTACCACTCCTGCCTTCTTTCTATCAGTTGAGGCCCAGAAGGTCTTACTCCATCCTTTAATTCTGACCTTGTGGGTGTCAACCCGCCTCATGTGTGTTTCTTGAAGACAACATATGGTAGGGTTTTGGATTCTAATCCATTCTGCTATTCGTCTACGTTTTATGGGTGAGTTCATCCCATTCACGTTCAAAGTTATGATTGTCATTTGTGGACTCCCTGGCATTTTGATTGCCTTCCCTAATTCTAACCTTTTCTTCTTCGGCTCTACCTTTTAGTCCAGTGATTTACTTTGAATCAGTCTCCCTTGTCCCCTCCCTTGATGTTTCCCTTTTTAGTCCCTCCCTTTTTGTTCCCTCCCCCTCCCCCCTCTCTTTCCCTCCCTTTTTGTTCTCCCTCTCCCCCTCCCCCCCTTGGTTTTCCCTTCTCCTTACCCTTGTTGGGTAAGATAGAATTCAAGATCCCAATGGATCTGGATGTTTTTCCCTCTCAGAGTTGATTTCCCTGAGATTGAGGTTTAAGTAACCCCCCCCCCTCTCTTCCTCTCCTTCTTATAGGAGTTTTCTTCCCCTCCCCTTCCCCTGTGAATCTTTGTGTGAGAACCATTATTCTATTTGGTCTTTCTTTACCCCCTATTTATACATTACATTTTCCCCACATATTAGTATACATAGGTTGATATAAATGTAGTCCTTATAGAAGAGAGTTTGAGTAAAAGAAGATAACATTTTTCCCCTTTCCTTAATATTTACCTTTTCAGGTATTCCTTGCTCTTTGATTTTCGGTATCAAACTTTCCACAGAGCTCTGGTCTTTTCTTTGCAAAAAGTTGGAAGTCTTCTATTTTGTTGAATGCCCATACTTTCCCTTGGAAGTATATAGTCAGTTTTGCTGGGTAGCTGATTCTTGGTTGGAGACCCAGCTCTCTTGCCTTTCTGAAGATCATGTTCCATGCCTTACGATCATTCAGCGTAGAACTTGCAAGGTCTTGTGTGACCCTGATTGGCATTCCTTTATATCTAAATTGTCTTTTTCTGGCTTCCTGTAGGATTTTTTCTTTTGTTTGATAGCTTTGGAATTTGGCAATTACATTCCTGGGAGTTGTCTTTTGGGGGTTTAGTGTAGAAGGTGTTCTGTGAGCTCTGTCAGTGGATGTATTGCCCCCTTGTTCTAGAATCTCTGGGCAATTTTCTTTGATTATATCTTGTATCACCATGTCCAGTTTGGTGTTTATTTCTGGCTTTTCTGGGAGTCCAATTATTCTTAAATTTTCTCTTCTCCCCCTGTTTTCCAGATCTATCACCTTGTCGGTGAGATATTTTATGTTCTCTTCTAATTTCTTGGTGTTTTGGCTTTGCTTTATTAGTTCTTGCTTTAAAGCCTGGTTTTCTTTTACAGTTTGGTCAAACTTGTTTTGTAGATGCGTGAATTTCTTTTGCATCATTTCCCACTTTTCCTCCCAGAGGGCTTCCATCTTTTTGGTCCTTTCTGATTCAAATTCTTCATGGGTTTGTGGAGAGTTTCTATTTCCTTTGGGAGATTTTGGAGAATTTTCTTGTATATCTTCTTCTATCTGCTCTGTATTTTGTATTTTGGCTCCATAGAATGTGTCCAGAGTCGCCCCTTTCTTCTTATTTTTCTTGGTATTTTGGGGCTTCTGTGCTTCTGTGGAGTTTGTCATCTCTGAACGTGGAGGATTGGCTTTTCTTGTCTTTGTCTGGTGATCAGAGGCTTTAGTCCTGGGCAGATGTTGGTTCTATGAGCGTTCCCTGGGTTAAACTGAATATGCCTCACTGGAACTGGAATGGAAGGGTCGGACCACGAGGCCACACTCTCCCCCTGGCTCGATTTCCGGAAGTTGCCTTCAGAATCCCTGGCCGTGAGGCTGTTTCGTCGGCCTGCGGGGGGATGGGCTGCCGCTTCCCCAAGCTCCGAGAGCACAGACTTTCACTGAGACTTGGATAGCAGGATCCAGCCCGTGAGGCTGTCTTGCCCGCCCTGAGGGTTGCTGTTGTTTTGACCAGCTCTCTGCAGCGGAAGCCCCAGGCAGTAACTTTCACCTGGACTGGGACTTGGGTAGAAGACCCTGAGGGTTGTTGTTCCTCAGACCCTGCTCTCTGAGCCCGGCGCGGCTGCCGCTTCCGGGAGCCTTGGACTCTGCGCTCCTACCCCTGAGGTCCGAGGGATC
Organism: Monodelphis domestica; assembly: GCF_027887165.1. Taxonomy (NCBI): domain Eukaryota; kingdom Metazoa; phylum Chordata; class Mammalia; order Didelphimorphia; family Didelphidae; genus Monodelphis; species Monodelphis domestica. The sequence goes on along the minus strand of NC_077227.1, from coordinate 357,434,764 downwards.
TCGGGTTCTGGCTTTTAAGGGGAGCCGTACCTTTTGAACCGGGTCCAGGTCCAGGAGGAGGGTTCCCAGGGTCTGTGCTGTTGATCGTTTTGAATTTCGGCGCCTTAGGAGTTTCTAGTTTGAGATCGGTCGGGAAGGGTTTTCCGGAGATCTGAACTTCAGCTTTCTCTAAGCCGCCATCTTAACCGGAAGTGGATACAGACTTTCAAAGAACTCAAAATGCAATTCAAAACGCAATTAAGAGAGTTTGAAGACAATTGGGAAAAGAACTTAAAAACTAAGATAAGTCATCTGAAAACAGAAAATAGTGTCTTGAAAGCCAAAATCAGGCAGCTTGAAAATGAGGCAAAGGAGATGAAAGATGAGGCAAAGGAGATGAAAGATGAGGTAACGAGGATGAAAGATGACCTCCATAGAAAATCAGACCAGAAAGAGAAGGATGACCAAAAAGCCATGGATGAAATCCAGTCTTTAAGAACCAGAATACAATAACTAGAATTAAGTGACCTCACAAGGCAGCAGGACACTATAAAACAAAACCAAAAGGATGAAAAAATTGAGGAAAATATGAAGCATCTCATTCACAAAACAGACGATTTAGAAAATTGTTCGAGGAGAGACAAGTTAAGAATCATTGGTCTACCAGAAGACGATGACAAAAGAAAAATTCTAGACACAATACTACAGGAAATTATTCAAGAAAATTGCCCCAATATTCTAGAAGAAGAGGGAAAAGTGGAGATTGAAAGAATCCACAGATCACCTCTTGTACTTAATCCCCGACTAACAACACCCAGGAATGTTACAGCCAAATTTAAGAACTATCAGACCAAAGAAAAGATATTATAAGCTGTCAAGAAAAAGTCATTCAGATACCATGGAACCACTGCGAGGATAACACTGGATCTGGCTGCATCAACACTGAAGGACCAAAAGGCATGGAATATGATAATATGGAAAGCAAGGGAACTAGGTTTACAACCAACGATCAACTACCCAGCAAAACTGAGTATATTCTTGCAGGGGAAAGTATGGTCATTCAAAAAACAGAAGAATTCCAAGAATGTGAAAAAAGACCAGACCTGAACAGAAAATTTGATGTCCAAGCACAGAACCCAAGAGAATCGTCAAAAGGTAATTAAAAAAATAAGTAAAAAAAGAAAAACAAAACAAAACAAAATTTTTAAGAGACTCAATAAGTTAAAATGATATGTATCTCTATAAGAAAAGAGGTCATTTGTAACTCTTAAAAATTGTTATTATCACCTGGGCAACTAGAAGAATCACACTTAGAGGGAAGAGTGACAAACTGTATAGGATGAAAGGACAAGACATAAATAAGTATATAGATATATGCATGCATAAATACATATACATGTGTGTATATGTGTGTGTGTGTATATATATATATATATACATATACATATACAACTAGAGCTAAAGAAAAGAGGTTAATACTAAAAGAAATGGGAAAAGAAACAAATGGGCGTAAATTTATTTGTCACAAAGAAGCTCATGGCGGGAGGGGGGAGAACATCAATACACTGGAAGGGTAAAGAGGTTAGATTAGGAAATACTTAAGTCTTACATGCTTTGAAACTGACCCAAAGAGGAAGAACAATCCATTGGGGCAAAGAATTGATTTGTGCCCTATAGGGGAGTAGAAGGGTAATAAACAGACTGGTGTGGAGGGAATCAGTACAAGGGAGGGAGAGGGTGTGGGGGGAAAATTTTAGAAAGACTACAGGGAAAATAAGGGAGGGGTAAAAATTGAGGGGGGCAGAAAGGGAAGTAAAATAAGGGTGGGGACTAGGGGAACTAATTAAAAACAAGAAATCTTTATAACAAAAACCTCTGACAAATGTCTAATTGCTCAAAATTATAAAGAACTAAACCAATTGTACAAAAAATCAAGCCATTCCCCAATTGATAAATGGGCAAGGGACATGAATAGGCAATTTTCAGTTAAAGAAATCAAAACTATTAATAAGCACATGAAAAAGTGTTCTAAATCTGTTATATTCAAAGAAATGCAAATCAAGACAACTCTGAGGTACTACCTCACACCTAGCAGATTTGCTAACATGACAGGAAAGGAAAGTAATGAGTGCTGGAGGGGATGTGGCAAAGTTGGGACATTAATTTATTGCTGGTGGAGTTGTGAATTGATCCAACCATTCTGGAGGGCAATTTGGAACTATGCCCAAAGGGCGATAAAAGACTGTCTGCCCATTGATCCAGGCATAGCACTGCTGGGTTTGTACACCAAAGAGATAATAAAGAAAAAGACATGTATGAGAATATTCATTTTTGTGGTGGCAAAAATTGGAAAATGAGAGGATTTCCTCTAATTGGGGAATGGCTGAACAAATTGCGGTATGTGTTGGTGATGGAATACTATTGTGCTCCAAGGAATAATAAAGTGAAGGAAACATCAAAGGCAGTCCTAGGCCCCAAACAACACAACCACCATGACTGGTTTGACGAGAACAACACTGCTATTAAAGACCTATTGAGCAAGAAGAACAAAGCCTTTATGGAGTGGCAAAATAACCCAAACTTTGCTCCTAAAAAGGACAGATTCAAGTCTCTCCAAGCCACGGCACAGCGTGAGATCAGGAATATGAAAGACCAATGGTGGGAAAAAAAGGCAGAAGAAATCCAGCGTTTTGCTGATACGAAAAACTACAAACAATTTTTCAGTACCCTCAAGACTGTCTATGGGCCATTAAAACCCACCACCACTCCCTTGCTATCCTCTGACGGTGACACTCTCATAAAACGTAAAAAAGGCATCAGCAACAGGTGGAAAGAACACTTCAGTCAGTTTCTCAACCGACCCTCTTCAGTCGACCAAAGCGCCCTTGACCAGATCCCCCAAAACCGCACTATTGAACAACTTGACATCCCTCCTTCAATAGAGGAAGTCCAAAAAGCTATTAAACAAATGAGTGCAGGAAAGGCACCCGGTAAAGATGGGATCCCAAACGAGGTGTACAAGGCCTTAAATGGAAAGGTGCTCCAAGTATTCCACATAGTGCTGACCAGCATATGGGAAGAGGACCACATGCCCCCAGAACTCAGAGATGCCTCCATCATAGCCCTATAAAAGAACAAAGGCTCATGAGCAGCCTGTGACAACTACAGAGGCATCTCACTACTCTCCACTGCTGGAAAGATCCTCACCCGTGTTATACTCAACAGACTCCTGTCATCTGTTTCAGAGAAGAACCTGCCTGAATCACAATGTGGCTTCCGACCAGATTGCAGCACCATTGACATGGTCTTCACGGTGAGGCAAATGCAGGAAAAATGCCTTAAGCAGCACCCGAGTCTCTACATTGTCTTTATAGACCTGATGGAGACTTTCAACACAGTGAATAGGGACGCATTGTGGGTGATACTCAGCAAGCTCAGTTGCCCAGCAAAATTCGTCAAACTGATCCAGCTCTTTCATGTCGACATGACAGGGGAAGTCCTATCTGGTGGAGAGATTTCTGATCGCTTCAACATCTCCAATGGCATGAAACAAGGCTGTGTCCTTGCTCCAGTACTATTCAACCTATTTTTCACCCAAGTATCACGACATGCTGTGATGGATCTAGACCTGGGCGTCTATATCAAATACCGGCTGGATGACTCACTATTTGACCTTCGCAGCCTGACTGCAAAAACAAAGACAACAGAGAGACTCATCCTGGAAGCTCTCTTTGCAGATGACTGTGCTCTCATGGCCCACCAAGAAAATAATCTCCAAACCATTGTGGATAGGTTCTCTACAGCAACAACACTGTTTGGTCTGACTATCAGCCTCAGCAAAACAACCTGCACCAGGGCGGCCAACTAACCAGCTGTGCATAACTATCGATGGCACACAGCTTTCCAATGTTAACACTTTCAAGTACCTGGGCAGCACCATTGCCAACGACGGGTCCCTAGACCACGAAATCAATGCCAGGATCCAAAAGGTGTGACAAGGAAGTCACTTTTAAAAGACTGATATATATTAATTTAAGGTCACCAAGGAATTCAGCTATGTAATTCCTAAATGAAAACTCAAATCAGCCGTCAACCTTTTATAGAGTTTTAATTACAAACAGGAGGAAGAAAGGAATTAGAGATAGAGAGATAGAGGTAGAGAGAAAGGGGAGAGAAGGGAATAGGGCTTGAATACCCCTTCTGTTTAGCTGGGCCAAAAGGCCCAAGCCCTTAGATAGCTGGGGCAAAGAAAGGAGATCAGTCCCTATTACTCACGTGACCAAAATGGAGAAACAGTCTCAGAGCCCCCACCTTCAGCTTCCTTCAGAGCAAGCTTCTCAGAGCACACTGCAACCACTCCGACAAAAAATTCCTAAAACCACCCCCCCTGAGTCTTCAGACCACTCTCTCTTTAAGGAAACCATCCAAGTTGCCTCCCCTCAGTTCTCACATCTACCAATCACTGTCCATCAATTTCCCTGTGCCAATGGAGGCTCTAGCTTAACCCAGGACCGCCCAGAGGTCTCTGGCTTTGCACATGTCTGTTGAAGGTCATATATTCAAATAATTAAATCTTTGATCCTTTGCTACAGCCCTTCCTAAATCGTGTTAACCTGAGTAGGGTAGAGATTGGAATAATTAAATTTTGATCTATGCTGCAGCCCTTCCTTAATCCTGTTAGGACTGAGTAGGGTGGAGATTGATTCCAAGTATCTCCATTGTATCAATTCTAAAATCAATCATGACTCAAAGAAATTCCTGTTCTATGCTTAAGCATAGGTCAAAGTCCTTTCCATTGTTCAGCAAAAGGTTTCTGTCCTAAAGTAATCTTAAGAAGGGAGGAGGGGGAAACTCTCATGTCAAAGGGGTTCACATTCCAATAGCCAAGACCCACTATCAATAGGGAATTTTTCAAGTATGAAATTTCCCAATGGTGAAATTTCCAACATTTATAAGTCTAAGAAATTTTGAGGTTTACAAAGGCCAGCCAGGCCCTCTAGAGGCTATGCTCCAAAGTCCTCCAACACAGAGGTGTAAGCACTGCAACGAAGCTCAAAGTGTACAATGCAGTGGTCCTCAGCTCGCTCCTGTACAGCTGTGAGACATGGACACTGTACCAGAAGCACATGAAACAGCTGGAGCAATTCCACCAATGCTCCCTCCGGTCAATCATGAGGATCCAATGGCAGGACCGAATCACCAATCAGGAAGTCCTCAACAGAGCCAACTCCATCAGCATCGAAGTCATGGTCCTCAAAACCCAGCTACGATGGTCTGGACACGTCATCCGCATGGACCCACAGCGAATACCAAAACAGGTATTCTATGGTGAACTGTCAGTTGGACTCAGGAAACAACGTCGACCAAAGAAAAGATTCAAGGATCAGCTAAAGTCAAACTTGAAGTGGGCTGGCATTACACCAAATCAACTAGAACTCGCTGCCTCTGACAAAAGCAGCTGGCAAACCCACATTAACCATGCCGCCACCACCTTTGAAGATGAGTGACGTCGATGTCTTGCCGCTGCGCGTGAACGCCGACACCAGGCCACAACCGCACCTCCCGTAACAACTGACATCCCATGTCCCATGTGCCACACACTGTGCGCCTCAGTCTTTGGACTCCAAAGCCACATGAGGGTACATCAATAGATTATAATGCACAAAGACAATTGTCATTCTCGGTCACCAAGAGACTACCACTACACTACTATTGTGCTCAAAGGAATAATAAAGTTCAGGTATTCCATGGTGACTGGAACAACCTCCAGGAATTGATGCAGAGTGAGAGGAGTAGAACCAGGAAAACATTGTACGCAGAGACTGATACACTGTGGGACAATGGAAGGTAATAGACTTCTCCATTAGTGGCAGTGCAATGACCCTGAACAACTTGGAGGAACCCAAGAGAAAAATCACTATCCACATCTAGAGGAAACACTGTGAGAGAAAAAACACAGAAGAAAAGCAATTGCTTGAATATATGGGTTGAAGGGATATGTTTGGGGATGCAGACTCTAAATGAACATCCTAGTGTAAACAACAACATGGAAATAAATCCTGATCAAGGACACAAGTAATATGCAATGAAATTGTGAGTTGGCTGTGGGAAGAGTGGGTGGAGAGGAGGGAGGGAAATAATGTGATTATTGTAACCAAGGAATAATGTTCTAAATTGCCTAAATAAACGTATTCAAATGAAAAACCAACAACAACAACAAACCTTTTACCTATTATTTTAGGATCTACACTAAATGAGGGCAGTGAAGTAGCTCAGTGGTCTTCAGGTCAAAACTGACCTTACATACAGTCTGGCTGTGGGACCCTGGGTAAGTCACTTAGCCCCCATTGCCTATCCCTTGCCACTCTTCTGCATTAGAACTGATAGTTTATCAATTCTAAGATGGAAAGTAAGAGATAAGAAGAATAACAATAAGAACAAGAACAAGAAGCATGAGCTTTGGGGAGTGAGTGGATAGAATAAAACAATGGAGAGAGCCCAATTTCATCTCTTCCTTCCCCACTCCACCCATTTGGGCACATTTCCCATGTCTACAAAGGATATCCTTTGACCTTCACATCACAGACATAATGTCTCCTTTCTTTGTTCAGTTTAGGTGAGCTATTTCCATCAAGCCTTAATTTATTCTCTCTGAAGTGATCACTCCCTCAAAATTTTCATTGATTTATCAGTAAACATTTATTAAGTGCCTACCCTGTGCCAAGTATTGCACTACAATTACTAGGAATATAAAAAGAGACAAAAGACAGTCCCTGCCCTCAAGAATCTTATAGATTAAAGGAGGAGAAAACATGCAAATAAATATATACATAGCAAGCTATTTACAAGGTAAACAGGAAATAATTAACAGCAGGAAGGCACTAGACTTAGAGAAGACTGATGAAGGCTTCCTTTAGGAGATGAGATTTTAGGTGGGCCTTAAATGAAGCCAAGGATGCTAATAGTTGCAGATGAGGAGAAAATGCATTCCAGATATCAGGGACAGAGAAATGTCATGAGGCAAGAGTTAGAATGCCTTGTTCCTGGAACAGCCAAGAGGCCAGTTTCAGTGGATTAAAGAATGTGTCAGGAAGTAAGGCATAAGAAGAATGTAAAGGTAGAAGAGGGGTTAGATTTTGAAGGACTTTTACTGAATACCAAATATAGGAGTCTACATTTGTTCCTGGACGTCATAGGGAATGCATGGAAATTAGGGAGTAAGAGAATTGGGGTTTGGAGGTGGGGAAAGGTAGGATGGGGTGATACAATCAGACCTGTATTTTAAGAAAGTAAATTTGGTAACTAAATAGAGGCAAACAGATTCACTGACTCTCTAGGCACTTAGCATATTCTAATACATGAGTTGGGATGGGATCAAGCCTGTGATTTTATTGATATAAAGAACTTACGGGGGAAATATCTCCATCTTCCAGTGCGTACCAGAACCTTCTTGGGAGCTATTGGCTTAGAAAGTTTCTTTGGAAACTGAGAGATTAGGTAGCTTGCCCAGGGGCACAGTTCATATGTGTCAGAGGAATGACCTGAATTCAGATTTTTCTAATAGCAAGTCTTGTCTATCCAAACCATAGGGTTTCTTTAATTTGTATTATAGTTATTCCTATACACTGATAACTGTAATTCCTATTAAGGGACTTTTTTTTTTCATCTCTATATCTCTAATACTTAGAATAATGCCTATAAAAAGTAAGTCAACATTTGTTGAATTGAGACTGAAAAAGTAAGCATTCTTAAAAACAAATGGAGGGCAGCTAGAGACTTACCAAACAACTTTGTTTATAAAATTGTCACTTAGGATCCTAGAATCAGAAGTGAAAGGAACCTTTAAGGCCATTTATAACTCATCTCTATCATTTTAAAGATGAGAAAAATAAAGCAAGGGACCTTCTAATTGATAAATTCTGTTATTCTCTTGTTTAATCTAAAGAAAAGTGTGGAAAGAGGAATGTTGACTTGATGTCTTTGGTCTTACAACAACTACAATAAACAACAACAACAAATACTTCTGACTTTTCTAATTGTTTCTTGTGCATTTTCTTTGCTGTCTTCTCCAATGAAGAGAAGCAAACTTCAGACCTATTGTGAACTTGCTGAGCATTCCATCCCTCCCCATACAAACACCCACACCAACAATTTAGTATCCTATTCACCACTAATCCTCTCTAATCCTAGATTTCTCTCACCATCTTTATTCTCCTCTTTGCTCAGGTCCTGATAAATAGTATTGAAAAATGTCTTACAAATATACTGAATGGGTCTATTGTAATATTATATCATTCAATTTCAACTTTCAATGATTCATAGCAAACATTTTACTCATCTTTGATTAACTATTGCACTTCACAAAGCAGCTGTTGCAAACGTTCTTTTCTTGAACCACTTACATGGAAATTGCTCCTCTCCCTCTGAGTAGATAACCTCACTCTAAGCTACAAAAAAGAAAGGAAAAAAGTACAACCTCTGAGGCCACCCATCACGAGCTTCCTATCCTCCCTAGTTCCACACTTCAATTGACTTAGCACTGTCCCTCATACTCATCTCCTTTGCTCTGATGTGACCCTTCAAATCAAAGCCAATGTCTTCTTTTGTGTTCTTGATTCTACACCCTCTCATCTGCTCTGGCATCCCCTCTTTCATCCTAATTTTTAATCTTCCTTTATCCAATTGTTCTTTCCCTGCTCCCTTTAAACCCACCCAGATTTATTTAATCCTAAAAAAAACCCTTCAATTGACCTTAAAATCCTTTTTATGAATCTTCTTAAATGTCTCTTCCATTTCATGTTCAAATTTCTAGAAAAAGTTATCTATACTCATTGTCCCTATTTTCCTAACTTCTATTTACTTCTCAATTCTTCAGAATCTGACTACTATCAGTAGTCAGTGAATGATACTATCATTCAAGTCAAGTCAAATCAAGAACCAATTATTAAGTACTAACTATGTTTAGTCACTGTGGGAATCTGGAGATACAAATACAAGCAAAAAGAAAGACAATACCTCCTTTCAAGTAATTTTTATTCAAAAGGGAGAAAACAAAACAATACAAAAAAAAATGGGAATCAGAGGGATACTGTTGAAATCTAAGATCTGAAGGATGTGGCTATTCTGGGGCCTTATTAGCAAAGATGCCAAGAAAAATTCACCAATTGGAAAAAGAGACCAGAGATCAGAGGAAGAAGGAAGCCAAATCTTCAAATGATATTGCTTTCTCTTAGTTTTCCTGTAAATCTTAAATCTACTCAGACTCTACTTTAGAAGATTTGATTAAGTTATTCCCCTATTTTTAACAATGAAGATACTTGATCAGGAATGTATTGGGAACTTTTAAAATTACTCCACCCTACTCAGACAGTGCCTTAGGGGAAGATAAAGTTGCAAACTCCTGATTGAACAATGAAAAGTCCCTAACTCATACTTATAGTTAAGCTAGAACCTTAAGCTGGGTCTATTTTTAGATCTAATACAAAAAGGTGCTAAGTACCTATAAAGGTTAAATTAATCACTAAAAGGTCAAGCAAGTTACAAAAGGCAAGCTTAACAAAAAGGTAAGAACCAAAGAAGATGAGAACTAAGAATGGGCAGTCCTGGGAAAAAGTGTCTACTGTGATTGGTAGACGTGAAAATGTAGGGGAGGTGACATGAGAGAAAATTTCTTTAAAACAAAGGGTTAAAAGGTAATCTAGTAGTTGGAGTTTGGAATTGAAGTGAGGACATTTTGAATGGAGTTTGCAATTGAATTCAGTGTGGAGTTAGACTTTGAACTCAGTTCAGGAGATTCAGTGGAGGACTGGAGCTTGCTTGGAGACCACCTTGTGGTGAGTGATAAAGACTAACTTGCTCTCCCTTAGGCTCAGGCCTAGGCCATTTTGGCCTATTATTTTTTTTTTTATAAATTCAAATACCATTTTCATTAACCATCGATCCCAACTTCTATTTGATATTGTTGACAATTCCCTCTTTCTGAATATTCTCTCTTCCCTTGGATTTTATGACATTCCTCTGTTGTAGTTCTCTTACTAATCAGGATAATTCTTCTTGGAATTCTTTGCCCCATCCCATATGATGTGACTTTTGTTGTTGTCTATTTCAGTCTGACTCTTTTTGTGACCACGTTTGGAGGTTTCTTAGCAAAGATATAGGAGTTATATGTTCCTTTGCCAGCTCATTTTACAGATGAGAAAACTGAAGCAAACTGAGGGTCAAGTGACTTGCTGAGGGTGACACAGTGTCTGAGGTCACCTTTGCATTCAGGAAGATGAATCCTCCTAACTTCAGGCCCAGTGCTCTGTCTATTGCACTACCTAACTGACCCTTACAGTGGTTCTATCTGAACCTATATGTCAAATGCCTCAGTCGATAGGTCTCCGTACCTGGAATTGGATAGACTAGATTAGAAATTGGGCTTCAGATACTTAGCTGGGTAACCCTGGACAAGTCACCGAATCTATACTTGCCTTAATCCATTGGAGAAAGAACTAGCAAACCATTTCAGTATGTTTGCCAAAAAACCCATGGACAGTGTTTCACAGTTACAAAGAGTGGCAAACAACTGAACAACAATTACCGTAGGTCTAATCAAAGGCTTTTTCTTAGGCATTCTTTTCTCTCTTCTTCTCTTGAACCCTACCTCATATCTGACTATATACTGAACATCACCACATGATTATCTCCTCAGTGTTTGAACCTCAACATGCCCCCAATTTACCATTTGTTTATTTTGCATATAGGTTGTATTCATATCTACAAATTGGTTGTAACATAACCACAACCACTTCCAGGGAGGACATAAGCTCCATGAACATAGAGACTATATTATTTTGGTATTTGAATTCCAGTGCCTACCTCAAGACTTCAAACATAATAGTTGATTAATGCTCATTGATTGATGGAATGTTAGAAATCTCCATGATTTCCCACAAATGTCTCAAAAGGTAATTATACACAATTCTCTTGTGTTTATACACAATGTTTTGGTATACCACTGATTTAGATGGTTTAGACCTGCTGCCTTTCTGCTCTTTAGAAGCATCAGAAAAGCTCAACTCCCTTTGATGGGAATAAGTAGAAAGACTTGAAATTGTTCAGCTAGTGGGTTTATATATTTTTTTTTAACTCTTCTTGTTACTGTTGAGAATTCTAAGACAAGTCACATGATAATAAAGAGAAGATTATGTTGTGCTTCAGTATGCAGTCCTGAATTTTGTCCTGTCACAGCCCCTAGCCCAGATGTATAAGGCATAGCAATAATCTCTGTTGATTATTAGAGATAAGAGGAGGGGTGAGGGAAAGATGACATCCACATATATTTGTTATAAGATTTTTAAAAGTCCAATAGGTAAAGGGTCAAGAAGAACATTTTGAGATAAGCAGGGTAGCCTCCATATTCCCTGAGCTACTTTTCTACTTTTGCCTCTCCTTCCCACTGATATATAGGTCCCAGTTCCATTAGGGCCAGCCCAGTCTCCTAAGGATTCCTTCCCACTGCCTCCAGCACAGGTACTAGCCATCAACAGAAGACCAGGCTTCCCTCCTGGGAGTATCCCTGGGACCTCAGTGGGAGGCTACTACCACCCCTGCCTCTGTCTCTTCTCTATCCATACTGCCCCAGGGATGAAGGAAAATACAGGTCTGGGACTGGAGACCTCCAGACCTCAGCTGGGATATTGGGTACTCAAGGTGGTGGGAGGGTAGGAGTATACTTAAGACCACTTTACCTCTGTCTTCTACCACCCAGCCCCTCAGCCTCCAGGTGACCATTCAGTCCCAAAGACAAAATGACAGTCTAGGCTTCACAGGCCAGCAACACAATCTGCCATACTAACAGCTGGACCCTTGCCAGTGGGACTGTGGGCCTTGCACGGAGAAGATCTTGGACTTTGAAGGGCTCGAAAGCATATTTGTATCACTTGATGAAGCCCAGAGAAAAAACTTTATTGTCACACAATGATGTCAGTTATTTGTTTGAAATCTGATATTATAGATGAGGCCTTTAAAAGGCTATTTGCTAAATATGGCGAACATGGTGAAGTTTTTTATCAACAAGAGTAAAGGATTTGGATTTCTCAAATGGGAATTTAAAGTCCTGTCGGAAATTGCAGAAGCAGAACTTGAAGATACAGCCTGTGAGAGGATGACAACTTTGTGTTCATTTTGCCATAGATGTAGTTGCCCTTTCTGTAAGAAATTTTTCACTCTATGTTTCCATTGAATTATCGGAAGAATCATTCAGGCATTTTGGATCTATAGAAAGGAATATCACAATCATGATCAATTGAGGAAGATATTCAGGAAAAGGAATTGTGAAATTGGCTGCTAAGCCATCTTCAAGAAAAGCATTTGAATGGTGCAGTAAAGGATTTTTGTTTACAACTACTCCTTGTCCAGTCATTGTGGAACCACTTGAACAATTAGATGATGAAGATGGTCTTTCTGAAAAGTTTACACATAAGAATCCACTGTATCAAAAAGAGAATGAAAACCCTCCACATTTTGCTCAACATGGCATCTTTGAGCCTGAATATTCCCAGATGTGGAAGTCTTTAGACAAAATGGAAAAAAAAAGCATGAAAAATGCAAAAGATAGGAAAGTGAAATGAAGATTGAATACTATGAATATTAAGCTAATCTTTTATGCTCGGATCTAATGTGTAGTCAAGAAGAACTTGAAAGGAATGGAAGAGTTTCATAATCAAGAAGTACAAAAACACAAAGAAAGTAAAGGCAAGAGGGAAAGCAGCATAGGAGCGAAGAAATGATTCAATGAAATGGAAAAGCAAATAAAATGTCAGAGAGAAGAAAATTATAGTCCGATGGTATCCACATATGAAAAAGATAAGAATGAGAGGCATAGCTGCAATGAATATGGGAGGTCCCTATGGCTTAGGAAGTCAGAAATTTCCACCTTTAGGTGGTAGTCATGTAGGTTTTGAGGCCAGCTCTGGAGTTCAAGCAACAATTCTGAGTGGTTCCATGATAGGAAGTGTCATGGTAAGAGTGAATGGTGTAGGATGAAAACAGTGCTCATCTACTGAGGCTTGCAGTGTAACTTGAGGACATCCAGAGGGGGTCACCATGGTCACCCAACCCAACAAATTAAATAGGTAACTGAAGTCGTAGTGTATCACCCACTTTCACAAAAAGCAGCAACTTTACTGAATACCCAGACATCAGGACTCATCAGGCATGTATAATGTAAAAGGAAATTTGGTGATCAGAATTAGCCATCTTTTGCTTTTTTAATAAAGTTGAAAGCTTCTTAAGGGTAGAGGAACTATATTTTACCTCTTTTTTTTTAATCCCAGTGCTTATCACAGTACTTGGTGCATAGTAGATATTTACTTAATGTTTATTGACTGATTTTGACTTTGTATCCCCATTTTAGCATAGAGCCTGACATATAAGTGTTTCATAAATGCCTATTATTGGGGGAGGGGAGGAATAACATTAGGAGAGGGAAGATGAAGGAAAGAAAGAGAAAGCATGTAAAGGAACTGTGTATAGAATGAAAATATGATTTTGAAGAACCCAGAAGTACAAGAACCCTTCATGAAAGGGAGTTTGTTCCTGGGTTTTGTGGGAGGAGATAAAAAGCAAGATGTAGAGCCAATGGGCTCTATTTATCCATTGAGCCCTGAGACAATAATTCTAGACCTTCCATGGAGGAATATATTAATTTTATGGACTATGATGACAATCCATAGCAGATGAAAATACTTGAGTAGAAAGTTCAGAGGCTCTAAGAAACTGTGTGGATGAAGAAAACACTCCACTCTAGATGCCAAGAGACCCACAGCCTGGATGTAGCTTAACCCTAATGACATTGAAAATCCTTCCCAATATGGTTCCAAATGAACATTTCCATCTTATAGTTCTCTCCATTAGGAAAATTTCACTTCAGGCATATTTGAAAAGCAAAGGTCATCCTGTTTCACCTGTTCATCAGGCACATGTAAAATGCTGATTTGTGCATAGGGGTCAGGGGCCTGAAGAAGAAATACTGTGGTTGGCTTCCCAGACCATAGAAATACTAATGTCTATGATGAGTTTCTAAGCCACCTTCAGGCCTTGGGCTCTCTCCACAGAGCTGTTTCAGCCAGGACAAGGGGTAAATGTCTAGATGCTCATGCCACCGTTCTCACTCTTTCAAAGAGATATCCCCTGTCCTGCTCCTTGCCACCTGAAATTTAAATACTACATCCTATATGAATGTTCCCCTCACTACTGCCATAGGTCACTGGAATGTTTGATTTCCCTGACCACAGACCATGACATATATGAAGCCTAATTGAAGAAACTCTATGTTTAGCTTGGGAATGAGAAAAAGAGGGGAAACCTGGCAACTGTCTTCAAATATTTTAAGTGCTGTCACGTGGAAGAAGGATTAGACATTATTTTGCCTCAGGGATAGAACTAGGAACAGTAGAAAAATGGGAAAAATGTTATAAAAATTTCCTTATGATTAGAGCTTTCCCAAACTGGAATAGGCCACCTTAGGAAGAAGTAGATTCTTTTAGTAAAAGCTGGATTACCATTTCTTAAAGGAGATACTGCTCAAATACAGGTGAGGCTATAAGCTCTGAGGTCCCTTGAAATTTAGAGCTTCTGCTATTCTAGGCATTTCTGTAGCCCAGAAAAAAATAAGTAACTTTCCCAATGTTATAGAGGTAGTGAGATGCTAAACCAGGATTTAAATCTCAGTTTTCTAGCTGCAATTTCTATTGTACCAAACTATTTCTCTGACTTCACCCTGTTCTCTTACTTTCATTCCTTTTTTTGTACTAAACCAACTGCTTTTGGGGCTTAATGACTTTGCATCAGCTTCTTCATATTTCTAGATTTACAGTCATTGCCAGTTAGTGATTTAAGACCTTTGGATTATTCTTGCTGCCTTCATGCCATGACAACACCTACTCTTGGACCTCACAATTCAAGATGACAAGAGGGACCTATAATACACCATTTAATTAGATGTATATAGCCTAGCAATAAACAAATGGATCACTTTTATAGTCACAACACTCATAAAAATCTTTCCCATTTTTCATAGCAAACACTGAAAATTGAATACAATGTAAGTCACTAGAGAGATCTAGCTACAAAAGGGAAATTCATAATAATCAGCAATTTTCTAAGGAAACACTTGCAAGGACCCATAGATGCACAGTTTATTGGGTTTAAAACTCTAGTTTCCTAAGTTCTTTCCTCCATTGCCAATGGAGTATTTTTTTTCCATTGCACCTAATGTCACACAGCCTGGTGTAAAGAGAAGGAGAATTGTTCTTAAAGTCATGAAGACTTAGTTTCACATATGACCTCTGAAACATGGTGACTATATGATCATAGGAAAATTGCTTAACATCTTCATGCCCCCAGCAATATTCCAAGACTGTAATTGATATATTACTCTTTCCATCATTGGAGGAAATTTCTGCACTGGGAATTCTTTGCATGGATAAAATCAGAAACTGAGTTTATGTCATCCAAATCTTTTAAATAAATTAGATAATCAAACCAGATTACATATTTGGCTTCTACATCCTCTCCTTCATCAATATCAACTTATGTATTCCAAGCCAATAGGAAAGGACTCACAGGTGGGACCCCAGAATATAAATATCTTTTTTGTATCACTTTATGGTCAGTATCATGAACTATAGTGACTATGGATTTATTGTTTTATTGAAAAGTTTTTAATAACCAAGAACAGCTATATAGATGTACCATTAATATTCAGAAGTAACTCCCAATTTATGAACATTCTATTTAGGAATGGCCCATATATAGGAGCAAGTGGAACAGAAATGGGACAGGATTCATATCCAAGGCAACTACCCTCTAGAAATCAATTTATCTGGTTTTGGGGTGTTCTAGAATAAGCCTCTGGTGATGCAGAGGAGGTACTATTGAAATGCCAATGTAAAAAGGTAGATTTAACTTAATTCAGTGAATATCTATGAAGCTTCTGCAATGTGTTCTTAAAAATGTGGGATTCAAAAAAAAAAACACACAAGTGAGAACCCAGGCTCTCAAGAACTTTACACTCTTAATGGGTGGGACAATATTTACACTGAGAGATAAATGCACAATGAATATAAAGTTATGGTTGTTGTTTAGTCTTGTCCAATTCTTGGTTATCTCATTTGAGGTTTTCTTGGCAAAGATATTGGAGTAGTTTGTCATTTCCTTCTCCAGCTCAGTTTACAGATGAAGAAACCAAGGTCAAGTCAAGTGACTTGTCCAGGGTCACAATGTTTGAGGTCATATTTGAATTCAGGAAGACAAATCTTCCTAACTCCAGGTCTAGGACTCTATCCACTGCACTACTTACTTGCTCATATACAAAGTGGAAAATAAAAATGAATTCCAGAGTAAAAGAGAAAACTACTGATTAGACAAAAATTGAAGAGATTAAAAAAGGCCTCACATAAGAACTGTTACTTAAGTTGAGCCTGGAAGGAAGTTAGTGATTTCATGGAGTAGTTAGAATGAGGGAAAGTTTTCTATAGGCACAAAGGGGGATAGATGGAATTGTTTAGGACACAAATAGTACATGACTCATATTAGTCAAAATGCCAAGTCTAGAAAGATAGAGATGTAAAAAAAAATTATATCTTTTGTGTAGAAAGTCTTTAAAAATAAGTGTTGAACTCTTCTATTTTTATAATGCTTATATTTCCCCCTAAGTCCTTTTTACTTCCCTTGAAAAATAATAAAGGACAAAATGAGGAAGGAAAAAAGTTTAACAGAACCAATCGATATATCCATGACATCTGACACTGTATGCAACATTTTACACCTCTGGAATCCCAACCTCTAAAAAGGATCAGAGGGTGGCAGGGAGAAAAGAATCTCTGATATCACTTCTTTGGAGTCAAGCTTGGTAATTAAAATTTTATCTTGTTTGTTTATACATTGTTTTAGTGTTGTTATTCTTTCCATTTACAATGCTATGTGTATTGCTTCCCTGATTCAATTTATTTCACTTAGCATCAGTTCATATAAGTTTCTCCATATTTCTCTACATTTATGATGTTTGTGATTGCTTATTATCATTGGTCCTCTTCAAAAATGAAGGACAAATGAAATAATGACAACAGTAATATGCATTATATTCACATACAATGGTTTGTTTAGCAAGCTCACAGTACATAATCACCCACTTTGCTTCCAGTTCCTTGCTACAACTAAAAAGTAATGTTATATTTTGTTAAACATGGGACTTTCCTATTTTGTCAAGAATCTCCTTGGAATATATGGTAATTATAGAATTCTCTGGATCAATGGGTATGGACATTTTAGCTACTTTATTTGCATAATTCCCAGTTGCTTTTCAGAATTATTATACCAGTTCAGACCTCCACCAGCAATATATTAGTGGGCCTGTCTTTGCAGAATTTCCTCCATCAATAGGGATCTTCAAGCGTGACCTGGCTGACTACTTTGTCAGGAATTCCTGCTAAAGTGACAGATGGACTATATCCCCACTCTAATGTCTCTTTTCAATCTGAGATTCTGTGAATCTATGAACTTTTCTAGAATTCAGAAGACCTGGGCTGTAGTCTCGATGTGACTTTGAGCAAGCTACCTTTTTAAATTATCTCTCTGTTTCCTCATATCTGAAATGGAGTTTTTTTTTTAATTTTTTTTAAAACTAAATCTGAGATTTTGTCAGTGTAGGAAATTCACATTAAGGAATTGTCTCTCTCAATGGAAATGAGTAACTTTAGAGTAAGGAAACACTTTAAAGAGACGCTGGGACACTGAAAGTTTAAGTGACTTGTCCACAACCACATAGGCACTATACATCAGAAGTGGGACTGGAATCAAGTGTACCTGATTCCCAAGTGAAATCAACTCTCTACTATACCATCTGCCTCTCAGAAAACAAGAATATGAAATATTTTCAAAAGGAGGAGAGATTGGATGATGACTATTGGGGATAAGATCAGGTTTCAAGCCCTCTTCTGAATCTGGACAAAAAACATCTTCCTAAGTTCCCTGGGAAACTATTTTAAGACTGTTTGTAACAGGCAGGTTATTGATATGTATCAGTGGAGGAAGTTTCTACACAAGGAAATTCCTGTACCAATGAAGTCACATCTTCAGACCACTTTTTTTCCCCCTAAACTTTATTCTAATGTACTTTCCTTAATTAGCATGCCAGGTTGCTTCAGACTGAGTATAGATAGACTGTGAGAGAAGTTCTCATTTTCTAGAACTGTAGGGCTAGAAATACTCTGTTAACAGTAAGATGTCATAAAAAAAAAAAGTATACAAGAATTAGTACCAACCATCATTATTGAAAAAATTCCTTTTTTCTTTGTTAGGGCCACTTTAGGGAGCCTTTACCATATTTAAAAGCTTAAAGGGTAAATATGAAGGCAGAAACCTAATGAAAATGCTACTTCTCATGTTTCAGTTATGACACACCTGACACGGAGTAGGTGTGTAATGATATAATTGTAACGATGACAATTCTGATGCTTGTATCTCAGACCTTACTGTCAGGAATCCCAGACCATGTAGTTAATGACTCCCAAAAAGTGTTGATCAATTATTTGAAAATATATTTAGGCTGCTGCCCTCCCCCCCAGCACCCATCTATCTAGATGTAGAAATTAGTGGTTCTCATTTCTCAGTCTAGTTATGACATTTTTCATTCTCTAGTTTCCAAACCCAGAACACTACACATACCAAAAGTACTCTAGACACATTTTTACCTTCTTTAGTCAAAAGGAATAAAAGGCTCACTCTCACTTATTTATTTACAAGGGAAAGTGTTTCTCATCTTTTTTTTTTAACCAAATATCAATATAAAGGTTATTTAATCCTCAGGAAAAGGAATACAAAAGATAGCAAGATTCTGGAAAGTCAGTTTCTTTCTAGTTCCAGTTAACTTCATGCAAATAATGCCACAAATTCTAAATGCATGCCTTAATTTGAAAATAGCAGCCAAATGCTGAAATGAAAGAAAATGATGTATTTCACACAAGTGATGAAAATTAAAATTCTAAGGTACATGCCAACTTGAAAAGAACAACTCAGAACTTTGAAAAAGTTATCCACAAAGGAACATAAAGAGTAAATCTTATGGTAGTGACTGACAAGAAGAGAAATGAAGTCTAGAGAAAGAATCCTATCACTCCCCCCATCCAATTTTTTTTCTTTTCTTTTCTTTTCTTTCTCTTTTTTTTTTGGTTACAATACTCACTTTATTTCCCTCCTTCCTGCAGCCAGCATGCAATTTCATTGAGTATTACATGTGTCCTTGATCAAAACCTATTTCCATGTTGTTGGTGTTTGCATTAGGATGTTCATTTAGAGTCTCCATCCCCAACCATATCCCTTCGATCCACTTACTCAAGCAGTTGTTTTTCTTTGGTGTTTTTACTCCCACAGTGTTTCCTCTGAGTGTGGATGGCATGGGCATTGTACCCCCAGAAACCCAGGCAAACTATTATCAGGGAAACTTCCCTGCTCCCTTACATCCTTGTGACTCTGAGCCTAAAAACACCCAATGACCCCTTTAGGGTCCTGAAATGACTATCTTCCTTTGATCATCCTCTAGATTTAAGATGGACAAAAAGATGCACCTCGAGGCCACACATCAATCCTATCAGACATCTGTTTGTTCCCTAAAACTAAGGAACCTTTATGTTCCCAGGCAGATGATCACCCCACCTGGCCAAATGCCTGAGTGACTAACACTCTCTGTTGTAAAAAGTATAAAATCCCCAGAACTGATGTCATCTGGAGGAAACAGCCTTTCCATTCATGCTGTCTTCCCAAGGAACTGCTCCCCATCTTTCTGTTCCACGTTGCTATCCTCCTGGCCATTCTCAATATTACCTCCTAAATTAATAAATTTCTCTTTTTGTTTTTAAGATAAGTTTTGGAGTCTTGCATTCTTGCAAAAGGTATCCTTCCCAAACCCCAGGGGTACACATCTGCACCCCCATAACAGTGAATAGTGGTTTTTCTCATAGACTCCTCCAAGTTGTTTAGGGTAACTGCATTGCCACTAATGAAGAAGTCTATTACATTCGATTGTACCACAGTGTACCAGTCTCTGTATACAATGTTCTCCTGGTTCTGCTCCTTTCACTCTGCATTAATTCCTGGAGGTCATTCCAGTTCACATGGAATTCCTCCAGTTGATTATTCATTTTAACACAATAGTATTCCATCACCAACATATACCACAATTTGTTCAGCCATGTCCCAATTGAAGGGCATCCCCTCATTTTCCAAATTTTTTTTGCCACCACAAAGAGTACAGCTACGAATATTCTTATACAAGTCTTTTTTCTTATTATCTCTTTGGGGTACAAACCCGGCAGTGCTATGGCTGTATCAAAGAGCAGACAGTCTTTTATCGCCCTTTGGGAATAGTTCCAAATTGCCCTCCAGAATGGTTGGATGAATTCACAACTCCACCAGCAATGAATTAATGTCCCAACTTTGCCACACCCCCTCCAGCATTCATTATTTTCCTTTGCTGTCATGTTAGCCAATCTCCTAGGTGTGAGGTGGTACCTCAGAGTTGTTTTGATTTGCATCTCTCTGATTATAAGAGATTTAGAACACTTTTTCATGTGCTTATTGATAGTTTTGATTTCTTTGACTGAAAATTGCCTATTCATGTCCCTTGCCCATTTGTCAATTGGAGAATGGCTTGATTTTTTGTACAATTGATTTAGCTCTTTATAAATTTGAGTAATTAGACCTTTGTCAGAGGTTTTGGTAATGCAGATTGTTTCTCAATTTGTTGCTTCCCTTCCAATTTTGGATGCATTAGTTTTATTTGTACAAAAAAATTTTAATTTGATGTAATCAGAATTATTGATTTTACATTTTGTGATTTTTTCTAACTCTTGCTTGGTTTTAAAGTCTTTCCTTTCCCAAAGATCTGACAAGTATAATATTCTGTGTTCGCCTATCTGCTTATAATTTCCTTCTTTATATTCAGCTCATTCAACCATTCTGAGTTTATCTTGGTGTAGAGTGTGAGATGTTGATCCAAACCTAATCTCTCCCATGATATCTTCTAATTTTCCCAGCAGTTTTTATTAAATAGTGGGTTTTGGTCCCCAAAAATGGGATCTTTGGGCTTATCATAGACTGCCTTGCTGAGGTCATTTACCCCTAGTCTATTCCATTGATCCTCCTTTCTGTCTCTTAGCCAGTACCCCCCATCCAATTTTAACACAGAATATATATTTTCTGTCATAATTTCCTTACAAATGATCTGATTCACTGACAAAATTGTCCCCACCAAAAAGCTCCTCAAAATTATCACTTGAACAATATAAATTAAAAGACTATCAAAGTTTCACAGTCTAAAGAGACAGATGACTGGACTAACATCCTATCTCCTTAAATCCCTCAAACATTTTCAATTACTTTCATTGATATTTAACTCAATCCTTTGCTGTCTTAGGTTTAAACAGTTTCAGGAGCCTTGTGAAGGAGGACTGAGTAACATATGACTAAACATTTTATTGGGTTGATATTCATTTCTTACTGTCTTGATAACCTATTGCTGCTCTTATCATCTGAAACTACTGTGTCATTTGATTTTATAACCAATGGACTTTTGAAGTTTGCTAATGACAAGGCAGGTCACTGAACCAATAGGAATTTCAAGCCTTTCATTTCTTGCTTCTCTCAACTTGAACTTTCTTTTTTTGTATTTTTTCCTCCCAGTTTTGTGTACCCTTGAGGATAGAAAATGTCTTAACTTTTCTTTCAGTGTGTATCCCTACTGCTTAGGATAGGCATCAATGAACAATGTTTCCTTCATTCGTTCATCAGTACAGATTAGTAGCATGATAAAACACAGACAGTAAAGAATTTGGAATCACACCTGGTTCTACTCTTTATATTATCAAAAGCAATGCCATATCATCCCTCTAGGTCTCTGTTTTCTCATCTTTAAAAATTATAGGCTCAACCAAAGAGAAATAAAGAAAAAGGCTTGTACGAGAATATTCATAGCTGCGCTCTTTGTGGTGGCAAAAAATTGGAAAATGAGGGGATGCCCTTCAATTGGGGAATGGCTGAACAAATTGTGGTATCTGTTGGTGATGGAATACTACTGTGCTCAAAGGAATAATAAAGTGGAGGAATTCCATGGAGACTGGAATGACCTCCAGTAAGTGATGCAGAGCGAGAGGAGCAGAACCAGGAGAACATTATACACAGAGACTTATACTCTGTGGTACAATCGAATATTATGGACTTCTCCATTAGTGGCAATGCAGTGATCCAGAACACCTTGGAAAAATCTACAAGAAAAAACACTATCCACATTCAGAGGAAAAACCGTGGGAGTAGAAACACAGAAGAAAAAACAACTGCTTCAATACATGGGTCAAGGGGATATGGTTGGGGATGTAGACTCTAAATGAACATCCTAGTGCAAACACCAACAACATGGAAATAGGTTTTGATCAAGGACACATGTAATACCCAATGAAATTTCGTACTGGCTGCAGGAAGGTTGGGGCTAAGGGAGGGAGAGAAATAATATAATTCTTGTAATGAAGAAATAATGTTCTAAATTAACTAGATAAATTAACTTAAATTTAAAAAAAATTATGGGGTCAAAAAATTAAAAGTAAAATAAAATTGGGAAGGTTTTGGATTCGACCATCTCTAAGGGCCTCTTCAGTTCTATAGCTATATAAGCTAATTTTATAAATGATATATCCTGAAACAAAGGCATCTGAGAAGACAAATTATCTATTGGAAGCATGTCTTATTAAGAGTATGTAAATGATCACTATATTATTAAAAATGTTGCTATTCAGTCATTTTCAGTTGTATCTGATTCTTCATGACTCCATACAATGAGCTAGAGGGCTCAGGATCACTTGTATGAGGTAATAATTGAGCAGAGCTTTGAAAAGAGCAAAGGCAGAGATTGAGAGGGCGTTCATACTAGCCATTTTGGACAGCCTGTGCAAAGTCTTTTATTATATTATTATTACTTCTAGAGGGGGTCCAGGCCCAGGACAATTTCAGTGGTGGAGCAGGTTGTCCATAAATCACACAATGGGACACTCCCCTGTACAATGTTTATCCATGTGAAATCTGATTAAAATGATAATCCAGGGCAGCTGAAGGGGTGTATACTGACATGGATAGTAGGTAGTACCACCTACTTGGCCTTGGTGAAGATGATAGTGTTACAGACTGATAAATGTGAGCCTCAGGTTTAAGTGCCTTTATAGTACCATCTAAATCTTCCTCCTCCTCCAGCAGATGTCGATTTGTGTCTCTGCTCAGCCAAAAAGTACATGGTTCTTACAGTACCAAAGACACCCTGCCATAACTTCCTTCACTACCAAGTACAGATCCTAAGACTGATCTATCTCTTCTCACCATCTATCAATAATATTTAGTGCAAAACCAAGAAGAGTTAAAATTTTAGGACATAGATTTTTGCAAGGAGCAAAGTATTCCATTTCAAATGGAGGGCAGAGCCCGGAATGAGAGGACCTGGGAAGCAAATTATCAGGTCTTGACAGCTTTATCCTTGGGAATCACAGGATCGCCAAATATAAATGAACCCAAGAGAAGATTTTATCAACCCCTGCCCTTATTTTTCTTTTGAGCAAGTTAAGATCTAGAGAAGGAAAATGGTGTCCATTTTACAGTAGTGGCACCAATAAAATAACTCAGGTTTCCTGACTTGTTGTTCTGGGCACTTTCTACTATATCACATTTCCTTTTGTGCAGGAAGATGTTAAAATTAGCCTTATGATGGTCCCTAACACCTGAAATAGAAGAGCACTCCTGATAGTTTTTACAGAAAACTTGCAGGGAAGCTTTCTGGGGCAATTGCTTCTGAGGAATGAATGGCTTGGTGCTGGTATGATAGGCAGGAGAGATGGATGACTAAACATCTATATTATCTGAAATACATTAAAACAAGAATAAAATATCTTACTCCTACTTTTCAAATAAAAATTTTGTGAGCACATGCTATGTATGATGACAGACAAGTCACTTTACTTCTCTGAACTTCAGTTTTCCCTCATGTAAAGTAAGAAAAATAATAATCCTTTCTTACAAAGTTGGTATGGTAAAAGAACTTCGTCAACATTCAAATGCTAGATAAATGCAAACTATTGTTATTACAAGGCATTATAAGTATTTTTAAGGATATTAATTTCATAGGATCTTCTCCCTATACTAATTGTAGATATTTCCGTCATTATTATTCTTTTCTGTGAATTTCAAATACAATTTTCAATGACTCTTTTCTTCATTTTCTTTCATTTTTTGGCAACACTACTCTCAATTCCCCTATGACTTCCATCTCTTCTTTCTTATGAAGAAAGAAAAACACACTTATAGCAAATGAAAATAGTCAAACAATGCAGTGCACACATTTGACATACATATACACACATGTGTATGTGTTTATATTTACATATATAGATATGCATGTAATAATTAGTTTATACCACGAATAGATAATCTTCTAATGATCTTATTTTCTCCATCATGTTGCTTCTACAATTATTCCTGCTCTAAACTTTGCCCTTTCCTGACTTACTAGTTCTTTTTCTATTTCCTCTGAATGCATCCAGTTCTCTTGCATCCTTAAAAGACTCTGATTAGATCTTTTATCACTGTTCAGTTATGGCTGACTCTTCATAACTTTCCTGAAGTTTTCTTGGCAAAGATGTTGGAATAGTTTGCCATTTACTTTTCCAGTGGATTAAGGCAATCAGAGGTTAATTGACTTGCCCAGAGTCACACAAGTAGTGAGTGTTGGATACCATATTTGAACTCCAGTCTTTCTAACTCCAGACCTGGTGTTCTATTCAGTGAGTCACTTAGCTGTCCCCTCTTGTTATATTGTTCCATCCCTTAAGATCTCTTCTTCTAATATCAGTTCCTTTTCACAAGCAAACTTAGAAAAAGCTGTCAGAACTCACTATTTCTACTCCTTCTACTCACATTCATTTTAAACCCTCTGTAATGAATTCTTGTCTTGTCACTCAACGAAAATTGTTCTTTAAAATTAGCAGTGACCTCTAAATTGCCAGCTCTGAAGATCTTTTTTTTTTGATCTTCACACATCTTGACCTTGCTACTGCATTTCATACTCCTGATCATTCTTTCCTCTTTTGATTGTTGCCTCTATTTGATCCTGATGAAATTTCCTGTTGCCTATTAGCCTAGTCCTTCATCATCTCTTTTTGATGGACATCTGAATCAAGACACTTAACTGTGGAGATTTCTAAAAGTACTGTCCTAGGCTCTAACTCACTTTATTATCTCTCTTTTGGTAACCACATCAGCTCCACAACTTTAATGATACAATCTCTGTGAGGATGACACAAATATTTATATATCCATATCTAAACATGCCTCTGAGTTTTAAGTCCCACACCACCAATAGCCTGATAGACATTTCAGACTAGATGTCTTGAACATATGCAAACTCACTATATCTAAAACTGAGTCCACTATCTTTCCTATTAAAATCCTTTCCTTTCAAACTTTTTTTTTTATTTCTGTTGGAGGTATCACAAGATTTTAAGCCTCTGAGATTCATAACTATATTGTTATTTTCAACTTCTCTCTCTCCCTCATCCCACATGCCTTTTCAGTTGCCCAATCTTGTTCTTTTATTTTACCTCCATATCTCTCACACGCATCATTTTCTTTCTACTTGCATAGGCATTGCCCTAATTTTCTCTCATCATATTTCACCCGACTAGTATAACAGCCCCCTATTTGGTCTCCCTGACTCAAATTTCTCCCCATTCCAGCCTATTATCCAAATAGGTGCTAAAGTAATTTTCTTAAAATGTTTCCCATGAATCTTCTCTCTCACATTCAATAAAATCCAAAAGCTACCTATTATCTCAAGATTTTAGCAAAACTGCCTTTTAAACTTCTAAGTTTGACCTTTCATTTCCTAACCTCAAGCTACCTTTACAGACTTGTTTTACATTTCTCTCCTTCCTGCATTCTAAAATCCAGTCAAACTGGCTTTCTGGCTACTACTTATGCACAATACTTCATCTCCCATCTCTAGGCCTTTGCACTAGTTGTCCCTCATGCTTAGAATGTTCTTTCTTGGAGGGCAACTGGGTAGCTCAGTGGATTGAGAGCCTGGCCTAGAGACAGGAAGTTCTGGGTTTAAATGTAACCTCAGATACTTCCCAGCTGTGTGACCCTGGTCAAGTCACTTGACTCCCATTTCCTAGCTCTTACCACTCTTCTGCCTTGGAACCAATACACTGTATTGATTTGAAGACGCAAAGTAAGGATTTAAAAAAAAAAGAATGTACTTTCTTTTCACCTTAGCATCTTAGAATCCCTGTTTTCTTTCCAAAAACAATTACAAGACTAGCTTCTACATCCATGAACTGCTAGCATCCTTCCTTCAAAAACTATTCTTTTTTTTTATATATATTTAACTTGTACTTCTAGATGTTCATACTGTTTCCTCCAATAACATATAAACACCTCCTACAGGGTGGCCACTGTGCCATTTTTTACTTTATATCTCCAGTAGTACAAAGCTTGGCCTAGATTAGTCACTTAGTAAAGATTTGTTGATTGATTAACTGGTTCAGACCTAAGCCATAATCCAAGAAACAAATATTTGAGAAGAGAAACAAAAAATGAGTGTACAATAGTGCAAATTGATTAGTGATCAAAATTCATTAATTCGTTCAATAAACTATAAACCCTCAAGGAGAGAGAAGGCCAAAATTAAATTATTTTCTTCTCAGTTCCTAGCAGAGTGTCTTAAGCATTATAATGTCTCAATAATGATTTGCAGAAAAAAAGGGTTCTAAATCTCTTATAATCAGAGAGATGAAAATTAAAACAACTCTGAGGTATCACCTCACACCTAGCAGATTGGCTAACATGATAGCAAAGGAAAGTAATGAATGCTGGAGGGGATGTGGCAAAGTTGGGACATTAATTCATTGCTGGTGGAGTTGTGAACTGATCCAGCCATTCTGGAGGGCAATTTGGAACTATGCCCAAAGGGCGATAAAAGACTGTCTGCCCTTTGATCCAACCATAGCACTGCTGGGTTTGTATCCCAAAGAGATAATGGACAAAAAGACTTGTACAAAAATATTCATAGCTGCGCTCTTTGTGGTGGCCAAATATTGGAAAATGAGGGGATGCCCTTCAATTGGAGAATGGCTGAACAAACTGTGGTATATGTTGGTTATGGAATACTATTGTGCTCAAAGGAATAATAAAGTGGAGGAATTCCATGTGAACTGAAACGACCTCCAGTAATTGATGCAGAGCAAAAGGAGCAGAACCAGGAGAACTATATACCCAGAGACAGACACACTGTGGCACAATCAAATGTAATGGACTTCTCTACTAGATGTCATGCCATGATCCAGGAATGGACTTCTCTACTAGATACCATGCCATGATCCAGGACAATTCTGAGGGACTTCTAAAAAAGAACACTGTCCACATCCAGAGGAAGAACTGTGGGAGTAGAAAGAGAAGAAAAAAAACAACTGCTTGATCACATTGTTTGATGGGGATATGTTTAGGGATATAGACTCGAAACAATCACCCTAGTGCAAATATCAATAATATGGAAATAGATCTTGATCAGTGACATATGTGAAACCCAGTGGAATTGCACATTGGTTACGGAAGGGGAGAGGAAAGAATGGAGGGAAAGAACATGAATCATGGAACCATGGAAACATTTTCTTAATTAATAAATTAAATATAATATTAAAAAATAATGGTTTGTAGAACTGGGTTGAAATAGACAGATCAGGAAAAGTAGGAAACACATTCCAGATCAATGGCATAGAATAAATAAAGCCAAAGACAAGAACAGGAATCAGTGATTAGACATGACTAGAAAATGGAGTTCACTTCTGGTCAAGATGGCAGCTTAGAGAAAGCTAAAGTTCAGAGCTCCAGAAACCCTTCCTTACAGATCTCAAACTGAATGCTCCTAGGGCACCAGAATTCAAAACAAACAACAGAATAGACCCCGGGAACACTCCTCCTCGACCTGGATCAAAAGGTATGGCCCCCCAAAAGTCAGAACCTGAGATCACTTGGATCTAAGGGGTAGGCAAAAGGAAGGTTCCGGGACCCATCCCCCCAACCCAGAGCACTGAATCCGAGGCAGCAGCAGGAACCTCAGGGCAGGCAAAAGGGCCTCAGGAGCCGGCTATTCTGAAGGCTGCACCCTGTAAACAACCTGAGCAAGTCGCAGGGGCACCCAGACAGCAGGGAAACAGTGAGAGACAGGAGGAGCCTGTAGCCCCCTGACCAGATCCTTCCATCTGAGTCTCACCAAAGGTCCCTGCCTCAGGGCATACTCAGTCTGAGGTTAATCCTGTCACCAGCCCTCAGAGCTCCTGGAAGCCACGACCCCTCCCCCTCAGAGTGCAGGCTCCTCTGGCCAGCAAAGGCATTGAAATACATCTGAGAGTATCAATCCAGGCACAGAGCATAGAAGTAAGGCAACAGAGAAGCATCGGGAGGGAACTGAGGAGGGTAGTAACACCAAAACACCTAAACACCAGCAATTCCGGGCTTCCTGGGGAAGACAGACAATTTACCTGGGGCTAAAGCCACTGAACACCAGACAGATAACAGAAGAGCAAGCCCCCCTCACTCAGATAGAGATGGCAAACAGCACAGAAGCAAAAAAGCCTCAAAACAACAGGAAAAACAAGAAGGGGGAAACTTTGGACACATTTATGTTCTCTTTTAATTGTACACAGAGACTGATACACTGTGGTGCAATTGAAGGCAATGGACTCCTCCACTAGGGACAATGCAATGTCTCTGAACAATCTGCAGGGATCTAAAAAACACTATCCACAAGCAGAGGATAAACTGTGGAAGTAAAAACACCAATGAAAAGCAACTGCTTGACTACAGGGGTTGAGGGGATATGACTGAGGAGAGACTCTAAATGAACACTCTAGGGCAAATACCAACAACATAGAAATGGGTTCAAACCAAGAACAAATGTGAAACCCAGTGGAATTGTGAGCCGGCTATGGGAAAAGTGGTAGGAGGGGGGCGGGGGGAGGAAAAGATAATGATTATTGTTTCCAATGAATAATGTTTGTAAATAACCAAATAAAATAATGTTTAAAAAGTCAAAAAAAGAAAAAAGAAAATGGAGTTCACAGTAGCTAGTAATTGGGGATAGAAATGAAAACTGGAGGTTGGGATGGCCTCAGATGCCAGACTCAGAAGTTTGGCCTTTAGCCTGTAGATAGTGGGATATTTACTGCTTAAAGCTTTTAAGCATTACTTAATGAAATGTTGAAATAAAAAATTGTTCTAAACTTAAGTGTCAGTCAAAATTTCTAAATGCAAGAAGTTCAGACAAAGCAAAAGAAACAGATAGCATGGAATTTTTCACTGGACAGGTTTTTTTTTTAATTAAAAAATAGCCTCTTACCTTTTAAAACCAATCATGTAAGCAGGGAAAATATTAATTAAGTAATTTAAAACACCCCTAACTCTTATCTTCTGTCTTAGAATTAATACGAGTATCTGTTCCAAGGAAGAAGAATGGCAAGGGCTAGGCAATTGTGGTTAAGGGACTTGCCCAGGGTCATAAATCTAGGAAATGTCTTAAGGTGAGATTTGAACCCAGGTTTTCCTGACTCCAGGTCTGGCCCTGTCATCTAATAAGCCACCCTCCTCAGAAGAATTTTTACCTAATAACAAATTTTAACAAATGGAAACAAGCAAATAGAATTATGTGTGGAATCAGCATGATACTCTAAGAGATGGAAAGCATTACATATCTTATGTCACCTATAAAAATATATCCATTATCCATCTGTTTTTTTTTCTTTAGGCACCATGTAATCACACAAATGTGCTGATCTCACTTCCTCTTCCCACCAGTAAAAGGAGTAACACCTAAGGGGAAAAAAACCCTTCAGTGTCAGCAGACACCTGCTATGGCCTGCAGGCCTAGTAGTGCACGAGCTGGATTCCCACATGGGGCCCTGAACCTTGTTCTCAGCTCTGCACAGAAAGCAATACAATTGGGAGAGATTAACCTGTCAGTCAGAGGAGGAAGCTTCATCGTCCCCACAGCACAGACTGTATTATGTGGTAAAATCTTTTATCTGGAACTCCAGCTAACACCATATTAGTTCTCTCTCTTTGGGAATGTGCTTGTGTAAATGCATGTAGTCCCAAAATGACATGGCTTTATGAAGCTGGGATGACTTGGATTGCAAATAATAATAGCAATAACAATAGGCATGTGGTATAATTGTATAGCATTTTATCCTTTTCAAATATCTTCCATACATTAAAGAACTAGAAGGCAAGGGATTTGATCTATTCATTTAAGAAAGATACAAGGGAGAGTGCAAGGATAAGAAATCAGAAAAGCAAAACCCAGCTCAGCCACTAATACCATATATGACTGGGAGGCACATCCTCTCCAGGGCTCTGTTTTCTCATTTGTAAAATGACAGGGGTGGACTAGATGCAGTCTTTGGC
Source organism: Monodelphis domestica (assembly GCF_027887165.1). Classification (NCBI taxonomy): domain Eukaryota; kingdom Metazoa; phylum Chordata; class Mammalia; order Didelphimorphia; family Didelphidae; genus Monodelphis; species Monodelphis domestica. Next base: position 357,404,251 of record NC_077227.1, on the reverse strand, counting down.
AAACTAAATGTGGCTTTCCCTGTTTTTTTGGTATTTCCCACTATCTAAAAATGTTATTTTTGTTGGTTTGGTTATTGTTGTTATTATTTACTTTTTAAAATACAATAAAAATGTAAATATAATTCTTGGAAAAGTCATTCATATCATGGAAGGAAGTACCAAAGCATACAGCTCAGTGGATTTGTCCCTTGGGCCATAGTTTGCCAGCCCCTGGACTAGAAGATCTCTAAAATCCTCTTCTGCTATAAAATTTTATGTTTCTATGCAATATTCTGGCCAGAACACAGTTCATATGGTATATAGAATAAAGGAAAATGAATGTCCTCTCTCCTTCCTCAAATTATCTTGCATTTGCCTCTCAGTTTAAATATTGAATCTTTCCTATAGAATGTAAGGTCCTTTGCAGCAGGTACTAATTCTATTTATCTGTTCCATTGTCTCTCTACTGATTAGTAGAGCATCTTGCACATTATTTTTGATTAAAATGATGATTCCATTTCTAGAGAGAATTAGCAGGAAGAGAAATTCTTCCTCCAATGCCCATGAGCACCTACTATGTATACTGTAGTCTTTGGGAGCTGCCTAGGGATGGAGGGTTCTAAGTGACCTGCCCAAGCTAATATATATTAGAGATTACACTGGTGCACAGGTCTTTCCAACTTCAAGGTCAGATCTCTCTATCCACTCTATAATATCAGCCCTTACTTGCTCATTTGTTTTTCAGGTATTCATTCTTGCCAGATTCTAAGTGATTCCATGGATTTTTTCCGTGAGTTTTCTTTTTTTTTAACAATATTATTTTTTTTTAATTTGTTCAATTTCAAACATTATTCCTTGGTTACAAAAAAATCATTTTCTATCCCTCCCTTCCCTCCCCTCACCCATTCCATAGCCCAAACACAATTTCACTGGGTATCACATGTGTCCTTGATCAGAACCCATTTCCATGTTGGTGATTGCACTAGGATGTTCATTTAGAGTCTACATCCCCAGCCATATCCCCCTCGACCCATGTAATCAAGCAATTGTTTTTCTTCAGTGTTTCAACTACCACAGATTTTCCTCTGGATGTGGATAGTGGTTTTTCTCATTGAACCCTCTGGGTTGTTCAGAAATATTGCATTGCCACTAATGGAGAAGTCTATTACAATCGATTGTACCACAGTGTATCCATCTCTGTGTACAATGTTCTCCTGCTCCTTTCACTCTGCATCACTTCCTGGAGGTTGTTCCAGTCTCCATGGAATTCCTCCACTTTATTATTCCTTTTAGCACAATAGTATTCCATCACCAACATATACCACAATTTGTCCAGTCATTCCCCAATTGAAGGGCATCCCCTCATTTTCCAATTTTTTGCCACCATAGAGTACAGCTATGAATATTCTTGTACATGTATTTTCCCTTATTATCTCTTTGGGGTACAAACCCAGCAGTGCTATGGCTGGATCAAAGGGCAGACAGTCTTTTATCGCCCTTTGGGCATAGTTCCAGATTGCCCTCCAGAATGGTTGGATCAATTTACAACTCCACCAGCAATGAATTAATGTCCCAACTTGCCACATCCCCTTCAGCACTCATTACTTTCCATTGCTGTCATGTTAGTCAATTTGCTAGGTGTGAGGTGATACCTCACAGTTGTTTTGATTTGCATCTCTCTAATTATAAGAGATGTAGGACACTTTTTCATGTGCTTATTAATGGTCCATTCATCAATTGGAGAATGGCGTGATGTTTTGTACAATTGATTTAGCTCTTTGTAAATTTGAGTAATTACACCTTTGTCAGGTTTTTTTTAATGAAGATTATTTTCCAGTTTGTTATTTTCCTTCTAATTTTAGTTACATTGGTTTTGTTTGTACAAAATCTTTTTAATGTGATGTAGTCAAAATTATTGATTTTACATTTTGTGGATCTTTCTAAGTCTTGCTTGGTTTTAAAATCTTTCCCTTCCTAAAAGTCTGACATGTATATTATTCTGTGTTCACCTAATTTACTTATTGTTTCCTTCTTTATGTTCAAGTCTTTCACCCATTCTGAGTTTATCTTGGTGTAGAGTGTGAGGTGTTGATCCAAGCCTAATCTCTCCCACACTGTCTTCCAATTTTCCCAGTAGTTTTTATCAAATAGTGGATTTTTTTCCCAAAAGCTGAGATCATTGGGCTTGTCATAGAATGTCTTGCTGAGTTCACTTACCCCAAGTCTATTCCACTGATCCTCCTTTCTGTCTCTTAGGCAGTACCAAACTGTTTTGATCACCACTGCTTTGTAGTATAGTTTGCAATCTGGGACAGCAAGGCCACCTTCCTTTGCAATTTTTAAAAATTATTTCCCTGGATATCCTTGATATTTTGTTCTTCCAAATGAACATTGTTATGGTTTTTTTTTTTCTAATTCAGTAAAAAAGTTTTTTTGGAAATTCAATGGTTATGGCACTAAATAGATAAGTTTGGGTAGGATGGTCATTTTTATTATGTTAGTTCGTCCCACCCATGACCATTTAATGTTTTTTCAATTGCTCAGATCTAATTTTAATTGTGTGGAGAGTGTTTTGTAGTTGTGTTCTTATAGTTCCTGTATTTGTCTTGGCAGATAGATTCTTAAGTATTTTATATTGTCTAGGGTGATTTTGAATGGAATTTCTCTTTCTAATTCCTGCTGCTGAGATGTGTTGAGATATATAGAAATGCTGATGACTTATGTGGGTTCATTTTGTATCCTGCAACATTGCTAAAGTTGATTATTTCCACTAGCTTTTTAGTTGATTCTCTAGGATTTTTTAAGTAGACCATCACATCATCTGCAAAGAGTGATAGCTTGGTCTCTTCACTGCTAATTTTAATACCTTCAAGTTCTTTTTCTTCTCTAATTGCTACTGCTAGTGTTTCTAGTACAATATTAAATAATAAAGGTGATAATGGACATTCTCGTTTTTCTCCTGATCTTATTGGGAATGCATCTAGTTTATCCCCATTGCAGATGATTTTGGCTGATAGTTTTAGATATATACTGTTTATTATTTTTAGGAAAGACCCTCCTATTGCTATACTTTCTAGTGTTTTCAATAGGAATGGATGTTGTATTTTGTCAAAGGCTTTTTCTGTGTCTATTGAGATAATCATGTAATTTTTGTTGGTTTGCTTGTTAATATGGTCAATTATGTGGATGGTTTTCCTGATACTGAACTATCCTTTCATTCCTGCTATAAAGCCTACCTGATCATAGTGAAATGCCCTCGTGATCACTTGCTGGAGTCTTTTTGCTAGTATCCTATTTAAGATTTTTGCATGTATGTTCATTAAGGAGATTGGTCTGTAGTTTTCTTTCTCCATTTTTGACTCCCTGGCTTTGTAATCAGTACCATATTTGTGTCATAATATGAATTTGGTAGAACTCTCTCTTTGCTTATTATGTCAAATAGTTTGTATAGTATTGGGATTATCTGTTCTTTGAATGTTTGATAGAATTTACTTATGAATCCATCAGGCCCTGGGGATTCTAGTATATGGTCACTCTTTCTGAATGTATCATGTGCTGCTGAAATGAAGGTGTATTCCTTTTTGTACCTATTCATTTTTCTCCATATATTTATTAACTCTAATTTTTCTAAGATTTCATTCACCTCTTTTACCTCTTTCTTATTCATTTTTTGATTTGATGTATCTAAATTTGATAGTGGTAGGTTCAGGTCTCCCACTAGTATGGTTTTACTATCTATTTCCTCCTTCAATTCTACTAGTTTCTCCTTTAGAAATTTGGATGCTATACCATTTGGTGCATGCATGTTGATTAGTGATATTTCTTCATTGTCTATACTCCCTTTTATCAGGATGTATTTACCTTCCCTATCCCTTTTAATCAGGTCTATTTTTACTTTGGCTTTGTCAGATATCATGATTGCAACTCCAGCCTTCTTTCTATCAGTTGAGGCCCAATAGTTCTTGCTCCAACCTTTAATTCTGACTTTGTGAGTATTTACCTGCCTCAGGTGTGTTTTTTGTAGACAACATATGTTAGGATTTTGAATTCTAATCCACTCTCCTATTCATCTACATTTTATGGGTGAGTTCATCCCATTCATGTTCAAAGTTCTGATTGTCACTCCATGAGTTTTCTTGTAAAAGTTATTAGAGTTGTGTGCCATTTTCTTCTCCAGTTTGTGCCCATATTACACAACATATTTGTCTGTCTGTGATGCATAGAAGTTTTAATCACTTGTCCAGGGCTACACAACTTTTAAGTGTCTGATGTCAGACTTGAACTCAGATCTTTCTGACTCCAGTCCCAGTGCTCCATCTACTGCACAACCTAGCTACCCTATCCTGCTCATAACTGGCACATAGAAACTTATGGAATTGAATTAAATTGAATATAATTGGTACTGATTCTGGAAGGCCTTGTATTTCAATCAAATGACTGACAGTTAGATAGCTGGAAGTAGAGATGCTTGCAGTATCATAAGCAGAGAATTGACATGATCGTATTCTATATGCTTCAATAATTTAATGCCTTGGTAAATACATAAATATAGATATCTACTCCAATTGGTTCAGATAGAAAACTATCTATATTTTTTCACCCTATTTAATTCTTATTTATATTCAACTTTGAAGATTTACTCAATACATTAAAGAACTTCCTACAGGTCTTTTAACAGCCTAATGGTGACTAAATATTATTCAGCTATTTATTTCTTACCCTTTGCTTTTGCTACATGAATGGTTTAGCTCCTTTCTTTATAAGATTTCCTGGATATCTTTTAGAGTGCATCATGTATATGAATTATCTTTGATAACGTGGTGTATCCTACTTATACCTACCATACATTTTCCCATGATCTCATGGTTACTCATTATTATGACCCTTTAATAACTGTATAATAATCCATGAATCTTAGTCATATAGCATCTCTTTTAAAATAATGGTGGTGGTGTATTGAAGCCCTTTCACATACTAACAAGTGAAAGCTGATTCTTAAATTTTCAGTGAGAGCATTTATACCTCAGAAATTGGCAAATGCTATGAATCAGGGCTTAAGTAAGAAATTTGATTTACTCTTCAAAAAAAAAACTCCTCATCTTCTGTCTTAGAATCAATTCTGTGCATTGGTTCTAAGGCAGAAAAGTTATAAGGGCTAGGCAATGGGGGTTAAATGACTTTCCCAGAATCACATAGGTAGAAAGATCTGAGGCGAGATTGAACCCATAATCTCCCACCTCTAAGTTTCATTCTCAATCCATTGAGTCACCTATTTTCCTTCTTGATCTACTCTTCACCTCCACTGAGATTGCACTCTGAGGAAACAGACTTAGAATGGCTTAAAAAATCTTGACAGAAAGAATTATCCCTTGGAATAATGTTAGGAAATCAGAGTTAACATCTATGCATCTAGGAGTTTCTAGGAAGAGAATATAGATTTCTGAGGTATGTATGGTTCGGATTAAATCCAATATGGAGGCATAAGATGAAATGATGCTATGATGTTAAAAATATACCAAAATTGTTTAATTCAATATATACTTTTTAAGGGAAGTTATGTCATCCACACATGAATTATTATTCCCTGTTTCCTTCTGAATTAGACCGTACACCTCCTTGAGAGGAGATAAAATTTATTTTGAGACTGGCACATAGTAGGTGCTTACTAAATGTTGTTGATTTGATTTGACTTCTAGTTAATATAATAAAATGAAACATTAATCAATGATTTATGCTACATTATTTACAGATTCATTTCCTTTCCCATTATTTTATGTTATCATCAAACATTTCACCTGTTTCTAGCATCAACTATGCAGGTGATACAACTGAATGCCATGTGTCTGCATTTTCATAAAAAGAAAGACATGTCTTTGCACAGAATAGATTAGGGAACATCAATGTTATCTCAGAGCTGTTCAAAACCTTTAGTTTTAAAGATATTGAATTCAGTCAATGGTACAGCTCATAAGAGTCTTTTGTCTGCATGTTTTCCCCCATATGAAGAATCAAATTTTGCCTCTGACAGCTGTTGTCTCCTATTTTCAACCTGCCATAATGAGTTTCAGAATTTCAATGCTGCTGCCCAGAAGTAGTGGTGGGACCTGAATAATTGGTTTGGAAGTGTGAAGAAATTGAACAAAAGGAAGGAACAAACATGGTGTCATTTTTATCCTTAAGCTATCAGTCTGAGAATTACTTACCCCTAGGAGAACTGCAGAATTACATAATGTCACAATTGAAGGGATATTAGAGAACATCTAGTCCATTTTACAATTAGTAAACCAGAGACCTGATAGATGAAGTTAATATGGCCAATGTCATGTAAACTAAGAAGTAGCAGAGCTGGAACTCAAACTTCAGTCTTCTAATTCCAAGTCTAATGCTCTTTTGGTCATATTTCCTCTAGAGTTGGTTGCTCTCCAAAACTCTGCAAATGCTACATTTCTAAATTCCCTTTGAACTCAGATTCCAGGATATTTTAATATAAGAATGTTGATCTACTTTTTTTTTAAAAAAAAGCATATCTTCTGTCTTAGAGTCAATCAATACTCTGTATTGCTTCCAAGGTAGAATTGTGGTAAGAGATAGGCAATGGGGGTTAAGTGACTTGCCCAAGGTCACACAATGGAATGGAAACAATTCAGAATGCTAATCTAAGCACAAATAAAAATGTGGCCTGAGAAGACATAAAATATACAGAGTGACTAATAACAGTATATGTGCATGTTGTTGTTTGTCCTTCATTTTCCAAGAAGACCAATGACATCACAGGGTGATATCTTAACTCCATAGTGAGTTAAATTTAAGCGAGGCAGAGTTGCACAAAGCCATCAGCCTTACTCTCTCTTCCAGAATCATTGAACTCTAATGGCAAGATAAAAGTCAGGATGACTGGCAATGGCTTGGGTTGTAGTGGATAACATCAGTTTCTTCAATGTCTGCTCAAACTCTAAGCACTCCACCATCCTGCTTCAGCCATATTCATGGCTACTGGAACAAATTGTTCTCATTTATCTATTCCACTGGGTGAAGTCTTCACATGCTTGGTGTAGACATCCTCCTAAATCACTGACATGTCGGTGGTCCATTGGTTTCCCTCAACTTGTTTTAGGCAATCTGCTCAGATGATTTTTTTAGGGTATGGCCACTCTTCATGCTACAACTTCATGGAGCTACTGGTGAAAGGTAGGCAAAAAATGGATATCAAAGCTGGATGAGCATCATTGAAAAGGACTTAACAAGTTATTATGTCAGAGATGCTAATCCTCTTTAGATACCCTATATATCTTTTGTATGTATATATATATATATATATGTGTGTGTATCTTAAAAATATTTCAATATATATATATAAACATAAATTTCTAAGAAAAAACAATGGAACTCAGCTCAAAATGTGACTTCTAGGTCTGTAAACCAATAAGATCAAAGTTAAAAGATAATCCCTGTGTAAACTAAGATACTGATAAAAGCATTTTGAGTAGAAAGAAAGAGCTCAAAGGGAATGTCCACCAATTGAGGAAGGAATACACTAGTTGTGGTATATTAATATGATGGAATATTATGGCACTTTCAGAAATGATGAATAGAGAGAAGCATGGGAAAAATTAGATAAATTGATGCAATGTAGCAGAAAAAGGAGCATTAGATACATCATGTCTACTACAATATAACTGGGAAGAACAATAATACATCTCAGAGCCTCAGTTTCCTTTTGGATTAAGAGAGATGATCTCTAAGAAAGTTTTAATTCAGTCGAGTCAGATATCTGTGGATATACTCAAGAGTTATCTTTATCCCTAAGGCCACTCTCTTTTCTGCTAAACTCAAGGTATAAAGATGGCTTACTATGCTCTGGTGGGTTGGTGGGAGGAATGTCTTTTCTCTATTTAAGGCCTGTGAATGCATGGCCTCTCAAAACAAGTCTATCAGAGATGGGGCTGTTTGTATCTTCTTTCCTTTGGTATATAGGTCCTTAGGAGTCTAGAAAGGCAGACACTGTTGCCTTCCCCAGATCCTAGATATCGAAGCAGCAGAATATCAGTTCCTGGGAGAGATGCAGCAGAAACAGCCCCAAAAGCAATAGCAGAGGCAGATTAGTGGAGAGGAACAGTCATCCAAAGGAAGAGAATATACTGAAAAGAGCCCACTTGGCATTGATTTGGCTTTACTCATTGTAAGGGAAATGTAAAATAGTGAGAAGCCCTGTTATCCATTTCCCAAAGAAGTTTGCATACTAACTTCTCTCTAAATTGGCATGGACACCATGCTTTAGTGTCCAAAAGATGATTATTCCTGGGGAATCTGAGGTGGGCATAGGGACATAGAACTGGAACACCATGGAATCTAATCCCCCTATTGAGAAAAGGGGCAATCATTGAATTTTGAATCCAGAACAACCCAAGAGGCTAAGGAGAGAACAAGGATTAATGCAGGTTACCAGTCTCAGCCACCTCAACCTAGTAGTGTTTGGCTAGCTGTTGTACAATTAGCTTTAACTTTAAATAATAATAACTTTAAAAAAAGCATTTCAGTGCCCTAGTATAAACTAATATACATGGTTGTTGGGTACCTTGTCAGGCAGAAAAAAACCTGACCCTTCTCACCTTTAAGTGACTGAATTGGGTGTCTTCATCATCTATTTTTCCTAGTTTCCTAAGCACTCATTCTCATCTATATGATCATGTATATCTAAAGTACATGCATCCAATTACTGAATGTAAATTAAAATTCTGTGCTTCTATCCAAAGAATACTTCAGGGGAAAAAAAAGTTAATTTCCCTTTCAACCTCCATTTGGCAATTTTGAAAACAACACTGAACTGAGGAATCAGATTCCAGTGGCGTGGAAGTTATAGGTGCTGGTGAGTGACAATCTCAATTAGATTTAAAATGCCACAAAGAAAAGAACCTGTATCAATGTATCTGCAATTCATGTGAGGAAAGAAGAAGGACATGGTGGCCCCCTTAAAATGGTTTTCTAAGAGATAACAAGAAGTATGTTTCAATGGACACTGTATGTTAAAATATTCAATGAATCAGATATTTATTGTCTATTAATAGCCAAGGTTATTTTATAATGTTTTCTTCTGGAGAGGAAAGACAATAGAAAAACTTTAGATAAAAACCATACTTATCTATAAAATTCAATTAAGGTGAATTCTCTGGATCTTCTCACATGTTAAATGAAGAAAAAACTAGGTACACTTTAAGTTCCTTTCAAGCACTGGCATTCTATTCAGAGATTGCTTAAAGCTCTTACATTTTAGTTCTTAATTTTCTTTTTTAAATTAATTACTTTGTTACATTAAAATTCCAAAGTATCTTCCACACTCTCTCCCATCCTTACAGTAGGGAAGGCATCATGCCATCAAAACAATTTAGATAGATAGATAGATAGATAGATAGATAGATAGACAGACAGACAGACAGATATAGATATAGATAGATAGATAACTGTGTTTTGCTTGCTTCCAATTATCATTTTTTCCCTCTGGAGGTGGATATATGCAAGCTATTCTTCAAACTACTTTTGTTGCTACATATATTATTCTCTTGGTTCTGCTTCTTCATAATTTCATATAGGTATTTCACTGTGTTTCCTAAAATTAATTGATCATATTTCTTACAGTTCAGTAGCATCCCATCACAATCATATGCCACAACTTGTTTAGCCATTGCCTAATTGATGGAAATTCCCTCAATTACCAGTACTTTACCATCACAAAGAAAATTTAGAACAAATAAATTCTTTACATTTTTCCCCTCATTATTTTCTTAAACTGGGGTAAAAGGCAAATTCACAATGAACTAGATTTATTAGTATATTTACCCTGTCAATTCTAGGAAAAATAACGTTTCCTCCCACAATATTTTACATATTTTTCCTTCTTCTGAATTAACAATAGTCTTTCAACTATTCACATTCATTGAGGCTCTCTACTCTTCCCCCAATTATATATATATACATATATATATACATATATATATATACACACACACACACACACATATATATATAAGTAAAAAAAAAGAAAATGATTGATTTAATATTATTTATAAATAATCATTGTATTCTCTAACTCTAAATAAAGTTATAAACAGTAAGGAAAATATTCCACTGAAGAAAATCACCATTGGGAAAATATTATGAGTTTTTGATAAAAGATAGAGGCCTTATAATGGACTCAAAATAGAGGAAGTTGGTACACTGGGACAAAAACACATTTGAGAAAAAGCTATGTCTCCATAAACAACTTTATAGGTAAGAATGATGCAAATATGTAAAGGGCATCTAGCACAATAGAGAATGGGAGTAAGTAGACATAGACTCAAAGATAAAATGGCATAATCAATGTGAAAGGTTATTCCCAAGGAGATTAAAGATAGGGGAAAAGACATTGTACAACAATTTCCATTGCAACTCTTTTTATGGTATTTTATGGTATATAGAAATTGAAGGGATGCTCATAGGTTGGGAAATGACTGAACAAATTTTATGCATTTTAATGGAATATTATTGTTCCATAAGAAATGACAAACAAGTTCATCACCAAAAAAACCTAGAAAGACGTAAATGAAGAGATGCAAAGTGAATTGCACAGGTCCTGGAGAATTTTATACATAGTAACAGCAAGAAAGTACAATAATCAACTGTGAATGACTTAATTATTATCATTAATGTAAGGAACCAAGATAACTCCTGGGGACAATAATGAAAAACAATATCCAGTTCCATAGAAGAACAGATAGAGTTTGAATGCATATTGAAGAATACCATTTTTCACTTCATTTTCTTCATGAATTTTTCTCTACTGTCAGTGATATGCGTCTTCTTTCACTACATATGAACATGGTAATATATATTGTATAACACATACATCCCACATAATACTAGCTGTCCTTTTTGGTAGGAGGAAGGGAGAGAACATAGATAACAAAATGTCTGAAAATGATTATTGAAAATATCAATGTGTAATCTGGAAAAAAAGTACTTTGTAAAAAAAGAAAGCAAGATTATAAGGGAAAAAAAAACATTAGTGAAAATATAGATTCATTTTCTCCATCAAAATTAAAGGAGAGAAATGTCCAGGTCACATGAGCAACAAGAAGGCAGAATAGACTTTTTTTTTCAATCCCCAAAGTTCCTCAAATTTCTCCAAAAGAGAAATTATGTGCCAAAGATGATGCAACTTCATCTGTTTCCATAGTGTAGCATACCCAGAATCAAAAGAAAGTAAAAATTATAAGAAACAAAAATAAAAATAAGTAAAAAAGACAAACTGATGCTTACTGACCCTGAGCTCATTTAGAACCCCTCTCTCACCTCTCACATTACTGGACATTAACAGATCCAAGGACAGAACAACATAGGCTTACATTCAAACCTGTCTCACAGCCCAAGCTCCATTCTGTGGAATTTTTCTCAGGCCTCAATAGAAACCTTAACTACAGTCCATCAGGAGCAAAAGCTTGTTACAGCAGAAACTGAGAAGCACCAACCCAAGTACAGGGAAAACAATTTCTGCTAGTGGCAGGAAAGGCAGGACCTGACCTGATGATGCCAATAAATTCTGCACTGCCAGTGCAGGAACATCACAGATGGGATAGGTCACCAGAATAAGACATTGTGTATGTGGAGAGATGTGCAGGATTTGAGAAACCCGAGAGTAGGGCACAGCACCCAGATGAGTACATTTCTGACTACCCCAAAGTAAATTGAGACAGTGACCTAGACTGGTGAACTGTGACTTGCCTAATGTGGAAGGAAGCAGAGACTAAATGGAGTCCAACCCACAAGGAAATCACAATCAGAGCACAGGTAGCCAAAAATGAATGATAAGGAAAATAAATGAGGGATCAACAGAAGAGAAAAAAAAAAGACTAAAAGTACCCAGGAATCTAGGAAGAAGAAATCTCAAAGATATCAAATATAAAGAGATAAATCAACAGGAAAGACAGTAACAGAAGAAGGAAATATGGCATCCAGATCTAGTAAACAAGTTCAGAAGGGAAATGGTCTAACACTTGAAATTTAGGAGTCCATGGAATTTGTGCAAACCACAACTGTTCCTGGGTGGAATGAGAATTATGAGAGTCCAATGCATGTAATGCACAGCAAAACTAATGAATAAAATAGAAAAAATTGAATCTGCAAAGAAAAACCTTACCAAAGAAACAAGAGACAACAAATCCACAGAGGAGAAGCAGAAAACAAGAACATCTATACATATATCAATATATATATACATATGTATATACACACACATATATGTGTGTATACATATGGAATATATAGAATAAATGAATAGACCAGTGGAAGAGAGTGGTTCCCTATCATGTGGCAGTATCTTCTCTGATACCGGCAATATTAGATATTTTATCTAGGAACCTAGAGGATTAAGAGAGTATAGTCATAGCAATGTAATTTTGAAGCAAATATAGAAGAAAAGAACAACATAAGATGAGATAAATCAGTGGAGGAAGGAGTTCTCTCTGACATCTACATTAAAAAGCATTGTTCTGAGAGTGAGGTAAAATGGAAAAGAGGAATCCATAGGGTAACCTCCACCAGGCAATGGCAAAAGCATCTAGAGGACAGTCTATAATGGATATTTTGGAAACTTTAAATATATGAAGAATACAGAGAAGAGAGACTGAGACACGGGATGATAATAGGAGTCATGAATAAGAATAAGGGTTTAGTATAAAAAAAGAAAAAGAAGATAGATATGAACAGAGTTAAAGGAATCCATTTTTGGAAAGGATCCCCAAAATGAAATCAAACAAACAAACAAACAAACAAACAAATAAATAGGATTAGTAAGAGAGGAGAAAAGGGAAGAACCCACCTGAGAGGAATAAAAGAGATAGAAGAAATAAAATCAGATAAAAAGCAAGAGAGGGACATTAATAAATAAAACCCTAAAGGGAAAATGGTAACAGAGATAATAGATATCCTAAAACCTATCCTTAGAACACCAGACTAAGGAATTCTGATCTAGAACATCAAAGGAAATAATGAGAAAAAATAAGAACTAAGACCTCAAACTATAAAGAAATAATCACTAAAAAACTGGATTTGGTTGAAAATATGAAAGTAGATCATTAAAAAGACTTGAAATGGAAGAATAGGACTTATGTGAATTTAATAACCACTTTTCAGTAAAATGAAAAGATACATTACTTAAGAACATATTCCCTATTTGACAAGAATTTCTTGGAAAACTGAAAAGCAATATGGCAGAAACTAGAATTAGATCAATATCTTATACATTAAAAATGATAGTTAAAATTGATACATGATTTGAATATTAGAGAATATTCCATGAAATAAATGAAAAGTGAATCAGGTCATATCTGTTTCACAGAGATCAGTAAGGGGTAAATCCTTAAGCACCAACAAAAAAGGAATTCAGTAAAAATTATAAAATATTTAGAAAGATGTTTGGGATTACTTGAAACTGAAAGGTTTTGTATGAACAAAATTAATAGTTATAATAAAGAGGGAAATGATCTGTTGGGGGAAAAATCTTTGTATCAAATACCTTTGATAAAGCAATAATGTAGACAACTAACACAAATATCTAAGAACAAAAGTCACTCCACTAAAAGAATTTGCCAAAGAATATAAAAGTAATTGCAAAGTATTGACAACCATTTGAAAGAAGTGTCTAAATAATTAATAAATTAGCAAAAGTGAAAAAATGAAAATAGTTAATGTCGAAAAGGTTTGTAGAAACATTGATGTAATAATACATTATTGGTAGAGCTGTGAATTGTCCAACAATTCTGAAAAATAATTTGAAAATATTCAAAGAGAACTACAAAAAACCAAAAGCCATTTAACCCAGAGATTCTGCCGGGCAAATTCCACTAGCAGGCAAAAACCAACAGTAAAAAATGTCTCCATATATTCCAAAATATTTTATAGTAGTATTTGTGTGTGTGAGAGATAGCAAAAAACTAGAAATGTAGTAAATGAATTAATGAATTTTAAAGGTATTTATTAAAATTTTAATATGTACAAAGATGTCCACTGATCTCAATAATAAAGGGAAGTCAATTGTGATATATGAATAAAATAGAATATTACTGTGTTAGAATAAACAAATATATTAAAGTATGAGAAGACATGAAATGATATAAGGTAAATCAAATTAAGGACATAGTAAATACAATAACTCTAGCAATGTAAATTTTTTTAAAGTCCAGTAATAAGTTCAACAAAATTAAAACTGGACACTGTGAAATTATGACCAAGTTTGTTCTCAAAGAAGAGAAATGAAAAGACATCTCCTGCTTCTTTATAGAGATGGAGGACTATGAATGTACAACACTGGATAAAGCACCTGACTTTTGATATATTAGTTTTTCTCAACTTTTTCCCCCTTTCTTCTTTATATTGGAGTAGGAAATGTGGAAAAAGCTCTAATGGAAAATGAAAATAATATTTAAAATATTAATACATATTTTAATAAAAAGAAAAAAAGGTATTCAAAACACAGATAAGTATTTTACAAATCACTATGCCTCCTTGAACCTCAGTTCCCTCATTTATGAAAGGAATTGGTAGGAGTATGTAGTCTCTAAACTCTTTTCTGGCTCAAATTTTGATGATCTTTTCTATTTCTGTAGTGTTCTTTTCCTTTCTACTTTCTGAATGAATGATTCCTAATTCAGAAAAAAAGTTCAACCTGTGATGCGACTTCAACTTTTAAGTGCAAATGGTACACCTGGCATAGTGTAATTTTGATTAAGTAGCAAGGTTAGGAAAGCAATATGTTTTGGGAAGCAATATGGAATAGAGGAAAGAATATTCCTTTTGAAGTCCAAGGATCACAGCTTTAAAGCTAGAAGAAAGCACAGAGGGCATCTCGTCCAGCCTGCTAATTTCACAGATGAGGAAATGGAGTCCTAGAGGGATTGAATGACTTTCTTAGGGTTACACAGTTTTAATTCTGCAACTTACTACCTGTGTGACATTAGACAAGTTGGTTAACCTCTTCAAAACTCTGTTCCTTCATCTGTAAAATTTGTGAGTTGGACTAAATGATCTCTTAGGCCCTTTCTGGATTCACATCTTATGAGCTAGGAATTTTCTAGTTTGGTATTCCTCTTACTCTTATCCCCCCTTACCCTCCTAGTCATTCACAGGATCAAGGTGTTGCCTAAGGAATAGCACCACAAAGTACTGAGATATTTGGCTGAAAAAAAATTGCCTTGCTTGAGTTTGAGGGGGGCTCCAGGATTGATTATAATAGTTAATAAAATGCTAAAATGAGGATCACACTAGCAATTTAAGGTTTACTAAACCATATGTATGTGTTTACATATATATATATATATATATATATATACACATTTTACTAAATATTTACCTTTGTATGGCAACCCAAACTCTTTTTGTTAAGGCATGTGTACATGTATATAAATATGTATTTGAATAGTATATATATATATATATATATATATACATATATATGTGTGTGTATGTGTTGTGTATTTATGGGTGTTGTATAGTCTGTATATTTACATATCTGTCTCTGTGTAGTATAGTATGTATATATGCATATGTGAACGCATATAATAATTTGACCCTGACAATAAGCTTGTCTGTGAAGAAGATGCGATTATGATGATGATCTGATAAATGAAGATACTATACCTCAGGGATTTTATAACTTACCCAAGGTCACACAGTCGATAAGGATTTGAGGAAGCATTCGAGTTCTGGTCTTCTTGATTCCATATCCTACAATCCTCTAGCTAGCTGACTGATTATAGTCATTCCTTGCTAACTTTTTGACTGCTGCTCACTGAAATACAGCAAGTTCAATAAAGTGAGGAGATTTCATCAGTGTTTGGGGGTTGATAACTGGGATATTCTTTACATGCACATATACCTTGGCAAGAAGTTTGTACCACCTCACAAAGGTCAGATTGAATAACCTAAGAGAGATGATTCTTTGCTGACCATAGAAAGCTTATATATCTTTAACAATTTCTAAAAATTGTTGGATGAATCTGTTTCTCAATGATGTCGTGGTAAGTTGCCAAGGATTATCCTTTCTTTTGAAAGTCTGTACCAGAGCTTTCTCTACTTACACACATTTGTGTTTGTGTCTGTGTATTTTCTTCATACCTAATCTCTGGAATTCCCCATAAAGAGATACTTCTGGATCTTGTGGGAAGTCAAAGATTTGTTTGTCCCTGCCTATGTCCTCAGTGAGTTTAGTGGTGGGAAACCAATTATATTCACCCAAATGAAATCCCATTCATTCCTTGAAAACACATGATCTTCACTGATAATGGCATTGTCTTATTGTGCGTGACAGAAGAAGTGGTCAAGAGTCTAGGAAACCTGGGATCCAAGGTAGGAGAACATATTTCTTTGGGATCATCAATCTTTTCCTTATTCCCACTATGCCTAAAGATCTTCTCAAAAATGAAAACCTTCTTGTCTAACATTTGTAAAATGTTTAGCACACATAATTAGTGCTTAATAAATACTTAAGAATTTTATTACAATTTATTTTTATTTTAATTATATAGATAATATATAACATAACAATAATGTAATATACATATATATGTTATAAATATATAATAGATTAAAATATGCTTATCCAAAAGAAACAAATTCTCACATTAGTTATGTCAAAAAATCTGTGTCTTCTTTTCCCCCTCATTCCTTGCCTTCCTTCCTCCCCAAGAAGACAATATGATATATATTATACATATATCATGACAATGCATATTTCTCTGTTTGACATGTTGGGAAACAAGACACATATGCTTGCATTAGAGAAAAATTCATGGGGAAAATAAAGGGAAGATTTTTATGTTTCTTCATTCACACTCCACCTATTCCTTCTTTGGTGGTGGATATCCTTTTTCATCATGAGTCCCTTGGAGCTTTCCTCATGGATTTATTAAGGGATGAAGGTGAGAGTAGGGAGGAGAAGGGTTGATTAAGTACATCATTATAAGGACTAGCTTAATAAATCATATGTATTTTCATCTCTCATTTTAAAGGGGGAAAAGGTATTTTTCTTTCTTCTTTTCTAGTTGGTTCTATTAAAATTTTAACTTGGAGTTTGGGACTCTTTCATGCAAGTTTTAACTCACTATGCTAACAAGGCTAGACAACTCTCCCAAAGTATTCATTGAAGAGAACAGAAGAAACATGGAGTTGAGGCAAACCATAAGCCCTCTGCCAAAACATCCATGTCTAATGATGCCACTTGATATAGCAAATAAAAGAACTATGGGTATTAGTGAGTTCTAAGGTATAGAAACACAAGGAGCTTCTCTGAATGGTGTAAATGAAGGCCAGGTCTTCCATTTCTGAACTAGACTAATATTGTGGTTTTGGTCCTAAACATGAATGGGGAAGGGAGGAGAATGGGAAAGAGACAGAGAGAGAGAGAGAGATTAATAGTTCCCTCAAAGTAGCCATTTATTGAGTCAGGTCATTGCATGCTATGAAACAAACTTTTCTGCCCATTTTATGAATCAGATTTAATCAGAGCCTCCCTGTTCATCAGGGAACTAGGGCTCTCAAGTGAGCTGTTACCATTTAAAAGTAATGGAGTGAGATCACCTATGCCATTACTTTAAATGATTTGAGGCCATGAAGTCCCTAATTTCATTAGTTCCCCTTTTATAGAACCCACCCAAAACACACACACATCAAATGCCACAGAATCAAGGGAAGGTACAGTGATCAGCAAACATTCACAATGACTTCCATTCCTCTAGTTTCTTCATACCAATTACATGTCTGTAACTTCATTTCAGAGGCAGGTTGAATTCTGGCAGTAAAATAAAGAAAAATTGTAATCATGATACACCTGAGCTCTGTTTCTAAAGTGATCATTAAGACTACAACATTATCAGTATGGGATGCACAAAAAGGAGCATTCCATTCATACCTTTAAAACTACTTAGTCATATACAAAATTTGATCTGCATCAGAGATAAAAAGAGCAGTTGATTTGGGATCATTCATTCAACAAGCAACACCTAACAAGATCATCCAACAAGTACTTATTTGGGAGGATACAATGACAAAACCAAAATCAGTCCTTTTTGTTCAAAAACCTTATGAACTACTGGAGTGAGCAGGTTGGAGAGGGGAGAAGTGAACATTTCCACAGATGAGAATCTAAGTTCAAATTCTAAGCCATTGTATTACCTTGGCATGTTACTTATGTTTCTGAGTCTTAGTTTCTTCATTTTTAATATGAGTACTTAATCTTATGTTCCTATAAAAACAAATGTAATCAGAAATGCTAATTCCCTAAAGAAATGTCTCTAAAAGTGTATTTGACAGCTAATTATAGCTCAAAAGTAAATTCTAGTAAATATTTTAAATAATCATTATTATTACTTTCTAGTATATTTTCCCAGTGTGTTTCATGAAGAACTTCTTAGTTTAAATAGTTGTCACGCATTCCAATGGAGAAAATGAAAACATATATCATTTTAAAAGAAAATTTATTATTTTTAATGCAAATTAACATAGCAGCAGTGTGACTCATATGTCACAAAACTTGACTGGTCCTATTTTTGTATTTTCATTGATGGTATGGCAGATGAAATAGAAAGCGAGTTTAGCAAGCTTACAAATAATACAATATAAACTGAGGTTACTTAGACCTCATAAGATAAATGGATCTTGACAAATTAAATGCTAGAAAGGACCATGGAGGAAAGTAATGGGTTGTTCATTCCTAGAAATAGTACAGAAATTTATTTTTTTTATATTTACAAATATTTATTATATGCATAAAAAAGCCTTTAGACAAGGTAAGGTATACTTCTTAAGGATCCTGAACTCACTCAAGGAACTTTTTTCTATGAATGAAGGAAGGGGAGGGCAGCAAATTTCTCAAGAGAAAGGAATAAGGGTAAGAATACTGGTAGTCTTCAGTGGATGAGAGTGGCTGGAGTGACTGAGTGTCAAAATGTAGGGAGATGAAAGTCAAGGTAAACAGGTTGAACTTTATCCTTCAAGGTAATGGGAAACCTCAAAACCTATTGAAGTAGGATTGACAGTAGCAGTAAAGATCATGGGGAAAAGTAAGAATCAGGCTTCTTTTTCTTAAAAGAGGTGGGTTGGAAGGGACAGAAAAGAACTAGAACCAGTGAGCCAAGTTTTGGAGATCAGACAAGTTATTGTAATGAAAATTTCCAAATTTCTATTATAACAAAATATGATGGTTTGGAAGGCAGGTTCTCAGTCATAAAACATCTTCAAAGACAATGTGAATTACAACTTGTTGGGGACTTTTAATTTTTATTACTAATAAACATAAAAAGCCCTTCTAAACCTAAAACAAAATATGTAAACACAAAAAAGTGGACTTTATATGAAACCAGGAATGCTAGCTTCATACCATTTTCTTTAAGTATAAAATTCTTTACTTTCATTTCAAAATATTTGTTATGCTATTTGAACTTCTCTTCCTTTGTGTGAATTTACAATATTGCAATGGCCATTAAGACATCATTATTGCTAAACCCAACCTCTCATTTCTCCTCCAAAACAGTGTTGAGAGGATTTCTAACATCAACAAAATTAATCCCCATATTGGGATTAATCACTGTAGTCTGTCAAAAAAAATAGGTTTCTTTATCCATCCCGAGTCCATCTCTTCTGTCTCAAAACTTGGTTGTCCAGTTTTTTTCATTACTTTCAGCATTATTTATCTTTACATTGTTGATTTTAATTCTTGATTCTGCTCATTTCACTCAGCATCAGTTCACACTACCAGGATTCTTTCTACATTTCTCTGGATTCCTTTGTTTCTATTCCAAACTTTACACTCAGTTCTGGTCTTTCCATCAAGAATGCTTGAAAATCTTCTACTGAATCAAATGTCCATTTTTTCCCATACAGGATCATGCCGAGTTTTGAAGGATAAATTATTCTAGGTTGTAAACCCAGGTCTTTTGCTTCCCTAAATATTATATTCCAAGTATAAAAATTTATAATTCTATAGAGAGACAGCCAATTGACATGAATGGAAATTTCAGGGAGGCAAAATTTGGCTTCATTCAACAGAAAACATCCTGACAATTGGATTTGCAGAATGGGCTGCCTCTAGGGAAGTTGGGTTCCTCATCAATAGAGTTTTCCATAACAGGATGAATAACTCTTAGAAAAGGATATTGTAGGGAGAATATATTTCTCTGCTATAGGTTTGACTAAATGGATTCCTTTGGGCCTTCTAGCTCTGAGATCTTGGGATACGTTAATTGCACCAAGTCAAGAGGCAGATGCTCTCCTAGCATTTTCTGTAGCTCCCAAATTAAATAAAATCTTGTTCTCAAGAGAATGCAGGAACAAACAAAAACTCACTTTAGGAGGGGAGATCATTATGCAAATGAACATATGTTTCAAATCCTGTCAATCAATATACACAGCACTATATGAAAGCATTCTTTAGTTTGCTGTAGAAAAGAATTTTGAAATATACTTAGTTTATGCTTTCTGAGACAGAAAGAAATAGAGAAAGAGAGGAGAGAGAAGAAAAAAAGAAATTGAAGAGGAAGAGAGGAGAAAGAAAAGAGGTAGAAAGTGAGGAAAAAGAGAAATAAAGAATGTAAGAAAGAGAGAGAAGGAAGGAAAGATTAGTGGATGGGGTGGACAGATGGCTTGATTTCTGTGGGTGTTGCCTTTTTAAGGAAGACAATCTAAAGTCTTAACTGTGAATGGAGACACAATTTTCCTTAAAAAAAAAAAAAGGAGATTCATACCTTGAACGATAGCATTTCTTCATATGTGAATTTTTTTAATGTTATAATCCTCAATGGCATAATCAAAAAATCCTATAATGTGAAGGAACTAGTTTAGGCAAGCTTTGAATATATGTCTCTCTGATGCCTTTACGTCTTGTGTGGTGTCCTTTATAAATGCATCTTGGAGTCTTTACTTTGAGATATGAGAGCAACATTGACTCACTAACAATTCTTCAGCTCCACTTCTCTTGACCACTGACCTCTTTCAAATAATAAAAGCAAGTCTGTTGAATTTAAGCTTATCAAAATATTTTTAAATGAGTTAATCATTCTAGTTAAAGGTTAGCTATCCTATAAATGGAATTAAATGGTAAAATCAGGGGACTGCTAACAACAGAGCTACAAATCATTTATTTCAAAGACCAATGGTGATCTCTAGCATTTGAAACACTTTGGAGATAGGAGCTATCAAGACTTTTTTTTAATCTTACCCCAGAAAGCAGCATAGGTCAGCCATTCATCTACAGTATCATAGCTGAGCCCTCCAAGGGAAGCCCAGAGTTCAGGCATGCAGTAATTAGGTCTCTAAATTTACTCTCCTGGCTGAGAAACTTGTCAAAGCAATTCTTATCACAGGCAGAGTTAATTATTACACACAAAGTGACAGAGCAGACAGTATAGAAGACAAATGGTATACAGAGATGACTCAAGTGTAAGGGCAGAAAGTGGAGGAGTTCCACTTCTATAGCTGCTAAGGACAAACACCTAATAGGCTAAATAGTACAACAAACATTCCTTCTTCCTTTCTTTCATTTTAAGATACCAATGCATTTAGTCAATCAATAGGAGGATAAAGTGGGCTTCAAAATCCAGCTATTGTGCCTACCTACAGTAAATTACCTCACCTAATGGCAATGGAAGGATTTCTTAGTAGTGCTTTTTTGTCATTCTTGTTCATTTGACAGATAAATACTATCTCCAAGGCCCTGTTAGAACTCGTATTCAGGGAATTTAAAAGACTACCTAAGAAGCCATTATCTACATGGAAACTTGTTAGATAAAACCTTCACAGAGAAGTGAGGGTAAGTACCCTAATTTGTAGTATAGAGGGAAAAAAAGAGCATTGTTAGCAGTCAGGAGCCCCAGATTGTAGGTGGAACTCTTGGCGTGCAACTATGAGTAAGCATCTTCTCCCAAGACCTTAATGTCTTCATCTCTCATACAAAATAGTCTCCAGTCTCTTTTGCAGTTCTGAAATTCTGACTCTGATAATAAAAAAAGAGTCAAAGCAATAAGGCAATCACCGTGGACCAGAGTTATCATGTAAGGTTTTATTGGGAAACCTGGAATTTACAAAATGGATAAAATGAAATTCAGAGAGTTGGGAATAACAGGAAGGTAGAAAAAAATCCAGGAAAGATGAAGAACTGTAAATGGATACAGGCAGAACTAAAGAACACTGGCCTCCCCCAAGTGAGTGTTTAGGATGCATGGGTAATGTGGTGCCTGATGATTGTTTTTACTGAACCATTTCCCAGTCATGACCAACTCTTTCTGACTCCATTTGGAGTTTTCATGGCAAAGATACTGGAATAGTTTACCATTTCCTTCTCCAGCTCATTTTACAGAGGAAGAAATGGAGGCAAACAGGGTAAAGTGATTGGTCCAAGGCCACATAACTAGTAAACGAGGCCAGATTTGAACTCATGAAGATGAATCTTCTCAACTCCAGGCCTGGCACTCTTTCTACTTGACAATTGTGAACCTTGATATGAACCCTTGTTGGGTAGCTGATCTAAATCTGAAGTCATGAAGATCTTGAATCAAGCCCAGTATAAAGAGAATAGCTTAAATTTCTAAAACACTTTCTAGTTTGTAAAACACATTTCCCCTTAATCATATCATAAAGTTGTTGTGCCTACATTAGAGATGAGGGAGCTAAAGTCTTAAATGTGTATATCATTCTTAAGATAAAGGGATACCCTCAAGTTTAGTGTCAATCTCTGCTAAAGAAATAACACTATTGGGGGCAGCTGGGTGACAAATCTGGCCTCAGACACTTCCTAGCTGTGTGACCCTGTGCAAGGCACTTAATCTCCATTGCCTAGCTCTTCCTGCTCTTCTGTCTTCTAACCAATACATAATATTGATTCTAAGACAGAAGGATGGGGTTTTAAATATTTTTAAAGAAAGAATATTATTTCATTAATAAAAAGATCCCGAACATGCCATTTTCCTCCCCCCCCCTTCCCCTAAAGTGGGATTTTATGCATACACAGATAGATACACACACACAAATATATGTATCTACTCAGTATGTCCCAAAAGTTTTAGTGCAATTTTAAGCTATAATAGTTCAAAACTACACCAAGAATTTTGGAACACTTTATCTTTCTACTTATTGATCAAGAAATAGGTATATGCACAAATATATATATATGTACATACACAGACATATATTATACATATACCCTTATGCAAATATGTACACATATATACATGTACAAATCCCAAAGAACACTTAGTTACATGTCCCCAGGGAATCCTCTCAGTATGTAAATTACAGAGTAGGTTCAGATATGCATTGGTAATGGGCAAAGTTTCCTGAGATTTCATCATAATAATAAAATCATAGGTCCTGTCTAAAAAGTTAGTAAAGTTAATATCCAGATTTATAGGTAATAAAATAAATTATTAGCTAACATTTATATTACTCACTATGTCCCAGGCACCGTGCCAAGTGATTTACAATTATTATATCATTTCATCTTCACAACAACCTTAGAAGATAGCTGCTATTATTATTTTACACATGAGGAAATAGAGGCAAACCAAAGTTAAAGTGACTTAATCAAGGTTATAGATAATGTCTGAGGCTGGATTTGAATTCCAATCTTTCTGATTTCAGACCTATCCACTGTCCCCATATAAACTACATACATATGTGTATATAGTGTATATATATATATATATATATATATATATATATATATATATATATGTATACACATATGATATATAACTAATGGACTTATTAATCACCTATCATGTGCTAGGCATTGTGCTAGTCCCTTTAAAAAACCATTTCATTTGAATTAAGCATCTATAAAGTAAAATGATAAATGTTGAAAGGGATGTGGAAAAAATGGAACATTAATATACTACTGGAGTAATTGTGACTTGATCCAAACATTCTGGAGAGTAATTTGGAACTATGTTCAAAGAATTCTAAAACTAAGCATAACTTTGATCCACCAATATTAGGTCTGTATCCAAAGACATAAACAAACAAAAAAACGAAATTAACCTAACTGTACAAAAACATTTATTTCAGTTCCTTTTATGAGATTAAAGAATTAGAAATTAAGGGGTTGTCCATCACTTGGAGAATGGCTAATCAAGTTGTGGCACAAGATAGTTACAGAATATCATTGTGCTATAAGTAATTATAAGCAGGATGATTTCAGAATAGTATGGAAAGACTTAAAAGAACTGAAGCAAAGTAAACAGAATAAAAAGTATACAATGACAGCAATATTTCTTGATCAACAACTGTGAGTGACCTAGTTATTTTCAGCAATAGAGTGATCCAAGACAATCCCAGAAACCCAAGATGAAAAATGCCATTTGCCCTCCAAGAAAAAACTGAGTCTGGATGCAGACTGAAAGATACTATATATTGTTAATTCTTCTTTTTTCCATCTGAGAACTCTTATACAAAATTATTAATATGGAAAAATTGTTTTACATGATTACATATATAAAATCTATTTCCAGTTGCTTGATGTCTCAGGAAGGAGGGAGAGAGGGGAGTGACTGAAGGTCAGAAGAAAAAAGAGAATTTGGAACTCAAAACTTTATTTTTTAAAAAATTCATTTATTTAGTCAATTTAGAACATTATTCCTTGGATACAAGAATCATATTATTTCCTTCCCTACCCTACCCTCACCCTTCCTGTAGCTGACATGCAATTTCATTGGGTATTTACATGTGTCCTTGATCAGAACCTATTTCCATGTTGGTGGTGTTTGCATTAGGATGTTCATTTAGAGTCTATATCCCCAGCCATATCCCCATGACCCATGTATTCAAGCAGTTGTTTTTCTTCTGTGTTTCTACTCCCACAGTTTTTCCTCTGAATGTGGATAGTGTTCTTTTTCATAGATACCTCCAAGTTGTTCTGGATTACTGCATTGCCACTAATGGAGAAGTCTATTACAATCGATTGTATCACAGCGTATCAGTCTTTCTGTACAACGTTCTCCTGGTTCTGCTCCTTTCACTCTGCATCAATTACTGGAGGTCACTCCAGGTCCCATGGAATTCCTCCAGTTTATTATTTCTTTGAGCACAGTAGTATTCCATCACCAACATATACCACAATTTGTTCAACCATTCCCCAAATGAAGGGCATCCCCTCATTTTCCAATTTTGGCCACCACAAAAAGCACAGCTATGAATATCCTTGTACATGTCTTTTTCCTTATTATCTCTTTGGGGTACAAACCCAGCAGTACTATGGCTGGATCGAAGGACAGATAGTCTTTTAGCACCCTTTGGGCATGAAACTCAAAACTTTAAATAAATGTTAAAATTTTTTTATATACAATATGGGAAATAAAATATTATTTCAAGAAAAAGAATTAAGTATCTATATGTAGCCTTCAGAACTAAAGAATGATATCCTTTATCTAGATAGAAAATCTTCAGCAAAACATATGTCAGGGTCACAGACCACCCTACTAATGAGCCCCCTGTAGACATGTACCTCTCATTCCAAAAGGACAATTCAATAAGCATTTATTAAGTCATTAGGCACTGGAGAATACAATAACAAAAACCAAAATGTTCCAAGCCTTCAAGGAGTTTATATTCACTGGAACTGAATTAGAGAATGTGTCTAGTATTGAAGACACCTACCTCTACTATTAGAAGAGAGAATAACAAAGAACAAAGTTCCAAATTGCTCTTCATAATGGTTGGATGAAATCACAATTCAACCAATAGTGTATTAATGTTCCAATTTCTCCACATCCCCTTCAACATTTGTCACTTTCCTTTACAGATGCTTAATCGAAGATATATCCTGTATGCCCTAAGCTACTTATGATGCTGAGTCAGCATTAGGCAAACTGGAGGAAACACATCTGGTTCCTACCGTAAAGAGGCTTCAAACTAAAGCAAATGATGTGCTCTAGGAAGAGACACATGTGAAAAGAGTTCAAATTTCAGATGAGGGAGTCACATCACAAGTAACTTCAAAATTTTCAGATTAGCTATTAAAAAGTATGAGGGAATATGAGTGGGTCTTTTTGTGTGGATGCACACCCCAGAGAGTGTGGTTTCAGAGAGGTCCTCTCCTATATGTGAAAAGAAAGAAGTATGAGGTCAAGCCATAATGATCTACTTGGTCACATAAAAGCCAGATTTTGATTTGAAACTAAAAAGTGAATCCCCCCCATAAATACATTGCTTCCCTAGGGCAGTTTTCTGGCTTAGTCATTTCTCTAGCTGATATTTTTTTCTTTTAAATACCTGATCCTTTTTTCCTCCCCTAAACTTTCCAAATAAATAGTTCTGTTTCTATAGATTAACTATCCAATGAACAAAATAAAGTACTTATATTTATAGATGCCCAGAATAGTTGCAGGATTTACTTTATAGCTTAATTAACAAAGAGTCATAGTACGAAAGGTTATAGTTAGTATTTATACCCAGTAAAGTCTGAGTCTAAAACAGGGAAATAAAGCTGGAGTTAATATACATCATTCATTAGTTAAAAGCAAAAGTCCTATAAACCATGCAGATTTGATAAGGTGTTTGATCGATGTAATGTGTTCTTTGTAAATATCCCAGAATCCCAGAGGCTCATAGTTGGAAAGAGCCTCAGCAACTACCTAGTCTAACTGGAACCTAAACAAAAATCATTCTTACAAGTTCCCTGCTGAACAGGCACCAAGCCTACACTGGAACCACGCCATTAAAGAAGAAACAACTACTTCTGAGTCACCTCATTCTATTTTTGTACAGCTCTAAATGCTAGGAAGATTTTCCTAACATAAAACAGAAATTTGCTCAACATCTGCATTTATTTCAATCTTTACTTCATTCTTCAGAAGTCTGGTCCAATTTCCACAAGTCCTGTTCCACATTGTCAGTATCTTGCTTCAGTATGTAGCATGCAGATTTGTTTACATTATTTGATTAATTGTTTGAGTAGTACACTCTCATTTCTATTAGCTTCACTATCATTAAGCTATCCACTCAATTTTCTTTTTTTTAATTGTCAATGAACAAAAATCTGTTTTCATACTTATTTGGCATTCATGTGAGTGTATTCAAAAGAGATTTTGAAAGACAAACTAAAAAGTTGCTAGAGTTAATGGAAAATTTCCCCTTGTCCCTACTCATTGACCAAAACAAACAATATCAACAACAAAAGCTTTGCAATAAATATGCAAAATAAATGATTACATCAGCCATATCCAGAAAAGGCATGTCTCAATTTACACCATAAGTTCACTGTGTATTTGTTAGGAGATAGGCAGAATGTTTCATCATGAATCCTCTGAAATCAGGATGGGTCATTGTATTGATCAAAATTCTTAAGTCTTTCAAAATTTTTTGGCTTTAAATGTTGTTATGGTCTCTATTAGTCTCCTTTTCTGCACATTTCCATCAGTTTATACAAATCTCCCTAGATTTCCCTGAGCCATCCCTTTCATCATTTCTTTAGCCTAATAATATACCAATACATTCACATACCATAAGTTGTTCAGCCATTCCCCAATGGATGAGTATCCCATTAGTTTTCAATTTTTTTGCCAACCTTAAAAAGAGCTACTATAATTTTGGGGGGGCATACGGGTCCCACTGTTCTTTGTTTTATATCTTTGGGATATAGAACTACTAGCAGTATTATTGGGTCTAAGGGTTCACAGTTTGGTAACTTTGGAGGCATAGTTCAAAATTGCCTTCCAGAATTTGGACCAATTTACAGTTCTACCAAAATCACATTGATATTTCTGTTTTCCCACACTACTTCCAATCTTTGTCATTTTCCATATTTGTCAATTTTTAAACCTAATGAGTATGAGGCAGAACCTCAAAGGTGCTTTAATTTGTACTTCTCTAATTAGATATTTGTTACATTTTTTCACATAGCTATTGATAAGTGGATTTTCTGCCTACTCATATAATTTAACCATTTGTCATTTGGGGAATGATAAATAAATCTGACTCTCATAAATTTGAATCAGTTCCACAGGTTATATTCTCAGCAGTGGAAAGACATAAACTGAGCCATCCAGACTTTTCTCACTTACTCCCCATTTTTACAAGAAATGATCATTTGGCATGTGACCAATAATATGTGATGTTTTAAGCAAGGTCAACCAATTTTAGTTTCCATTGCTCTAGAAGCAAATCTCCTATTTGAACTTGATTCCCCCATTTGGAAATCATAAAGACCAATTACATTAAATATCTCATTTCCCAATATTGGCACAGGAAAATTACATGATAGGTTTTGTGACTACTAACAGCAGTTCATTTAGTTCTGACAGAACATAGTTTAGAGATAACATTCAGGAATAAGTAAAACAAAATGGCATTTACAAAAACATCTGCAAAAGTTTGTTTTCCACATTCATTCCAACATTGTGCATGTACTACCCTGAAAGTGCAAATAATAGTTTATGAAGTACGTTCATCTATACCTCTGGAGAAAAAGAAAAGCTAGTAATAAAACAAAGTACAGAACATGCAGGAACATATAAAAAGCTATTTACATCTATGTTTTAGAAAACACAAGAATGTGATAGAAAGTTTGCTGTATTAAAAGACCCACACATATTAATTCCAGGTCTATAACTTACCTTTTGAGCAAGTCATTCAACTAATCTCTGTGCTGTCATCATCTCTAAGAGGTGGGAGATATGAACTTATTGATTTCCAAAGCTCCTTCCAGTTCTAAAATGTTATGAATCTTCTGTATTAGGAACAGAGATCTGGAGCTCATTGGCCATTTTGTCCAGTTTGCTCATTTTTACAAGATGGTCCTAAGGCCCAGGACAGTAAGATGATTTGTCCAAGGTCATTCAGGAAGCAATGTACAGACCCCATTTTTAGGTTCAACTATGTCTTTGCTACTGTTTCATTTCTTCCACAGATTAACTTGTTAAGGTAAATATGGATTTGTGTGTGTGTGTGTGTGTGTGCATGTGTGCGTGTGTGTGTGCTCACACTGCTATGTATGTTTTATCAACTTTTGGAGAAATATCCACTAGTCAGCTTTGTGTCAGAAGACAATAAAAATAAAAATGAAGATGAAATTTAAAATTAGCCTACTTTAAGATATGCCATTATAGGACTGCTAGATACCCCATTTTAAATCCCCCAACTATTTTCAACTTTACTGATTTTTTCATAACTAACATAGTTTGTCCATGCTGTGATTCTTGAATTATCTCTATCTAACAGAAAATTGTAATACAATAGTTATCTCTGCTATTCACAAGGTGCAGTGTAATATCTCTGAAATAGCCTTGCCCAAATTATTCACCATGTAAGTGGCTCCAGTATTCAATACTGCCTGCAACAAGTGACCTTCTAATAATGGAATCTCTCTGAACACACAAAATTTGCTGACATAGAGAGAATATGGGGGCCAACTCTGGGAATTTCATTCTACCTGTCATTCATATTTCATATTGCCTCACCTATGCTCAGATTCCATTGACAGGGAAAACACAGAGCTGGTTTTGTTTGTCCTCATCAGCGCAGTCTTACATGGCATGCCTTCATTTAGAAAACCCATCATCTCTGACAGGTTTGTGTTGAACTTAAAACTTTAGTGGTTTGAAAGGGTATTGGGAAAAATGTATCCAGGTATTAAAAAACTTTTTAAATGACTTAAGTTATTTTAGATAATACTAGGATGAGCAAATTCCCAATACAGTAGTCTTGTTGAAAGCCCATTGGGGGAACAGGTAAGCTCAGGAGAGGATGAAAGAATTAATATAGAAAGAATTAATATTAATATAGGGATCATTCATTGTCTCAGATTTCCTTTCAAGCTTTTGGAAAATAAGATGACTTATACAAATATGATAAATGCTATTACAACATGGTTTAGGTTACAGGGTTAAATATTACAGTTCATGCTGTGGTCATTCCAAACAGTGAAGAATAATATTGCCAAAGCTATAGCTCATAACAATATTTAATCCAACTTGTTAATTTCTCCCTTTGGGATTTATTTTGTGACTTCCATTCTGCTGAGTGACAGAGGCTGGCACTAGAGAAAAAGTGCCAGGCTGAAGAGTATGTGAAATTGATCACCTTGATGGGGGAGGGGCCCCGGGGGTGAAATCTGGAGGAGGAGAAGACTCTGGCTGGGAGAGCAGTGAGGGTCTCTTGGTCTTGAAAAGCCAAAGAGAGAAGATGGGGAAAAGACTTTCTCCTGAGGGCTACCCATTTTTCCTGTTGGTGACTGGAAATCTCTCCCCTCAACACTTCCCAATTGAAAGGACTTCTGAAGAGACACCTGAGTAGACTTTACCTCAGCTCCTGTTGCCCAGGGGTGAATCAACCTGAGTTTCTCTCAGGGGGCTCAGGCTGCCAAAGCCTGAGTTCCCCCCAAACTCAAGGAGGAAGGGGAAAGGCTTTAGAAAGAGACAGAAACCACCTTTTCCCACTTTCCTTTTCCCATTTTTCCCTGCCCATTATCCCTTTTGTATTACCTGATTGAATTGACATTAAAAGTTATCTGTTCCCCAAGTTGAGTGTGAGTGAACAGATAAAGGGGAGACCCTTTGGTCTCGAGTAGTGGAGGGGGGACAAGAGGGACAAGAGTGAAATCTGGGAGAGCAGCCTTAGCTAAGAAGGGAAGGCAGAGGGGGGAAGATCTTCAAACCCCCTCTGCTCTAAGCCAACCCTAAACATCGGCTGTCTCCCCTAAACCCTGCTTTGAGAAAGGGGGATCCCCACTCTTTCACCCTCTCCATACAAAAAAGTCCAAACTACCCTCAGGGTACAAACTTCCCTTTTTATTTTTTTAATACAGCTGACAATGACTTACTACTCACAAGTCAAATCACTGAACATGACATTCTCAAGAAACTCCAGTGAGTCCCATTTATTTAAAAATAAAATAACTCCTATTTAGCACTTCTTCATGAATCAACTTTGCTCCAGTTTTATGGAATTTTTGCACATTAATTTCTTTTTTGCATTGTACACACTAGTCAACTTAGTCTACTTGCTACTCCTTGTACATGATATTGCAACTTCATATGCCATCTTCTATTCCTATGGCTCAGCATGGGTTTTCCCCCATATACTCTTTACTCATCTCTACCCTATAGAATTTTTTCTTCAAGGCTCAGCTTGAGGAGCACCTTCTACAATAGTTCCAATTTAGTCCTTCTGGTTATTAATTGTCATTTCCTCCAGGAAAATTACTTCATAAATACTTTGGATTCACTCAACTATGTATATATTGTCTCACCTCAAAAGAATGTAATCTCCTTGAAGGTTCAGTCTGTTTCATTTGTCCCTTTGAATCTCCAGTGCATAGCATAGCATCTAACACATGCTAAGAGCTTAATAAATGCTTGAACAAATGAATGAAGTTACAAAATTCACAACCTTTGTTAGGCACCAGGAAAGTTCAAAAATAGATGAAACATATTTCCTATTCTTAAGGAGTTTAAAATATAGATTATATTATAAGGTTATGATATCTACACTGACTTTATATGCAAATAAATTATCCCTAGGAATTCAATGTAATTCAATAAGTATTTTAAGTACCTTTGTAAAAAAAACACTCAGACACAGCATATAAAGACAAAATTAAAAATAATAACCTCAAGAAAATTGCATTCCACTTTTACTGGAGAAGGGAGAATTTTATATTATTTACACAGACTACCATAGGAGATAGCACTGAGTTGAACTTTGAAGAAAACTAAAAATTGTAGGAGGAGGGAGGAAAGTATTTCAAGGAAAAACAGACAGATAAAAAAATAAAACACCAAGTTTAGGAAATAAGTAAAAGAATTTGGCTGAATTATAACTTCTGTAAAGTATAAACTGAAGCTTTGAATGACACCACTTCCCTCAGACTCCTAGCCCTTTTGGTTAGAGGCCTGGAGGGTAGAGTACCAAGCTCTTCTCAATGCCTTCAGAGGGTAGAAACTAGACTTTTAACTCACTCCACTTTGTATCTGCTGTTCTGTTTGTTTTTAGCTCCACAAAAGAAAATGAAAAGAAAATGACCCCTTACTGCACCCACTGATATCTCTATCCTGAAACATAGTTTCCTTGTCTCCTTTTCTATATTCTCTCTCCCTTTAGGCTGTAAGCTCCTTGAGAGCAAAGAATGTCTTTCTTTTATTAATTATATCCTCAAATCAAATTCATGGATATAAGGAATGCTAAAAGGGATGTGTATTATATCTGGAAATAACTGATACAAAAATAAAAAGCATGGATATTACTTTTTTCAGTTGAAGGTATTGGACTAAATTACTTCCAAGCTCCATTTTAGCTCTAAATCTATTAGTATTTATAATATCAAATAAAATCATAATATCACAGGATCTTGGCCCATAAGGGAAATTGGATGTCATCACCAAGTATAAAACAATGTTAAAAAAAAAGCGCAAAGCAAAATGTGCCCATTTTATGGGGACAACAGATGGCCCAAGGAAAAATCAGGCTCAGACATAGATCTAAGGGTTAAGTAGAGCTAAGGCGTGGAGAGTGGGGTGACAGGGTGGATAAATATCAGGTACTTCCTGACCCAAAACAGTAGAACTCTAAAAACTCTCAAAATTTTTAAATTAATTCTTATTAATTGATGGATGGATCTAATTCTACCAATAGTTTTCAGAGACAAGTAGTTGATTCTAAAAGGAAGAATAACTTTTATACATTGTACTTCAAAACAATTACCCAACTCTTTTATTTTGTAGGTGAGGGAACTGCCCAGATTATGAAGAGACTTGACTAGGTACTCAAAGTTAATTAGTCACAGAACTGGTCATACAACCTGGGCTTGGGGCTTCTTATACTCTGTTGCTTTCAACAAATCAAAACTCTCTTCCTGCCAGAAATTTCAGTTTAAAGCATGGATACACGAAAAAATAAAAAAATAAAGCATGGATACATGTCTATTTCATAGGGATTTTTCTCATTTTTGGAACCGGTCCAATTAAAAAACAAACAAACAAACATTATCATGAATCTTTTCTTCTTAATTGAGCTCAATTCTCCAGCATGTTCAAAAGGATGTGAGCTCTGCTTTGCAGGAAATCCTATGGGTAAACATCTCATAACTTATATATCCTTGTTTGCCCCCTCTGCCCCATCTCACACACAGAAACCCATGGGGAATTAAACTCACACTCTCTTTAAAAGAAAAAATCAGTTATCTCAAGAACAACCTCAGATGCATTAAGAACTTAACTGTTCAGAAAGATTCTGTTTTCTGTACTGCAATTAGAAAACTCAAGGCTGGAACCTCTTTCTCAGAAGCCATATTTTCTGAATTAAATATACCATCCACTTATTCTCTGTTTCCTCTAAGATTGAGTACTTCAAGTGCTATTGATAGGTGGATATCATGTATAGAATTTGGTTCTCTATAAAAAGTTCAGCCCTACAAAAATGTAACCTGCTTTCCTCAGCTCTGAATGGAAAAAAAAAAGACTATTTGGAAGCCTGTTTTCCATAGGGAAAATTGGCTCACTACATACTCAGGTAAAGGCACTTCATGTGTGGATGAATAATTTCAACATCAATAGTGAACAAAGAAATGTAAGACTAAAATTCATCTCATCTCAAAGGGAAAGCTATAAACAACAATCTAATTTGGGAAACTGAAATGTATTGGAAGAAGACGACTCTAAAACATGAATTCCCCTTTCAAAATGATCAACTATGAGGAATTGTGAAGCTCTCTATGACCTTTTTTTTCCCCCATTTAAAATTTGCATGCACTTGTGTCTTCAGTATTTCTAAACCTACTCTGTCACATTAAGGGATGATGGGTCAAGGGGATCAGTTGGACAAATACAAATTGATTATTCATTCACTCTTGATTGCCTAAACCATTGTGGCTGAACACATCCTGAGTTAATTGAATAAAGTTGATTGGGGGCACTGTTCTCAACATTCTAGAAATCTAGAGGGGCTATTAAAAACAGAGAAGAAAGGGGAGCATACAAAAGAAGATAACTCAGGAATTTCCCCTTTCCAAATTCAAATGTGGTGGTTTGGGAAAGAAACCATACTTGAAATTGATAGGAGCAATTTTCCATCATTATGGAAGCCTTAAACAACCTTTGATGACTTATACCCTCATCGCTTAGCATCCCAGAAAATTGCAGTTATTTGTCCAAAACAAAACTAAAAGGCCTATGATATAATGGAGTAATTTAAGCCAAGAAGAATGCACCACCTGTAATTCAATTTCATGGCAGCCAGTTTCACAACATGCTTCTATCTCTGTTATGATATAGGAAACTTCCCTACAAGTGTAGCAATTCTTCTGTCCTCTCACTGAGTGGAGCACTCAAAAAGACAAGTGGGCCTTTGGAGGCAAAGACAATGGCCATAAGCAATCTGGAACTCGGTCCTAGTGCTTTTGGGAGCTAAACATCAGTGAGTTACCAAACTTAATGAAAAAACATCAAGTTCTTTCTGTTTTGTGGAGAGCTAAAGCACTAGCAACACCAGAGAAATTCTGCAAGGAAGAAATGCCCTGGAAAAATGAAAACCTGCCAGTGACTATGGAAAATCCCCTGTATTCAAGACAATTAAGAGCAAATCTGGGAGGAGAAAACTAAATTTATAATTAAAAAAACTTAAATCTGCTTTGATGCAAGAACTAAATGAATAACAACATACTGGTGATGAAAGCTGCTTCAAGCACACTGCGTCTGTGCTGCAAGAAAAGGCTGACAGCAATTTATTGCCTTGTTACTCCTACTTCTTAGATTTCCTACTTTCATTCTAAACTTATCCAACTCCTCCAGGAAGCCTTCCTTCATTCTATTGTTTTAAAGAGTCATTTCCTCTACTTTTCCAAAAGTCCTATATGCTAAACAGTTTACATGTTGAATCCCTCTAGTAGAATGTAAGTTCCTTGGTGGATGCAAGGATTATAGATTTAGAACTAAAAGGGACTTTGAAGCTCATTTGAGTCTATCCCCCTGATTTTATAGATTAGGAAACTGAGGTCTGGACAGGTGACAAGACTTACCCAAGGGGTCACAAGTAATCAGAGATGGAAGTAGAAAACAAGACACTATTCCCCAAGTAGTGCAGGCACAGATTTTTGTTTTGTCTTTGTAAACCTGTCTCCTCAAGCAATGACTTTAAGATTCGCTTAAAATAGAACAAATATTCTGCTGTAGGATAAAAATTAAGAATGTAATGAAGCTGGGTATCCCACCCAAGATAACTGTCTCTACAACTCTGTGTTAAAAACTCATACCATTAGGATAATTCTTCAGAGTATCATGGTTCTAAAGCTGCAAGGGACCTCAGAGGCCATCTAGTCCAATCCTCTCATTTCATAGCTGAGAAAACGAAGATTACTGTAAGAGAAGAACTAAAGAGAATATGGAAAGTGAGGAACTTAGATATGAATACAGATATAATCTTGGTAATTGGACTGGTTTCATACAGAATAGGTTCTTTCAGAACTAGGTATCCATGTTTTGACAGAAACAGAGAAGGCATATATTTCCAGACAATTGTCACATCACCAGACAGTATCTATGCCAACAATGGATTATTATGATAAACTGGGTCAATGGAACTTAGGCTAGTACAATAAGTCTAGAGCAATTTCATGGGAGCTATGAAAATATAATGACAATAACAAAAATGACACTCACTGACTTGGTATGATGACAAAAAGTTTATCTATTCTTCTTAAACAAAAGACAACTCCTCTTTCCATCAAAGTCTCTTAGCCTGAACTTCCAACACTACATCAACAACAGAGAAAATTTAGAGGTGAGACAGTCAGGACAAAGTCCTTGAATTAGAAGGTTGTGAGGAATGCTCACTAGCTCTATGAAAGATACGGCAAGGCAAACTGTCAGGACCACTGGACCAGGCCACTGAATACAAGTCTAAACCTGGGGTTTCTTAATCTGAAATCAGTGGACTTATTTTTTTTTAACATTTTGATGGTTTAAGAAAAAAAATGATTTAAAAACATTTTGATGACTTAATATAATTAGTTTCCATTGTATTCCATATGTTTTATGTTATGCATTTAATAAAACATTCTGGGAAGGGATCCAGAGGTTACAACAAATTTTATATATAAAACAGTTGCTATTAATGCAGAACCCAAGGTCAATCCTACATGGAATCAAACTACAAGGAATTAAAATTTTGAAATAAAAATAGAGTGTAGCACTCAAAGTAATAAGAGGATGGTAGTCATGAGTATAAGGGATATTTGTCTAATCTCTATTCCAAGAATCTGGGGTTCTGACCTGTCTAGGAAGATAAAAATACACATACAGCCCACATACCAAGTAAGATATGGTGACAGTTTAGACCTTACAGTCATGGAGTTGAAACAAGTTATTTTAAGGACCAGGAGTCAATAAGACTAATGCTTAAATGGGAAACTTCTGAGAAAAACAAATTTCTTCCAGTAATTAATAATTTGGTTTATAAAGCAGAACAACCACAACTATCTCATCTAGGGCTGTTCCTAGATCATGGTTCCTACAAAAATGGCTTGTTGTACAATTATGGGCTTGATGTGATGAAATTTTCCATGAGTTTTCAATAGCTTTTTAATCTCACATGACAGAGTCTGAGAAATATGACTAGAAGTCATAGAATAGAAAATATCTTGTAACCTAATGCTCTTCAATTGTTTATGTTAGGATTCTACAGAGTGGCTCTTATGATGCTGCCATTGTTTCAAAAATGTCTGGATTTCCTCTTTAGGAATAACTTGTAAAAACCTGCAGTCCATAAAGTGAACAGGCATTTAAGGTTGTTACTCTCCTGAAATTATTTTGTATGCATTTTGTATTTCCTCATGTGGGGAGCATCTTGTATTGCTTTAGGCATAGCAAGAACTATTGTCTCTTTTTTTTTTCTTTTCATCAGCAGATTCTAATAAAGCACCTAAACATAGTGGGCAAATAAATGTTTGTTCGAAAAGATCAAACTAAATTGAATTAAGGATTTGATTAATGTTTTACGATTGAGACTGATCAATGAGATAAATGGCTAGATTATAACTAAAGTGAAGGTGGGAATGAATTCATGGGGAGAGTTTTCTTGAGAGGCTTGTAAATTGTTCCAAAGTCACTGCCATGGAGGCATGCATGAGTTATAATGATTCACTGAGCAAACAGCAGGGTTAACAGAAAGATTACAGAGCTTCCCAAGATAACTTTGTGAAAGGATATAGAACTTCTCAAAATCTACTATGTGTGTACAAATTTCATTTTCCTACTTTAATTTTAAAACAAATTATTAATCTTTGTTTTTAAATTGCCTGAATTTCTCCTTTTCCATCCCCCAGAAAGTCATCACATATAACAAAGAATATTTAATTTCAGAAAAGGAAAAAAGAGGAACATAAAAAAACCCTACTTTATATTTAAATATTAAATGTTATTAGTTCCTTTAGGACAAGGGCTACATCTTTTATTTCCTTAATAGTTTAGAAGCTAAAATTGGTTAAGCACCAATTATGTAGACTATAGAAAGATGGGATTTGAGGAGGTAAAGATAAAGTAAGACATGGTCTATTCTCATAAGGCTTACAGTTTAATTTAAAAAAAAACTTTTACCTTTCATCTCAAAATCAATAGTTTGTACTGGTTTCAAGTATAAGAGTGGTAAGGGTTAACTAATGGGGCTTAAGTGACTTTCCTAGGGTCACATAGCTAGAATGTGTCTATACGGTTTAAGACAGTTACTCCAAAGAATGGAAAGAAAATTATGACATTTTATGTTGCTAGGACAGGTCCAAATAAGTTTTATGTTAGCTTTAATTAAGGAGAGATCATTTACAGCTGGGGAAATCAGGGAAGGCTTTATGAAAGAGGCTACTTCTGAAGTAGACTTTCAAGGAAAGGAGTGTATTCAATTGAATGAAAAAAAACAAAGATATAGGGCAAGATCATTACTAGAATGGGAAACAGAAAGAGAATAGCACAAATGTGCAAGAGAAGAGGAAAAACATCAGGAAATTCAGACTGGATACAGTTGGAATATAGAATATATGGAAAGCTACAGTGTGAGATATGGTTTCAAAGGGAGTTTAAACCTGGATTTCAGAAGGCTTTCAATGTTTGACTAAAGAATTTTCATCTTATTCAGTACTGAATGGAAATTGCTGAAGAGAATGATGTAGCCAGGACTTTGAATAGGAAAATCACATGGGCCTTACATCTTGAAACTAGAAAAACCCAGAGACAAGGAGGCTACTACATTATTATGGTCAGGCCTGGCTCCAAAAAAGATATATAAGAAGGCACTCCCCACCTTCTTTGCAGAAATCAACGACTAAGGATGTTAAACAACGCTTATAGTTAGTAAAACATTCATTGTATTATTTTTTTTTTGGAACTATTTTCCACCTCTCTTTTATTCTCTGCTACAGGGGATTGTTTTTCTAAAGGAGGGGGAGGATGCATCAGAATAGTCTGTAACAAAAAAATAGTATATATCAATATTTTTTTAAAAGAGAGTATGATAACAATCTAAGCAAAAGACAACCAGGATTTAAACTAGTCACAGAAATGGGAATGAAAAGCAAGGGGCAGATGTCAGAAATATTGCTGAAGTGAAAGCAACAAGAGATTGCCTGCCATCTACCTCTTGGGCCCCATATATCCTCTGATAGAGTCAGGATTTTTTTTTTCCAGTTTAGCACTTATAACATTGAACTGGCAATATTTCCCTGAATCCTGGCACCATTACCTCCAGTTCCATATTTAGGTGCTTGAAAACTTACAGGGTTCTTCGACAGTATAAGATATTGGGAGATCAACAAGGTTTGAGATCTGGTTAAGTGGTGTGGGGATATAGAAAGGTATTTAATTGGGCTGAAAATCAAATAAATATAATAGATTAGGATTAGTAATAGTTTGTAGCATGTAGTAAATGGAAAGGAATGCATGCTTGAAAACATCAAATTTTATAAAAGTTATATGAAAAGATGACATAGGAATAAATAATGCTTACTGATTGTCTCAAGCCTCTATGTTTTAAAAGAAGTTAGAAATGTTCACAATGGGTAGAAGAGAGTCTAATAGAGTACTGCATCAAAAGAGAGAGAAGACCCAAGATCAGATCTGATACAAATATCCAAAAAATTCCCAGTGGATAGTTGGTGACAATCTATAAAATAGATAGTTCTTAAAAGAATTGCAAATTATTTGGCAATTATGTGAAATATTGTTCCAAATTACTAATCACATGAGGCGCGTTATTCAAAACAAATATGAGATCTCAACCATAGCCTTGTCTTGGGATGCCTCCAACATAGAACTTATTCTCTTGATTTGTGTCCCTAATTAGAATTGCCATTTTATGGAGAGTACTCTTTCCCCTTATATTTTCCAGTTTTTCCCTTTTTGCCTTCTCATATTAGAATGTAAGTTTCCTAAGATTAGTAACTTTTTTTCTTTATTTCCAGTACTTATTACAGTGATTAATAAATGCATACTGATGCTTAACAAATGTTTTTATAAATTGATCAGCCAAATGGAAAACAACAAAAGATGGAACTAACCAATGCTGTAAAAATGAAGAAAGAAATACACATCAATGTACCCTTTGGTTTTTTCTTTTTTTAATTGAAAATGTTTATTTAATTAATTATTTTAAAATATTTTTCCATGGTTGTATGATTCATGTTCTTTCTCTCCCTTCCTCCCACACTCCCTCCAGTAGTCAACAAGCAATTCCACTGGGTTTTATATGTCATTGATCAGGACCTATTACCACATTATTAATTATTTGTACTAGGGTGATCATTTAGAGTCTACATTCCTAATCATATCCCCATAGAACCATGTGATCAAGCAGTTGTTTTTCTTTTTTGTTTTTGCTCCCACAGTTCTTACTCTGAATGTGGACAGCGTTCTTTCTCAGAAGTCCCTCAGAATTGTTCTGGATCATTGCATTACTACTAGTAGAAAAGTCCATTCCATTCGAGTGTGCCACAGTGTATCAGTCTCTGTGTACAATTTTCTCTTGGTTCTGCTCCTTTCACTCTCCATCAATTCCTGGAGGTCATTCCAGTTCACATGGAATTCCTCCAGTTCATAATTTCTTTGAGCACAATAGTATTCCATCACCCACATATAACACAATTTGTTTAGCCATTCCCCAATTGAAGGGCATCCCCTCATTTTCCAATTTTTTTACCACCACAAAGAGCACGGCTATAAGTATTTTTGTACAAGCCAGAAGTGCTATGACTGGATCAAAGATCAGACAGTCTTTTAAAGCCCTTTGGGCATAGTTCCAAATTGCCATACAAAATGGCTGGATCAATTCACAACTCCACCGGCAATGCAATGCATACTTTGTAAAGCTGCTAATTAGTCTAAATACAAACCTAATTTGTTCCTATATGGTTCCTATATATGGTCTGTAAAATACAGACCAATTTGAACTTTTGAAATAACAACAATAACAAAAAGTGACTAAATTTCTCATATCCTTTGACCAAGAGATCTCACTAATAGGCCCGAAGGAGATTAAATACACATTCATACATTGGTATAATCATAATAATATTTTTGGATTAGCAAAGAACGAGGGAAAAAATTGATGTCCATCAATTGGAGAATGGACAAAGGTAGTAGTAGATAAATACAATGGATTTCTACCACACTGTAAGAAATGACAAACATTAAGAATGTAAAGACACATGGGAAGACCTTCAAGACTTGATGCAGAATCAAGCAAGCAGAACTATAAAGCAAATATACAAAATAATCACATCATAAATTAAAGAACAACACAAACTAAATATTGGATAAGCAAGATTTAAAGTTTGACCCTAAATAATGTACTTTTGCTCCTTTCTCTGCAGAAATGGGGACTATTAAGGGAGGAACATTGCAAATACTATAAGACTTGTTTGATGTGTTGGTTTGTTTTTGTTGAATTGCACATTTCCTCTTCCTCTTCTCAATATTATTATTATGTATTTTACATGTGATGGCTTATTGGGTAGATACACTTCTCTTGGGAAGAGGGACATTGAGAAATGAAGGCAAAATAAAAGTTGAGCAAATTGAGAATAAAAAAGGGAAAGTAGAGAAGGCAACTATGTTAAATATAACAAAGAGAAAATATTCAGCAACACAGTGAAGAAGAAATAGGGTTGTATTTGATATCATTGGACTGAGATTCAAATCCTGCCTGTGTAACTTACTACCTGTACAACACAGATGATGAACTTAACCTGTTTGAATCTATTTCCTCATGACTAAAATTAGGGTATTAGACTAAATAACTGATAAA
The DNA here is from genome assembly GCF_027887165.1 of Monodelphis domestica. Classification (NCBI taxonomy): domain Eukaryota; kingdom Metazoa; phylum Chordata; class Mammalia; order Didelphimorphia; family Didelphidae; genus Monodelphis; species Monodelphis domestica. The sequence continues at coordinate 357,362,980 of NC_077227.1, read as the reverse complement.
GACCATTCCCGTTCTTATATGATCCAATGACACAGAAAAAGGAGTCCATGGAACTATGGTATTTAGCTTATTGAGAACAGTGATTATTGCCTTGATATTTTGAACTTCTAGCACCCAGTAAAATGCCTGACACATATTAGGCTTTTAATTGATTCTGGGTACATTATAAGAAATTTTGAGACATGGTAATTATATAAGTTTATATAAAGTTCCTAATATATGACAATCTAGTTATAGGGCTTTCATTTGAGTTGACCTTAAAAATGTGTGGATCTTATCCTTTATCAAAGGATATCCTTTATCAAAGGATATCATCCTATATTTGAGTAGTGAAGAAAATATAATGCTTGAATTACAAAATTATCAAGTTACTCTTGATGCCTCACCAGAGGCCACTACTACCAAAGGAGTCTTGACATAATTGAGTTAACATAATTCCTGAGAAAACAATCCTAAAGGGAAATACATCTTTCAGTACCTATTAATAACCCATCTTATGTGGGAAGCATTCCTCAACCCCTCTTAATTCCTGTGCTTTACTTCTATTAATTATGTTCTATTTATCCTGTAAATAACTTGCTTGCCATATACAATTTGCTTATCGTTTCCCTCATTAGATCGTAAACTCTTTGGGACTGCTTTTTCTCTATTTTTGTATCACCAATTAGGAACTTAATACATGTTGATTTATTAATGAAGGGCACTTTTACTCCTCAGTTTAATCATGTTGAGAAGAGGAAGATAGGCATATTGCATGTCATTCATTGGTGTGATCCAAATTTAGATCCCACACAAAAAAATTAAATGTGAATACCTATTCATAAACAAACAAACATCAGTTGAACATGTGGAAATCAAAGAATTTAATGAAAAAGAAAGAGAAGGTTAAATAAAAATAAAGGATTTTAAAGGGCTTTCTATGATCTTAAGTTGTTCCCCAACACCAATGAAGGTTTTTTATTGTTTTTTTTCCTAACACTGACACAGTTCCTGAAATATTATATGGCTACAAAGACTTGGACACCCTCATCTCAAAAAAAATGAAATTGCTGGTGACCCAAGGCCAATGGAAAGACAGATGGTAAATTTAAGCAGACTGCTATGCATTAGCAACCATGGCCTCTAAACTAGAATTATAAATAAAATCATCAAGGACACAATTGACCAGGAAAGTCAATGAATCAGTTAAGTAAGAAGATAGAGAACTATGAAAGGGTAGTATGGCTTCCATAGGAAAATTATCAATCTCATTCAATTTAATAGTACAAATATTAAGCTTCTACTAGATGCAATGTACTCTGCTAGAGAAATTCAAAAGACAAGAAGAAACTTCAAGGAGCTTACTTTTTATGGGCAGGCATTGTAAGGTATTTGCAAACAGCTATTTTATCATTATATAAAATATCTAAGTGCAAGAGAAAATAGACAAGAATCGATAGGATGCGAATGAGGAAAGGAGTTGAGATATACACCCATGGAAGCAGTATCCTCACCAAAGAAATCACAAATTCATCCAAGTAAGTACTCCTAATGGAATAATTTAGAACCATTCATATATATATATATATATATATATATATGTATATACATATATATATATTTTCTTTCTATTCAAAGTAATAAGGCCAATTAGTAATAGAACCAGAACCAGAAATTTGGCCCCTTCTAGTTAGGGTATATTATATAGAATAACTATTATGTATAATTAATATTATATATGATTATATATTTATTATTATTAATTATATAATTAATGTGTATAATTATGTATATTATATAACATATTGTATACAACATATGTTTCCAAAGATACTTTCTACATGCCAGATGAATGACTTTCCTAATCTGAGTAGGAACTTCACAACTATATATTCAGAAGATCCTCAGCCTATATACTCATCAGTATTCTCTCCATGGCTTATTCATTAATGGTATGACCTGTACTCTATTAGGAATGTGATACAACCTCCAAATAAACAAATGCTCTCCTAAAAGCTCAACTCTCTAGATATGCCCAAGGGGAAAGAACTGAAATTCTTTGGAATAATGCATCTTTTAAATGGATTTTATACTGTACTGGTCAATATCAACTGACATTTATTGGGTCTGGTTTGGATTCATGTAAAGATTAAACATGACTTTGCAGAAGTGAGCAATATGTTGTATAATATACCCTGACTAGAAGGGGCCAAATTTCTGGTTCTGGTTTTATTATTAATTGGCCCTATTACTTTGAATAGAAAAATCTCCTTTCTCTGTGTTTCATTTTTTCTTTATGAAATAAAGGGGTTAGATTAAATCATAGAATAATAGATCCATAGCTGAAAAGACTTTCTGTAAACATTCCAACTCTATCATTTTATAAATGGGAAAAAACTAAGACCCAGGGAGGCTAAATAACTTCCTAAGAACATGTAAGTAGTCAATGTCAGAGGCAGGATGAGAGCTGACTCGAGTAACAATTCTCATTCTACTGTAAATGGCTAATGATTTCTAAGATTCATTCAGTTTAAAATCTGTGGTCTTTACTATCTGTGTGACTTCGTGCAAATAACTTCCCTTCTCTGAACCTCAGCTTCCCTAATCATAAAATGAAAGGGTTAAATAAGATGATTTCTAAGATCCTTTCCAACTCTGAGACTATGGTTCTAAGACTCATTCCCAAATAAACTAAAGTTCAGTTTAGGAATGGTACCATTAATTTCTTGTCTTAAAAAGTATTTGAAAATTATTAACAACAAATATGTCAAGAAGGATACTAGTACATAACCATAGAGAGTATTAAGGATTATAAACTTCAAAAAGCTGGTGTAGCTCTGTTTCCAAGGTTCAGACAAAGGCAAGTATTCTGTAGATGTCAACGAAACATCTATCTACATGTCTTAGATGGAAGATGATGTATTCTTCATCTTTTTGAGTGAATACATCCATGTTGCTTGTGAATCATTCAACAAGGCTAGGGTAAGTGAGTTATGAAACTTAGTCTTTGATATCTCAAGTCTAAGAAAACTGGTGAGATAAGTAGAGTGATTATCCCAGGTCTTAAACTGAACTAAAGAAGAATCAATAGGACTGAGTGAGAGATAGAAAATATCTAGTAAGTTCATGTATGATTTGATAAATTTTCTACTACTCTATATTGGCCACCACATTCATATTTGCAGTTTTTATTTATTGGGTGAAATTTAAGCTGTCACCCAGCTCAATGCTCCATGGAACTAATGTTACCTAGATATTTATAGCAATACACACTTCATTTTCAGGGAAACATTTAAAATTATTCCCCATCCAAAATATACAAATTAAATCTGTAGTTGAATTAGAATGAGAAATGTAAACACTAATCAGGCATGTGGGGATTATTTTAAAAGACTAATTGAGATATAATTGCTCAAAATTAAAACAAAATGTACAGGATAACCAAATCTAAAATTAAGAATTGATTTAAAATAAATAAATGGAAATATTAATTTTTATACTTTAGGCATGATGAAATCCCCCATTTAATTAGCAAATAAACAATATGCGTGTTGAGGGGATGGTAAGAGAGAGAAAAATAAAGCAAAAAAATATAGCAATTTTAAGTGAAGGAAAAGAGAGCATGAAAGGGGATAACATCTGATATGAGTAGTACTTAGACACCATAGAAGGTAAGAGACAGAAGACAACTTAGAGCCCATTTATCTCAAACCTAACATCTGATAGATGGGAAACTAGTTCAGAGATGTCAAGAGACTAGGCTAAGGTCATATAATTCCTTGGTTCACTAGATTAACTAGAAATAGAACCCAAGTTCCCCAAACTCCAATATAAGCTGTTTCCCCCTTTTATTATAGATAGTTGTATAAAAGAAGAAGACAAGAAAATAAAGACTGAGAGAATGAAAGTGATAAAGAATGAAGAAAACTATTATTTTTGATATATTGCAATAAATTACATGGATAATAAAATCTCTTTCTGGATGAGCAGTAAATATAAGTGTGTTTATGGATGTTTACTTTCTAATATGTGTGATTAAACCTGTTATTAATAAGATAATTCCATATTTTAGGATAACTATTAATAACCTTGAATTAGCCCAAGTTGTTTCCACAAAATACAAATTTAACATTAAGTTCAGCAACCAGTGTTACCCTTGAAAAGACCTCCTGAGATTTCCCTATAAGAAAATACCATAACAAAGCCATAAGGCCTTCCATCTCATAGAGCAGAGTCAAAGAAACCCAAGAGGGCAAAGAACTTTCTAGTTGTTGCTAATTATCTCTAGTAATACTCTCACCAATAATAACTACTCAGCACAATGTATTAGACTTGGAGTCAGAAAGTGCTGAGTTAGTATCTTAACATAGCTGCTAATTGGTTGTGTGACCCTGAACAAGCCACAGAACTTTTCTGTTTCTCCATCTCCAAAATGAAAGCTTGGATCCAATGTCCTCTAAGGTTCCTCCTAATTCTAAATCTATGATTCTGTAAATCCCTTTGTCCAGTGGTTCAAAGTTTATGAAATTCTTCTTTCACTTGGAAAGATAGCAATCCATGGTATATTGAGTATTGAGTCTGAAGTCAGGAATTCTAATTTTCCTATTTACTAGAGTTCCACACTCCTCAGGGAAATCTCTTAGATCTGTTCTATTAAATTATAGGCAAGTCATAATAAGTTTTGGATCAGTATATTCCAGAAGATTCAGGAAACCAAAGATCCTTCAGTAGTTCTAAGACCCTTAAGAGGATGGTTATATGAGTATTATAATCCCAATTTTACGGACAAGGAACTAGAAATTCAGAGAGCATTGGTAAGTGACTTGTATGAGGTCATTTAGCTAAGAAGGATTAGAGAAAGATCCAGAATGATGGGACCATGATGCTTCTCAACTGAAATGTGAAAACTCTATCTGATATTACCTCTTTTTCTCCTTTCACTGTAGAACCTCTAGTATAAAAAAAGAAACAAAAAATACAAAACTAGGGCAACAATAAGTCTACAATTGATGTTTTTACTTCCTCATAAACCAATGGTCTTTCAACATCTTGTTCTACTTGGGCTTCCTTTCTTGACATTATTCTGAAATCTCACTTCTAAAACCTCTAAATTATCAAATCCAGAGGGCACTTTGCTCTCTCCTGATCTCCTTTGACTCTCAATGGATAATTTTAATGAACTATTTCCAGTTCAGCTTCATTAGTCATACTATGTGTCACTGGGAAGTACCACCATAGGATCTCAATTTAATCCTTCTCAGACATCTCATTAAATTACTGGGCCTCCCTACTACAATTTTTTTTCTTATCTTATAAGGGCTACTAGAGGGGTGGTAATCAGGTTTGTGAGATAAATATAATGTTCTATCTATTCCACATTCCATTTTTAGTTTTAAATCCTCTTGATTGAATTCACAATTTGATTTTTCCATGTCTGAACTCCATTCTAGTTAGATGTTTCAGTGTATAATGAAGGAGGGAAAGAATGTAACAAACATTTAAGTACCTACTATGTGTCAAGCAATTTGCTAAATGCTTTTCAAATATTAATAACATTTGATTTTCACAACAACTGTAGGAGATGGATATTATTACTATCCCCATATTAGAGTTGAAGAAACGGAGACAGAGGTTTAGTGACTTACACAAGAACACACAGCTTCTAAGTATTTAAGGTCAAATTTGAATTCAAGGCCTCTTGATTCCAAACCCAAGGAGGGACCTGTCTATAAAAAGACTAGTCCTTATTATATGTATGATATTTGCTTTTTTGCCATTACATGGAAGCTATATGAACCTGCTTCCTGAAATCCTTGAAGGAAGGAACCTTTCTCTTCTCAGTTCAGATCATGGATAGCTATCTTCTGACTGGTTACTGATGGCTGGGTTTAATGCTAAGTATGCATTGAAAAAGTTTGAATAGATAAATTTTCTCTCTTTCTTTCTCCTTCCCTCCCTCCTTCTCCAGATGCTTATCTATGAAAAAAAATGCTGTTGTTCTCTTGGTGAGAGGACTGATAGTAGAAAAAGCCTTTTTTGCACCTGATCACCATGTGGCCATAAAGACATGGTGGCTCTGTTTATTAATTTCTGTTGTGTTTAATGTTTCATGGCTTTCAGGAGAATGACCATAAGAGATGGAAGATACCAGGTAATAACTATCAATTTTGGAAGATCAGGACAACTAACATATATCTGTTCAGCCACTAGAATAATGTGTAACAGTACCCAAGTCCAATAAGTAGTCAATAATGAGGAGTGATTGATTTGAATCAACTCAGTAGTAAATATACTCAGGAGTGAAACATATCCTGTCAAAGAAAGTGACTTGACCATTGGTTGTGTCACACCCAGAAATTAGCTTGCTTATGGTAATATTTTGTAGTAATACCTCCAAGTTTGAGTCTATTTTCCTCAGGGAACCAGTGAAAGGAAAAATATATATATATATAGCTTCAGTTTATTGGGTGGGGGGAAGAAATATTTTTGGTTTTTTGTCTTTATTATTTTCCTCAGTGAATACCCTTTTTGTAAAAGCTAATTAAAATTATTTTGTTAATTTATATAGTGGAAATGTTAAAACTGGGTAATCACTAGTAAAGGAAACATATACAATAGATACTAATGAGATTATACTAAAATTATAAAAAGTTCATATATGTTTCAAAATTCACAATTTTGATTTTAGACAGAAAACTAACATTTTAACACAAATGGACAAAAAAACAGTGACGCTGTATGATGACAAAGAATGCTAGAATAAATGATAAGATATTGAATTCAGAGGAATATGGAAAAATTTATAAGAACTAATGCAAAATTAAGCAAGAAGAGATAGGAAAACAAAATATGTGACAACTACAAAAATGTACATAGAAAGATCATTAAGTAATTGAGAATAAATGTTGTGGAATTAAAAAGAATAAGCTGGGCCCCAAAAAAGATATGTAAGAAGACATTTCCCTTCAACTCCTTTGCAGAAATTAGGTGAGAACAGAGGAAGAGAATAAGGTATAGCAGTTGATGTTATATTTCTGAGGGTAATGATTGGTTTTGTGGAATTATTTTTCTCCTTTTCCTTTTTAAATTATTTATTATAATGAATAGCTCCCAAAGGAAGGTTAAGATGAAGAGAAGGGAAATGAGGAGACATAGGCAATGTAGAAACAAAAGATACCAATAAAAATTTAATAAATTTGGAAGGGAAATCAAAAGTCTATTTTGTACTTTGAGCTAGAATGGTTGGCTATAGTCTGGACTAAAGGAGTAAGTAACTATATCAGAGAAATAGTATAGTTCTTTTAATAATATTAGAAAAAGCATTCCTCACATGTTATGTTCAAGGTGGTTTTGAAAGTCAGTATTTCCAGACTTTAAAATTTTTTAAAACATTTATGCACTGATTTGCATTTTTTTTAAATGGGGTGACAGAGCCAAGATGGTGGATTAATAGCAGCAAAAGCCAAAACCACTCTGACAATCCTTCCCAACCAATCTTTAAAAAGTGTTTCAAAATGACAGGAATCAAAATTCAACAGCAAGGCAGTGTGAGGGGGGCTCTCCCACTGAACAAAACTTTAAAGAGAGGCAGAGAGTTGTTTTCATTGGATAAGGGGGAACCATAAGCTAAACTGCACAGAGTGCTGGACAACCCCGACCTACTATATCAGATTCCAAACCTTGGCATAGACTAACTTTGGGATCCCAGGACCCAGGTTACATCACCAAAAGAGTACTTCAGACTCACCCCTTGAAATTCCAGGCCCTGGCATCAACCCACAGTGATGTCTAGAAGTCCATTGCACCCATGGTACCAGGCCCTTTCAAGCCTTCATTGATGCAATGAAGGCCTAGCCCCAGGGAAAAATAACTCATAGTACAGTGTATAAGGGAATTTTTAACTCCCATTGTTTATTTTAACTTAATCAATCAAGAACTTGGAGTGTCCCTCTTTTCACACTTAGTCAATCAAGCACTTGAAGAACCTTTTACTAGAAAAGTAAGTTAACATCCTCAAAGGTTGGAAGTGGATCCCACAAGCACACCCCATGACAGTGCTAGATAAATTAAGGAACTATGATTGGTTCCTGAGGTGCAACATGGAAAAACTCTTGGGTGGAGAAAAGTGCTTATAATGTGAAAATCAACAGGAAATCAGGCATTCCCATTTTGGACTCTGATTTTGGATTCCAATTTCAGATTCTCATTTCAGATGTGGCTTCTGATTTTGGACTTTGGATTCTGGTGAACTTTCAGATTTGGCTTGTTGCTTTGGTGACTTGGGCAGAAGAGGGACACTTACTCTGGTGAGACTCTTGCCTCCTTGGTGTTAGAGACTGCCTTTTGAGGTTCAATTTCTTTGGTGTTGGTCCTTTGGTGAGTGAAAGGCTGGGCTAGAGACACCCTTGTGGTGAGATTCCCATTTGGATTCTCATTCGTGGTCTGGAGGCACTCAGATCAAGATTTAGGGTATATAGCTAGGCAATATTTTCAACCTCCTTCCCTCATTTCCCTCTCTTTACTATCTCTACCTTGCTGTATTAAAGCTACTAAAACTACTAACGGTCTCATGAATTAAGAGTTAATTTTTATAAATGGTGACTACAACCACTTTTTTATAACTCTTAATTTGACCAAAACCAGTTTTAATTCTTAGAACAGAGTCCTGAAAGCCAGTAGAGGAAACAGAATCAGTAGGCAATTTTTAGAATTCCAGAAGAAAGACAAAAAAAAAGACAGAAGGAAGGAAGGAAGGAAGGAAGGAAGGAAGGAAGGAAGGAAGGAAGGAAGGAAGGAAGGAAGGAAGGAAGGAAGGAAGGAAGGAAGGAAGGAAGGAAGGAAGGAAAGAACAAGCACACAAAGAAACAAAAAGAAGGGAAAAAAGGCTGGGGAAAATGAGCAAACAGCAGGAAAAAAAACCAATTCAAAAATTTCTCTGGGAACAAAAAGCAAAGACCAGAATGAACAAGTCATGGTGAGATCCAAGTAGCTACATTCAAAACTTCAAAAAAAATTGGGAGAGTTCCAGGTATAATAGATAATAATAAGGGACTATATTTGGTTGTTAATTGATAATTAACAGATCTGGCAGTTATCTTCTTTTTTTTGCCTCCTTTCCTCCCTCTTGCCTCCCCTTCCTCCCCTCTTCTTCCCTTCAGCTTCCCTTCCCCCCTTCCTTTTGGTTTCTCTAAACCACTCAGGGTGAGCCATAATGTTTCAAATGAAAATATTTTTTCACTTCTGTATCTTAAGCAAGGGGTTTATTTGGGTAAGACAGGAAAAGATAGAGAATGGGGGTAAAATGGTTGAGGATTTCACTAACACTACAGTAAGCCTTAAGTTGGAGGATATTGGTATAGAGTTCAAATTGAGAGGAATGATTGATAGGTCTGTCAGTTCAGCCACTATCATAAACAGAGCAAGTCAAAGAGAGGTCTCTGGACTATTGTCCTTTCTTTTTCAATCTCCAAGATCAAGAGAATGACTTCTCCTTTCTGTCTTTCAAGGTTAAGGGACATAATCCTTCAGTTGGTCAGTTCCTTCTTTCAACTGCTTCTCCCAGTAACCTTCCAAATGGAACCTTCATTTTATTGACAGATTATCAGCTTCCACTTCTGCCTTTTGCATGCTTCCTAATTACTCTCTTCCACAATCCACTCTTTTCTTCTTGGAAAAAAATGCAACCAGCATTTTTTAATGATACTTACCTTTTAGATATATATATATTTTTAAATTTCTAGCTAATTCTTAACCCTGTACTATATTAATTATTCCTCTACTGTCCCAAAATAACAAATCCTAATCTATCTTAGCTATGCTGTCTAGCTAATTCTATGCTAAATTTGGGTATAGGAAAAATGGTTTAGGTAATAGGAATTTTACATGAACATGGATTTTTTAAACATAATAACAAATCATGGAACAATTTAAACAATTCCAACAATTTCAACAGTATTTTGAATATGTAACTGTCTTATCACCTAATGTCTATACATTCAGCTAAGTAAAAATTTCTATTACTAACAATTGCTAACCTAAAATCATAGTGTAATAGAACTTCTATATTTAAGAAGTTTTTGTCTGTCCCTATTTCCCTAAGACTTTGAACAATTTTCTAAACTGTCTCTATAGTTTAGTTATTAGAATATTAATAAATTATTCTAATATAGTTAGTTTGTTAGTACATTTTATTCACATATGTACATAAGTTGTACCTATACAGATTTGCATATGTACAAATATAATACATTGTTCTTGATTTCTGTGAAAACTCATGCAGATAAGAAATGTCTTTGTTTGAATTTTCCACAGAAATTTATATATCAATGTGAATTTTGTGTTTTGCTATCATGCATATGTTGTATACTTACCCAATCCATGAGATTTCTTCCAACATTGTATTTCTGTGTAGCATGTGTATGTATTTATGTGATGTTAACATGTAAGTTGCATTCTTACGTAATCTCATGATTACAAGTCCAAACTTCCAAAATCCTTCCATGCCTTTTGATGTTGATTGTAGAAACTCTATGTGTCTTGGTCTCTTGTCATCTGTGCTACTTGCCACTTTTTCGTCTGCTGTCATTCTTGATTGTAGTCCTGTGTTCTTCAATATTCAGGAACATACTGGAACAGTCAGGAACATGCATATGTGTAAGGTTTTTACATGTGCCTGTATATCAGATTGAAATTTTCATTGTGCATGAAAGTAAGCTATGAGTTCTTCATGAGTACTTGTTAGAATTCATTAGTTATTCTTTACGTGTGGAAGTAAGCTTTACATGTGATCATCTTCATGAGTGGGTGTATGTAGTATAGTATAAGTTCTTACATTTATGTTATGAACATAAGTTTTCTTGTCTTTTTGATGTTTGAATTTGTTCACAAGACAATTTATTGTATACTGTCTTTTAGATATGTCTTGGAGATAAAATTTGGATATAATGTAATTCATTTGGTCATGCAGTGATGTTTTCATTTGAAATAACTATTATGTTCTTTGCTATTACTATGGTTGTTGTTATTGGCAGAAACTTGTATAAATTATGGAGAGACTTTTCCTTGGAGATAATTTTTTAAATTGCATATTTTCCTTTGTATGTGTTAATGATGCTATTTCTTTCCAGAGCTGTTCTATTTGCTTTAGAAGTGCTTTCCTGTTAACATGTGCAATGCTCTCTTGTCTGTAATTTCTGTTGATACATACTCCCTTGTGTGCTCTCCTTTGTTTTCCATTCATAGGCTTTCATTTGAAAGGATTATTATTGATTGTTGATTATTGCTAGGTCTATTCGTGTTGCTGCTCATGACTAGGGCTTTTTTATCAGATGTCATTTGGATGTATCTTCATTGATGACATAATCACATTGTTGTTTCTTGTGAGGTATCTGAAACACTATGTAATATCTTCATGGTATACCCTCCCTCTCCCCCTTCCCCTGGTAGAGATAGTTTTAGGATAAAGGGTGAGAGATATGGATAACCTGTTTCAGTTCACATATAGATCTTGATGTTAAAGTCTGCAATAACAAATTCATCCAACATAAATAGATGCTTCAATAGCATTCTAGGTGTTTGTACCTGTCATAATTATGAAGTTGGAGTTTGCTGCTAAAAGCTTATGAGTTTTTCTTGTTGTGATTAAATTACTTAGTTGTTCTTTTGATGGAATATTTTCTTTTTCTACCTAAGACTAGTCTTCATTTTTATAAGGTTTCATGTTGTATGTTACCTTATGGAATCCCAAATGATATTGGTTTCACTCTTACTGCATCAATGGTATTTGTCATGTTTTTTGAAGTTAGAGAATAGATGTGAAATTGTATATCTATCTCTCTCTCCTCCTCCAGTTCCTTAATATGTTCCTTGATATCCTCCTTCCCATTCAAAATCAGTATCTGTACAAGCCATGTAATTCAATTTCTCTATAAAGTCATCTTCATTATCAATTCCTAATCTTGCATAAAGTTCCTCCAATGGTATACAACTCGTTCTGTGCCCAAAGATCATATCATCATCATATTGATAAGATTTTGATTGTACTGGTTTCAGGTATTCAATTTTCTCATTGGTGTCCCACACATCCCCTTCTTCATCTACCTCCTCATAAAACTTATAACATTGATAATGTATCTGTCCTAAATTGTCTTGGTCCATTATCATTACACCATCTGGTATTCCTTCTGACTCTGTTTCTGATTCTGAATCACTGAATTCTGTAATCTTTATGTTATTCATTGGATTTTGTTCAGTGCCATGTAAACTTGTGTTAAATGTTGTTAACTCTTGCTTTGTTGGTTGATGTATCTCTATGACACCAGCTTTTATATTTCCCAAATCAGTTTCTGGTTGTTTCTCCTTGCTAAGCTTTAGCTTCTTGTTTTAAGGTGCTATATTTGATGGTCTGGGTTTAGTTTCTTCTTGTAGATATGCAGTGCTATTAATAACATTTATAGGTTCTACCCTATCATCATCCTGAAAGTTTTGTTCATCTTCCCTCTCTTTTGTCTGTGTAGAGATAGAAACCTCTTTGATGTTGTGTTCTGGGAATAAGTATAGTACATCAGCATTTTTCCCTGTGTCATTTCCCTGTGTATTAGACTTTGCTTTCTTGGCCTGTCTTTTTATTTGGTTGCACTATCTGCCTGACCATCTCCCTTATCCTTTATCTGATCTAGCCCTTTTGCCTTGAGGAATTCTTCAAACACGTTCTTTATTACTACCTCTAGGTTTGTATCCACTACCATTATTTGTGCTGTCTGTTTGGGGATCACAAATCTGTAGATATTCTTAAGGTAGGTCAGTGTCTGTATAGCAGCTATGGAAATGATAGAGATCTGTGTCAAAATCTGCCAGATAATGGTTTCTTTCTGAAATGGCAACTGGAGTATGAACATAGTGGTATTGCTGATGTAGTCCACTGAATGCACTATCCTGTCAGTCATTTTGCTGTATAAAATATTATAGATCCAATAGCCTGTAATGGCTGCCAGCACAACTACCCCGTAGATCACTTGTTTGAACATTTTTGCTGTTGTTTTAGGGATTGTAAAGTTCAGTCAGTCTGGGTATTTGGTTGTTAATTGATAACTAACAGGTTTGGCAGTTATCTTCTTTTTATTTTGCCTACCCTCCCTTCCTCTTGTTTTTTCCCTTTTCCAGCCTCCCCTTCCTCCCCTCTTCTTCCCTTCAGCTTCCCCCCCTTCCTTTTGGTTTCTCTAAATCACTCAGGGTGAGCTATGATGTTTCAAATGAAAATACTTTTTCTCTTCTGTATCTTAAGCAAGGGGTTTATTTGGGTAAGACAGGAAAAGATAGAGAATGGAAGTAAGAGGGTTGGAGATTTCCCTAACACTACAGTAAGCCTTAGGTTGGAGGATATTGGGATAGAGTTCAAATTGAGAGGAATGCTTGATAGGTCTGTCAGTTCAGTCATTATCATAAACAGAGCAAGTCAAAGAGATGTCTCTGGACTATTGTCCATCCTTTTTCAATCTCCAAGATCAAGAAAATGACCTCTCCTTTTTGTCTTTCAAGGTTGAGATATAATCTTTCAGTTGGTCAGTTCCTTCTATCAATTGCTTCTCACAGTAACCTTCCAAATGGAACCATCATTTGATTGACAGGTCATTAGCCTCCACTTCTGCCTTTTGCATGTTTCCTAATTCCTCTCTTCCACACAGGTCAAGATGGCTACTGAGTAGGAGCAGAGCTCTTCTTCTCCTCTCCACCAATTGAGACAGAGTGTCCCAAAATGACAAAATGAAAATCGAAGGAAAGAAGGAGTTCCACTGTAGGACACAACACAGAAGGCAGGCAAAGTTAGGGTTCTTACTTGCTAAAAGGGGGTGAAATTTCCCCCACCAAGGGGTGAGTTCACCACCCGTCCCCCATTTCATCTACCTTTCCAGAGTCAGAGCCAGCAGAGGGGGGAGGCTGGCTGATTTCAACACAGACTTACCCCTAAGAGAAATGACTCAGAACACTGGGAGGCTGAGGAAATGTGTAGATAGGGAGTTGGAGAGCTTGGGAAGAGAGGGCTTCTCAAAGCAAAAATGCCACAGAGAACCGTAAAAAGCCCTTGGGCTAAAACCACTCCAGTGTGAAATACAGAGACCTCCCTAGACCCTACAGCCAGACCTCTTCCAGGGGACCTCTAAGTTCTCAGGAACCGGATCTGCACATAAGAACAGCAAGACTAGGGACCCCAGGAGGCAGAGGAAATGTGGAGATAGGGCTCAGAGTTTGGGCAGAGAGGGGAGCCTCAAAGCAAAAAGCCACAGAGACCAGAAAAATAGCCTCTGGACAAAAACCTCTCCAGAGGTCAGGCAGATAGTTCAACCAAAGAAAAAGACAGAAAGGCCAAAAAAGCAAAGACACAGGGAAATGACAGTTACAAGGACACTAAGACAAATATTGAACCTGAGAAAATTCTTCCACTCAAAGATGTTACCAAGATATCAAGAACAGCTGGTGTGTTACATTCAAAGGTACATAGACAATTTACTACCCAGGAGTTAGATTCCCTGAAGAAAAGGGTCCCAACATTTATCAACCAGCCCTATAAAACTCAGAAAGAACTTAAACATGCTTCCCGAATTTTTGAACCAGATTTCCAAGATGTAGAATTTCTTTTGGCAGAACTTTTTCACCCCCATGAGTATCGCCAATTCACTGAAAAGACTAGGTCAGAAAACAACCTGACAAGTAGTTTTTATTGGTCCACAGAGGAACAAAGGGCAAACTTTCTTGACATTTCAAAAATTGGGAAATCTCAAGTTCTGGATGAACTTAAAAAAGAATTTGAATATCAAATAAGACAGGTTGAAAAAAATGTGAAGAAATTTGGGTGGGTCAAAGAACAAATCATGGAAACTCTCCTTGATTTCATTGAAGTGAATGACAATGGGGAGACAACATATCAAAGTTTGTGGAATACAGCCAAAGTAATAATAAGGAGAAAATTTATAACCCTGAGTGCTTATATCAATAAAATAGAGAAAAAGCAAGTCAATAAATTGGGCATACAATTACAAAAACTAGAAAAAGAACAAATTAAAAATCCTCATTTAAAGACAAAATCAGAAATTGTAAAAATCAAAGGAGAAATTAATAAAAAATTAATAAAATTGAAATTAAAGAACTATTGAACTAATTAATAAGACTAAGAGCTGGCCCTATATAAAAATAAAGCAGAGAGGATTGGCTAATTTTATTTTTTTAAAAGAAAGACAAGAATCAAATTACCAGTATCAAAAATGCAAAAAGGGGATTCTAGCCTTATTAAAGAAGAAATTAAACCAATTATTAGGAGCTATTTCACCCAAATATATGACCTAAGTCTGATAATCTAGGTGAAATGGATAAATGTTTACAAAAGTACAAATTGCTTAGATTGACAAAAGAGTAAATAGAATCCTTAACTAATCCCATCAAAGAAAAAAAAAAGATGAACAAGCCATCAATGAATTCTCCAAGAAAAAAATCCCCAAGGCCAGATGAATTGACAAGTGAATTCTATAAAATTGCCCAATATGACATTAAATAAATGTTGGTGGGAATGTAGCAAAATTGGGACACTAATGTGTTGCTGATGGAGTTGTGAATTGATTCAACCATTCTGGAGGGCAATTTGGAATTATGCCCAAAGTGCTTTAAAAGAATGTATACTTTTTAATCCAGAAATACCACTACTAGGTCTTTATCATAAGGAGATAATTTTTAAGTGGTAAAGGACCTATTTTTACAAAAATATTTATAGCTGCACACACTTCATTTAGAAACTAAATGAAGGTTTCTCAATTGGAGAATGGCTAAACAAAATGCTGTATATGATAGTTATGTAATACTATTGTGCTATAAGAAGTGATGAACAGGATGATTTCAGAAAGAATTGGAAAGATCTATATGAACTGATACAGAGTAAAATAAACATAACCAGGAGAATATTTTACACAGTAACTGCAATCTTGTGGATCAATAAAATGTGATGGACTTTGCTACTAACAATAAATGATTCATGAAAATTCCAAGGAACTTATGAAGTATGCTATCCACCTCCAGAGAAAGAAGTATTGTAATATAAATGTAGATGACAATATATGATTTAGCAGTTGTTTATTTGGGTATATGATTTGGGGTTTTGGTTTTAAAAGATTACTCACTTACAAAAATGAATAATAGAGATTTTTTTTTTTTGCTTAATAACACATGTGTAACAGATTGAATTGCTTGTCAACTCTGGGAAGGGGGAGGGAAGAATGGAGGGAGATAGCATGAATTACATAACTTTGAAAAACATAGGTGTAAATTTATCATTAAAATATAATAAAGATAAAACATTATTAAAAATAAATTAAAAACATTTTGTCTACAACTTCTCTCTGAAATATTATAATCACCTCATGTTATATACATATAAACTGGAGTTCAATGAGGTAATATTACTTTTCCAACTTCACAAAGTTAGGGAGAGTCCAACATAAGACTCACACTTAAGTTACACACACTGCTTCCAGAAAACCAATTTGTTAACAGACTTGTAAGCCCTCCTAGGCAAGGAACCACCTTATCTTCTCAGACCCAGACCCTCCATATTGCTCCCAGTTAACTTTAAGTTGTTGTACACTTATTCTCCTCTACAATCCTTGTTTTTCACCTCTAGCACTGGGAACAATAATCAAATCAATATTTTCATTCTTAAAAAATATGTCACTTATGTGCCCTTTTCACTCAATTCACCAACCCTCTTATATCCCTGGGCAAAATATTTCTCCCTGAACATTGCTTCCCTATATGTTTTGTCTTCCTCTATTATAATGTTAGCTCCTGGAGTGTAAACAAAGTCCTGCTTATTTGTATCTCTGGTACTAAGCACAATAACTGACATAAGTTAAGTATTAGTGTGTTTTATATGTGAATATATATAATATATAAAACTAATTCATCAATTTCCCCCTTCCCTGTCTTTAGCTTTATTCTTTGTTATAGGGCTGGGCATTTGGGGGGGGGGGGGGGGTCATGGAAGTTCTCTTTACAGATATGCAATTTAAAATAGCAGGAGTCATTAACCTTTTTCATGTTGTGGACCCCTTTGGCAGTTCAGCGAAGTCTATGGACCCCTTCTCAGAATAATGTTTTTAAATGCATAAAACCACATAGAATTATACGCACAAATATTACATAAAATATATTCATCAAAATATTTTTAGATGGTTAATGGATTCTATGCAGAACTGCTGTCTCAGAGATATGACCAGAGCATCGAGAGAACAGATGACTTCCCATGGAAATAAAGCTAATATATTCAAAGATAGAATTTGGACTCAGATCCTCCTTACTGCCCTCTATCCAGTATACCATTGTCTCTCTTTCCAGACACTAAGATAGGGAAATAATATCCATGCTACTTGTTTCACTGTTTATGTTCATTATTCATACTAATACATCTTTTATCAAGCTTTATGGTAGGTCTCTACTTCTCCATCTAAGGAATGCTACTCAATTTACTAAGCATTAGCCATGTTGTGCCACTGCAGTTCTAGTCTGAATGGGCTAAGAGTAGAATGAACATGACATTGTTGCCAGCTGATGAAAAACAAACATGAGTACTTTCATTATGCTTGTTGGAAGCTCAAATGTCCACACTGCTGTCATCAGTCTGAGAAACATATCCACTTGCTTTCTTGGATAGGATTTCATCTCCTAAAAGCTGATTAAATCTAGCCTGACTTTTTTTTTTTTATTCACTGGCCCATTGGTCATAAATGTTTCCAACTACGACAGTAATCTTGTTTTAAACAAGCCAGCTCTAGAGTCTATAAAATCATCTCCTGCAAGCTAGTAATCGCTTTGATAGATTTACCAGAAGTAGAGAAAATGATCAGCTTTGTGTCCATTAATATTTCAAAGTGTGTCCCCCTCTCCCCGCAGTCCCTAGCAGACGAGTAACAGACAATACATAAGAGTGTCTGGCTGGACACACAGGAAAACCAAAATGAATTCTGAAATGTTTCTGGGGAATGTTGCTTTACTTTATTATGCCAAAGCAGAAAATGCAAGTCTTTAGGAAAGATATACAAAATATTGGCAAACTAAGTTCATTTTCTCCCCTCCAGCAACTCTTTTTGTGTTTTCTATCACATAAGCTGAGGACCTTAATATATAGTTTCCATAGGACATGTGCCATGATAATCTTTACAATTAAGACAATCATTTCCTTGTAGGGAAGTTTTTTTGTGATTTTTGTTTCCTTTGCAACTTCTGAAGTACTTTACATAGGGCTGAGTACATTATAGATGCTCACTCAATATTTTATAACTTAGTGGTTATTTTTAACTCTGTTCCTGCTGTTTCAAAAGTAAGCATTTCCCAATAATTTGGCTGTTCTATGTAGAGGCTATGGAAGGCAATGGAAAGAATATTATACTATGAATAGGAAAATCTATCTCCTAGACCCAACTTTCCTATATGAGGATAATAACTTTCTGTCTACCATCATATGAAATGAGATTGCACATGCAACAACTGTTTTTGAATAAGAAAGTATTATAAAAATGATGTGTGAGGATAATGATGATGATGCCTGAACCTTTTGATGTAGGGAATTTCTCAATATGGGATTCCCTCTGATTGGCAACCTAGTCATACTTTACATCCTTAGAAAATTGCCTGAGACCTTGAGATTTAAGTGTCTTGTCCATGGTCCCAAGACTTCGTAGACTGACTTCTGTCTCTTTCTCTTATGATTAACTCAAAAGCATAAGGTCACCTGAGGTAAAATTGTAACCAAAATAATATATACTAGTACATGGTAGAGATTGTTGAGCTTTAATTGCCTCTGGTCTGAATATCCATGTTTCTGTTCAGTGTATTATCGGGTGGGGAAATTCAATTATACTAATCAAGAAATCTACTAAGATTCCTTGTTGGGAATTTAAGCCTAGGAGCAAATTCATAGCACAATCTGCATTTTAAAAGATGGGTGCTGTTCTGGGGGTGGCATGAGGAAATGTTCAGCTGCTCTTTCAATATTTCTACACATGAACAGCTTTTCCCAACCCAAGTCTAAATGATAGTATGAGGCAATCCAGACGTCAGACATGTCAGAATGCCAGCTTATCACAGAATTAAAGCTATGAACTGGCATCTGGGATCCTCGGGGCCCTTTTCCCATTTGGGCACATTTTCAAAGCAAATATGCCTTTACAAAGGGAAAGATTCATAGGGTTGTGTTGGACAGACAATTCTTAATAATCTTTAAAATGAGAGGAATTTTCTTGGAAAGCATCAACAATAATAAGAAGCCTAGTGCAGTAAGTAATGATGAAGAGAATTTAAGTCCTTTGAGAGCAGGAGATTTTGGGGGTCTTGTTTTGTCTTTGTGTATCCAATACCCAGATATAGAGATAGCTAATAATTATTTAGGAAAGGGGTTGGGAAAAGGGAGATTAGACCTGTAATTTCATCTGTGTAAACAACTTTTACCTCAGCAACTACTTCCACAGACACAGATAGGCAGCCCATTACTAATTAATTAATAATGTTACAAAGCTGATAGTGGCATTGAAAGGTTGAGACTTATTCAGAGTCACACCTGACTGAGACACCACTGGAATTTTGGACTTTCTGATTCTGAAGTTGGCTCTCTAGTTCTTTCTGCTGCATCATGCTCTAATGTTTATCGAATGGAATTAAATGGGGAGTTAACCAGACCCATATGACCTCAATACCATTTAATTATAACATTAGATCCCATACTCTGAAACATTGGAAGGAAGCAGTCTTTTCCACTTCGAAAATATCTCTGAAACACTGCCACAAAGTATGTCCTCAAATTCAAACAATAACAATATTAAAATTTGAGACATAATTGAAACAGAATTATCCTAGGACCATGACAAAGACCATGTTTGGAAGGAATGACCTATTTGTGACAAGTAAGAAAAATAAATATGAATAATTAACATAAAGCATGATAAAAAAGCACATATATTCAGATGTTTACCGTAGGAAGAAAGTTTCATTCTAATGTACAAGAACACAGTATTAGTATCTTGAAAACTGAAAGTGATCTTAAAGATATAAATCAGCTTCTTCTCCATTCACCTGCATTAGCTTTCTGAAGAATTGCTCCCAAATTACATATGTCTTTCATCTTAAAAGATGAAACCCCAGCATGAATGTTATGAATCTACAGATTCAACACTCAGACACAGTTAGCTAGAAAATGAGTACTTGCTAAGTTTGCTTTATACCCCCCAGGGTGAGGAGGAGAGTTTGGCTGTAGGGTAGTAGAGGAATTCTTTCATCTTACAAAAAAGTCCACTGTATCTTCCATGCCCACGCAGAGCTAAGAGTCTCAGAAAAGATCCCAACACAGCAGGCTCTATGAAATTTGTGACCAACTGTTTGGAAATATTCCACACCAGCTTCTTCAAGTAGGGAAACTGTGTGAGCACCTCATCTGTGACTGCTTAGCTCAATCAATTAGAACACAGTATTAATGAGGTTAAGGTGGTGGTTTCATTCCCTGTAGAAGCCAATCATCTTCTCACCCTTGCTGCCATCATGTAGGCACACTCTTGCATAAAGGCAGACTTGAGAGAGTTAGGATGGCTTAGTAAAAATTCATCCTACTAAGAAACGTAATCTCTCTCTCTCTCTCTCTCTCTCTCTCTCTCTCTCTCTCTCTCTCTCTCTCTCTCTCTCTCTCTCTCTCTCTCTCTCTCTCTCTCTCTCTGTATATATATATATATATATATACACCTTCCTAGTGGCATGGTCTATGGGCAGAAGTCATTTTGTTATCACCTCTCTAGACTCATCATAAATAGAAGTCTCATGCTTTATTCCCTATTCAATTCTGTGGGCTTCTTTTCCCCTTCCTGGTATACTTTCTATTCCTCCTTTACCTCTTGTTCTTCCTTTTTCTTCTGTTCTTTGCACTCCCCAATGACCTCTGCCATCACTTCTCTTTTTCCATCTCCCTTTTAGATATTGTCTTTTCCCATTTAAATGTAATCCCCTTAAGAGTAGGGGCTCTTTTACTCACTTGATTTTGTATTCCCATGACTTGGGATAGTATCTAGTATTTAGCAAGCACTTAAATGCTTTTTGATGTCTTCCTGAACTCTTCCTGCTCATAGAGATAGTAGGCAATGAACACAGAAATTTCGGTTTAAGTGAATTACATTTCTGTATCAATTGCTACAATACTATAACTATTGTTTCATTTATTTCCTTTATAAGAGACCAGCAGAGCAAGTAACCAAGCAGCTGTCTTTTCAACTCCATTCTCATTCTTCCTTTGTTAGTGTGTTTGCTGCCTTTGATGAGAATGAGGAGACTTACAAATTACAGGATTTGCTCATGCTACAAATCTGTGGTGGTGGTGGTTTCACCAAGATTTAAATTCTGTTCTAAAAGTGCTCAGTATGGTGCTCTTTCAGCTGGGGTGCTACTACAGTACAGATAACATAAACATGCAGAGCTTTCATAGCTTTTTTAAGAGCCAGTAATGATAGATGGATGATAGCAATAATGTGTAGTGGAAAAGGATTCAGTAAGTCCTCGTACCAGAAATGCAAGTTCCCCTGAATCCCCCAAACATTGGTGTCCATGTTTTACCTAACTTTCACCTATGGCTCTAAGAAACTGTAGCTTGCTTAATGGCTACACAACATAAAACCTTTAAAGGAGAGGCATAAACAAGGTCAAGCTTAACCAACAGGTCTCCAACCTGCTTGTGATTTAGGGGGTCTCTATCACAAACTTGTGAAGACTTCTTCCAGTGGAATGGGTGGATGTTTCCATTTGTACCAATAGCCATGAAGGTGGTTAAAGCAGGTGCTATGGATCACTTAGCCCTTGGTCAGACATTAAAGATGCCAAGGTCATTCTCTGCACCACAGCTCATTGCCAGTAATCCTGATTTTTGACTCACTGGAATTCTAGGACTTTGGAAGGGAAAGTGAGGCTGATGACTTTGTGCAACTCTGTCTCCTTTAAATCCTATTCATGAGTAAGTAGAGTCATCAACCCATGAAGTCAATGTTCCTCTTTGTAAAGGGAAGACAAACCAATAATATAGAGGAAAGATTGCTGAACTTAGGAAGGAAAGGAAAATAGATTTGATTCTATAATTAAATACTGTGTGATTATGAGTCACTTTATTTCACTGGGCCTAGTTTCTTCATCTGAGGATAAAAATTACACTAGTTGATATCTAAGTAATACTCTAAACTTAATAGTCTTTGGTCTATAATCCTAAAGTGTTTTAGCATTGTTAATTGAAGGACAACTTAAGACTCAACATTAACATACTGGATTTAGAATTTAGATTTAGAATCGGGAGACTTACCTTAAACTGTTCTGATATTTTATGTGGGCATGAGCAATCTCTCTAAGCTTTACCTTTCTGAACTGTTCATTGGAAATCCATTCCAAAAGGAATTTGTTGAGGATTTGCTACATTTGTGAAACTATTCTAACTGCTATAGACCCATTCTAGAGCTAGAAAAATGAAGATAAAAATTTCCTGTCATGAAAGAGCTTACATTCTACTGTTGTACACACTATTTATACATACAATATGAGGAATATGCAAGATAAGGAAACTCAGTCTGATGTAATGAATAGAATATTGCAGTCATGAACCTCTTAATTTTTTATAAATAATTCCACTTGATACAGCCATTTGATTAGCATTTCTATATTGATATGTTATTATTTGAATAAGTATTGATATCAACCAGGCAAGAAAATTCCATTCTTAGCTATTTCATATGCCCAATTGATAGTAAACCAAAATGAGTTGCATTCATGCATCTATGTATCTTTGCCTCTTGATCAATGAAGTGTTGTCTGTTCAGGAAGTATCTCTGTAAAATTTTCAACAATTTGTCATGCAATCTTGAAAACATCTATCATGTTCTTCCTTTTGATGAGGAATTCTTAATTTTTTTACCAACCTTCTGGGAGTGATAAGACCTGTGTTTCATTAATATTTTTTGAGCTTTGTTTTATCCTTTCCTAAATATGTTGTGATCCATGCTATCATTCCATAAATGTAGCTAATACTGGTCCAAATGAATGTAGTGTTACCTTTGAGCCTTGACTTCAGGATGCCAGTGAGTTTACTGACATACCCAGCCACTACATCCTTTTGATGCCTAATATATCTTGCTTAGACATTCTTTGCTCATTGGATCTTGCTTGGAGAATGTCTATATATTTGTAATTTTCACCTTTATCCTCTGTTTATATTTGACCTCAGGATTTAAGCTCAAAGTTTGCAGGTCTAGTTTTTCCTTGGAATATATTAAAGATTATACACTTATAAAATAACATTTTTAAATCTCATTGAAGAAGTTTTACAACACATAAAGCCGTATTTTATTAGTATTACCTTATGGGTAGACATGGTAGACATGTGCAAAAGCTACAGAAGATGAGAATGTATGGATGGGGTGCTGTTGTATCTGTGGCAGTATACATACTTATATAGTATACATACAGAATATATACTTACTTTGATGAAACCACAAATCTACTGACACCTAAAAGAATTAGTATTATAGATACCAAGGAAAGATAATGAAACAAAGCCACTGCATTAATAAATACATTTCTATTTAATATCTGTGACTGAATAAAAATCTCCTAGATAGAATTAGCAACTTAAGTTAAATATCAATGATTCTATTCACCTATGTACACTCTAGTGAACTATAACTGTGATTCAAAGCTGCCCAATTTAAGAAATTGTTGCACAGGTCTACCTTCCACTTATCTGAGCCGAGGTAGGTCACACAGGGAACTCAGAGCTCAAAAGGTTAGGATATACAAAAAAGTCACAAACCAAATCAAAAGTTTAATAGATGTCAAAATAGTCATAGTAGCAATTTTATGAGAGCAAAGAACCCAAAGAAAACTTGAATGTGCAATACCTGGAGAATATAAAAATGAAATAAATGATAAAAACAAAATAAGACTATAATATGTGAACAAAATGGAAATCCCAATTGCTTTAAGAGATTTTCTCCAGAACTCTTCCTTACTTCCCAGCCTCCTTGTGCCATTACTCTAAGATGAACTTATATCTCCTCTGTATACATCTTAAATACACATTTTTCAGCATGTCGTCCCCCTCATTAAGATTTGAGTTCTTTGGAGACAAAGACTGTTGTTTTTGTTATCCTCCCTTTCCTTGTATTCCCAATCTTAGTACTCTGTTTCCTGGTATATAATAAGTGCTTGTTGAATGCCAATAAGAAGTAATGGATATGAGATTCAGAGAAACCTGGGAAGATGAGTAAGAAGTGCTACAGAATCCAATAAACTGAATCAAGAGGACATCTTACACAGTGATTACAACAATTTAAACTAAAAGATGAACTAGATCTAAACAACTGTAAAAACATTGATTGCTCATGAGTAGGATGAGCGAACATAATAAAAATGACAATCCTACCCAAAGTAATTTACTTATTTAGTGCCATACCATTGAACTACCAAAAATCTTTTTAACTGGATTAGAAAAAAACATAACAAAGTTCATTTGGAAGAACAAAAGATCAAGGATATCCAGGGAAATCATGAAAAAAAAATGTGAAGGAAGGAGGACTTGCAGTCCCAGATCTCAAACTATACTATAAAGGAGTGGTCATCAAAATAATTGGTACTGGCTAAGAGACAGAAAGGAAGATCAGTGGAATAGACTTGGGGTAAATGACCTCAGAAAGACAGTCTATGATAAGCCCAAAGATCCCAGCTTTTAGAACTAAAATCCACTATTTGACAAAAACTGCTGGGAAAATTGGAAGACAGTATGGGAGACATTAGGTTTGGATCAACATCTCACACCCTACACCAAGATAAACTCAGACTGGGTGAATGACCTGAATATAAAGAAGGAAACTATAAGCAAATTAGGTGAACACAGAATAGTATACATGTCAGATATCTGGGAAAGGAAAGATTTTAAAACCAAGTAAGAGCTAGAAAAAAACCCACAAAATATAAAATCAATAATTTTGATTACATCAAATTTAAAAGTTTTTGTACAAGCAAAACTAATGCATCCAAAATTAGAAGGGAAGCAACAAATTGGGAAGCAATCATCATAACAAAAACCTCTGACAAAGGTCTAATTGCTCAAAATTATAAAGAACTAAATCAATTGTACAAAAAAATCAAGCCATTCCCCAATTGATAAATGGGCAAGGTACATGAATAGGCAATTTCCAGTTAAAGAAATCAAAGCTATTAATAAGCACATGAAAAAGTGTTCTAAATTTCTTATAATCAAAGAAATGCAAATTAAAACAACTCTGAGGTATCACCTCACACCTAGCAGATTGGCTAACATGACAGCAAAGAGAAGTAATGAATGCTGGAGGGGATATGGCAAAGTTAGGACATTAATGCATTTTGTGAATTGATCCAACCATTCTGGAGGGCAATTTGGGCAAAAATGCCCAAAAAGCGCTAAAAGACTGTATGCCCTTTGATCCAGAAGTAGCATGCTGGGTTTGTACCCCAAAGAGATAATAAGGAAAGAGACATGTACAAGAATATTCATAGCTGTGCTCTTTGTGGTGGCCAAAAATTGGAAAATGTGGGGATGCCCTTCAATTGGGGAATGGCTGAACAAATTGTGGTATATGTTGGTGATAGAATACTATCGTGCTTAAAGGAATAATAAAGTGGAGGAATTCCATGTGAACCGGAATGACCTACAGGAAGTGATGTAGAGCAAAAGGAGCAGAACCAGGAGAACATTGTACAGAAAGACTGATACACTGTGGTACAATCGAATGTAATGGACTTCTCCATTAGTGGCAATGCAGTGATCCTGAATAACCTGGAGGGATCTATGAGAAAGAACACTATCTACATTCGAAGAAAAACTGTGGGAGTAGAAACACAGAAGAAAAACAACTGCTTGAATACATGGGTCTAGGGGAAATGGCTGGGGAGGTAGACTCTAAATGAATATCCTAATGCGAACACCAACAACATGGAAATAGTTTCTGATTAAGGACACAATTAATACCCAATGAAATTGCTCATCAGCTGCAGGAAGCATGAGGGCAGGAGAGGGAGGGAAAGAATATGATTTATTTTAACCAAGGAATAATGTTCTAAATTGACTAAATTAATTTTAAAAAATAAACTAAAAGATGACTGAAAGAATATCATAGATAATGAACAGTTTAGGAACTACGAAGATGAATTTTGTGAGCTCATGGGTAGAGGCTTTTCCTTTCATATACTTCTCACACTTAGCACAGTACCTGCCACATTGTAGTTGCTTATTATGTATTAACTGATGGATGATTATTCAAATCATGTCAGAGATATATATTGTCTACTAACTGTGACCAAGTCACTTAATCTTTCATTACCATCAGGCAATTTTCATAGAGTATGTTTCAGAAGTACTTTTGTGGTGGCAAAGAATTAAAAAGTGAGGGGATACTTAGCAACTGGAGAATGGTTGAATAAGTTATATATGATTTCAATAGAATATTATTGGGTTTTAAGACATGATGAGCAGGATGGTTTCAGAAAAATCTGGTTAAACTTATATGAACTAATGCAAAGTGAAGTGAGTAGAATGAAGACACCATTGTAGACAGAAACAGAAATATTGTATGATCATCAAATATGAATGATTTAGTGACTCTGATCAAGACAAAGATCAAGACTATTCAAAGGACCAATGATGAAAAATGCTATCTATCTCCAGAAAAAGAACTGGTGAACTCAGAGTGCAGATCAAAGCACAATTGTTTTATTTTCATTATTTATTTTGTTTGTTTTTGTGAGTGTTTTCTTTTGAAATGTGGCTATTATGGAAATATGCTTTTCATATCATCTTGCTTGCTTTCTTGTTGGGTGAGGGGAAGAAGGAAGAAAATGTCAAAAGTTTCCTATGTAATTGGGAAATTTTTAACAAAATCAATAACGATTTTAAAAATAGAATATGTTGCAGAAGTGTTGATCTGCATTAGAGAAGTTTTCCTCAGCAGAAGTTTCTTACTAAAATGAAATGACAATGCTAGTAAAAAAAATGTAGAGAAGGGATGAAGATCTCAGAGAACCAGTAATGAAAACTCACTCCCTCTTCAGAGAAAAGCAGGTACTACCAGGACAAAATGTTTTACAGATTGTCACATGCAAGATCCGTAATAAATATTCATATTTAATTGTTTTTAGATTATCACTAAAGAGGGTTCAAATGGGAGGGACAGATATTTTTCCCCACACTTCATTTTGCAACTAGTTGCTCTCTTCTAGATTTTATTCTCTATCATGCTTCAGGAATCTCTTCATCCTGCAGGAGCACATCAGTTCTAGAACTTAACCTCATCATTACTCTCTGGGTCCCTGGGACCCTTTCTTCCCTCTGATTGTTGTTCAGTTATTTTCAATCATGTTCCAATCTTTGTGACCCACGTTGGGGTTTTCTTAATGAAGAAACTGGAGTAGCTTGCCATTTCTTTCTCCAGCTCATTTTACAGATAAAGAAACTGAGGCAAACAGTCATGTGATTTACCCAGATTCACAAAGCTAGTAAGTGACTGAGGATAGATTTGAAATCAAAAGATAAGTATTACTGGCTCCTGACACTCTATCCACTGTACTACCTTACTGCCCCTCTCCCTCTTCCTAGAGAAGTAGAAATCAGAGTACTCCTTCATTTAAAGAGGATACTTGGGAGTCCACAAATGACAATCATAACTTTGAACGTGAATGGGATGAACTCACCCATAAAACGTAGACGAATAGCTGAATGGATTAGAATCCAAAACCCTACCATATGTTGTCTTCAAGAAACACACATGAGGCGGGTTGACACCCACAAGGTCAGAATTAAAGGATGGAGTAAGACCTTCTGGGCCTCAACTGATAGAAAGAAGGCAGGAGTGGTAATCATGATATCTGATAAAGCCAATGCAAAAATAGACCTGATCAAAAGGGATAGGGAAGGTAATTATATTTTGTTAAAAGGGACTCTAGACAATGAGGAAATATCATTAATCAACATGTATGCACCAAATAATATAGCACCCAAATTTCTAATGGAGAAACTAGGAGAATTGAAGGAAGAAATAGACAATAAAACCATACTAGTGGGAGACTTAAACCAACCATTATCAAATTTAGACAAATCAAATCAAAAAATAAATAAGAAAGAGGTAAAAGAAGTGAATGAAATCTTAGAAAAATTAGAATTAATAGACATATGGAGAAAAATAAATAGGGATAAAAAGGAATACACCTTCTTCTCAGCACCACATGGCACATTCACAAAAATTGACCATACATTAGGTCACAGAAACATAGCACACAAATGCAAAAAAGCAGAAATAATGAATGCAGCCTTCTCAGATCACAAGGCAATAAAAATAATGATTAGTAATGGTACATGGAAAACCAAATCTAAAACCAATTGGAAATTAAACAATATGATACTCCAAAACCGTTTAGCTAAAGAAGAAATCATAGAAACAATTAATAATTTCATCAAGGAAAATGACAATGGCGAAACATCCTTTCAAACCTTTTGGGATGCAGCCAAAGCGGTAATCAGAGGCAAATTCATATCCCTGAAAGCTCATATTAACAAACAAGGGAGAGCGGAGATCAATCAATTGGAAATGCAATTGAAAAAACTCGAAAGCGATCAAATTAAAAACCCCCAGCAGAAAACCAAATTAGAAATCCTAAAAATTAAGGGAGAAATTAATAAAATCGAAAGTGATAGAACTATTGATTTAATAAATAAGACAAGAAGCTGGTACTTTGAAAAAACAAACAAAATAGACAAAGTACTGGTCAATCTAATTAAAAAAAGGAAGGAAGAAAAGCAAATTCACAGCATTAAAGATGAAAAGGGGGACAGCACCTCCAATGAGGAGGAAATTAAGGCAATCATTAGAAATTACTTTGCCCAATTATATGGCAATAAATACACCAATTTAGGAGAAATGGATGAATATATACAAAAATACAAACTGCCTAGACTAACAGAAGAGGAAATAGAATTCTTAAATAATCCCATATCAGAAATTGAAATCCATCAAGCCATCAAAGAACTTCCTAAGAAAAAATCCCCAGGGCCTGATGGATTCACCTGTGAATTCTATCAAACATTCAGAGAACAGTTAACCCCAATACTATACAAACTATTTGACATAATAAGCAAAGAGGGAGTTCTACCAAACTCCTTTTACGACACAAACATGGTACTGATTCCAAAACCAGGCAGGTCAAAAACAGAGAAAGAAAACTATAGACCAATCTCCCTAATGAATATAGATGCAAAAATTTTAAATAGGATACTAGCAAAAAGACTCCAGCAAGTGATCAGAAGGATCATTCACCATGATCAAGTAGGATTCATACCAGG
The DNA here is from genome assembly GCF_027887165.1 of Monodelphis domestica. Lineage (NCBI taxonomy): Eukaryota > Metazoa > Chordata > Mammalia > Didelphimorphia > Didelphidae > Monodelphis > Monodelphis domestica. The sequence goes on along the minus strand of NC_077227.1, from coordinate 357,333,582 downwards.
GATGCAGGGCTGGTTCAACATTAGGAAAACCATCCACATAATTGACCACATCAACAAGCAAACTAGCAAGAACCACATGATTATCTCAATAGATGCAGAAAAAGCCTTTGATAAAATACAACACCCATTCCTATTAAAAACACTAGAAAGCATAGGAATAGAAGGGTCATTCCTAAAAATAATAAACAGTATATATCTAAAACCAACAGCTAATATCATCTGCAATGGGGATAAACTAGATGCATTCCCAATAAGATCAGGAGTGAAACAAGGATGCCCATTATCACCTCTACTATTTGACATTGTACTAGAAACACTAGCAGTAGCAATTAGAGAAGATAAAGAAATTGAAGGCATCAGAATAGGCAAGGAGGAGACCAAGTTATCACTCTTTGCGGATGACATGATGGTCTACTTAAAGAATCCTAGAGATTCAACCAAAAAGCTAATTGAAATAATCAACAACTTTAGCAAAGTTGCAGGATACAAAATAAACCCACATAAATCATCAGCTTTTCTATATATCTCCAACACAGCTCAGCAGCAAGAACTAGAAAGAGAAATCCCATTCAAAATCACCTTAGACAAAATAAAATACCTAGGAATCTATCTCCCAAGACAAACACAGGAACTATATGAACACAACTACAAAACACTCGCCACACAACTAAAACTAGACTTGAACAATTGGAAAAACATTAACTGCTCATGGATAGGACGAGCCAATATAATAAAAATGACCATCCTACCCAAACTTATTTATCTATTTAGTGCCATACCCATTGAACTACCAAAATACTTCTTCACTGATTTAGAAAAAACCATAACAAAGTTCATTTGGAAGAACAAAAGATCAAGGATATCCAGGGAAATAATGAAAAAAAACACATATGATGGGGGCCTTGCAGTCCCAGACCTCAAGCTATATTACAAAGCAGAAGTCATCAAAACAATTTGGTACTGGCTAAGAAACAGAAAGGAAGATCAGTGGAATAGACTGGGGGAAAACGACCTCAGCAAGACAGTATACGATAAACCCAAAGATCCCAGCTTTTGGGACAAAAATCCACTATTCGATAAAAACTGCTGGGAAAATTGGAAGACAGTGTGGGAGAGACTAGGAATAGATCAACACCTCACACCCTACACCAAGATAAATTCAAAATGGGTGAGTGACTTAAACATAAAGAAGGAAACCATAAGTAAATTGGGTAAACACAGAATAGTATACATGTCAGACCTTTGGGAGGGGAAAGGCTTTAAAACCAAGCAAGATATAGAAAGAATCACAAAATGTAAAATAAATAATTTTGACTACATCAAACTAAAAAGCTTTTGTACAAACAAAACCAATATAACTAAAATCAGAAGGAAAACAACAAATTGGGAAAAAATCTTCATAGAAACCTCTGACAAAGGTTTAATTACTCATATTTATAATGAGCTAAATCAATTGTACAAAAAATCAAGCCATTCTCCAATTGATAAATGGGCAAGGGAAATGGATAGGCAGTTCTCAGATAAAGAAATCAAAACTATTAACAAGCACATGAAGAAGTGTTCTACATCTCTTATAATCAGAGAGATGCAAATCAAAACAACTCTGAGGTATCACCTCACACCTAGCAGATTGGCTAACATAACAGCAAAGGAAAGTAATGAATGCTGGAGGGGATGTGGCAAAGTAGGGACATTAATTCATTGCTGGTGGAGCTGTGAACTGATTCAACCATTCTGGAGGGCAATTTGGAACTATGCCCAAAGGGCGACAAAAGAATATCTACCCTTTGACCCAGCCATAGCACTGCTGGGTCTGTACCCCAAAGAGATAATGGACACAAAGACTTGTACAAAAATATTCATAGCTGCGCTCTTTGTGGTGGCCCAAAACTGGAAAACGAGGGGATGCCCATCAATTGGGGAATGGCTGAACAAACTGTGGTATATGTTGGTGATGGAATACTATTGTGCTCAAAGGAATAATAAAGTGGAGAAGTTCCATGGAGACTGGAACAACCTCCAGGAAGTGATGCAGAGCGAGAGGAGCAGAACCAGGAGAACATTGTACACAGAGACTAATACACTGTGGTATAATCGAACGTAATGGACTTCTACATTAGGGGCGGTGTAATGTCCCTGAACAACTTTCAGGGATCCAGGAGAAAAAAAAACACCATTCATAAGCAAAGGATAAACTATGGGAGTGGAAACACCGAGAAAAAGCAACTGCCTGAATACAGAGGTTGAGGGGACATGACAGAGGATAGACTTTAAATGAACACTCTAATGCAAATACTAACAACAAAGCAATGGGTTCAAATCAAGAAAACATCTAATGCCCAGTGGACTTACGCGTCGGCTATGGGGGGTGGGGGGAGGAAAAGAAAATGATCTATGTCTTTAACGAATAATGCTTGGAAATGATCAAATAAAATATATTAAAAAAAAAAAAAAAGAGGATACTTAGGGGAGCCAGATCTTTATTTTCCGCATAGCTGCAGTCCTCTAGACTTCATCATGTCCTAAAAATAGGTACTTCCCCTCCCCCATTTTACTCTTCAACCTCCTTTCATATGTTATCTTCCCCCATTAGATAAATGGTAACCTCCTTGAAAGCAGGGACTGCCTTTTGCTTTTCTTTGAATTTCCAACAATTAGCACAGTGTTTAGCTCATAACAAGTATACTTAATGAAGTTTCCCAACGTACTGACCCTAGAAAAATCTGGGATGTAAAGATAAAGTACAGAAATAAAAAGGAGTTTTTCCCTTACCTTCTTTGATTGCCTTACATGATTTTAACAATGGAGGAAGAATTTATAATATTTATATCATATACTTTAACTAAGTATACAAGTGTTTGTTTGTGTACATTTTATACCACTTAGTAGAAGGCATTTTTTGTATGCTTAGACCAACTCAGGCTTGTGTGCAAGTAAGAATTCAATGATGGTTTGCAGAATTGAATTCATCTGTTTTGGCATTTACATTGTGAAACTTTGCCAAAGAAAATTCTTTAACCAAAACATTCTATGGAAGAGCAGGAGAAAAAAAAAATCTTCGTAATTCCCATTTAGAATAGCATTTGTGAGCTTTGATAATTTATTCATCGACTAATTAGTTCAGCTATGTCTTATAGACTATGTATTTTTTTCCATCTAACACAGATGGTGGCCCATCACATTGATAGCACAAAATAAGACCCCATACTGCATTTGTCATATACCCTACTGTGTAACTGATAACCAAAAAATGGTTCAGGAAAGACTTTCATTAAGGTCTCTAAAGGTCGCCTAATTTATTCTCTAACATCCCAAGCCCATTTAAGATCATTAGCAATTTCCCAATCTTAAGAAATATCATAAGGGGGAGAAAATGAGATGACACACTTCACTTTGTAACTCAATGTGTAACAAGGGCGCAGAGAAGACTTGATTTCCCTGGTTTATGTTACAGTGAAATCTATTAGAGTTGGCTTATGTCCAAATAATGTGAAAGAAAAAAAGCAATGAAACTGAGGTCTATAAAACAGTTGAGCAAAGAGCTTTGGATTAACCATTATAGCCTAAAAATTTGAAGTCAAGAACTATTTTTAAAAATTGCCAGTAACATGGATAAGGACCTAAGGTCATACTTCAAGGTTTTTGTTAGTATATAGTTTAGTTTTCTTTGGTTTTCTTAGACTTTCTTAGACTTTAAAAGAAAGTACAATAAGGTAAAATAAGAAACTCAGAAGTTTCCCTCGTAAGAATTCTCTCATCTTCACCAAAAATAGCTGGGGATAGAACATCAAAACTTTGTAGAGGACAATCATGGGGAATAGTGCTGCAAAGAACACCATCACCTCTACAGAGATTTGGGGGGTAAGTCTCCAGTTGAGTACATAGTAAACATTACTTGATGGTGGTCACCCAGGAGTGTTTGGTATATTCAACACTTGAGGCATAGGTCACCAGCACAGTATCAAAAAGCAGAAGGTTCCTGAAGGAAGAACACCATTCTACCTTTACGCAAGGAAAAGTTCCTTCTAAATGGTAACAGACTGGAATGAAGCCCTATTCTCTTTACACTACTTATACCTCTGCAGGGAGAATGACTATCACTTTTTTCTGAAAAGATTAAATATAAGTTATTGCCACAGAATCTACATGACACTAATGGAAAATTAATGGAAAATTTGGTCTCAGATATGAGACTGAACTCACTGAGTAAAACATATCTCTGATATATGCAACTAAAGACTGCTCATCTTTAACTGCAAATTGATCACTGGGGTCAAGTAGAAACTGATCAGTTCCTCACTTCATTATCTTTCTGATATCTTTCCTCAGTGATTGGTTGTATCCATCTCTAACTGCTGAACTTTCAAGTAGAGAAGAGAAAAAAGAATGAATCAATTCACTCATTTTAACATGGGGTTATTTTTTGTGGCTAATATTAACTAATATTTTTATAATGCTTGAAACTTTGCATAGTGTTTTACACAACATTGCATTTGATCATTGGAACAAATTTATGAAGTATCTATTGTTGTCTACATTTTACAGATTATGGAAATTGGTAGTAAAAAAGGATAAGCAACTTTGCCATGAGTATACATAGGTCATTAGTATTAGGGACAAAATCTCAACCCAGGTTTTCCTATATCTTAAGTCAGAATACTACCTACCTACAATTCCATGCTGCTTCCCATTTCAAAGCATATTGGTAAAAGAAAATTCATTCAAATTTATCAACTATTTTGTTTCTCTATGTCTATTTATCTCTTTCTACATATGTGAGCGTGTCTTTCCTTTCCCCTCTCCCTACTCCTAAATACTATGTTAAGCTATGGGAATACAAACAATTTTTAGCTCACATATGTATGTGAGCTATATATGTGTATATATACATGCATATATTTAAATATATGTAATTCTATACACATACACACAGATCTGTAAAGTCCATATCTACATATAAATTTTATAGATCTATTTATATCTATATATGTATATATGGGTGAATAAAAATATATGTGTGGGTATGGATGTGTTTTTGGTGACATAACAGATTCTACAGTAAGGTCCAGGGGTCCTTAGGATAGATTGGCAAATCAGAAGGAAGTATCTTTAAGACCTGGAAAAGAGTGGCAAAGAAGGTAGTCAGCTCTGGAATATATAAATATACATACATACACACACACAGAATTAGGATGGACCAAATTCTTTGGGGGAACATAAGCTGTATTTATTATTTCCAGTCCAAAACAGTTTGCAAATGTCAGTAAAAGCATTGTTTGATAATACTTCCACACACGACTTGCTGAGTTTTCAACAGTTTATCCATAACCAATGAGTCTCCAGAAGGTAATATCAATGTTTAAATAGGATTTTCCCCCTAAAGGAAAGAATTTAAATCATACCAAGCATAAATGAGCAGGAGAAAAGGAAAAACTCAATACTTATAAAAGATCCCATCTGAGGGCACTGGGTAGAAAGAGATACAAATAGATATAGATACTTTCCTTTCTCTAACCTGCACTGCCTACTCCACATCTACAATACTAGTACTAGGCAGGAAAAGTTACCATGATTAGACCTTTACCCACAAATTTCCTGGCAATGCCTCTGTTACTTTTTCCCCTCCTAGACTCTGACCATTTCTTCTCCCCCCCTCCTTGCCCCACCATGAGAGCAAATATGGTATCTTTGCTGCACTTGGCCCTTCAAACCTATTCCTGCTTCACAGTGGTCGTTCATTGACTGGGCATATCCAACTCTTCCACCTATTCCAAAAGATGTAGGGCTGATTGTACAGCTTGTATGAACTGAGAGCCATCATCTACAATCTGTCCAGTAAGATGAAGACCACCACACTTTCTCATTTCCTTTCCACTATGCCCCACAAGTCCTCCCCAAATTGATGTCTGATTGGTTAATGATACCTCTAGTTGCCTGGATGTTACCATCCACCCTACCACTGAACTGACATGACTTTCTACTCATCTTGCAGCTAAAATCTCTCATATAAGTTACCTTCTTCATCAGAATGTGACCTTGAGAACCAACACTGCCTCCTTAAAAAAATAACTCTAATGCCTAGTATAGAACTTAACATATGGGAAGAGCTTAGTAAATGCTTTTTTTTTTTTACTACATTCATTCATTCACTCATTCATTCAATCATGAAATGAGCTATTGAAATCAGAGTCTCAAAAGGATTCATAGAATGTCAGAACTGAATGGAGCCTTCAAATATGGTATGACAGAGTAGTATGGGAACTGAGAGATGATTACTCTGACTTCCTTAATTTATGACTGAGGAAATCAAGACATAGTGGAATAAATTGACCTTCACGGAGTCAAGAGCAGAACTATATTAGATAACATGGAGGAAAACCATGTCAACAGATCTAAACCTAATTTCCATCCCACAGCTATACTTGACACCATTTCTATTGCATATTTAATACATGAGCATAAATGCCAGTGTAGTTTGGTGGGGTTTGTAGTACATGGATTGTTTAAAAACACATCAAAGACTTATTGTGAATGTAGTTTGGAACCCTAGAGCAGATTAACATGAGGCACCATGATGTTGTGAAAAGAGGAGAAGCCTGGAAATCAGAAAGCCTGGAATTAATCCTACTTCTATAATTTATTACAAATAATACCTTTGGGAAGTTGTTTTCTCAGTTTCCACATCTATTAAATGAAATGCATGGAATCTAAACTCTATGATCCTATAAATATTCACACTGCTTGAAATGCCATGTACCCAAAGAAAGTGAGACCTCATACCAGGAGCTGTGGTAATGATGGGAACCACCCTAGACTTAAGGTCAGTTGCCTCAGGTCTGGTCCAGACTTGCCTATTAATTACATATAATAACTTTGCACTAGATTATGGTGGCCTCTCCTATGCTGTGAAAAGCATATGAGTTATTACATATGAAAATAAATTCAAAAAGTATGTGGAGTAAATTCCTCATTTATAAATTAGTATTAATAAAAAGTAAAAGTGAAGTATAATCTATCTGCAAATTTTCTCTGGCACCTCACTTATGCTTCAGAGATGAATGTCCTCTTCAGAGTTAAGCTGGAAGAATACCAGTCCTAGCTAGTTCTGTTAGCTAGAAATGCTTTAGTCATTATATGGTTGTTATCTGAGAATTGAGAAAGCTAAGATAGGAGCAGTTCATCACTGAAGGTTTGGCAACCAATTATTATTTTTTTTTTTATCAGTAACACATCAAGTCAACTACTAAAGCATAAAAATATGGGGTTGGCCAAGAAGACCAGAGTTCGAATTCTACCTCTTGCTCTACTGTCAGTATGATCCTGAGCAAGTCATTTAATCCCTCAGTGATCCAGGAAGTCCTCTATGACATTACTGAAATCTAAGTTTCAATCTCTATTCCTATCCCTATGGACTAGCAGTATGGCATGGTAGATAGAGAGGTGCCCTCAAAACCAGGAAGATCTGATTTAAGTCCCATCACTTACAAAACCTGGTTATGTTTCCCTAGGCAAATACTTCAATTCTTGATATTGCAGCAATCCTCTAAGACTGAAATTTCCAGAGAACGTGACCATGTGTATTAATAGAATAAATTTCCCAACCTGAGAGTTCCCTTTAACCCAGGAAATCATGAACCTAGCCTCTGTTCTTGTTATTTTTCTTCTAAATTCTTTCTCCAAAGATATATTATGGGTTGAAAATGAGTTTGGATTCTCTGAAGCTGTGCAAGTAAATTTCAAGCTTAGCCAAAGCCTTCTTGGTTATAAATGCTTTGAGTACAGGCGCAAGGAAGAGTCATGTGAATTGACCAAGTAAAGCAGCTCTAGGGAGAATATGGATGGATGGATAGATAGATAGATAGATAGATAGATAGATAGATAGATAGATAGATAGATAGATAGATAGATAGATAGATAGATAGATATAGATAGATAGAAGTATATATATATATACATATATTGCATTGCAATTGTAATTTTTAAAAAATAAGCAAATTAAAATGGAAAACTGTGTCACTAGAATGACTGAGTTTGGTCCTAAAAAAGAGATTAAAAAAAAAAACTTTGTTATTAGGAATGGATTTCTGGGTTAGGGAGAAGAAAAGGATATATTTGAAAAGATAGGTGATTTAAAATCCAAATATATCAATTAATGTTTCAAAAGAAAGAATTTGTGCCCTTCAATAGACTAGGTGTCTGTCATTCAAACAACAAACTAACCAAATGAATACCAAAAATGCTTGAATTATTAAAGACATCATCACCACGACTATCATTTGGTATCAGGAATATAATTAGGGTGGAATGAATAAGGTTTTACTTCAGTGTCAAAACCATTGGCAGAACATATATATACCTTTAGCAAGTAGAAACAACTGGATTTCTACTTCAGTTTGCAAAAATGATTATAATAGCAAGTTACCAGATAGCGTGTGTCTTCCATCTTGCTTCACAAGCTACATTACAAGTGAATATTTCATTTTCTACTCATTGCCTTCATTGTGTAACAAATGTACCCTACAGAAGGGCTTGCATCCTGAAGTCTAAGGTCATTCTTGCATATTTCCTTCTCTCTGACCAGAGCACAAAAATTTCTCCTGATGACTTTGCTCCTACCTACCCAATTATGACTTTGGACTATGATAAAAGTCATTCCCAACTCTTTTTTTCCTCAACTCTACAGCCAAATTTCTCCCTGCCTTTAAACTGAACAGAAACTTCCCTGAGGGCAAAATTTGCCAAAGGAAATAGTATTCTATGCCTAGTAGTGAAATTAAGGAAATATATGTTTGTCATCTCCTGAGAAGTCATCAAAAGCAGATATCTGGATACAGAAGATACAAGCCTGGTCCAATAAGGTCTAGTGATTAATGCAGTTGCAACAGTGAGCTGGGCTCCTCCTTAAGCAATCCCACTGTTTGTGTATTAGTCTCTAATTTGTTTATTTTTCTTTTGGAGCAGCAAACTCCAAAGGGGCTGTCAGAGGAGAACTTTCAGTCTGAAGCGAGTCCCTGAATACGCTTATCCTGGGGCAGACCCCAGGATCATTTCAGGCTGACAGCTGGCACCTGTGGCCTGCAGTGAAACACTTTCTGACACTGATGGAATGGGACAGGTGGTGGGGCTGGCACCAAGTGCCACATTTGATTGATAAAGTGAACTAAGTGTTGCTGGCTTATAGGATATCATTAACATTCAACACTTCTCCTCTGCAGGAGGCCTGTGGCAGTCAAAGCAGAAGGAAAATGAGTGTGTCTCTATGTGTGCATGTGTATTTGTACATGTGTATGTGTGTGCTGAGGATGAAGGGTGACTCTCAGAAAGCTCAACATCTATTCCTGGAAGTCACTCTTTTACTAAGCATTTGGATCCCAAAGGAATAAGAAAGCAATAAATACATAAATAAATTGCCTCACACTCAAAAGAAGTAGCAAGTTGGAAACACAGTTTTACAACTTCTTGGTTGAGTTATTCAATTTGTCAACTAGCTGGATATTAACTGTGCTAGGATATCGATTTAAAGAAGACTGTTCTCCTTTTGGTGTCCAAAGTGTCACACAATGAGGATCGTTAAGCAGGGTGGGCAATCTTCTCCTGCCTGAGATTCAATGACATGAGGAAACTGCTAAATGAGCCCAGGGCATTTCCAGAGGTTGCTGGCCTCCCTAGAAAAGAAAGATTTGGTTCCATAAGGAAAGTATCCCTATTAAACAGTCCAAACTGTCATCACTCCTGCCTGAATAGAGGAGCATTTTTTTGTGTAATTGCAATTACAATTACAATCTTATTTTGCAATCAATAAAAAAGAAATTCTGAGACTTTCCCTCAACCTCCAGAAAATTATTTTGGAGGAAGATGTGATTCATTTGCTCAGACTAGAAAAATAAAAACAAAACTTTTGATGAGAGCCTGGTGAAAGATGAATGTGAAGGGTGGGGGAAGATAGGACAGGGAAGCAGTAAGAGTACTAGCCTTGGAGTTCTGGTGCATAGAGATATTTGGGGGTTCCAATTCCGTCTTTTGCTTTATTTATTTGTTCCATGTCTATATCTATAAATCTGAGAAGCATACTACCTATGTCTTAATTCCAATAAAAATCTGTAATTTGAGGGGGGGGACTGTTAGGCATTCTGGAACCAAATGTGAATTTTTAAGCAACTAATTAAAAACTCATTTAAAAAGACATCCTAATAATCACCCCCAAGAAACAAAAAGAGTCTTAAAATGAGTTAAATAAATTACTTTAATGAAATCTGAAATTCTGGTCAAAGTCCCAAGTGAGGAGCCAGTTGGATTCTGCCATTTTGTTTTTAAAGGATCCACTTTGGACTTTAAGAGAGGCTTCTGGGGTACAGTATGGTCTGTTTGAAAGAGTCCAGGATGCCAAGTACCAAGACTGGGATTTAAATCCTGATTGCATCACTTGCCATCTGTGTGACTTTGGGCAAAGAATCTTCTCTCTCCAAGGGTCCATTTCCTCATCTGTTCAATAGGGATAATGAACCTTGCACTTCCTCCCTTATGAAGTCATGAAGATCAGAGAAAGTAACATACATAAAGCATTAGTAAATATTAAAATATTATATAGTTTATTCTTCTCAATGGCAAAGACTTTGATTTTTGTTACTGTATCCTTTGCCTAGCAAAGTGCCTGCCTCACAGCAGATACTTATGAAATTCATATTAAATTAAATAGATTTATAAACTATTGCTGCATTAATATACAAAGGTTATGTGATTTCAACAGTGTGGGGAAACTCTTTATTCTTCAGTGTGGGAACTCTCTCCCCCAATGCAGACTGAAACAGGCAATACTCTCCAAAGGAGCAAAATTAGATTAAAATGTAATTGGGAACCATATTACAAAATAAATAAAAAATGCAATAAAAAACAATGTTAATATGAGGTTTTGTAAGTCAGTATGCTACTTAAATAAATACTTATGTAAAGTGGAATTGGTTTTTTGAGTTTGTCACTAGCACTCTACAATATGTTAGAGTACATCTAAACCAGGGGTTCTTAATCTGGGTTCTGTGATTTAAAATACACACACACACACACACACACACACACACACACACACACACCCCTTAATAATAGCAATTCAATTTAACTGTTTTCCTTTATAATCATATGTTTTATTTTATGCATTTACAAACATTAGTCTGAAAAATAGTTCATTGGTTTCCCCTTACAAAGGGGTCCATGACATAAAAAGATTAAGATTTTAAGTGATCATTAATAATAGTTCACATTTATATAGCTGTTATTGTATTCCAGGCCCTATGCTAAACTCTACAACATCCAGGAGAGGTAGGTGCTATAACTATCCTTATTTTATAGATGAGGAAATTGATCCAGAGTTAAGTGACTTGCCCAGTCATACATCCAGTAAATATCAAAGATTGGATTTGAACTCAGGTCTTCATGACTCGAGGTCTGGCACTCTATCCAATAAGCCAACTGCTTGCTAATAATAGCCATAATCTATTTTTAAATTAAAAAAATTCATATTTATGTGAAAAAACTTTAATCATAATATGAATGAGGCAGAAATAATGGCTCACTGTGTACATAAAGCAGTTGAAGTAGACAAGAAATATATGGATGAACCATTAGACAATTAGTATTACTGCTATAAAAAACACTTTCTGGAATAGGACTTGGTGATGGTGGGTCAGCAAAGTCACCTTTTAATCTGAAAGTCAACATAATAAAAATGCATGAAGTTATTCACAAAATAAAATAATGAGTTTAGTCTATTATATGAAATCTGTATATGATACCATCTATATTCAAATACTACTGGCAAGTGGACTAACAGATATTTCTAATTTAACCTAATTCAACAAACATATTAATTACTCACTATGTACAGAGTTCTTAATAAGACTTACCATATGATATGAATTTGTCCCTGATTAAGAAAACTCCAAAAAAGCCAAAACTTTACAAGTAGTTAAACTAAGGAAATAATTGTTGGCATGTTTTAATGTTTGTTGACTTAGAAAGAGCTTTATTTCTACAGCCCTTAGAGACTTAAGGATTAAGAAATATAGCATCAAAGAATAGGATTTCATTTTTGAAATTTTCATTTAAAGGCAACTTATCTACCTATCATATAAAGCTTTTAAGATTTCCACAAATATCCCCAGTGCTAACATATTCTTTTCTAAAATACTCATTCTTTTGAAAGCTTAACAAGGTTTTGTTTTTTATGTCTTTTCCATCAACAAAATTATACAATACAGGAAAACAAAATCATAAAACAAATTTTATGATGTCATGATTTCATATTTGGAATTGATTCAGAAGTCAAGTTTTCCAAACAATATTGAAACAGAAATACACTTGACAACACACTCAACAAGTAGCCACCAAGCTTTGCCCATAAAACCCCTAGTTAAAACTCACTACTTCTTTTTTTGGCAGGGGGAAAAGGAAGAGAGTCAGTTTTTCTTCCTATTGAGCTAAAATTTGGCTCCCTTTAATTTCTATATTTTTGGTATATTCTTTCTTACATATTTAATAAATAAAAATGAACCAATTCCTTCCACTTTTAACTTCACCCTAAATTGATGCACAAAACAGAATTGAGAAATGTATACACACTTAAAAGTATCAGAGGAAAGATGAAAAGGAGAATTTTGGAGGACCCTGAGAGGATTATATGAAGTCAGTCACTTAACTAAAATTTAATCACCTACTATGATTCAGAGTAAAGAGAACAAATACAAGGGAACAGTACAATAAGAACAATATTGGAAAGACAAACAAATTTAAAAGAATACAGAAGAACAGAGATTAAGCATGCTACTTAGTTCCTGACAGAAAGGGGATGCAGGATGAGAAATTTATGCTTTGGATTTGGCCAGTGCAGAAATTTATTCTGCTTGATACTAAATATCTTTTACAAGGGTTTTTTCTTCTTCTTTTATCTCAATGGCTTGGGGTGGGAGGACTGTGGAAGTGGGAGGGAGGGAAAATAGAAGGTTGTTATTTCAAAAATATTTATTTTAAAAAGCATCCTAAAATGTTATTCCTGTTTTTCTCTTTTAAAAGTATAAGGTCATTTAAAAACACACAACATCTTGATAAAAATTTTGCCTAGCAATATATAAGGTGTTTTCCAGGCTTAATTCAACCTAGAATTTATTGAGTGCCCAAATGATCATGATGCTTGTTTATGTTAATTAAGACAATGTATTATTAGTCTATTAGCAGAAGCACCTGCTCAACACACCCAGATACAATTGTTAAATTTCTTTAGGAGTTTCAAGGAAATAAAACAACTTTTTATTCTTCTTGCAGAATAGAATATTTGAATGACTACTCATGGTATAAAAGAAAAGGTACAGGCTGAGTCAAAGCACCTGGGTTCAAAGCCTGACACTGATATCTATTGCCTAACTTCTGATAAACCTCTTAGTTTGTTTGACCTTTGATTTACTTATCTGTAAAATAAGAAGGATGAATCTAGATGGCCTCTATGGGTTTTTTTTTTGGCTATTAATCTATGATCTTCTGACTTAAAATTGATTAATAGCACCCATTTGTGAAGTGATTAGAAAGTGACTATCATCAGAGTGTAGTACACAGTTACTTGGCTTCCATGAAATGGAAATCATGACCTTGGAGTCTTTAAAAATTGAGATAAGTTGATATCACTGCTTTCTGTGCTATTTAAATAAATTATTTTAATCAATTAATATTGAAGGGTACAAAATAGTGATAGCTATAGTTCATGAGGAAATATGTAGAAGAAATAAGCGCACTAGATTGGGTATGAATTTCTAGTCTAAATTCAAGTCATTTAGTCTCTTTTAAACTTCAATTTGCTCACCTAAAACTGAAGTCACTGGATTAAATTACCTCTGGCCTCCCTTCTAATACCAGGACTTAATACTTCTAAGAGAGTCAATCTGCCAAATTAGCATTATTATCAACTCATGGTAAATGGTAGATGTAAATTGTTTCATTTGTTTTGGTAAAGATAGATACAACTCAGGAAAAACAAGGAAGCAAAAAGAAGCAAACCAAAGACACAGTGTGATTAAAAAAAAAATGTCCAATCACTTTCAGATGCCTAAACAAATCTATGCCAGCCCTGACCTGTGAACTACATTTTCCTTGAACTCCTGAGTAATATCTCCAAAGCCTAGAAAATCTGTTCCCTCTTGGCCAAGCCTTTCCCACATAGCAGCCATATTTTATGGTTCACAAATATCTTCAACATTTATGTATGCTCCTTTCATGAAATAGTCAAGCATTTATCCATCTTAGATGCCTAAAGTTCTCACCACATACAAATATGTACACACACACAGACACTCTTTAGTAGACATGTATATGAGGACTCAAATCTTTACATCTTAATGACCTGGAAAGTTGTAAAAGGGTGTCTTTCTTATCTGCCAATGTTTTGTGGTTGACATGTGTCTCATCTCAAATATCTTCCAGATAACAAGGTGATCCACTAAAGCTTAAAGCTATTGAACAAACATTATATTTTTAAAATATGCCCAATAATATTGTGCTTTATGGCTATGAAGTAGTTCATAAACATATAACTTCATGGGATCCACATGATGATTCTTAGTGGTAGGTAATTTATTATAATTATATGCATTTTATAATTAAGGTCAATGATTTCTGTGTCTTTTAATCTAGTATTCTTTATATAATACCTCACAATCTCATTTCTGTCATTTCTGAAATTTGAAATGAGCTTACAATAGGAAAATATGAACAAAAACCCTATACTTTCTTTTTCAAATGTCCAAATTAAGGTTTCAGAATGTTAAAGATAATTGAACTCTTAAAATGCCCTCAGTGTCATTTCTGTGTGGAGTCACTGCATGAATATAATCTCTAAACAATTTTTGTCCTTTTAATTTTGACTTTATTTTCCCTTACTGTTAGCTAAAACTCAAGGAAAAATAAAAGTCAATATAAGATTTCTTTGTTATTTGAATGTGAAACCCTTAAGTTATGCATTTTTCCTCTATATTTAATGTACAAATACACACCACTTGCTGATCCTTGACTTTCAAAGCATAAAGGCCAACAGCATGTATTGGACATTAAATTATGCTTTGATTGATTGACATGCATAATATCATTCAAATTTAGTCTTTTTCTTTGAAAAAACTAGACTCACGGATAAAACTCACTAAAAAATTCCATCTTTCTGATGAGTCCTGACCCATAACTTACCTCTTAACTGAGAAAAGTCATTTGGAGTCTTACAGGTCACTAAGAAATCACTTCCTTCCTTCATACCTGCTAGAATCTCCAGAGGACAAGGGTCAGAGACTATTATGGGCATTTTTCTCTGGTTATATCTTTATTACAGAGAAAAGCTATAACACTCTCTGGTACTATTTGATTGAAACTAAACAGGCCAACTGTAAAGATGGAAAAAGGAATGGTACTTGACTAACACTTGAGATGAAAGGTAGCCTCCAATAACCTCTTTGCCACAGATGAGAATTCAGATCAACTTTCTGGTGATGTGTTTAGTTAAATCTTTCCCCTTCCTTTTCCCCACATGGCCTTCTCCCTCCAGGATCCTGACTCAAGATTTCTATCTCTTCTTCTGTTTTTCTAGTCCTCACTTACACTGTCCCCCAAGGCCTCCTTCAATTAGGCCTGTTTCACTTTGATATGTCTGTTTGAATTACTTTGAATATCTCTGAATGACAACATACTTTTTTTCTTAATCCAAAGTGAGAAAATTAAAGGGAAAAGAGCTGCGAATAGATAACAGTAACAAGAAAAAAGGAAATGGAAACCATGTTTGAATAGTGGCTTATGGACTATATCAGTGATCAGCATTCCATTTGAACTGTACTTTGAACCATTTATTCTCAATTTCAAGAAGCATTTATAAAGTATCTGATACATGTATACATACACCACATGCACATATGCATACATCCTAGGCACTGTGTTAGAAACTAAGAATACAATGGGGAAAAAAAAAGAAAGATAGTCCCTGTACTCAAGAAGTTGATGTTTTATTGTGGACATAACAAAACTGACAAATACAACTATAATACAACTTATATCTATTCACAACTTTAAAGTTTGCAAATTGCATTACTTATGTTGTCTTATATGATTCCCACAGTCCCCTGAGAGGGAGATGTTATTATTAGCCAGCTTTTCCCAGACAAACTTCTTATGAAGGCTATGTTAATGAGGCCAAGGGAATTCATGTTTTTAAGGTAACGGGGAGCCACTGCATTTTTGTGGAATAAGGGAGATAACATGGTCAGACTTGTGCTTAAAGATTATCCATTTGATAATTCTGGGAAGTTCCAGTGGGAATTGCTATTTCAGGAAGATGTTAGACTAGATGGAGTCCTATATTCCTCCTGACTCTTGGATTTTGTGACCTCTAGTCACACTGAGAGGCAATGTGATGTAGTCACCCAAAAAGCTAGACCTTTGCTGTCATCTTGTCTCTGACACCTCATTACTCTTTGACTATGAGCAAGTCATTTCAACTAAGTTTCAGTTTCGCCATCTTGAAAGGAGATTAATAACTCTTGTACTGTTTACTTACTATTGTAAGAAAAGTGCTTTGTAAATCTGAAAGCATTCTAGATGTGGGAGTTATCATTGTGTTATCATTATTGTTATTATTACTTCCTACTGGAAAAGAGTCTGAGATCCTCAGATGGTAGACCCTAAATGAATGTGTTCCTTGTAAGAAAGATTATGTAATCATCCAAAGTTCTTTCTCATCTTCCCTCATTGTTCTGTCCCTGCTGTCCCCCTTTGTTTCTCTACTGCTCTAATTGAAAATTTAATGGCATTCCTCACTTTGGAATGGCTGTCACATTAACATATTGATTTAGTGATTTTTTTTCCAAGAACCTCATGTGGAAATGTAATAACACTAGGTACCTATTATGTGAAGAGAAGGAAATAAATGACTATAAAAGTCCATCTTGGGAATTTTTCAGATTATTTGTCTTATTTTACCTGCTGAATTGTTAGCTCCTTCAGGCAGTAGCCAGATCTTATTCATCTAAGTATCTCTTTCCATTGAATAAAGTATGCAATTAATAAATATCTACTAAATTGAATTTATTGAGATAAGAGCCATAATATTTTAGTTTGAGCTTAAACCTTTAGAATAGGGCTCTCATAACATAAATAAATGAACACATGATGGTTTTAAACTCATAAAATGAGCATATTTTGATTAGGATCTATTTCTAAAAGCCACTGTGAGCTAAAAAAAAAAAATCAGTCTTTTCTCTATTACTCTAGCATATACTTGCTCCTAGATTTGCCTCTTTGCTCTTGCCATCCCTGTACCTCCTTTTCACCATTTCATAAGATCAGTCCCTCTTTTACATGAGAATGCAACTCAGTCAATATTGTTAGAATGAATCCTTCCCTGATCCTTTCCAAAATAACTTGTTTTAAGTAACATAAGGGCATATATTTGTATTTATTAACCTTATATTTAAGTTGCATAGATTTTATGTGCATTTATTATTTCCCCATTAGATTGCAACCTCACTGGAAGTGGGGCCCATTTTACTCTTGGAATCAAATTTCCAGGACCTAGCATAGAGCTTAACACAAGACAGGTGTTTAATACATACTTATTGCTTGACTGAAAAATCTACTCTATTCCAGACTATATTAAGTGCTGAGAATACAAATATGAAAAAAGAGTCTGTCCTCAAGGAGCTTAAAATCTAATGGGAGAAAGATAGCATCCCATATAGCTATATCCATCGCAGGCCTCAGTCAGTATACATTCTCTCCTCCTTTCATACCATCTCATAAAATAAGAGAGCCCTCTTTGCTTGCAGATGCTAACCTTTCCAGTTGTGCCTTATTTCCTATCTTCTTCCATTGTTAAGGCTTTGCTCCATTACTTATAGGATCATAGAATCATTGATATCATTCTGTCCCTTCCTTTCAATACTCTTTCTCTATTTTCTCTTTCTTGTCCATGTACAAAGAAGTTTGGGTCACACCTAACCTAGAAATTTCTTTAAGTCATATGTCCCTCTAAGTTATCATGCCTGTGTCTTCTGTTTAATAAATAAACTAGTATTTATATGCATATTATATATTAAATCAATAAAATTAATAAACATTTATCAGGCACTTACTATGTAAGAGCTGTATTAGTTAGATTATAGATTATAAGGAATAGACTATAAGGAATGAAATAATTCTACTCTCAAGAAGATTATATTCTAATAGGGAGATATATTTGAATAATTACATTAATAATAAAGATAATTTTAAAGATAAATATAAAATTGTTAAATATAAGATAGTTAAGGAAAGATGTTTCAAAGAGAGGGTTTCATGTATAGGTTTTCATTTGAGCTGTGTTCTGAATGAAGAGAGGAATTCTGAGGAAAATGTGAAGAGGGAATGTATTCTGGGCATGATAGTCAATGCAAAGGCACAGATGTGAGAGATGAAATGTGTATGTAAGGAAAAGAGAGAAAGCTAGGTTGAATGAAAACAGAGCATGAGGGAGACTGGAAAAAAAAAGAGGAAGAGCTTTAAAAGCTAAAAAATATCAAGCTTAGTTATAAAATACCAGTCATCAAAATAATTTGATATTTGTTAAAAAAAGATAGATCAATGGAACAGTCAAGACAAGACATAATCTGAAATAATAGAACTCAATATCTCAATGATCCATAAGCCAGAAAATGTAAATTTCTTAGGGAAGAACTCCTATAAAAATTTTCTGATTTCTAATAACTAAATAACATTTTCAAAAAAATAAAAAAAATTCTGGGAAAATTAGAATGAAGTCAGGGAAAAAATAGGCTCAGACCAATGCTTTCCACCACATTCTGTAAAATGTTCTAAATAAATATGTGACCTTAATGTTAAAGATCATAAATTTAAAAATAGAAAAAAAGCAGATAATATACCTTTCAGAGCTATGGGTAGGAGATTTATTCTTTCTTTCTATTATTATTTATTTCTTCATTTTTTATTGTCATGAAAAACACACTTTCATATTGGACATTGCTATAAAAGCACACTCATACATAACCAAAACACCTAAATAAAACCAAAGCTACAATGATATGAAAGATGACTCCAATAGTTTTTTTTCTCTGGAGGTAGATAACTTACACTGATTTAAGTCTTTCAAGATTGTCCCAGATCATTACTTTGCTGAGAATAGCCAAGTTTTCACAAATAATCATCATCCAATATTCCTGTTATTGTGTACAATGTTCTCCAGCAGATATTTCCAGCTTTTTTCTGAAATCATCTTGCTTACCATTTCTTATACCACTGTACTATTCCATTACCAACATGTACAACAATTTGTTCAGCCATTCCCCAATTAATGGACATCCCCTCAATTTCTAATTCTTTGCCACCATAAAAAGAGCAGCTATAAATATTTTTGCAAAAGTAGGTCCTTTCCGCTTTTTTATTATCTCTTTGGGATACAGACCCAATAGTGTCATTACTAGATTAAAGAGTATGAACAGTTTTATTGCCCTTTGGGTATAATTCTAAATTGCTCTCCAGAACAGTTGGATCAGTTCATAACTCTACCAGCAATGCATTAGTGACTCAATTTTGCCACATCCCCTTCAATATTTATCATTTTCCTTTACTGCCATATTGGCCAATCTGACAGGTATGAAGTGGTACTTCAGTGTTGTTTTAATTTACATTTCTCTAATCAAAAGTAACAGAACATTTTTAGAAGATATATTCTTAACAAAACAAAGAATAGTGGGAATTCATAAAATATGTAACTTAGATTTTAAGAAACTGAAAAGTTCCTGTATAAATAACATTACTGTTATTTATAAATATACTGTACCTACTATATATGTATGTATATATGTAAATATGTGTATGTATGTAGGTATATATATATATATATACATATATATATATATATAAAATGCTTGAGCAAAGGCATTACTCAATAGATGGAAGGCCAAAGGATATGAATAAATAGTTCTGAAAAGAAGAATTGCAAAGTTTTAATAGCCATATAAAAGAATGATCCAAATAAGAAAAGGTACAATTCAAAACAGTCCAGATGTTCCATTTCAAACTCTACAAATTGGTAAAATGACAAAAAACACTGGTGTTGTTGGAGGGATATGGTTGGTTGGGCACACTAGTTCATGGATGATGGAGTTGTGAATCAATATAAATACTACTATAAACCATAATTTGAAATTATACATATAAATTGAATAAAATACCAATATCCCATAGATTCTACTGCTTGGCTTATATTCTGATAAAATCCATTCATAAGAAGACACTCTCCATATACACCCAGATAATTATAACAATAGTTTTTGTGATCTTGAAGAATTTGAAACAAAGTGGAGAATTATTAATTATAGGATACTTAAATGGGTATGTATATATAATAAAATATTAATATGCTACAAGAAATTATAAGTATGATGAATACAAAGAAGCATGGAAAATTCATATGAACTGATGAAGAGTTAAGTAAGCAGGGTCTAGAAAACAATATTCATATTAACTATAACAATTTAATTGAAAGAACTACTACAAAACAACTAGAAGTGAATGATGCAAAATTACTGAACACAAGCATGATTCCAAAGAATGATTATGAGAAGACACCCTCTCTGTCATATTTTTGTAGAGGGAGAAGATTCATGGGTATGGTATAATGTAAATATTTTTAGACTTTTCTATTTGTTTTTGCTTATTTCGTTCTCTTTTTTTTGTCTTTAAAATGTTATATGTTTTATGGAATGGAATTTTGGGAGGAAAAGGCAGAAGAAACTTGGGGAAAATTAGTTGTATGAAAAATACAAAAGATATCAATATAAAATTTATTCAAAAACATTAGAAACTAAACAGGAATTTAAATTTTATGACAGGGACAGCAGGAGACCAGTGGAATTTATTATATAAGGGAATTAGATGGTGAAGTATCATTTGAAGGGAAATAATTTAGGTGACAATTTGGAAAAAAGACTAGAATGAAAAATGACCTGTCAGGAAGTCTGTTGAAATAATCTAGTTGAGAAGTGATGAGGATCTCATCTAAAGTAGTGGCTATGTGGATAGGAAAAAGGAGATAGATGTGAGAGATGTGTTAGAAATAATAAGATTTGATGGTGAATTGGATATATAGAGTGAGGGAGAATAAGGCATTATAAAGTACCCCAAGGTTAGAAGACTGAAAGACAGGAAGAATGGTGGTATCTTTGGTGGAAAAAAAGGGAAGTTGGAAAGATGAATGAGTTTAAGAGGGGAGATAATGTATTGTGTTTTGGACATTTTAAGTTTGAGACGGCTCCAGGGCATCCAGTTAAAAAGTCCAGTAGGAAGTTGGTGAAAGGGGGTAGGCTCTTGGAGAGACTGGGTCTAGAAATGTAGTACTTGAAGTCATCTGAATATATTTGATAATTAAACCCCTGAGAGTCAATGAAGTCACTGTGAAGTGTAGAGAGAGAAGGCAAATGAATGCAGATGCACATAAGGAGTTAAAAAAGGAGATTGAAAAAGAGATAAATAGGGAGTAAAGACATTACACTCACCAACTCACTTGTTCTTTAACTCCTAGCTTCAGTCCTCAAAACTCTATTCAACTTGTTCTTTAGAATGTCATTTCTTACCTGCCATGCCCTGTGATCTTATGTTTTGTCTTCTTTTTCGTAGACATTCCAACAGTTATTAAAACTAATAGCCAGCCTTCTATGCCCCATTTCTTCTCTCTTAAACTCTGAGCCACTACAGTGGCTTCTCTTCATGCCTGCTCCTTTACTTTTTCATTTCACTATCCTAGTTTCAAGTATATGAATCCCCCAAAGCTAAAAGTTCCCTACTTGGGTTCATAGTTAGACTTACCAGCTTCAAAGAATTTGTAAGGAAGTGAAGGGATTCTATCTTTATTCTTACTATCTTTTAATTGAAATTTAGAATGTTCTTCCATTATTAATTTAGGCAAACTAAAGCAAATTATTCTGAACCTCCTTGTACAAAAATATAGTATCTTTTTTTTAAGGTGGCAAAGACCTGAAAACAGAAGGGATGTCCATCTGTTGGGGAGTGGATTAACAAGTTGTCATCTATGATTCTAATGGAACACTATTATGCCATAAGAAATGGCAAAGAAGATGATCACAAAAAAATGAAAAGACTTACATGAAGGGAAGCAAATAAAATGAGCAGAACCAGGAGAATGTTGTACATAGTAACACTAATAATGTATAATGATCAACTGTGGATGACAACTATTTTTTCAGCAATGCAAACATCCAGGACAACATAAAAGAATTCATGAAACAAGAGGATATCCACTACCATAGTAGAAACAGTGTCAAAGCAGATTGAAAGATAACATTCTTCATTTTTCCTCCATGAATTTTCTCTAGCATAAGCAGTATGTGCCTTGTTTTACAATATATGGATATATGTATCATATGATAATAGATGCACAGTCTATATTATTATTACCTGACTTCTTGGAAAGGGGAGAAGTGTAGAAGACAGGTAAAATGAACTGCAAAATGTCAGAAAAGAAATATAAAAAATTGTATTGACACGTCATATAGAAGAAATCACAACAAACATTATTCTGAAGGTCCAAAGGCTTCACTTAGTTGACAAAGGGTTACATGATGCAGAAAAAAGGTAACTACCAATGTCCTAGTCTTTGTCTTTTCCTTCCTTATTCTCTCATTTCTAGCAATTTATCTTCCTATGGATTCACTTGGGTGGCACAATAGATAGGGCACTAGGCCTAGAGTCAAGGAGACCTGAATTCAAAGCCAGTTTCATACATTTAATAGCTGGGTGACACTGGGCTAGCCATTGAGACTTTGTTTGCCTCAGTTTCTTCAGCTGTAAAATACGGACAGTAATCAGACCTACTTCCCAGGGTTACTGTGAGGATTAAATGAAATAATAAATACAAAGTGCACAGTGCCTGGTATATAGTAAACACTACATAAATATTAGCTATTATTATTAGCATCATCATTCTTATTATCTATGTGAAAATAATTTCCAAATTTTTATCCAGATTCAATTCTTCCTTGAACTTCAATTACACATGTCCAGTTGCATATGATGGAGGTCTCTGTCTTGATCTAGTTAGCACGTCAAACCTAAGAAATCTAAAATTAATTTCATCACACTGTCCCTCCACTCAACTTCCCTAGTTCACAAAAGATATAGGCCTAGAGGACACCCCAGATCTCATATAGTTTTACCATAAGGAAAATGAGATCCACAAAGATGAAGTAATTTGTATGAGTCACACTTCAGAAGCTGGGTCTGAATACAACTTTTCTGATGCCAGAGTTAGTGTTCTTCCCATTTTGATGAAACTCACTCCTTCCTCCCCCAGAATCAAAATCTCATAATCATTTTTGACATTCCTCTCTCTGGTTCCCACAACCAATTAAACAGTTACTAAATCATGACAATTCTACCTTCAAAATGATTTTCATATCCATATCTGTCTTCCCTCTATGGTCTCATTGATGCCAGGCTTAGAGACTCAGAGATTTAGAGATGGAAAGAACCATTTCTCATAGCTTTTTAGAGGCTTCCTGCCTCCCCAGTCTATTTCAGACAAATTTGAAAACAATTTTCCTAAGATACAGGCTTGACCATGTCACTTTCCTGATAAAAATATTCAGGGATTCCTTGCTGTTTCCAGGAAACAACCCAAATTCCCTAAACTAGAATTAGAGGTCTTCCACAGTATGTTTGCTAATTACTTGCTCAGACATATTTCACATGATTCCCTCTTTGTGCAAATGTGATTTTTTCATTTCTTTTTACAATTTTATTTTATTTTCTCTCCAATTACATGTAATAAGTTTCTCACATTTTAAAAGGAATTTTGAAGTTCAAGTTCCCCTTCCACTGAGACGGTAAGCAATCTGATGCAGATTTTACATGTGTAATCATGTAAAACATTTTTTTCATATTAATCTTTTTTGTGGAAGGAAACTCAAACAATTTTTTTAAAAAACCCTTACTTTCAATCTTAGAACCAATACTGTATATTGGATCCAGGGCAGAATAATGGTAAGGACTAAGTAATGGAGGGTAAAGTTTCCCAGGGTCACACAACTATGAAGTATCTGAGGTCAGATTCAAACCTAGAACCTCCCATCTCTAGGCCTGGTTCTCAATCCACTAAACCACCGAGATGCCCCAATACTTTTTTCCTAAATTAAGAAAATGAAAAAGTTTTCTTTGGTCTAGATTTGGACTTCATCAGTTCTTCATCTGGACGCAAATGACATGTTTTATAAGTCCTTTGGGATTTATTTTAGATCAATGTAGTGCTGAGAATAGTCAAATTATTGTACAGAATTGGTGTCACTGTATACAATGTTCTCCTGGTTCTGCTTACTTCACTCTGTTTCACTTTGTGTAAGACTTTCCAGTTTTTTCTGAGCTCCTCCTGCTCATCATTTCTTATAATACAATATTATTCCATTATAATCACATACTGTAACTTATTCAATCATTCCCCAGTTCATGGGTACCCCCTCGTTCTAATTCTTTGCCCCTAAAAAAGAGCTGCTTCAAATATTTTTATGCATTTAAGTCATTCTCCTTTTTGTTTTCTTCTTTTTGGGATACAAATCTAATAATGGTGTTTCGGGGTCAAAAGATATATAGTATTTTATAGCCCCTTGGGCATAGGTCCAAATTAGTCTATAGAATATTTGAATCAGTTCACAACTTCCCCAATATTGCATTAGTGTCTCAATTTCCCCATATCCTCTCTAAGTTTTGTCATTTTCTTTTCTGTCATTATAGTCAATCTCATAGGTGTAGGGTGGTATGTCAGATTTGTATTTAGCTAATGGATAGTGATTTAGAGATTTTGTTTGCATGACTACAGAGAGTTTTAGTTACTTTGTCTGACTACTGTCTGTTCATATTCTTTAATCATTTATCAATTGGGGAATGAATTGCATTCTGATACATTGAATACATTTTTCTATGTATTTGAGAAATGGATCTTTTATTAGAGATTAATCTCCATTCTATTTTCTCCTGTTTGGCATCTGACCACCACATCTGTCTATTTGCCCTTTTTTTCTATAAACCCAACTTCCTTTCTCTTATCTCCTCTCCTTCTTTCTTTTAAGGTAAGATAGCATTCTATACCTAATTGATTATGTTCTACCCTCTTTTAGTCAATTCCAATGAGAGTAAGGTTCATGTGTTCCCCTCCCCACATCCCTTATCTTCCTTTCCATTCTAAAATCTCTTTTATCCCTCTTTTATGTGAAGTAATTTACTTTATTCTATCTTTCCCTTTCTGCTTCTCCCAATATGTTCCTCCTCCTTACTCCTTTATTATGTTTTTAGATATCATCCCATCATATTCAACTTACACTCTTGTCCTCTGTCTAGATGAACTACTTCTAACTGCCCTCAATAATGATAAAGTTTTTAAGGAGTTATAAGAAATCTTCCCACTTTGAGATATAAAACATTTTAATTTTTCAATATCTTTTGATTTCTTTCCTGTTTACTTTTTTATGCTTTTCTTGAGTCTTATATTGAGTGTCACAAATTCTATTCAGCTCTGAAATTTTCATGAAGAATGTTTGAAAGTCCTCTATTTCATTTTGCATCCTGAAAGATTATATTCAGTTTTTCTGGATGATTCTTAGTTGAAGTCCTAGTTTCTATGCCTTCTAGAATATCATATTCTAGACTTTCTGATCATGTAAAGTAGAATTTGATAAATCTTATATTATTCTGATTATGTTTCCACCATATTTAAGGTTTTTTTTTTCTTTTTTGGTGGCTTGTAATATTTTTCCTTAACCTAGTCAGGGAGTTTTTCTTTTGGTATCTCTTTCAGGAAAAGTTTGGTAAATTTATTTCAATTTCTATTTTAAACATTAGTTCCAGAATATCTGACCAATTTTCCCTGATAAATTCTTGGCAAATGATGTCTAAACTCTTTTTTTTTTTTTAATTATGGTTTTCAGGTAGTCCAAAAATTCTTAGATTATCTCATCTGGATTTATTTTCCAGGTCAGTTGTTTTATTATAATGGGATAGTTCACATTTTCTTCCATTTTTTTTTATTCTTTTAACTTTGATTGTCTCTTGATGTCTCATGAAGTTATTAGCTTCCATTTGCCCAATTCTAATTTTAAGACATTCTTTTTGTCAGTAAGCCTTTGTATCTCCTTTTTTCCTTTGGCAAATTCTACTTTTTAAAACATTCTTTTTCTTAGGAAAAATTTGTGCCTCTTTTTCCATATTGCCAATTCTGCCTTTTAATAGTTCTTTTAGTTCCATTTTTAAGAGTTCTTCAGAGTGAATTTTTAAAAATCTCTTTTGCCAATTAATCTATTCTGTTTTTTTTAAGGCATTCATTTCTTCAGTATTTTATGTCTCTAACGAACTTTTAAAACTTTTTTTTCACAATTTTCTAACATTCTTTACTTTTTCCCAATTTTTCTTCTACTTCTTTTATTTGATTGTTAAAATCTTTTTTGAGCTCTTCCATTAATTCTTTTCAGGGTTGAGACCAATTCATAATTTTATTGAAATGTTTAGATGCAGCAGTATTGACTTTGTTGTCTTCTTCCGAGTTTGTGTTTTGGTTTTCCCTGTCAACAAAATTACTTTCTATGTTGAGTTTCTTTTTCCACCATTTTCTTTTCATTTTCCAGACTTTTTCTTTTTCCTTTTAATTAAAAAAAAACCTGTTAAAGTTGGGTTCAGTAACTGTGGTGAAAGGAGCACTGTTCTAAGCTTCAAGTTCTTTATACAACTGCTTTCAGAGCTAGCTAGCTAGCTGAGTTCTTCAAAGGTGATATGATATAATGAAAGGTATGTTTAACACTCTCCTAGCCTCCATTCTTGTCTGTGAGCAAAAAGAACCATTCTATCCACCTTAGAGCTGTGAACAGGATTCCCTACTTCCCTTGGGCCTAAAGTACTTGTGTGTACTACTTCTCACCCTGAGACCACATCTCAAGTCTATGATCTGGATCTGGGTATAAGCAATGCAACAAGAGTCTTGTACTCAGAGTCAGTAAAGGGACTCCTACAATATTAGGAGTTGGGAAGCTGTCTGACCCTCATCACTATCTGTGTATAAAAGATCTGGGCAGCTGTCTGACCCTCATCACTATCTGTGTATAAAAGGTCTAGAAACCTTTGCTGTTGATTCAGGTATCCCCCAAGGCCTGTTGCCTCATTTGGGCAATCACTGATGTGCTGTTTTATACTCCACTTCTACCTTTGTGTAAAGATTTTTGGTTTTCTAAGTTGTTTCAGGTTGAAATTTTATTTTACCCTGAATTTTTGTGAGTTTTGCTCAGAATATATTTTGAGGCATTGTAGCAGTTTTTTGGAGGGTAATTTGGTAGAAATTAGGTGGGTTTCTGAACCTTCTCCACCATCTTGGCCCTACCCCCTCCTCTGATGTGCACAGTAGGTTCTAATCAAAGTAGATGATTATTACCCAATCCCATTCTGACCTCTCAGCTCTGTGAATTTTTTTATATTGTTTAATACCTAGAATACCTCTACATCTCTGCCTCATGAAGTTCTCATCTTCCTTTGAAGTTCATCTTACATTACATTTCTTTCTGATGCCTTTCCTGATTTATTGAGCTAAAAATGTTCTTTTTCCTTAAAATGGAGTCAAAGAGGTGACACAGTGTATATAGTGCTAATCTGGGAATCAGGAACACTTGAGCTCAAATATTTCCTCTAATACTTAATAACTGTGTGATACTGGGCATGTCACATAGCCTTCCCTACCCTAAGCTTATTTAGCTACAAAATAAGTATAACAATATAAATGAGAAAACAGTATAAAATATTTTAAAACCTTAAAGTACTATATAAATGCTTACTATTATCAAATTTGACTAGAGTATTTTAATTATTTCATCTCTGAGTTAATATTGATTATAATAGTTATTTCATTTATGTTTGTGATATTTATTTTTCCTATTTATATCCTGTTCATATCATAGTAGATGTCAATTCCTTGAAAAGGGAAACTATAATTTTTTTAAATTGTTCCTATTCCCATTTGTAACTCAGTACCTAAAAATTATAAGCAATAACAATAAGTGCTTAATGAATTAAATTGATCTTTATATTATTAACCATACTTTCTCAATGACCTTTAGAGAATTCAGACACCATCAAAGGTTCAGAATATCCAAATTGCCATTAGTTAATGCCAAATTTCTGGTGACACAGAGTCTTTCTGGATAAAATATACTGGCTTACTAATCTCTCTTCACAAACCTTATTTATGATTAAAAATTATAAACTAAAATATGATTTAATGGGGAAAACAGTAGAATCAAAATTAAGAGGCCCGGAAGAATTTTTATACTACTCTGAATTATCTATATCTCCTTAGGCAGATCACTTCCTGCTACTGGCTTAAGTGTACTCATCTGTAATACCAGATGGTTTGGGTTTTGCCCAGATATGCATTGGAAAGAACTGATATTGCCACAGCAGGAGAAGCAAGTAGACCAATGTGATGGTCTAGGAAAACCCTTGGATTTAAGGACTAAGATTGGCAAGGTTCCAGTCTTGACATTGCTAATTACTTCCTATCTGACTTCAGCAAATCACTTATTCTTCTTGGAATTCATTTTTCTAACCTATATAATAAGATGATTGGCATTCTGAAAACACCAGATATTAGGATGAAATTAACAGCGATCCTAGTGATGTCCCTTACATTTTGAGCCTTCCTATAACTTTTCATCTGGACACTTATTGAATTATTTTATTCATATGGCTATAGAAAAAAATGCATTATATGAAAATATATATACAACCAATGTATCCTAGCTTTCTTCATTAGGGGGAAAAGGTGGATGGGAATAAAAAAGTAAAAAAAAATTATTTGGTGTTTTTGAATAGGAGTTTTTGAAAAGTAGAGTTCATAATAATCAAGAAAGAAAGGAAGGAAGGAAGGAAGGAAGGAAGGAAGGAAGGAAGGAAGGAAGGAAGGAAGGAAGGAAGGAAGGAAGGAAGGAAGGAAGGAAGGAAGAAAAGAACACTGACAAATCATTTAAAATTACAACACCTTCCTGATAAGCATGGTGGTCAGCTAAACGTGGCTTACTCACTCTCCCCAACATACACCGACAAGGATCACCCCTAAAGACCTTAAGAATCTTTATCAGAGGAGCAGAGGAGCTGTAAAGTGGGGCACAGCAGTGAAGGTGCATGGGATAGGGGCTTAACCAGCCTGTAAGAGGGTGAAAGGGCTTCCACCCAAACACTAGAGGATAAAACCTCCCCCACCCCCACCTACAGGGCCAGATCCAGGGCCAGCGCACACCAACACAAACAAGGGCATCTCTGAAGCGAGGAGAGGGCACTTCTGCACCCTTGGGAACTGACAAGGACACCAGGGGATCCCCTCCTGAAGGCAGCTAGGGAGAAAACCCCAACACGTGAGAGAGTGCAGACCTCAGGTGCCCAGAGCCAACACGCCCACCGGAGCCAGGAACTGAGCCAGGAGTGCCTCTGGAATGAACAGGTATCATTTTTGGGTCCTTGGGGATTGACTAGGACTGCAGGGGACCCACCCCTGAAAGCAGCTCAACTGGAAAACCAGGAGGGCAAGAGAGCACAGACACTGAGTGCCCCCTGGAGGGAGGCACCAAGAAAAGCCACAAAGGACTGCAGAGAAACTCTATACACAAAAAACCTGCCTAGCAGACTCTGATTTCTGACTAAAGAGGGAACTGAAAACATCCAGAAAAAAATGGCTAAATGTACACAGAAGCCTCAAAATCCCTCCAGGATTTCAAAAAAGAAAGCTGCCACCCTTGAAAATTTTTATGGAGGAAAAACCCAGGCTATAGAAGAAATACTGGATGAAACTCAAACAAAGGCAAAATTGAAAAAAATTGTCCACAAGCCCTGGAAGAGTCTCAAATGGAGCTTATCATCAGAAAGATGGAAGCTCTTTGGAAAAAGAAGTGAGAAATGGTTCAAAAAGAAAATCTACAAATTATATTAGAGAACCAAAAAATTACAGCTGAATGCCAAAAGATTAAAACAGAAAACCAGGCCTTAAGGACCAGAATTGAGCAACTGGAAACCAATGATCTTGCAAAACAGCAAGAATTAATAAAGCAAAGTCAAAAGCCTGATACAATAGAAGAAAGCATAAACTATCTCACTGATAAGGTGACAGATCTGAAAAACAGAGGAAGGAGAGACAATTTAAGAATCATTGGTCTACCTGAAAAGCCAGAAATAAATAGGAACATTGACATCATACTACAAGAGATCATCCAAGAAAACTGCCCTGAAATTCTTGAACAAGGGGGCAAAATTAACATTGAAAGAGTTCATATAACACCCTCTACACTAACCCCCCAAAAAACAACTCCCAGAAATGTAATTGCTAAATTCCAGAACTTTCAAGCTAAGGAGAGAATCCTGCAAGAAGCCAAAAAGAAACAATTCGGATGCAAAGGAGCACCAATCAGGATCACACAAGACCTGGAAGCTTCCTCACTGAAGGACCACAAGGCCTGGAACACGATATTCAGAAAGGCAAGAGAACTGGGTCTTCAACCAAGAATTACCTATCCATCAAAACTGACTATATACTTCCAGGGGAAAGTATGGGCATTCAACAAAATAGAAGATTTCCAAGTATTTGTAAGGAAAAGACCAGAACTAAGTGGAAAGTTTGACATCCAAACATAAAGATCAAGAGAAACATGAAAAGGTAATTATGAAAGAAAGGGAAAGGAGA
The DNA here is from genome assembly GCF_027887165.1 of Monodelphis domestica. NCBI lineage: Eukaryota > Metazoa > Chordata > Mammalia > Didelphimorphia > Didelphidae > Monodelphis > Monodelphis domestica. Next base: position 357,302,801 of record NC_077227.1, on the reverse strand, counting down.
AAAATGTTTCTTTTTTCTCTTTTTTTTATTTTTTTTATTCAAACTCTTCCTTAAGGGCTACAATTAGATCAAATTATATATATTAATATATGGGGAAAATTTTATTTGTAACCCTTAAAAATATTTTCATTATTATAGTAAATAGAAGAATCATTCATAAGAAAATATTGGGGCATTAAAGGCTATAAAATGATAAGGGGAAAAGGGTTAGGGGGATCAACAGTACTAAGAGATATTAAAAAAAAAATAAAATAAAAAGAATAATTTTTGTCACACAAAGACACACATGGGAAGGGGAGGGTAAGAATACTCTTATAAGAGGCAGAGGGAGAGGTTGCTAATAGGTGATATCCAAATATTACTCTCAATGAAATCAATTATGAGAGGGGAGAACATCTAGACCCATTGGGATCTTAAAGTCTACCTTATCCTACAGGGTAAGGAAGAAGGGGAAACTGAGGGGGTTAGAGGAGAGGGAATTCAGAAAATAAAAAGGGAGGGAAGGAGAGGGAGGAAGGTACTTAATAAACCCAAACAACAAGAAGGGGACAAAAAAGGGAGGGTCCAGAAAGGGAAGCATATCAAGGGAAGGGAATAGGTGGACTGACTAAAAGTAAACCACTGGACTAAAAGGATGTAGCACAAGAAGAAATGTCAGAACTAAGAGAGGATATCAAAATGCTAGGGAATTCAAAAGTGACAATCATAACTTTGAACGTGAATAGGATGAACTCACCCATAAAATGTAGACAAATAGGAGAGTAGCTTAGAATCCAAAATTCTACCATATGCTGTCTACAAGAGACACACATGAGGCAAGTAGATACTCACAAGGTCAGAATTAAAAGGTGGGGGAAGACCTATTGGGCCTCAACTGACAGAAAGGAGGCAGGAGTTGCAATCATGATATCTCACAAAGCCAAAGTAAAAATAGATCTGATTAAAAGTGATAGGGAAGGTAAATACATCCTGATAAAAGGAAGCATAGATAATGAGGAAATATCACTAATCAACATGTATGCACCAAATGGTATAGCACCAAAATTTCTAATGGAGAAACTAGTAGAATTGAAGGAGGAAATAGATAGTAAAACCATACTAGTGGGAGACCTGAACCTACCACTATGAAATTTAGATGAATCAAATCAAAAAATAAATAAGAAAGAGGTAAAAGAGGTGAATGAAATCTTAGAAAAATTAGAATTAGTAGATATATGGAGAAAAATAAATAGGGACAAAAAGGAATACACCTTCTTTTCAGCAACACATGGTACATTCACAAAGATTGACCATGTACTAGGTCATAAAAACATGGCATACAACTGCAGAAAAAAGAAATAATAAATGCAAACTTTTCAGATCATAAGGCAATAAAAATAATGATCAGTAAGGATACAAGGAGAGCTAAGTCAAAAACTAATTGGAATTAAATAATGTGATTCTCCAAAATCGACTAGTCAGAGAACAAATCATAGAAACAATTAATAATTTCATTGAAGAAAATGATAATGATGAGACATCCTTTCAAACTCTATGGGATGCAGCCAAAGCAGTACTCAGGGGAAAATTTATATCCTTGAGTTCATATATTAACAAATTAGGGAGGGCAGAGATCAATGAATTGGACATGCAAATCAATAAACTTGAAAGCGAACAAATTAAAAATCCCCAAAAGAAAACCAAATTAGAGATCTTAAAATTAAGGGAGAAATTAATAAAACCAAAAGTGATAGAACTGTTGAACTAATAAATAAGACTAGAATCTGGTATTTTGGAAAAAAAAAACAAACAAAATAGACAAAATACTGGTCAATCTAATAAAAAAGAGGAAAGAAGAAAATCAAAATAACAGTATTAGGAATAGAAAGGGAGAACTCACCTCCAATGAAGAGGAAATTAAGGCAATCATTAAAAACGATTTTTCCCAATTACATGGCAATAAATATGATGATCTAAGTGACATGGATGAATATCTATAAAAATATAAATTGCCTAGATTAAAAGAATAAGAAATAGAATTCTTAATTCTATTTATATATAATAAACCCATATCAGAAAAAGAAATTGAACAGGCCATCAAAGAACTCCCAAAGGAAAAATCCCCAGGGCCTGATGGATTCACAAGTGAATTCTATCAAACATTCAAAGAACAGCTAATCCCAATACTCTACAAACTATTGGGCATAATAAGCAAAGAGGGAGTTCTACCAAATTCATTCTACAACACAAATATGGTACTGATTCCAAAGCCAGGCAGTCCACAAACAGAAAAACAAAACTACAGAACAATCTCCTTAATGAACATAGATGCAAAAATCTTAAACAAGATACTAGCAAAAAGACTTCAGCAAGTCATCACAAGGGTTATTCACTTTGATCAGGTAGGATTTATACCAGGAATGAAAGGATGGTTCAAAATCAGGAAAACCATCCACATAATTGACCATATCAACAAGCAAACCAACAAAAATCACATGATTGTCTCAATAGACATAGAAAAAGTCTTTGACAAAATACAATACCCATTCCTATCAAAAACACTAGAAAGTATAGGAATACAAGGATCCTTCCTAAAAATAATAAGCAGTATCTATCTAAAAACATCAGCCAACATCATTTGCAATGGGGATAAACTAGATGCATTCCCAATAATATTGGGAGTGAAACAAGGATGCCCCTTATCACCTTTATTATTCAACATTGTACTAGAAACACTAGCAGTAGCAATTAGAAAAGAAAAAGAAATTGAGGGTATTAAAATTGGCAATGAGGAGACCAAGCTATCACTCTTTGCAGATGACATGATGGTCTACTTAACAAATTCTAGAGAATCAACCAAGAAGGTAGTGGAAATAATCAACAATTTTAGCAAAGTTGCAGGATACAAAATAAACCCACACAAGTCATCAGCATTTCTATATATCTCTAACACAAGTCAGCAGCAGGAATTAGAAAGAGAAATTCCATTCAAAATTACCTTAGACAATATAAAATACTTAGGAATCTATTTGCCAAGACAAACAAGGTAACTATATGAATACAACTACAAAACACTCTCCACACAACTAAAACTAGATTTGAGTCATTGGAAAAACATTAACTGCTCATGGGCAGGATGAGACAATATAATAAAAATGACCATCCTACTCAAACTTATCTACCTGTTTAGTGCCATATCCATTGCACTTCCAAAAAACTTTTTTACTGAACTAAAAAAAAAAAAAAACTATAACAAAGTTCATTTGCAAGATCAAATGATTAAGGATATCCAGGGAAATAATTAAAAAAAAATGCAAAGGAAGGTAGCCTTGAAGTCCCAGATCTCAAACTATATTATAAAGCAGTGGTCATCAAAACAATTTGGTACTGGCTAAAAGACAGAAAGGAGGATCAGTGGAATAGACTTGGGGTAAGTGACCTTAGCAATACAGGCTATGACAAACCCAAAGACACCAGTTTTGGGGACAAAAATACACTATTTAATAAAAACTGCTGGGAAAACTGGAAGACAGTGTGGGAGAGATTAAGTTTGGATCAACACCTCACACCCTACACCAAGATAAACTCAGAATGGGTGAATGACTTGAACATAACAATGGAAACTATAAGTAAATTAGGTGAACACAGAATAGTATACATGTCAGACCTTTGGGAAGGGAAAGGTTTCAAAACCAAGCAAGACTTAGAAAGAGTCACAAAATGTAAAGTAAATAATTTTGACTACATCAAATTAGAAAGGTTTTGTACAAACAAAACCAATTTAACTAAAATAAGAAGGGAAGCAACAAATTGGGAAACAATCTTTATAACACAAACCTCTGACAAAGGTCTAATTACTCAAATTTATAAAGAGCTAAACCAGTTGTACCAAAAAATCAAGCCATACTCCAATTGAAAAATGGGCATGGGACATGAATAGGCAGTTCTCAGCCAAAGAAATCAAAACTATTAATAAGAACATGAAAATGTGTTCTAACTCTCTTATAATCAGAGAGATGCAAATCAAAACAACTCTGAGGTATCACCTCACACCTAGCTGATTGTTCAACATGACAGCAAAGGAAAGTAATGAATGTTGGAGGGGATGTGGCAAAGTTGGGACATTAATTCATTGCTGGTGGAGTTGTGAATTGATCCAACCATTTTGGAGGGCAATTTGGAACTCTGCCAGGACTCTAAAAGACTGTCTTTTGTTTGATCCAGCCATAGCACTGCTGGGTTTGTACCCCAAAGAGATAATAAGGAAATAGACTTGTACAAGAATATTCATAGCTGAGCTCTTTGTGGTGGCAAAAAAAAACTGTAAAATGAGGGGATGCCATTCAATTGGGGAATGGCTGTACAAATTGTGGTATATGTTGGTGATGGAATACTATTGTGCTAAAAGAATAATAAAGTGGAGGAATTCTGTTTAGAGAATATGATTGAGGAGAGACTCTAAATGAACACCTTAATGCAAATACTAACAACATGGACATGGGTTCAGATCAGGGATACATGTGACACCCAGTGGAATTGCGTGTCGGCTATGGGAGGGGTGGCGGGAGTGGGGAGAGGAAAAGAAAAAGATCTTTGTTTCTAATAAAAATAAATAAAATGACAACAACAAAGAGAGAGAGAGAGAGAGAGAGAGAGAGAGAGAGAGAGAGAGAAAGAGAGAAAGAGAGAGAGAGAGAGAGAGAGAGAGAGAGAAAGAGAGAAAGAGAGAAAGAGAGAGAGAGAGAGAGAAGAGAGAGAGAGAGAGAGAGAGAGAGAGAGAGAGAGAGAGAGAGAGAGAGAGAGAGAGAGAGAGAGAGAGAGAGCGCAAAAGAAAATACAAAATGGGACCTAGACAAGAAAAGTAGCACTGTAGCTAAGAATTTTTATTCCTTAGGCAAGTGGTATGACTTCATCCTCAAACACTGTCTACTGGGCTGGGTTGTGGCAAGCAGGAGAGAGCACCTGTGCTGGGATTATCATCTAATTAGTTTCATTTTCTGCCTTAACTTATTTTTTAACCTCAGTTGTTTCTAACAACTAAAGCACTGCCATAGTACCAACAACCTCTAAATTATGGCACATCCAGAAAAAACAGATTTTTCTTCCTAATTTTATTTTAATTTTAATTAATATTTTGTTACATTAAAATACCCAGTTATCTCTCTCTCTCTCTCTCTCTCTCTCTCTCTCTCTCTCTCTCTCTCTCTCTCTCTCTCTCTCTCTCTCTCTCTCTCTCTCTCTCTCTTTCTCTCTCTCTCTCTCTCTCTCTCTCTCTCTCTCTCCCCCCCCCATTAGGGAAGGCATCATTTGACTAAAAGATATATATATAGATATAGATATAGATATATACATATGTATAAAATTAGGTTTTTCTCCTATTTGTCAGTTTTTCTCTGGAGATGAATATATATATATATATGTCATTATTCAAATATTTCTATTGCTATATATAACTTAATCTTGTTTTTTTCTCCTTTTATCCTTCCTAATTTCATGTGCATCTTTCTATGTTTTTTTCCAAAATTAAACTTTTCATCATTTTGTACTATACAATAGTATTCCATTATAACCATATGCCAACTAACACTAATTTTTTAACATTCAGCCAATTTTCTAGTCAATTTATCACATACCTGATTATAGTTCATTAAATAGAGCATGAGAATAACTAAATTTTCCCATTATTTCTCATTGTTTTCATCATATCATAGAGATCCATTGGATCTCTCTCTGTTATTGAGGTTTTTCATGTAGCCAAGAGATTTGTAGTTCCAAAATAATAGATATCAATTAGCATTGATGAGGAAGAAGGTAGATGAACATCAGAGTTTGGTCAGATGAAAATACCTTAATCTAAATATAATTCATCTCTGATCTGGACATTGATATCCTCCCCCCTTTCCCCTTTATGTGTATTTTTAGTCTCTTCAAAAGTTATTGATCAAAAATGTTTGTGGCTTATCATAAAATCATAAACTTATTTATTTTTCATTTAAAAATTTTTGTTGATAGAACTATCTCAGCCCACACCACAAAAGGCATCATCCAGGAGACAGACATTCATACAAATAAAGTCTTTTTATATTTCCACCTTTCAGTCCATTCTCTGGGTGTAACATTCACAATTTATTCTTCTAATATGAATTCTGTAGCTACATATGATGTGCTTGTTTCTACTCATTTCACTCTTCATTATCCTTTCCAATTTTTTTCCAAATCCTTTTTTTTAAAAACCCTTACCTTCCAACTTAGAGTTTTAAGGGCTAGGCCATGGGGGTTAAGCGACTTTCCCAAAGTCACACAGCTAGGAAGTGTCTGAAGCAAAATTGTAAAACAGACCCCTCATGTCTAGGCCTTGTTCTCAATCCACTGGGCCACCACCTACCCCCATGTTCATTATTTTTTATCACATAATAGTATTCCATCACACTTATATACCACAATTTGTTTATCCATTCCCTAATTGATGAACATCCTCTCAATTTCTAATTCTTAGCCACCACAAAGAGAGATTCCATAAATATTTTGGAGCATATAGGTTCTTTTCCTTTTTTCCCTGATATCCTTGGGAAAGAGACCCAGCAATTCGGTCTAAGGGAAAGTTTTATAACTTTCTGGGCTCAGTCATGTATTTTTTCAAACTGGAAAATTAACTCTAATAGGCCTGAAGGAAACTGTAGAATGGCTAAAAATAGTCCTGAGAAGACAGACAAGAAAACCAAATCATGAGGTATTGACTTTTAGGAGGACAGAAGAACCCACTTTTAGCCTCATTTTGCTTCAATTCTTAGGTCATGAGCTTCAAGATGAGGAAAACACAATGGAGAGACACATAAGCTTTTTTTTTATCCTGCAAGAGAGAGCAGAAAAAAAGGCCAACAAATATAAATTTCTAGCACCTGTTTGCTGCTTGTGTTTGAATCTCTACTCAAGCTGCATTGACAATTCTGAGCTCAAGAAGGGTAAAAACTGAGAAAGATTAGCAAAGACGAGAAATAGAAGTATTTTGGTTATTGGCAGCTATTTTTTGATCTGCCAAATGGCTTCCCTCAAGGAGAAAAGATGATGAGCATGTGATGAGGGAGGTTTCCTGATGTCATCCAGTTCTGTGCCTTTCTATATTTTTATGACATTTTCCCATTTTTCTACACCTCTCATAATGTGCTCCTCACACCCAATTTCAAATTGCATACATTAGGTTTATAGGAAATGAGCATCTTAAAGGGGAAATGGGAATTCTTGTTAGAATTCAAATCACACAGTCTTAGCCTCATCAAACTGACATTTTTAAGTGGCTATGCATGCCTCATTTTTTCCAACTAGAGTAAAAATAAAATATTCACCTAAACACAAGAGATTCACAGAATCCTAAGACTATGGGCTATGATTCAGATCAATAAAGAGTGTAAACAAGTACACAGTAGATTTGGAGTCTGGTTTCTATTAGAGTCTTGGGCTTGGTTCTGCCAATTATTAAGCAAAACATGCAATTTCTATGAGCTTCTGTTTTCTCACCTGAAGTGAAAGAAGGATAATAATGGTTACACTATCTTCCTCAGGGATCAGTAGGTCTATAGTTTGTTCCTGCTGACTTTGCATTATTTTATACATTGTTGTTGGGTAGAAAACACTTTGTAAACTGGTAAAGCACTATGAGGACATGAAGTAACATCATTTTTATTTTTTGTGATTACAGTGGTGTAAGGAACTTCCTAGGAGGAAAATGATTCTAGCTATGCCTTGTAACCTAAAATCTTAGAATGTTGCTTAGGGCATGAACAATAATAATTTAATTAATTCATTAATAATAATGTTTTAACTATTAACATCATAAGAATTTGTTGTTAAAGACCTACTTTGTGTAAAACACCATGCTAATCACTTTACAAATATTATTTTATTTGATCTTCAAAACAACCCTGTGAGGTAGGTACATTATTAACTCTGTTTTATAGTTGAGGAAACAGACCTACAGCTTGAGTTACTGCCCAGGGTCATATAGCTAGTAAATAGTTGAGACTAGACTTGAGCTCCAATCTTTCTGACTCCATGTCCAGCACTCTATGCACTGTGTCATGTGGCTACATTATCATCATCTAGTATTTTTACAGTACTTTATTTACAAAATGTTTTACATATGTAATTTCATTCAGCTCTATGTGGCAGATGCTTTTATTATCTCCATTTTATCAATAAAGAAACAGGCACAAAAATATAAACATAATGTATAATGATGAACTGTGAATGAATTAGCTATTATCAGCAATGCAAGGATCTAGGAGAACTCCAAGGGACTTGTGATGGAAAAGGTTGTCCACTACTACAGAAAAATCTAATGGAGTAAGAATGCAGAAAGAAGCATATCATTCTTCACTTTATTTCCTCCATGAATTTTTCTTTAGAGTGATATGCATCTTCCCTCACAACATGATGGACATGGAAATATGTATTGGATGATAACACATGTGTAACCTATATCATATTATATACCATCTTGGGGAAGAGGATAGATTGGAAGGAGGGAGAGAGAAAATGGATTGCAAAATGTCAAAAATGATTAAAATTTTATCAACATGTAAAACAAATAATATAAATGTATATAAATATATAAATGACCTGCCTGGGACCTCACAACTAATAGGTTTTTGAGGCAGGGTCTGAATTTGGATCTTCTTGAAACAAGGTATATATAATGCACTATGAATGTATTAGTCCTTTCAGGTTTGCAAAGTACCTTATATCTCATTTGCTCTTGAGGATCATATTTGTATTGTATAGATAGATTTGCAATCTACTTGTTTTTTTTTAAATTTAGAATTCCTCACTAATAATTCTAGCCACTTAATCATTTCTCTTGAAGCATCTTATAGATGCTAAATTTTTATAGCCCATAGTTTTTACACAATTTTCATCATTTCATTGTCCACATCAATCAATAAACCTGGGATCTTAAAAAATAATCTTTCTGTAACCTCTGGTAGTCATTGCCTACACTTGACCTGCAATAATAAAAACCTCTTTTTCAATAAGTATATATACATGAACAATTATTTTCTTGACATATTGTTGGTAGATTTCATGTTGACATAACCCATGAGCACTTTTGGATTTCACCTCTTTTAATCTAGTTTGGATTCCACAGTGGAGATAACACATCTTCATTTATATTTGACAAGCTCAATTGCATAAAGTTTTTGTCAGCCTTTATTTTTATTTTTGAAGGGACAACTATTAATTCTAAAAATAATCATGTTTTTTTGGACTCTGGAAATAGTAATTTTTATTTTTGGTGTTTATTGAATATCTTTTTTGGTGTTTGGATTATAGTATTATTATTACTCCATCATAGATATCAATAGAGGTTCTCATGGTATAATATAATGAGCTGTTAACTGGGAATAGGATATCTATATTCAGTTCTAACAAACAATATTTACTGATTGTGTGCTCCAGGATAAATTATCTAACCATCCTGACTTTGGTATTGTCACCTGTAAAATCAGGGAGTAATACTGCTTCTATTATGTACCTCACCTAGTTTTTGTGAGAAAGATACAGGCTTGCTAATTGGTTGTTTACATTAATCCATCTTTCTCTTTAGGAGAGCTAGATGTCACAATAGATAAAGTGATGGACCTAAAATCAGAATGAATCATCTCGAGTTGAAATGTGACCTCAGATTCTTACTATGTGACCCTGGCCAAGTTACTTGACCCTGTCTGCCTCAGTGTCCTTACTGGACACTGGAGGTGTGGAGAGAAATTGCAAATTACTCTAGTGTTTTTTACAAGAAAACCCCAAATGGAGAAACAAAGAGTCAGATAAAACTGAACAACAATCTTTCTCTTTAAAATACACAGATAGGCTTGTTAGGTTTTTTTACAAAATATTTTATGTAGTCAGTGTTAAGAATAAAACACATTCAATTGGGAAATGACTGAACAAATTATGGTATCTTTTGGTGATGGAATACTATTGGTGCTCAAAGAAATAATGAACTGGAGGAATTCTTTGTGAACTGAAACGACCTCCAGGAATTGATGCAGAGTGAAAGGAGTAGAACCAGGAGAACATTATACACAGAGATGGATACACTGTGGTACAATCGAACGTAATGGACTTCTCTACTAGCAGCAATGCAATGATCCAGAACAATTGTGAGGGACTCATGAGAAAGAACACTATCCACACCCAGAGGAAGAACTGTGGGAATAGAAACAGAGAAGAAAAACCACTGCTTGATCACAAGGGTTGATGGGGATATGATTGGGGATGTAGACTCTAAATGATCACACTAGTGCAAATATTAATGATATAGAAATGGGTCTTAGTCAATGACACATGTAAAACCCAAAGGAGTGGCACATCAGATATGGGAGCGGGATTAGGGAAGGGAAGGGAAAGAACGTGACTTTTGTAACCATGGAAAAATATTCTAAATTGATTAAATAAAATTTTCAAAAAAAAGCATTTATTATCATTTACTTACTGTAATGTATAATAACCTAAGTTATGCATATTGTCTTAAAAGTCTTAGTTGCAGCTTTAAAGTTTTACTTAGACACTTAAGATGGATAATAAAATGGGCTAGAACTGAATGGATTGATTTGAAAAGGTGAGACATTTTAAAAGTTGTAGATGAAAACAAACAGAACAATCTCACATGCAAGATGCTTACATTTTAATTGTACATGAGAGGAGGCATAAAACATGATGATATATATGCCCTGAAAAAGTAGGAAGAGAATGGCTATTTAGCAAGAATGGAAGAACACGGATAACTCAAGTTCAGTATTGGTACTTGTAAAAAGATAAAAGAACCAATCAAGGCCTCCAGTATATACTATAGTTCTCCTATGGGGTATGTATAAAAATATGTGGACAAAAATCATATAAGACGAAGATGCAAGGGCAGTTGGGGAGAGGACCCACCAGGAGGAAATTCAGATCCATTGATCAAAAGTATCATTATTAAGATGAAGTTTAATTTATCTCTCTCCAAAAGATGGGAGAGGAATAAGAAATTTTTAAAAACACATTTCTATGTGCTTCACAGCAAAATGTATCTAGATTTCACTCTGTTAGAAGTATCCTATAGTCAGGTGGAGAAATATACTTAAAAGGAGAAGATTCAGGTTCAAATTTTGGTAGGATCTTGAGTAAATCAAATAAACTCTTTAAGGCCAATTTTCCTCATTTATAACAATAGGGATGGTAAATTTTGCACTATTGACTTCACAGAATTTTTTTGAGGAAGGCAATTTTTGAAACTTAAAAAATTTCAGAAATGTGAACTACAAATGTAAGTTTTTATCCAGATCAGGTAGATATCAGAAGTCTAAAATAAGTGGAAAATCAACATTGTATCCTAAACCCTATGGTGTGGCTATGTGGTACAGTGGATAAGAGCACCATGCTTGAGTCAGAAGACCTGATTTGAAATCCTGCCTGAGATAGACACTAGCTGGGTAACAAAGAGTAAGGCACTTAATTATAGTTGCCTCAGTTTCTTCATCTGTAAAATGAGCTGGAGAAAGAAATGGCAAACTACTCTAATCTCTCTGCCAAAAAATCTCCAACTGGGGTTACAAAGAGCCAAACATAATTAAAACAATTGAACAACAACAAATTCCAAGCCCCAAATCAAATTGTTAAACTTAAGTTCCCTGAAAGAGGAACAAACTGTAAACCAGAAAGATGTCATAGGTTAGTAAGAAAGAACAGTGTGGGGGGAGTCATATGTTGAAAATGATGGAGTCTATTAGCCTCTCATTTCCAGTGACTGAAAGAACTATTAAAATTATCCATACATATAAAAAGAATAAGTGGAATAAGCCTGACAGAAAATTATAATTCCTTCCCTTCCTTGGTTTTATTCTTGTTATCGGTCATTAGACTTTCATTTCTCCAGAACCAGCCTAATGAAAAACATCGATAAATAAGATCTGTGGGAAGTGACAGAATTTTGTTACCAGTGAACAGACATTACTTTTCCTTTGTTTATGTGGTGGTACTGGTGCTGATACATTGTGTGTGTGTGTGTGTGTACAGGTGTGCATGTATGTTTCACACTTTGTAAGTTGATACACATTTTGTATACTGTACATATGGAATTAGTTAGAAGTACTGGTAATTAAAGATAAAAAATTCAGGTTGGAATTTTTTTTTCTTCTTGATATTTTTAATGATATATTATTTTAACCAAAAGTTAGAACCCACCTTTGTGACTTTGTTCATGCCTTTCCCACTCCCTTCTGCAAATCCACATCCCTCTTACCCTTTCAAATGTGTAATTTTGCATTTCTGTGGGATCACCCAGAAGCACTAGAAGAAGGCTGTGTACCCAGTCATTGCCTAGCAAAAGCTCACCCACACATCAACACAGAACTGAAAATCAGCTCTGAGACTACAGTGATGCAATCCATTTCAATATTAGTACTTTCTTGTGGTCCTAACAACAGCTAATATTTTAAAACAAATTTTAAAGTCGCCGAAGCACTTTGTGTACATTACCTCATTTAGTTGGTATCATAACACTATGGGGTAGATAATTCAGTTGCAGGTGAAGAAACTAAGAAGGGAACAGATTAAGTCATTTGTCCATTATCATACAGCTACTAAGTGTCTGCAGCAGGAATGGTAAACCGGTCAATTTGACACTAGATGCAGTCTTCCGTTTCAGGGCTGCTTCCCAATTTAGCATAGCCACGATACTTGCTTGCACCCACATTTCACAGTTAATACGGCAAAAGAGCAGCAAATGTACACAATGAAGCTCTCATGTGTCTCCTCAGTAAATACAGGTCTCCTGATCCCAAAAATATTTGGTACAACAAATACTTAAGTATTTATTATGGGTCTAGTGCAAGGTGTAGGTACATATTATCAGGGTAGGGTAGGAGGAATACCAATAAAAAGTTCCTGTCCTTATGGAGGCTGTAATGCTTTGGGCAAATTCTATTCACAAACATAATAATCAGAAATTGGAGAACAATGCAAGACTACTTACATAACAAAATGTGAATGTACTTTGTCTATTACACACACATTCATATGTATGTATGTATATATGTACACATATGTACATGATATATGACTATACATAATATACATGCATACATATATACATATCTGCATTGTGTGAATATATATATATATAAAAGGAAGGAGGGAGGGAGGAAGGAGCAGAAGGAGAGACAGAAGAGAGGAGGTGAAAGACAGACAGACAGACAGAGGGAAAGAGAGAAAGAGAGGAAGAGAGGCACAGGAAGAGAAAGAGACAGAAAGAAATACAGAGAGAGAGAGAGGGAGAGAGAAAGAGAGAAGGAGAGAGAGGGAGGGAGAGAGAGAGGGAGGGAGACACAGGAAGAGAAAGGGACAGAGAGAAATACAGAGACAGGGAGAGAGAGAGAGAGAGAGAAAGAGAGAGAGAGAGAGGGAGGGAGGGAGGGAGGGAGAGAGAGAATTGCTTGCCCAGTCAAATAGCAGGAATATGACCAGATAAAATTCCTGTGACAGAGAAAAAGAATGTATTTTGTATAAAAATCAGGTTTTCTAGTTGGGTTTAAAATACAGACATAATGACCATGTGAACTGGAGCAGGGGGGAGTGAATGACTTCCAGTCTAGATGCCCTGTACTGAAATAGCAGTATCTACTGCTTCCCTTTGGAACTGTTTGATAAAGGAACTCATCCTTAATTCCATCTGGATGGATCCCATTGTGCTGAGAGGAAGACTGAATTTTCAAAAGGAAAAGATTGAAAAGTAGTTCTCATCCTGCTCAGCAGTTTCTTAAACTTATTCCCAATACAGGGGGCACTTTATAAGGAGACACCAAATAGGGGAAGAACATTCAAGAAACCCATTATGCTGCTGGCTATGGAAATTTGCCTTGTGTGAGTTTCTTTTTTCCACCTCTTTTCTGACAGTCTTCTACAAACTCACTCTCTGTATTAAAAAAAAAAAAAGAACTCTTGAACGTGTCTGGAGTATCCCCCTGGGTACAACATGCCATCCTTTTTAAAGCACAATGAGCCTGAGAGCCCTTGAGTCATATTAACTGTGAAATTTCATTTCTTTGGCTTCTGGTTGGGAAATCTGAAGCAGGTCTCAGTGAAGGATACCTATTGGGGAATAATTTAGAGTGCTCATATACATACAAAAAAAGTTTAAATGTGCTTTTACAGGATAATGAAAAAGTTGGGGTGAAGAATATAAGCACTGAAAAGCATTTGGAAATGTGCATATCATGAGCAATACAGAACCACAAAATATGAGAACTAAAAAGGAACATCAACAAAAGCACTGATTTTAGACCAACAAAATGAGGTCCCTGACCTTAGGAAGGTCACATTCTCCTGAGGGATATAATATGTATACTTATAAGTTCAAAATTAGGACAGGCAGCACTCCATAGGGATAGAGAACAAAACTTGGAGCAACTGTGTTCAAATCCCACCTCTGACATACTGTCATATAGCCTTTCAGCCTTAGCAAATTCTCTACTTCTGTTAATTGGGGAATATTCATCCGTCACTCTGAATGAGCAAAGGGAGTTACCTCATCAGGAAGTATCCAATAACAATGGAGACTTGGTATCAAGTATCAATGTCACAGAATCTTAGTTCAAAGGATTTGTTTTGTTTTTTAAACATATTGTGTGACCCTGGACAAGTCATTTAACATCTATGGGCTTTGGATCATTTTTTTTAATGGTAAAAGGTGAGGCTAGATAACCTGGAAGGTCCCTTCTAGCTTCAGACCTGCAATGATCTGTTCTTTGGAGAAAATAAACTCAAAACAAGAAAAGATCAGGCAGGACAGACAACAGTAATAACATAGATGGTCTTTTAGGAATGGTTTTCTGTAGGAGGTAAAATCTGAGTTCATCCTTAGAAGAAGCATCTAGGTTGATAGAGCATTGGGCCTAGATTCAAGAAGACCTGAGTTCAGATCCAGTCTTTGACATTTACAAGTTCTGTCACTGGGGAAATCACTTAATAACTGTTTGCCTGAATTTCCTCATCTGTAAAATGGGGATAATAACAGCGCCTACCTCCCATGACTGTTGTGAGGATAAAATGAGATAACACTTAACACAGTGCCTAGCACAAAGTAAATGCTATATATATGGGCATTATTACTGTGGTTATTGTTATTATTATTGACAGTCTTTTTAACAGGTTGGAATGAATTTACAAACTCATTAATTTTGGTCTCTTGATTTGATAGAGGAAAATACTGAGTCCCAGGAAAATAAAGTGATTTTCCCATGGAAACAGTAGTTTGAAAAGAGAAAAACTAGGATTTCTGTCCATTTCTTCAGATTCCTCATGTAATACTCTTTCCACTATATACCTGGCTAAAGACTGTGACTTCCATCCCAGAACAGTCAGAAGATGCCATGAGTACTAAGTCATAGGGCTGGCTGTGGGTTGTGTCCCTGTTAAAATGGCAGCTTTGAGCTCTTGAGCATACAGATAATTATATCTAACACATTGCTATTCAAATGACATACATCCTACTTGTCTATGAAATGAGAACCCCTTCAAGTAGTTCAAGCAACTAAAAATCAAAATCAGTCTCTCGCCACATTCATGCAGGACACGCACATCTCCCTCAGCCCCTCCCTGAGTCACAAAGCTTGAATATTTGTGCAGCAGGTTGGAAAACAGGTGAACACACAGAATGCAAATGAGTCAAGGTAGAAGGAAGGAAGCAAAACCTTCCATTTGACAAAGTACTTCCCAAGAAATGGAACTTCTTTGTGGGTATGATTCATTTTTTTTTCATTTCTTCCTCCTGTTGCTGAATTATAAATTAGTTTCATTTATTCTGCTTTTTTCCCCTCTAGGAGAACAAAGCTATCATTGGCACACAAGAGTTTTGGCCCTCTTTGAGCTATTTTTTGTTTTTTAGGGATGACTCATAATTGTCATTTCTCTGTTGTATCTTATTCTATGCAGGTTATTTCTTTATTCTGTCATGACAGAGAAGCCACCATATCATCAATACTAATATAGCATTGTAGAATATAGAGTAGAAAGAAAGATTGAAGGTCATCTATAATCCAAACTCACCAATTTAGACTTGTCCAAAGTTAAAAGGCAATAAGGGCAGAGCTAGGATATATTTTTCAATGACATAGTTTTAAGATGTACAAAGAACATTCATTTATCTCATCATTTCAAAAAATGTTAAGTATGTGGCATGGATATTGGGTCTATCCATTTTATTAGTGAGGAAGGTAGGACAGCTAGGGGGAACAGTGGATAGAGCATCAGGCTTGAAGTCTGGAGGACATGGGTTCAAATCTGCTCTGAGACACTTCTTAGCTATGTGAACCTAGGCAAACCATTTAATTCCATTTGCCTAGCCCTTGACCATCTGTTATGAAGTTGTTACTAGCAGAAAAGAAAAGGGTTTAAAAAAATGAAGAAGCCAAAACTCAAAAGGCTCAAATGTTTTGCCCAAGACTATACAGCTAGTATATATATATATATATATATATATATATAATCCTGGTAGTACAAGGCAAGCTTAAGCAATATACTATATATTTATATATATATATATATATATATATATATATATATAAATATATAGTACTTCCTGGATTTGAATTGAAGTAGTCTGACTCCAAGTTCAGGGCTCACCAAAGCTGAAACTTCTATTGAGGCTTCTCATTCTGGAGTCTACAGAAACAGATTATCATAGACCTTAAGGCCATGTTGACCAACCTATGGCACACATGCTAGAAGGGGGTGCTCCCCTCCCCCTCTCCATGTGCACCTGAGGATATTTTTCACATCACCCCCCCACTGTGCACAGTAGCCCAACAGGAACACTTTCTCCCTCCCCTGTCTGGGGTAAGGCAGTAGCTCATATGTGGCATAAGGACTGAAGTTTAGGGATTGCAGTTTGGGCACTTACTTTCTAAATAGTTCACCATCACTGCCTTAAGAGATGAGAGGGGCTGAAGAGAGCATTTAATTTGTTACATAAATCAAGAGACTGAAGCCTAAGAGAGGTTAACTGACTAATTACAGGTAAATCTAGAGGGAAATTCTGTGTCCTTTTCCCAATCTAAATCACTGTTTCCTGTCATAAAAGGAGAGAAAAAAAAGACTTGGATTTTGGAGAACCATATTGCATCTTGGCTTTGATGTATGCTTTCTGTGTTACCATAAGCAAAATATTTTGCCTGTGAGCCTCAATTTCTTTATCTATCAAGTGGGGGTAATAATATTTCTGCTACCTATCTCAAAGAGTTATTGGGAGAAATAAAAGAAATAGCATGCACAGAGCACTGAAAAATATGTGAATTATAAATCAGTATACATATTTCAACTATTATTGTAATTATATAATATTAGAATTCCTTTTCCCTATAGTCTAGCTGTCTGAAGTTTCCTCTAAGCAATGGAACTTAGTACTTTATGGAAGATTTGGATATTTTCTAGGAAAACATAAGACTCCATGGACATATCAAATGCCATAAAGTTACTGTGTATATAGCTATATGAGTAGCAGATTTACTTTTAATTCCCTTCTTGCTATGTCCAGTGAATATTATTTCACTTTAAGTATATTCCTTCCTTGAGAAAATATTTACAACAGATTTCATGTTCTCTTCAAATGTTCTCTTCCAGTGCTTTCTTGAGATATCCCTGGGTTCTCCAAAACTATATTGTAGAATAAGAGCTTTGATAAGTGCTACCAAACTAGAAAGACTTTGAGTATTAGACCTTTATTTTTATATCTTTATTAGACCTTTATTTATGCAATAAAGGTCTGTTAGACAAGCACCAGCCTAGTTAAGGGGGAGAGGTTAATCACCACTAAGAAGGATTGAAAGAAAGTCAGGGAAGTTAAGAAATGGGGACAATGATGGGAATTATTCCAGACATGACAGACAGCAAGAGAAAATGAATGAAGTCAAAAAACCAAATTATGTTGTTGTTGCTTTTTTTCACATAACTGCAGAGGCCAATGTCATTGGATCAAAGAGGACATGAAGGAGAGGATAAAGAAAATGCCACTAGAGTTTATTAAGTAGGAAGGTGATATAGTTAGACTTCCAGATTAGGAAGATCACTTTGAAAGATGAATGGAGAATAGACAAGAAAGAGTCTGGGAATCTGTGTCAGGCAGACTAACCAGGAGGCTATTGCAGTAGTTAAGCTCTGGGGTGGAAAGGTGGTGGTGGCATCAGAGGAAGGAACAGAGCATCTTCAAGATATGTTACAAATGTGAAATCAATCTGCCTTGGCAAGAGATTGGATAAGGGGTAGGAAGAGCAAGGGAGTAAGGGATGATAACCAGGTTATAAGCTTGGGGTACTGGGAAGATAGTGGTATGTTTGGTAGTAATAGAGAACTTTGGAAGGTGAGAAATACAGAGAAATAGTTCATTTTGGAGGATATGTGAAGAATAAATCAATATACAAATTTCAACCATTAATGTTATGATGAAATATTATAATTCCTTTGTTTTATTGTCTAGATGTCTAGTTTCTTTTGTGCAATATATGTATGTATGTGTGTCTATGTATATTTGTGTGTACATATGTATACACACATAAATATCCTTCTATCATATATTTTTGTGCATATATATATGCCTATACCCATACCTACATATGTATGTATGTTACATTAACATATATATTTATCCATTTATATTCTTCAATCATGTGTGTGAGGGGAATAATGATAGTGGTAATAGTAAGATCAAGTGAGGGATTTTTTTTTTTTAGAATGGGGGAGACATAGAAATGTTTATACTTGTTAGGGAAGGAGCAAGTAGACAGTGAGAGGATGAAGAATAGTGATAATATAGGAATGACAGGGGGCAATCTGTTGGAACAGACAAGATCAAATGGGATCATGTGTGTGTAGACAGTTTTGCCTTGGCAAGCAGTAGGATTACCTCTACCTGGGAGACAGATGTGAAAGAGGAAATTGTGACAGAAGGTATCTGAGTGATATATGACTAAGAGAAAGTGAGAGGAAAAAAAATTTATGTAAATGAACAGCCTCATTTTCTTTCAGTAAAATATGAGGAAGTGCTCTCAGATGAAAAAGTGGGGGGAGCAAGATTTGAGGAAGGATGCCAAGATTTGGAAGAGCCACTGTGAAGAGTAGGATAGGGAGATGAAAAAGGATTATCTAGCAGCAGTGAGTGCACTTTTGATGGGATAAATATGCAATGAGCCCAGTCAGAACATTTTTGTGGCTTTCTCCACCTTTGTTTAGCAGTATATGTGGGGCAGCTAGGTGGCACATTGGATAGAGTACGAGGTTTGGAATTGGGAAGACTCATCTTTATGTGTTCAAATCTGGCCTCAGACACTTGCTTTGTGAACACAGGTCGAATTGGGTCACCATGGGGTTTATATGAAAAAAGGAGGTGAGAGTGGTTAGGGCAGAGGTAATAAAAAGTGGAGAGATCAGAGGCCATGATATAGATGAAGAAAAAGTTTTGGTTTGGAAAAGTAGAGGAAGAAGTATAAAGCCAATAGATTGTGATCATATAAAGAAATTTCAGAATTATATTTGTGTGTGACTAAAATGGAATTAAAAGAAAAGTCATAGTTTCCTATATATGAAAAGACCATACATGAGGAGCTGAGTGATTAGGGTGTTTGAGGGAGAATAAATATATATGTGTTAAAGACCCCTAGCATGAAAACAGGAGTTAAGGAGGGAAGAGAAATTATGAACAAGTCACTAATCTGATTGAGTGTCTTGGACGTCTATAGAAAACAGTGTCTGGGATTCTGGTTGGTTTGTGGGAATTAATTGTGAGGACCTCAAATGAGGAAAGGTGGTAAGGGGAGGATGCAGAAGTGACAATAGGGAGAAGAGAGTTTTCCAACACACCCATTTCAACCAGTACACTGATGGGGAATTAATTAAATGTTAGGCAACAGTGGAAAGGATGTCCAGGGAGGCTGTGTCATCATGGGTGATCAGGTGTCTGTGATTTCCAGTAGATTGAAGGAGTGTAAAAGAAGGAAGAGAAAAAATATTTTAAATTCAAGGTATTTGACCCCCAGTGGAGCAAAAATATTCCAGAGGGTATGTAGCTTTTGGTTGGGGTTTTGCATATGAAGATTAAGGGAGATAAGAGTGAGAAACTGGAAGATGAGGGACAGGGTATGGGTTTGCATGATGGCTTCCAGGATTCAGATCACTAGAATATGTAGAATATGACCAGTTTGGATGCTAATCATTAATGAGAGGCACTTTTGCTCTTCTCAGAGAAGACATCAGACTGGAGACATGCACAGCACAAGATGAGAATGTAAATGGTCAGATGAAATGCCTCATTTCTTCCCCACATCCAAAGGCTAGATATCAGCCAGGAGACAGAAAAGGAAATGAGAGATGGGCTGGTCCCGTGGTATATTTCCTTTTCTTTCAAAGAACACATGCAGTGGGAGATAGAAGGTATTTTCTTTTCAGAGGGGAGTTTGAATTTTGCTTCTAGTCTTCCCAAGGGAGGTTGGAAATGTGGATGCATCACAAAATAGAAATCAGGTACAAGTAGGAGGAGAAAGAGGTCCCACTGGCATAAGACTGAAGTTGTACCTGCCCAAATGTTGACTTTCCGTTTGCTCCTAAATCAATGAAAACCCAAAAGCAAGAGATGGAAAGCCTCAGAGAGAAGGAAGATTGAGTCATTATATTCATATATCTATGTTCCATATTCTTTACATGTGAGGACAATTCTACCAAACCATTGCCAGCATGAACCATGTTTTTTAATCAAGAACTGAACAAGATCTAAAATAACATCTGGTCAAACCTCCTAACCATAGATGAGGAGACTAAATCCCAGAGAAGAACAGTGACTTGCCAAGGGTCAAATAGCTAGAAAGAGATGAACCAGAATTCAAACCCAAGCCCAATGGTTCCAAATTGTTTTACAAAAATGAGGGTAAGTTATATTATTATATCCATACTATCTCACATGACCTGCACATTCACATGGCTCAGTCTTTCTCACTCACATAACCAGATACTGTAAAGTAGAAAAAAATTACACATCTTTTATAGTTGATCATTGTTACAAATATTGCTCTTACAGTGTACAATGTTCTCCTTTTATCCTCACTTCACTTTGCATCAGTTCACATAAGTCTTCCCAAGTTTTTCTGAAACCATCCTGCTTATTTTTTATGGCAAAATATTATTCCATCACAATCATGTATCGTAACTTGTTCAGTCATTCTCCAACTGATGACATCACCTCAATTTCCAATTCTTTTTCACAATTTAAAAAGCTGCTATGAATATTTAAATATAAATAGGTCCTTAAATAATAAATACATTTCTTTTGGATAGACTTAGTGTTAGTATTTCTGGTTCAAAGGGTATGCTTAGTTTTATAGCCCTTTGATCATAATTCCAAATTGCTCTCCAGAATGGAGAGTTCACAACTCTACCAACAGTGTACCAAAAATGTTCCAATTTTTCACCACTCTCCAGTATTTGTAATTTTTTTTCTGTCATGTTAGCCAATGTGTTAGGGGTGACATGGTACCTCAGAGTTGTTGTTTTTTCCCTAATTTTTACTCTCCCTGATTTAGGTATCAAAACTATATTTATATCATAAAAGGAATTTGGCGTGATTCCTTTAACTATTTTCGAAATAACTTAAATACTTTGGGGATTAATTATTCTTTAAATTCTTAAGTGTTTTGTACAATTCATTTGTGAATCTATCTAGTTTTGAAAATTTTTTATTAGGGAGTTCATTTATGGCTTGTTCAATTTCTTTTTTCTAAGATAGTTATTTAAATATTATATTTCCTCTTCAATCAATCAGAGTGGTTTATGTTTGTATAAATATTCATTCCTTTCACTTAAATTATCAGTTTACTGGCATATCATTGGGCAAAATAATTGCTAATAATTGTTTAGTTTCATCTTCATTGGTAGTGCAATCATCTTTTTCATTTTTGGTATTAGTTATTCAGTTTTCATTTTTTTTGTCCAAATTAACCAATAATTTACCTGTTTTGTTGATTTATTCCTAAAGACTTTATTAAATGGTTTTTTATCCCTTTACATTCAATTTTATTAATATTTTCTTTGATTTTCAGGATTTCCATTATAGTGTTTAACTGGGAATTTTTAATTTTTTCTTTTTTCTAGTTTTGTTGTTGTTGCATAATCAATTTACTGATATGCTCCTGCTCTCTTTTGTTAATGTGCACATTTAGTGATATAAACTTCTCCGAAGTGCTACTTTGGGGGCACCCCACAAATTTGGGTTTATTCTTGTAATTATCTTTCATGAAATTATTGATTTCTTATGATTTCTTTTTTGGCCCACTCATTCTTTAAGTTTAGACTATTTAGTTTCTAATTTAATTTCTACTTCTACATTCCTTTATTAAATCTCATTTCTATTGCAGTATGGTCAGTAAAGAGGGCATTTATGATTTCTGCTTTTCTTTATTAATTTTTGATAATTTTATGATTTATTGCTGGTTCAGGTTTTGTTAAATTACCATATACAGTTGATTAAAATGATATACTCTTTTCTATTCCCATTATTTTCTTTCCAGAAGACTACATATTTAACTTTTCTAAGATTCTATTATCTCCTTGACTTAAAAAAAAATATGTAATGGTTAGATTTATCTTGCTCTGAGAAGGGAAGGTTGAGGTGCCCAATTTGTACAGTTATACTAGTGATGTGGAACCTTTTAGAGATCTTAGAAGCAGAGTGACCAAACTGCTACCTTCATGCTACATATGACACCCCCTTTTGCAGACAGGGGAGTGAGGAAGAGCTCCCATTGGACTACTCGGCAGAGGGTCATGTGAGAAATGCCTTCATGGAGACTGGGAAGGAAGAATCTTCCTCCAGCATACTCCAGCACATAGATTCATCAACATGGAGTTATACTATTTCCTTCTGCAACTCATTTAACTTTTCCTTTAAGAATTTGGAAGTTGTATTATTTGGTACATATATATATATATCACTTTAGTATTATAAAGTATTATAAAATATAAAGATATTACTTTACTGTTTATGATTCTTTTTAGAAAGATGTTATTTTTCTGTTTATCCCTTTTAATTTGCTATTTTTGCATTTATTTGTCTGAGATCATGATTTCTACCCCTGCCTTTTTAACTTCAGCTAAAATACAATCAATTCTGCCTTTGGCCCATTTATTTTAACTCTGAGTTAAAAAGTGAATTGTCTATTTCAAGTATAATCTTTGAAAACAATATATTGTTGAGGTCTGATTTCTAATCCATTCTGTTATTCACTTCCACTTTATGGATGAGTTTATCTCATTCAGATTCACATTTATGACTGCTAACTATTCATTTCCCTACATTCTGTTTTCTTCTATTTATCTTTTTTTTTTTAGCTTGCCCCTTCTCTAAATCTGTTTTGCTTCCGACAACTGTTATCTTTTGTCTGCCTTCCATTTTATCACTCTCCTGCATTTATTTTATCCCCTTCCCCTCCTACTTCCTTGTGGATAAGAGAGATTTATATCACCATATGAGAAGAATGTAATTTTCCCTTTTTGAACCCTATTTGAATGTAAGATTCAAACATTGCCTATAAGCCCTTTCATTTCCCCCCTCCACTTAAAAGTTCTTCCTTGTAAGCCTTTTTAATATGAGAAAATTTCCCCCATTCTTCCCTTCTTTTCCCCTTCTCCCAGATAATCCCTCTTTCCCACCTCTCCATTTTATACCATCCCGACATAAACAGCTCACTCTTGAACTTTTCCCTATGTAGAATCTTTCTACCTGCCCTAATCATGATAAAGTTTGAGATCTATCTATCTATCTATCTATCCAGTAACTTTCCATATAAAAAGGTACAAAGTTTTTCAATTTTAGTCCCAAGTGTTTTCTCTTTCATTTTTGCTTTTTTATGGTTTTCTTGGGTCATCTATTTGAAAATCAAATTTTATATTTAGTTCTGGTCTTTTTCATCAAGAATATTTTGAAAGTAATTTATATCATTAAACATCCATTTCCCCTTGGAAGAATTATACTCAGTTTTTTCTGGATATATTATTTTTTTATTGTAATCCCTATTCTGCCTTTCAGAATGTCATATTAAAAACCCTCTACTTTAATGTGTTAGTTGCAAGATCTTGTGTGATACTGACTATAACTTCAAGGTAATTGAATGATTGCTTTCTGGCTGCTTGTAAGTATTTTCTCTTTGACCATGGAGCTCAGGAATTTGGCTATAATATTCCTAGAAATTTTCATTTTGGAATCTCTTTTAGGTAGTGATCAATGGATTATTTCAGTTTCAATTTTACCTTATAGTTCTATCATATCAAAGCAGTTTTATTTGGTAATGTTTTGAAATATGATGTCTAGGCTCTTTCTTTGATCAAAGCCTTCTTATATTTTTGTCATTCTGAAGTATTGTATTGTTTTCTGGTATTTCATGGTGTCATCAGCTTCATTTATCAAATTCTAATTTTTAAGAAATTACTTTCTTTGGTGACATTCTTACCTCTTTTTCCATTTGACTAATTCTGATTTTAATTTTTTATCAGTAAATTGTTATGCCTCTTTTTTCCACTGAGCCAATTCTGTTTCTTAAGGTGTTGGGTTTTTTTTTTCCCCGCAGTATTTTTGTGCCTCTTTTGCCAAGAGTTAATTGCCTTTTCCACAAATTTTGTCTTTTGCTTTTGTTTCTTTGCTTAATTTTTTTCTCTTTCATCCTAACTTTGAAAAGTTTTTGCTGTGATAGAAATTCTTGTTGAATTTATATTTAATTCATTTTTTATTTGAGGCTTTGCTTATAGCTGTTTTAATTTCATTGTCTTCATTTGAGTATGTGTCTTAATTTTACCTGTCAATAACTACAGTGCTGATATTTTTATGCTCAGGTTCTTCTTTGTTATTTGTTTATTTCCCACCTTCTTCCTTTTTTTTCATTTTTTAGCACTTAACTTCTGTCTTAGGGTAGAGTGGCAAGAACTATTTGATGAAGGTTAAGTCACTTGCCTAGGATCACATAGCTAGCAAGTTTCTAAGACCAGATTTGGACCCAGAACCTCCGATATCTAGGCCTAGCATTCAGCCCACTGAACCACCTACCTGACCTCCACCTCATTTTTTTATTTGGAATCCTATGATAATGTTGGCCTCTGTTCAGGGGTTGGGGGGAGGCAGAAAAATCGCTCTGTCTCAAGCTTCAGACTTTTTTTGCAATGCTATTTTCAGAGCATGTTCTGGAGTCTTGGACAGTTTCAGTGTTTCCAACTTCTCTCTTCATCTGCAATCTGGTCCTAAACTAGGAAAGAAACCTGATCCTTTGGAATTGCAACAAATATTTCTTCTCAGGTTCCCTCCTTAAGACCAGAAAAGATACTGTTCTTCACAGAACATGATCCCTTGAGGCAAGATGATACTGTCCTTAAAGGCTTGTATTCCCTCTAGATCAAACATGTCCTACACTCTTGAACTATGACCCAAAAGTAGGCATAGATAATGCCTAACAATGATTGCTTCTATATTGAGTGCTAGCACAGGGGTACCCTGTAATCTCTATTTGTCAAATTCCCTTGCTCTTTTGGCTTGAAAGGTCCAAAGCTTCTTCTGCTTTTATTATCCTACCATTGATGTTTCATCCACATGGCTAGCTTTCTCCCATTATGTCAGAATTCTCTCTTTCTGACTTCCTACATTTCCTTGAAAAGGAGGAATGTCTTATTCTCCCCCTTTGTTGGCTTTGCCATTACAGCGTTTGTTTTGAGACATTATTTTAACATTATTTGGAATAGACTGTTGGGAAAACTCAGCTTTCTTTACCATCTTAGTTCTCCCTCTCATTTTGCTTCTGATATCTACCTGAAAGAATTGTGGGCAGCCAACCTATAAAAAGTGTCAGATTGATAAATAAACAAGAACATCTAAGTACATTTCTGGAACATAAGCAAGTGACTAACAGGTAGAAGTTTTACTCAAAAGCTTTTTTTAATATAGTGGATTAAATTAAAAGTAAGAAAACAAGTCCAGAACCAACTGGCATTTCTTTTGTAAGTCACCAACACAAAATTTCCTTTCCATAATACAGGCATTGTTAAACTTAGTGCAGACCAATTGCCTGAAAATCTAGCTATATGTCTGTGAAGAGAGTATTCTACTTGGAAATTGTTCAATTCAAATGTGTTGTAAGGCATAGAAGAGAAAAAAAAAACATGGACCATCTAACAAGTAAAAGCTCATCCCGAAAGCTAACCGAAATGCCTTTTTAAAAAAAAATTAAAAGTTATAAAATGAAATCTTCCAAATCTGTTCTG
Source organism: Monodelphis domestica (assembly GCF_027887165.1). Taxonomy (NCBI): domain Eukaryota; kingdom Metazoa; phylum Chordata; class Mammalia; order Didelphimorphia; family Didelphidae; genus Monodelphis; species Monodelphis domestica. Next base: position 357,276,509 of record NC_077227.1, on the reverse strand, counting down.
TATATGTTCCTGTATATATATATATATATATATATATATATATATGCCCTGTAAGGGCAGGAGGGGAAATAGGATAAATGTCATACAAGGTAGTTACCAAGGAAACCTTTTGCTAACTGGAAGATAACAGCAATATGTAAGTGCATGCCATACAAACTCTATACTCTCTTTTCCTGGCTTAAATCAAACTTTTTGCTATCACCCTATTGTGGTGCTAAAAAGAATGACTGTGAAATCAGCTTGATGTAATTGAAAGAAAATAGCTAAATCATTAATGAACTAGCTCTTTAACTTAGACCCGAGTACAAACTCAGCCTCTAATACTTCCTACCTGTGTAACTTTGGATAAGTTACTTAGTGTTTTAGGCCTTCATTTCTCTCATATGTAAAATAAAAGAGGTGGAGTCGGTATCATCTGATTTTGCTTCCAGTTCATATTTAATGACATATAGATAATGACCTGAAAACGAATTTCAGTTCTACTGAGTACTACATGTTCAAACTTCAGTAAGACATTTTTCCCTTTAGTTTTCAGTTTCTACATCTATTTTAAAAAAGTAATTAGAATTCTGAGACCTTATCATTCTCTAAATTCTGTGATGCAAAGGAAGTAAGTTTGTGTGTGTGTGTGTGTGTGTGTGTGTGTGAAAGAGAGAGAGAGAGAGAGAGAGAGAGAAAGAGAGAGAGAGAGATTGAGAGAGAGAGAGAGAGAGAGAGAGAGAGAGAAGTACAATAAAAGAAAAGATGTTGGAGTACAGAGTCATTGGGAATGTTTTTAGAGGATATTTAATATCTTTTTACATGAAGAATTTTGGAAAACAACAGCAACAGCAACAACAACACTTAAACCAGAGCAATTCCTAATAACAGAAATTTTCCAAAGCCTTTTGACTTTGGGAAATAATTAAAGATCAATTAAGGGCTTTTTTCCAAAATCTGATGGATATAAATACAAAGTGAGAATAAGCTGTGTTATAAGAATTGGAGTTAGAAATAAGAAATGGTATTTTACTATATGTAGGCAGCTCCAGTTCTCTTTATATATTGCTCTAAATTGTGTCTCCATAGTTGATGATCAGGTAATTATTTATTATGTTACATTAAAAAAGATTATATTGTGTATGAATACATATGTGTGTATATACACACACACACACACAATACCAAAAATGTTCATACAAAAAGTAAAGTAAGTTGTGATTGAGGACTGGAAAAGTACATAAAATTAACATGTACTAAAGTCAAGTGATAGGGGATGCTAAATGGTCCAATGGATAGAATACTGGGCTTAGAGTCAGGAAGATTCACCTTTCTGAGTTCAAAACTTGCCTCAGAATCTTACTAGCTAGCTATATGACCCTGGGTAAGTCATTTAACCCCCATTACCTAATCCTTGCACTCTTCTGCCTTGGAATCAATAAGCCAGAAGGTAAAAGTTGTTTTAAGAAAGAAGGTGGAAAAATAAGCAAATAACAAAAAAGAACCTGATCATAAAAATCTTAGGACCATAGTTATTGACAGTGTGATCAAGATCAAGACCCAAACTCAGAAGAAAACAATGAAATTGAAAATCAAGCAAATGCTTGTGGTGGCAAAAGATTGGAAAATGAATGGATGTCCTCCAATTGGGGAATGGCTGAAAAAATTGTGGTATATATTGGTAACAGAATACTATTGTGCTCAAAGGAATAATGAACTGGAGGAATTCCATGTAAATTAGAATGACCTCCAGGAATTGATGTAAGGTGAAAGGAGCAGAACCAGGAGAACATTGTACACAGAGATGGATACACTGTGGTAAAATCAAATGTAATGGACTTCTCCATTAGCAGCAATGCAATGATCCAGAACTATTCGGAGGGACCTCTGAGAAAGAACACTATCCACATCCAGAGGAAGAACTGTGGAAAAAAAAAAACACAGAAGAAAAACAACCACTTGATCACACGGGTCAGAGGGGATATGACTGGGAATGTAGACTTTAAACGATCACCCTAGTGCAAATATTAATAATATGGAAAGGAGTCTTGATCAATGACATATGTTAAACCCAGTGGAATTGCATGTCAGATACTGGAAGAGATGGGGGGAGGGGAGGGAAAGAACATGAGTTTTGTAACCATGGAAAAATAATCTACATTATCTAATTAAATAAAATTAAAAAAAACCCTCAAGCAAAGCCTCAAAAAAAAAAAGAAAACCACCACCACCAACAACAAACAAACCTTGTTTTCCTCAGTTTCTCACCTATAAAATGAACTGGAGAAGAAAATGGCAAGCCACACCAGTATTTTTGCCGAAATAAACACAAAGAAGCTCACAAAAAATAAAATATAACTGAAAAATGCTGATCAAAAAAAGGTCAAATGATAGTAGATGAACTTCCCACATGTTGCGCTTATATCAACAAAATACAAATCCAGAGAAAGTCTTCTAATATACCAAGTAGATCCTTTATGGAGAATTTAGGGAATGACAAAGATAAGAATCACACTTAATGAGAAAGTCTGACTACAGGGCAATTTGAACTGAGAAAGAATGCCTCCATCAATGAGATTATACTTCTACTAAAGTACTGAAGTACTTTTGAGAAAAAGCAAAAAATAATTAATGTATAGACGATTTTTATATATTTTCAACTCTAGTAAATTATTTAGGCCAGGTTTCTGTAACCTAAGGTCTCCTTTGCTGGATCTTCATTCAAGCCAGGCCAGCTAAAATTATTCCTCTCCAGCATAAGCTGATCACTGAAACTCTTATCACCATGTTGATTGATTCTATTGATACTCAATACTTTGTCAACTCCCTCATTTGCCTCTTTCTTCTGATTGAAAGTATAGAGAACAGAGCAACAAGCTCTTCCCAAAGTCTTCCTTTTCTAAAAGACTGAAAACTTTCAGAACTTTCCAGGTGAGTCTCCATTTTGCACCAGCATCTCTGCTTTCCTCTGACTCAACAGAACATGGTGACCCCCATACTGGATACTCTCTGGTGGTTCTCTCCCCTTCACTGCTTGCTGCTTCTTTTTATGTGTTGTCTTTGATTATAAGCTTCTAGTGAGCAGGAAGTATCTGTCTGCTTCTTATCTTATTTCCCCAGTTTTAGCACACTTCCTTGTACCCATCAGATACTTAATAACATTTACTTAGCAAATTGAGAGCATGAAACATGACTTTCTTGCCTCTACAGAAGCATAGAAGAATATAGAGAAGCATTGAGGCATAGATAATTAGACATGGGTTGGGGAATAAAAGTGACCAGAAGCTATCATCTATATCAGATGTTACTCTTTTAGAAAAGTGAATCGGAATATTCCATTACCTAGGCATGGATAAAGTAACAAAAGGACTTCGGTCCTTATCTGTGATTCTGGGAAAAGTCTATTCTTAGACCTGTTGCCTAGCAAACAATGTCAATTCACTTAATGCCATTACTTGTCAAGTTACAAAAACACTGGTCTCAGTGAGAAGACTGACAGTATTTTTTAAGAGAAAATAATTCATTTTACTTTTGAATAGATTCTATAACTTAAACTCAGGCAACAAAGTTTTCCCCAGTGGGGAGGTTTAGTGAGTTTTGCTTTAAAGAACTCATAGGACTGATTGATGATTTGCACATTCAATGCAAATGGGAGTGTACAAAGTATTTTAAACAAAGTTACCCTAAACTTGGGCACACATTCATTGCAATGTAAAGGCATTGCCTTTTTCCAAAGCAAAAATAGTTGGCCTATTATATTATGGAGTGTTGTGGGGGTAATTCTTTTACCTGTGACTGCTTATAAATTAATAATAGATGAAATGATGTTAGGCGGAGTCAAGATGGTATCTTAGAGGCAAATGTTCAGACCTCTGAAAACCCTTCCTTACAGATTACAAACTAAATTCTCCTAGGGGACTGAAAATCAAACCTAACAACAAGACAGAGCCAAGGAACCCTCCTGCTGGATTCAACTTAAAAAGTACACCCCCCAAAGTCAGAATTTGAGAACACTCCGGTTTAAGGGAAAGGAAGAAGGAAGGTCCTGGGATCCCTCCCTCACCTAGAGCACTAAGCCTCCAGTGGCAGCTGGAAACTCTTGGAGGACAAAGGCACAGGTCAGGAGGAAGTACTGTGAATTTTAAAACTATTCCACCCTACTCAGACTGCACTTTAGAAGATTTGATTTAGCTATTTCCTGATTTATAACAATAGAGATACTTGGTCTAACAGAATCAGGTCTTGGGAACCCTATATTGCTCCACCCTACTTAGTTTAACAAGGTCAGAAATGTCTACATCCATACTCAAGGATTAAGTATCTAAGAAGATGGCCTTCAACAGACATGTGCAGAAATAGCTGACAGACCCCTGGGCTGTCCTAAGTCAAGCTAAGCTAACATTGGTACAGATGAGATGCAGGAAAGTGATGTAAAACTGTCTATATAGGGCACGTCACTTTCTCTCTTCCACTTTTGTCCCCAGAGAGGCGACTCTGGTTGGCAGTGTGCTAAGCTTTCCAACATCTTGGCTTGGTAGTAGCTATTTGTCTGGGTTTGCCCCTGAGTTAATTCAGGTTCAGGCATCTTGGTTGAGCCCTCTTGGAGTTCAGACTGATTCCTTCCTTTTTTACTCTCCAAAGCCTTACTTACTCTAAAGCCTCTAATCTTCCCTCTGGCATAAGCCAGGTGGGAGAAATCCTACACCCTTTCCTTCTGCCTTCTTAATTTCTTTCCAATATATTAATTAAATCACCATAAATTTCCAGCTGGTATGGGTATTTCTTTTATTTGGGATATCCATGGCGACCAATAAAAAATGTAGTTTAAGTCACAATGCTAAAATTATCCTTTACATTAGCTTGTGGGGAAACCTGTGCCAGGCTCAGAGCAAGGGAACTAGGTCTACAACCAAGAATTAACTACCTGGAAAAACTGACTATATTCTTATAGGGAAAAGTATGGTCATTTAACAAAATAGAAGAATTCCAAGCATTTGAAAAGAAAAAACCAGACCTGAACAGAAAATTTGATGATGAAGCACAGAACTAAAAAAAAAAAAAAACATCAAAAGGTAATTTAAAAAAGAGGGAAAAAAGATAAAAGAAAACAAAACAATAAGAAAAGAGGCCATTGGCAACTCTTAAAATAATTATTATCACCTGGGCAGTTAGAAGAATTATACTTAGAGGGAACAGTGACAAAATGTATAGAACAAAATGACAAGACATAAATATTTATATAGATATACGTATACATAAATACATATATATGTACATATATATGTACAACTAGAGCTAAAAAAGTGGTTAATACTAAAAGAAATTGGAAAAGAAACAAAAGGGGGTAAGTGTATATGTCAAAGAAGCTCATGGCAGGAGGGGGGAGAAACTGGAAAGGTAAAGAGATTGGAGATAGGAAATACTCAACTCTTACATACATTGAAATTGACTCAAAGAGGGAAGAACAATCCAATACATTGGGGCAGAGAATAGATTTGCACACTATAGGGAAGTAAAAGGGTAATAAATGGACTGGTGGGGAGGGAAGCAGTTCAAAGGAGGGAGAGGGAGGTTGTTTAAAAAGACTATAAAGAAAATAAGGGGGGAATAACAAGGGAGGAGGTAGAAAGGGAAATAAAATAAGGGTGGGAACTAGGGGGCTGATTAAAAATAAACATTAGTGTAGAACGAATTAGTGAAAGAAAAAAATGGCAGGACCAGGAGTAGAAATCAGAATGCTGGGAAATACACAGCTGGTAATCATAACTCTAATTGTGAATGGAATGAACTCACCCATAAAACACAAGTGAATAGCAGAGTGGTTTAGAACCCAAAATGCTACCATATGCTGTCTCCAAGAAACACACATAAGGAAGGTAGACATGCTTAGGGTAAAAGTAAGAGGATGGAGCCAAATCTAATGGGCATCAATTGATAAAAAGAAGGCAGGAGTCACAATCATGATATCTGACATAGCCAAAGTAAAAATAGATCTAGTTAAAAGAGATAGGAAAAGTAATTACATCATGATAAAAGGCAGTATAGACAATGAGGAAATATCGTTACTCAAAATGTATGCATCAAATGTCATAGCATCCAAATATCTAAAGGAGACATTAGTGGAGCTCAAGGATAAAAAAAAATAGAAAAACTATACTAGTAGGAAACCTAAACATTCCTCCATCAGAACTAGATAAATCAAACCAAAAAATAAGACAGAAAGAGGTAAGAGAAGTGAATGGAATCTTTGAAAAATTAGAGTTACTACATATGTGGAGAAAAATAAATAGGGACAAAAAGAATACACCTTCTTTTCAGCAGCACATGGTACATTCACAAAGATTGACCATGTATTGGGGCATAAACACATTTCAAACAAGTGCAAAAGAGCAGAAATAATAAATAAAATCTCAGATCACAATGCAATGAAAAAAGTAATTAGTAAGGGTACATAGAGAGGCAAATCAAAAATTAATTGGAAATTAAAAAATACGATCCTCCAAAATCAATTAGTTAAAGAACACATCCTAGAAGCAATAACTTGATTGAAGAAAATGACAAGGATGACATCCTTTCAATATCTATGGGATGCAGCCAAAGCAGTACTCAGGGGGAAATTCATCACCTTGAGTTCATATATTAACAAATTAGAGAGGGAGGAGATCAATGAATTGGGCATGCAAATTAAAAAACTAGAAAGTGAACAAATTAAAAATCATCAGATAAAGACCAAATTAGAGATCCTAAAAAAACAAAGGAGAAATTAATAAAATTGAAAGTCAAAGAACTATTGATTTAATAAATAAGACTAGAACCTGGTGTTTTGGGAAAAAAAACAAATAAAATAGACAAAATACTGGTCAATCTAATTTAAAAAAGGAAAGAAGAAAACCAAATTGACAGTGTCCAAGATGAAAAGGGAGACCTACCTTACCTCTAATGAAGAGGAAATTAATCATTAAAAACTATTATGCCCAATTATATGACAACAAATATGACAATCTATGTGATATGGTTGAATATTTACCAAAATATAATTTGCCTATACTAACAGAGGAATAAATAGTTTACCTAAACATCCTCATATCAGAAAAAGAAATTGAATAAGCCATAAAAGAACTCCCTAAGAAAAAATCCCAAGGTCAAGATGGATTCACCAAAGCTAAGTAGGTCAAAATCAGAGAAAGAAAACTACAGACCAATCTCCTTAATGAATATAGATGCAAAAATCTTGAATAGAATACTAGCAAAAAGACTCTAACAAGTGATCACAAGAGTCATCCACTATGACGAGGTAGGATTCATACGAGGAATGCAAGGATGGTTCAATATTAGGAAAGCCATGGACATAATTGACAATCTTAACAAGCAAACTGACAAAAATCACATGATTATCTCAATAGATGCAGAAAAAGCCTTTGACAAAATACAACACCCATTCCTATTGAAAACACTAGAAAGCATAGGAATAAAAAAGCCTTTCCTAAAAATAATAAATAGTATATGTCTAAAAACATCAGCAAACATCATCTGCAATGGGGACAAAGTAGAAGTCTTCCCAGAAAGATCAGGAATAAAACAATGATGCCCATTTTCACCTTTATTACTTAACATTGTACTAGAAACACTAGCTGTAGCAATTAGAGAAGAAAAAGAAATTGAAGGTATTAAAATAGGCAATGAGGAGACCCATCTATCACTCTTTGCAGATGATATGATGGTCTACTTAAAGAACCCCAGAGAATCAACCAAAAAGCTAATCAAAATAATCAACAACTTTAGCAAAGATGCAGGATACAAAACAAAACCAAATAAGTCATCAGCATTTCTATATATCTCCAACACATCTCAGCAGCAAGAATTAGAAAGAGAAATTCCATTTAAAATCACCCTAAACAGTATAAAATACTTAGAAATATATCTGCTAAGACAAACACAGGAACTATATGAACACAACTACAAAACACTCTCTACACAATTAAAACTAGATCTAAACAACTGGAAAAACATCAGCTGCTCATGGGTAGGACGAGCTAACTTAATAAAAGTGACAATCCTACCCAAATTACTTTACTTATTTAATGCCATAACTACTGAATTGCCAAAAACTTTTTTACTGAATAAGAAAAAAACATAACAAAGTTCATTTGGAAGAACAGAAGATCAAGGATATCCAGGGAAATCATGAAAAAAAAATGGGAAGGAAGGAGGCCTTGCAATCTAAGATCTCAAACTATACTACAAAGCAATGGTCATCGAAACAATTTGCTACTGGCTAAGGGACAGAAAGGAGGATCAGTGGAATTGATTTGGGATAAGTGACCACAGCAAGACAGTCTATGTTAATCCCAAAGATCCCAGCTTTTGGGGCCAAAACCCACTATTTGATAAAAACTGCTGGGAAAATTGGAAGACAGTATGGGAGAGATTAGGTTTGGATCAACACCTCACACCTTAAACCAAGATAAACTCAGAATGGGTGAATGACTTGAATATAAAGAAGAAAACTATAAGCAAATTAGGTGCAGAAAGAATAGTATACATGTCATATCTTTGGGAAAGGAAAGATTTAAAACCAAGAAAGAGCTAGAAAAAAATTAAAAAATGTAAAATTAATAATTTTGACTACATCAAATTAAAAAAAATTTTTGTACAAACAAAACCAATGCTACCAAAATTAGAAGGGAAGCAACAAATTGGGAAACATTCTTCATAACAAAAATCTGACAAAGATCTAATTACTCAAATTTATAAAGAGATAAATCAATTGTACAAAAAATCAAACCATTCTTCAATTGATAAATGGGCGAGGGACATGAAAGGCAATTTTCAGTTAAAGAAATCAAAACTATTAATAAGCACATGAAAAAAGTGTTCTTAATCCCTTATAATCAGAGAGATGGAAATCAAAACAACTCTGAGGTATCACCTCACACCTAGCAGATTGGCTAACATGACAGTAACGCAAAGTAATGAATGCTGGAGGGGATGTTGCAAAGTTGGGACATTAATGCATTGCTGGTGGAATTGTGAATTTATCCAACCATTCTGGAGGGCAATTTGGAACTATGCCCAAAAGGCTCTAAAAGACTGTCTGCCTTTTGATCCAGCCATAGGACTGCTGGGTTGGTATCCCAAAGAGATAATAAGGGGAAAAAGCATACAAAAATATTCGTAGCTATGCTCTTTGTGTTGGCAAAAAATTGGAAAAAGAGAGGATGCCCTTCAATTGGTGAATGGCTGAACAAATTGTGATATATGTTGGTGATGGAATACTATTGTGCTCAATGAAATAATAAAGTGGAGGAATTCCATGGGTACTGGAATGACCTCCAGGAATTGATGCAGAGCTAAAGGAGCAGAACCAGGAAAACAAACATTGTACATAGAGAGTGATACACTGTGGTACAATCGAATGTAATGGACTTCTCCATTAGTGGCAATGTAGTGATCCCGAACAACTTGGAGGGATCAAGGAGAAAAAACACTACCCATATCCAGAGGAAACACTGGAAGTAAAAACACAAGAAAAGTAACTGCTTGAATACATGGGTTGAGGGGATATGGCTGGGGATGGAGACTCTAAATGAACGTCCTAATGCAAGCACTAACAACATGGAAATAGGTTTTGATCAAGTACACATGTAATACCCAATGAAATTTCGCAATGGCTGTGGGAAGGGGGTGGGGAGGGAAGGTGGGAAATAATGTGATTCTTGTAACCAAGGAATAATGTTCTAAACTGACTAAATGAATAAATTAAAGAAAAAAAAGAAATGATCTTACAAAGGAGTTTCAAAGTATTAAAATAGGGAAGAGAAGGCAAAAATATATTAATGACTTTGTTATAAAGCTTTTTAAATACCCTAGGGAACCCTAAAAACACTATTATATAACCCAAACTAGGAATGTCCTCTTTCAGTTGATTAAGGACCAAATTTGTATAGGTTATAGAGACATAAATTGCAAGTTCCTTCAAAATGAGAAAAAGAAGTACAATAAAAATAACACTGGATTTGTAGTCAGAGGTCAGAATGTAATTTCAATCTAGGTTCTGTCACTTAGAAACTGAGTGACCTTGAGCCAATCACCTAACCCTTTATGAGCTTCAGTTTCCTTAACTGTAAAATAAGGAGTGTGTCAATATGACCTATAAGATCCTTTCTATCTCAAAATCTATGGTCCTATGACAAATATTGGGGTAGTGTTTAGCAAGTTATGTCAGTATTTTAAATATTCTTATTTATATTAATATATTTTTTCAAAAATTCTTATTTAAAGAGTATACAATGGCACATTTGGACTCATTCCCTGTTGAAATTTTATCACCAATAGATTGAGTTGAATATGGAAAATATATACATAGTTTTTATTTAAAAAATTGTCAAGTAAAGCTTTCTTCTGTGAAGCATGTTTCTAAAAATCATTCATAGTGCAGAGGGAGAATTTTTGGGTCGGAAATATTAATTAATGTGCATGATTTAGAAAGAACACGAAAAAGGTTGGAACTGATGTTTCTTCTAATAGTGTTTCATTAAACTTTTGGTAGAAATTCTCTTTCATGTTAGTTAACCACCATGTCAGAATCATGAGGTTAGTCCTAGGATAAAGTATAGAGGAAAATATATACATATAGTATGTATATATATATATATATTTATATATATGTTTATACAGATAGTACCCACATTCTTTTCTCATCTCATTATTACTATTCTCCTGCCCTCTCAATGACCATTTTGAAAAAGGAAATTTATCATTCTTTCCCTCACCCCCATCCCTACACATAATAGTTTTCTGTGGTTGAGAACAATAGGAAAACCTTGCACTGACGGTTCATTCAGAGTAGGTGAATAGACATGAATTCTACATGTAATAGTAAAAATACTTGACTTCTACTGTTCATATCTTATTCAATTTCCTTGGCCAGCTCATAATTCTGTCTTACTTTCTATTAGCACACTTTCCTCACTGTAATCCTGTACAGTAGGTAACACAGAATTAATATCCCTGTTTTCAGAAAGAGGAAACAGGTTGACACATTAAACAATGTGTTTGGGCTATCCACTCAGGTTTCCTGTAATCCATGCCCAGGCCTCTTTTGTCCATGCCATTACTAGGAACATTAGAGAACATGGAAATTTTCTAAATAATCTTTAGCAGCCCCTTGGTTTCTCAAATTAGGTATAGAAGAAAACTACCCAAACAATTATCCTCTCAGTGATAATATTTATACTATTTATTTCAAGTAAATTATTTTCATATCCTTAAAATTCTTTTTGAAAAAACACTTGTTTATTAGAGGTTATTCCTTTTCTTAAAATCATGATTTCATTGGTTTCTCCCATGACAAAGTAGAACACATATAAATTAGCTAAAAATCAAACATGTCAATCATTCTCATACAAATGGAGGCAAAGACAGTGTTTGGTTCTTCTCCATCATATAAAATTCAAGTGGCCTGAAACAAAAAGACCTCCAAAAAATATCCCTTTTCCAATACTTCACCATGGCCTCAAGAGTAGTCCAAGTGACTCTGTGGTCTTTAATGTTATGCTAGCAGGGTGTTAATCTAAGCAGAATCTACCAAAATGGAAAGACTTCATTAGGGCACTCATTTAGCATCTCTCCTCGATCATGTCCTCTCAACCTCTGTAGTCAAGCAGTTGCTTTTCCTCCATGTTTTTACTCCCTCAGTTTGTCCTCTGCTTGAGGATAGTTTGTTTTTTTTTCTCGTAGATCGCTGCAGGTTGTTCAGGGATATTGTAGAGCCATTACTGGTAAAGTCCATTACATTCTCTTGTACCACAATGTGTCAGTCTCTGTGTACAATGTTCTACTGGTTCTGCTCCTCTCACTCTGCATCACTTCCTGGAGGTTGTTCCAGTCTCCATGGAATTCCTCCACTTTATTATTCCTGTTAGCACAATTCCATCACCAACATATATCACAATTTGTTCAGCTATTCTCCAATTGAAGGGCATCCCCTCATTTTCCAATTTTTGGCTACCACAAAGAGCGCAGCTATGAATATTGTTGCACAAGTCTTTTTCCTTATCTCTTTGAGGTACAAACCCAGCAGTGCTATGGCTGGATCAAAGGGCAGACAGTCTTTTATCGCCCTTTGGACATAGTTCCAAATTGCCCTCCAGAATAGTTGGATCAATTCACAACTCCACCAGCAATGCATTAATGTCCCAACTTTGCCACATCCCCTCCAGCATTCATTACTTTCCTTTGCTGTCATGTTAGCCAATCTGCTAGGTGTGAGGTGATACCTCAAAGTTGTTTTGATTTGCATCTCTCTGATTATAAGAGATCTAGAACACTTTTTCATGTGCTTATTAATAGTCTTGATTTCTTTAACTGAAAATTGCCCTTTCATGTCCCTTGCCCATTTTTCAATTGGAGAATGGCTTGATTTTTTTGTACAACTGGTTTAGCTCTTTATAGATTTGAGTAATTAGACCTTTGTCAGAGGTTTGTGTTATAAAGATTGTTTCCCAATTTGTTGCTTTCCTTCTAATTTTAGTTACATTGGTTTTGTTTGTACAAAACCTTTTTAATTTGATGTAGTCAAAATTATTTATTTTGCATTTTGTGACTCTTTCTAAGTCTTGCTTGGTTTTAAAATCTTTCCCTTCCCAAAGTTCTGACATGTATACTATTCTGTGTTCACCTAATTTGCTTATAGTTTCCTTCTTTATATTCAAGTCATTCGTCCATTCTGAGTTTATCTTGGTGTAGGGTGTGAGGTGTTGATCCAAACCTAATCTCTCCCACACGGTCTTCCAATTTTCCCAGCAGTTTTTATCAAATACTAAATTTATGTCCCCAAAGCTGGGGTCTTTGGGTGTGTCAAAGACTGTCTTACTGAGGTCATTTACCCCAAGTCTATTCCACTGATCCTCCTTTCTGTCTCTTAGCCAGTACCAAATTGTTTTGATGACTGCTGCTTTGTAATATAGTTTGAGATCTGGGACTGCAAGGCCACTTTCCTTTGTATTTTTTTTTTCATTATTTCCCTGGATATCCTTGATCCTTTATTCTTCCAAATGAACTTTGTTATGGTTTTCTCTAATTCAGTAAAATAGTTTTTGGTAGTTCAATGGGTATGGATGATAAGGAATTTTGCTTTTTTAATCCTTGTTGAATTGAATTTAAATTTGGCAGAAATATTGGTAATTTTGGAAAACTGACAAAAGTATAAAATGTTTCTCAGTTCTATGTGCCATTTCCTAATTTGGAATAACAATTCCAGAGTGGCAGAAAAGGAGACAAAGAGCCACATGATAATTAAACTGTCTACAGGATGTTAATTTGCCTTTTTATATTTGTATATTCAGCCATTGTCCATTTGTTGATAAGTTGACACTCCTGGTGGATTGAATGAATATTGGTACCACTGAAATGACTTACTCAATATAAAGCAGTGAATTTGTTTTCCCTCATACCATACTGCCTCCAGTATATAGTTGTATCCATTGGACGATAATATCCATACTGGAGCCCCAGATGGGACATCAGAGAATCCAGATTTTAATTTTAAATCTTCCATTAACTAGATGCAAGACTGTGTACTCTTAATTCTGTAGAATTTGGGAGGGTTTTGGATTAGGCAATTTCTAAAATACCTTTCAGGGTGAAAACTCTTTCCATATGTGTGTGTGTGTGTGTGTTTGTGTGTATGTGTGTGTGCATATGTAGCTCTGTATGTACTTAAGGAGAGAGATTCAGAGAGAGAGATAGGAAGTATGGTGTACTAAATGGAATATTGAACTTTTTGTGGAATTAGAAAGAGTAGGAATACTTTGTCTCAGATTTGATAATTAATGTTTGGTTCCTATATACCATGTAGAGGATTTCAAATGACCTAAACCAAAAAGACCTCATGCACACACCCTTATAGTACCTCAAGCACCTCCCTACCACTTATTTGCTTAGTAATAAGTACATTTATATATGCCTATTGCTAAAGCAATTTCCTATAACTGCAAAAGAAGTTTCCTCACTAAGAGTTTCCTACACATATAAAACTATAGAAGCTTCAAATAAGATACATTCACACCAACTCATGTATTTTGAACAGAAGTTTTTTGTCATTTTTTTTTCCTTTCTACTTCCCTAGTGAGTATTCAGTGGTTTATAGGAACATGCATACACATATACAAATTTTCCTTCCACATTGCAGGGATTGGGGGGGCACAGTGTCCCTGCAATCAGGAAAATTCATGTAAAAATTTTGGCCTTCCCTTATACCAGAGAAGAAATCTGAATTTTTTTTCTTTTGTGGATCATTTATATTAGATTATTGAAGATTATTTCTAACAGTATATCAGTTTATGCATTTATGAGTTACTAAACATTTGAAGATATCTGTACATTTCTAGCCTCATGTATCATCTTCTCATTCTTGTGTTCTTTTTGCACTTACTTTTTACTTATTTTAGCTTTAAAAAGGAAATTGTATGTATTTATGGTAATAAAAGATAAAATATGTGGATATTTTGTCAGTTTAAGGTTTGACTCTAGATGGTCCCTCTGGAAGTTTTGAAACTTTGGACTCAATTTCCCTTCGGGCAAAATTCCTAGAGAAGACTACTTTTTGCCTAATTTAATACTGCCTGATTGGATCCTTTTGTCTTCAAATCCATTTTGAAGCTTATTCAATGTGCAGTCCTATTTTCTTTGTGAAATGTGATTTCTGTATGCACAAAGTGGCTTTGTTGGAACAAATGCAAACATAGAAAGACTTGAAGTTATTTTTTAAAGAGTTCCCTGTTCTAGTTTTAAATATTTGGGCTCTGTGATCCACCATCAGGGAATCATGTAATCACAAACGGGAGACGCAGTGTAGACTTCCCAAATCTCTATCTCTCCCCATTGTCACAAATATTCTGGTTGTAAGTGAAACCTCACATTTCAATAAATACTTTTGAACCTAATTTCTGCTCTGCATGCTGAGAAAGAACTGTCAAATCTGAGGTATAATGACTATATGATTTCTTGCCATGGTACTCAAAATTTAAAAACAGATTTGAATGTCATCTAAGTAAACTCTCTGTGGGATGCAGACCCATTTAGAGATTACTTTTCCATTTGGCTTTTCTACAACAAAGCAGGAACAAGTGGCAAGGAAGCCAAGTGTAAAGTGGTGTCTCGGGGAGTAATGACATGGTGAAGCATCAAGGAGCAAAGAGAATGTAAAATGTTGACATGATTTCAATCAAACCAACATACTTCCATGGGGTAATTGACCTGCACTAGGAGTGCACTAAGGGGTTTAGGGGTGTGTGTGTGTGCATGTGTGTAGGCAGATTAGTAGAACTGGCAGGGATAATAGAAGCCATTCCTCTACCTTTGCTTTATAGAGGATAAATCTGAGGTATGGAGTTAATTTTTTCTTTCACTGGGTATGTCTTCAACTTATGTCAAATACCTAATCATCGAGAGGCAACCCGGCAAAATGGTTGGATGACAGAAAAACCTGGAGTTAGTAGTTCTGAGCTCAAATCCTATCTTTGAAATATACAGCGTAAAATTAGAGGTGGGGGAATATTAGATAACCCATTTCCAAAGTCCTTTCCAACTCTAGATCTATGACCTAATGACTTAGCAAAGCAACCACTAGCAAATCAATTAGTCTATGAACTGCACAACACACTAAGATACCCACTTTGCAATGATTCCAGGGAAATCACAATTCTTTAGATATGGACTAGAACTATGGCACAGTGAACCTGAAATCAGGAAGAACTGAATTTAAATCCTGCTTCATATACTTATTAGCTATGTAACCTTGGTCAAGTCATTTAATCTCTGACTGCCTCAGTTTCTTTACTTATAATATGGCTATAATAGCATCTACTTCCATAGTTACTGTGAAGATAAAAGATTATTTGTCATTGTCTTTGCAAATCTTAGAGCACTACATAAAATCTAAGAATTATTGTTGTTGCTGCTTTTATAATCATTACTATAATATACTGATTTAGACATCTACTAGTTGTATGACTCTGAGGAAGAGTCTCAACAACTTCTTTCAGCTTCAGTTTTCTCAATCTATTAAATGGAAATGGGCATCTTTTTTCAGGGTTTTTCTGAGGATCAAAAGAAATGACACATTCAAAGAGCTTTATATACCATAAAGGGCTATATAAGTTCTAGTTATTTTACCAGGATAGATCATTTCCCTTCTCTGTACCATGAATCTTAGAGTCCTGTCTACAGCACCAGGGTACCTCTAGTGTCTCACAGATTGAACCCATAATTCTTTGAATTATTACATTCTTAAAATGAGCATCATTAGTTGGTCCAGTCTGGCTCTTTGTAACCCTACTTGAGCTGGAGTGGTTTGGCTTTTCCTTCTCCAGCTCATTTTACAGAGAGAAAAAGAGACAAACAGGGTTAAATGACTTACTCAGGATCACATATCTAATAAGTGTCTGAGACTAGATTTGAACTCAAGAAGAGGAACCTTCTTGACTTTAGATCCATCCACTGCATTGCCTACATTAATTGCTTAGATAGTTGAAAACTTCTAGGGCAAGAAAACTGTTCCAGAATAAAGAACAAAAAAAGTACCACAAATAGGTATAATCCTTATAACTGAATTCAAGTTATCAGTCCAATTTGCTGAATGCTATCAGAGAGAACATTTGTCCCTATATAGCTCATTGCCTAACTGACCATTTTAGGAACACCTTTAAGTCTGTTTTCAATAACAAATCTCACAGTTGACAGTTACAGTCATGTTTATTGGGTACAAAACCTCTCCCAAAACTGACTGTGAAAAATTGAAAAAAGCTAGTCTCCTTACTTCATGCCAATTTTCAAAGGAAATGAGCACTCGTTTATTTCTTCTATGTAGTCAGACCACTTTTCTCCTTCTCCTGATGCCTCACCCTTGCTTAGAGGTGGTTCTGTGATCACAAAGACACACTAATAGAAGATAAGTTAATATGAAGATAGAAAGTGCTCAGGTATATGGAGCTCCCATCCAAGGACCAGACTGGCCAAGATTAGAGGCCTTTGTCACCACAGGCAATGCAGTTTTCTGGGCATAAATACTCAAGGAGACAATTTACAAAAATATTGAAGTCTGCACTCTGCTGGTGAAGGGAGTACTGATACAGATTAAATCTTTCAAGGACCATGTGTTTAAATTGGCTTGGGGTGCCCATTCCATGGAATGTGTTCAAAGCCATTACTGAATGGCCACAGACACTTTTGGAACTTGTTTCCAGACTTTTGTGGTGCTGAACTGTCTTTATTGTTTCTAGAAGTATTACCAAACTCCTAGAGCAGGGGTCCCCAAACTTTTTACACAGGGGGTGAGTTCACTGTCCCTCAGACCGTTGGAGGGCCAGACTATCAAAAAACAAAACAAAACTATAAATAATCTGTATACCACTGTCTGGGATAGCGGAGGCTGCAATGCTGGCTGTGATGGGCCTGTCACACCTTGCACAGGCCCATCACTGCTACCACTATCCCAGGCAGCAGTATACACAGTGGGGAATCCCCTCCCCCAGATCACCACTCACCATGCTGATGTCTTCCATTGTGCAGTCACATAATCCTTTGCATGGTGCCTCGTTCTTGTTCAGTTACTCTCAGAACAAGGTACCACACAAAGGATTATGTCACCAGAAGTAGTACTGTATGTGAGCAATGCCATGCTTTGTGGAGCTGCCACATACAGTGCTTCTCTCACTGACCACCAATGAAAGAGGTGCCCCTTCCAGAAGTGTGGTGGGGGCTGGATAAATGGACTCAGGGGGCTGCATGTAGCCCATGAGCTGTAGTTTGGGGACCCCTGCCCTAGAGGTCCCTTGGTCCTCCTCTCCTTCATCTACTGAAAACAGGAAGAGATGTAGTTAACTTCATCAGTTTAAGGAAGAGACAACTTCCAAGTATCTTTGAACAGTGTAAGGCCCTCCATAGCTGCAGAATCCCCTCTTCCTGAGGTAATCCTTCTTTCATCATCTGTTTCTTCTATATCCTTGGTTCTGTAATGGAGAAGGCTTTTAGATGGTAAAAGAAACAGGATCTAGGAGAGACAGCTGATGTTTAGATTGGTTCAGAGAGAAAGAGAGAGACAAAAGGGTTTGATTACTTTACCTCTTCAGCCTTCCCTCCTTAGCTATGGCTGCTCTCACAGATTGGTTTTTGTACCTCTCATCCTCCTCCACTACTAAAGCCAAAATGTTTCCCTCCCTCTTTAAGTTGTTCCACTCACACTTGATTCAAATTTGGGAAAGGATAACCACTTTAATATCAATTAATACAATTAGGATAATACAAAGCAATGGCTGGCAGGGAAAAGAATAGGAAAGGAAAATGGGGGAACAGGGGGGTCTCTTCTATAACCAACCCCTTTTCTCTCCCTCCTTGAGTTTTTTTGGGGGGGACTCAGACTTTGGCAGCCTGAACCCCCAGAGAGATAGTCAGGTTGACTGACCATGGGTTTGGCCCCTTGGCCACAGTTCAGACCCAGGGCAGCAGGAGCTGAGGTAAAGTCTGGTAGAGAGCTCAATGTCTTTTTCTCAGGTTCCTCTTCAGTAGTCTTTTCAATTGGTAAATGTTGGGGGGAAGGATTTTCAGTCACTAGCAGGAAAAGGTGAGGAACCCTCAGGAGAAAGTCTTAACCAGGCCTCTCTCTTCAGTTTCTCAAAACTAAAACTGAGAGACCAACTGCTCTTCAGAAGGAACCTTCTGGCTCCTCAAGATTCCAGACTATTGGGGCCCCTCCTCTGACAAGGAGAAAGATTCAGTCTAGCACTACTCCTTTAGTACCTTCCTCTGTCACAATTCAAAATTATTTTTTGAGCACCTTTGCCATCAGATTCCCTGAGCTTCTTAGTAGTAGGAAGAAATACTACAGCAAAAACAACTTGATTTCCTTGAAATTAAATCTCCCAGAAACCCATTTAGATGGTTTCTATCTCAAAAGCCCACTATATAAGTATTCAAGTATCACAACTCCCAGTTCAGCAATGCATTGTGCAAAAACGATACAGGCAGAGAAAACCAGAAATGCCTGAACATGCTTTTGGATTCTGACAAGCAGAGTTCACTTCCTATAGGACCCCAGGCTCCAAACTGAATCAAAAGTCTCTAATGTATATCTCACTTCCAGAGACCTGGATCTTTTCCAGAAAGCAGATGACCTCTGTAACGATTTTATCAATGGTCACTCCAGGCCAAATTTCTAGGGTAGGACTGCTAAAGATTCAGGTTCTAGCATGAATTCAGTCATGGCCAATTAAGTACTCATCACAATGCAACTCCACTGAGTTGGACTCATCTGAAGACTCAAAGACAGGGGAACAGGTTTCCTGGCCAGGTGAACTGGGGTGATTTAAACAGGAACTTTTAAAAAATTGAAAAGAAAAGAAGAAAAAGGGAAAGGGAAGGGAAGGGGAGGGGAGGGGAGGAAGAAAAGAAGAGAAAAGAGAAGAGAAGAGAAAAGATTCCAGAATGTAGTGAATATTAACTGCTGTGTGGCATGGTTAGGGTTGGCTGGAAAGGTACAGGGATGCCAACCACCCAGAGAAGTGGCTGTAATCAGTGGAGTTCCTAGGCCTGACTGGGATGCCAATAGGCAGAGTTTCAAACAATCTCAGACTTTCCAAATAGTGGCTGCTACCATAAACCAACAGAGGGTTTCTAAAATGTTGACAATGTGTTAATGACTATTGGCCATACATTCAGTTTAGATTTGGATTGTCTTTTCTAACCATCTTTAGTTATATTTTCTAATCTCCCGGGAAACAAAGATTATTTATTATATTTATTATAATATAGTTTATTATGCCCAATGCATCTTTCATAGCTTCATTTTGTTACCTACTGGTTTAGAATGCACCCAAGGTCAAGAATTTGAATTTATATCATTCATATGGTCCAGGACTTTAAACTCAGGGGGTAACTAATAATGTTGGTTATATTGAATTAAGCTTAAGTTACCATCAATCAATCAATCAACAAGCATTTAAGTTCTTCTTATTGTTGTTCTTCAGTTGTGCCCAACACTGTGTGACTCATATGGGATTTTCTTCGTGAAGATACTGGAGTGGTTTTCCATTTCCTTCTCTGGTGGATTAAGGCAAACAGATGGTAATCAATTTTCTCAGGGTGACGTAGCTAAAGAGTATCTGAAACAAGATTTGAACTCAGGGCTTCCTAACTCCAGGCCAATTAAGCTACCTAACTGCCTATGTACCAAACCCTGAGCTTAGTGACTAGGATATACAGCAAAAGTCAAAAACATCCTCCTTTCAAATAGTTTACAGTTTAGAGGGGGAAAACAATATAAACATAATTAAATATAATATATACACATATATGTAATACACATATATATACACATATATGTAATACCTCCCTTCTTCCCTGTCTTTTCTCTCCTCTCTCTCCCTTTCCTTTCTCTTTATAGATATATAGACATTTGTACAGATATAGATATAGATAAAAGTATAAATATAGAGATGTATAAATATATGTACATAGACATATAATTTAATTATTGTGAATTTAATGTTTATGTTACATACTGTGCTTTGTTTTTAAGAGTGGCAGTACTCCCAAAGAGATAATGGACACAAAGACTTGTACAAAAATATTCATAGCTGCGCTCTTTGTGGTGGCCCAAAACTGGAAAATGAGGGGATGCCCATCAATTGGGGAATGACTGAGCAAATTGTGGTATATGTTGGTGATGGAATACTATTGTGCTAAAAGGAATAATAAAGTGGAGAAGTTCCATGGAGACTGGAACAACCTCCAGGAAGTGATGCAGAGCGAGAGGAGCAGAACCAGGAGAACATTGTACACAGAGACTAATACACTGTGGTATAATCGAACGTAATGGACTTCTCCATTAGTGGCGGTGTAATGTCCCTGAACAACTTACAGGGATCCAGGAGAAAAAAACACCATTCATAAGCAAAGGATAAACTATGAGAGTGGAAACACCGAGAAAAAGCAACTGCCTGAATACAGAGGTTGAGGGGACATGACAGAGGAGAGACTCTAAATGAACACTCTAATGCAAATACTATCAACAAAGCAATGGGTTCAAATCAAGAAAACATCTAATGCCCAGTGGACTTACGCGTCGGCTATGGGGGATGGGGGGGAGGAAAAGAAAATGATCTATGTCTTTAACGAATAATGCTTGGAAATGATCAAATAAAATATATTAAAAAAAAAAAAGAGTGGCAGTACTGATGATTTTTATAATGTGGCGTTCCTTTCTCTTCACAACCTGGTCCCTTCCTAATTTTCTTATTTCGTGCCCTCTTCTCTTCCATGCATTCTACCTATGTGGAACTTTGCTGGTCCCTTCTAACCAATTCTATGTCCTCTCTCCAAAGAATGGGGTAGAGAAATACAAGACTGGAAACATAGGAAATAGGCCAGGTCATAAGAAGAAATAAATGAGACATTATCAAAATCATCAGTATTGCCATTGTGAAAAACAAAGTTCAACTACATCCAACACAAACAGTGAACTCATGTAAACGAATTTGCATATGCCTCCATTCATTCTAACAAGACTAGTGATACACTAGCTATGTGCAAGGGTCTATTTATTTGCATTATTGTAGACATGTAGACTAAAACTGAATCTTCATCATGTCAATTATCCAAATGCAAAGTGAAAAACTCATTCTTTTATGCAGATACTTTACTCACCCAAGGAAACAAATCCAGACAGATCAAGTAAAAGTGCACATGGGGCAGTCCATATTTTGACCCATGAGTTAAATAAAACTTCAGGAAAAGTTTGGGTTTCTATTTAGTCCAACATTTGAGTGATTGACTCATTTTTTGCAGGCTTATTCTAGTTTTTTTTTTTAATTATATGAAACCCTGCTTTTATTTTAGCCATGCATTATTCCAAAGAGCCAAAACACAGAACATAATGCATCTCAAAAGTCTTTGCACAATTTTAAGCTTAAATAACTATTCATTAAATATTAAGCTTAAATAGATATTAATTAAAGCTCTTTAAGAATATAGTTTTAATTAAAGCTATTTAACAACTTACATAGCTTTAATTAATAGCAATTTAATAACTTAAATATCCTTAATTAAAGCTATTTAATGACTTAATAACTATTTAACAGATCTGATAACTTAAAACTCTACTGAGACTTTTGAGATACCTGTATATTTAAAAAATGAAATTGACCATTAAGACCAATACAATCAGGCAGAGAAATAGAAATATAGTCAGAGACTCAGAAAGACCAAGAAAAAAAAAAGAGAGACAGTGACATAAGAAGGACTATACAGAGAACAAATTACTCATGTTAGAGATAAATTTCTTTATCTTCCTCCCTCCCTCCAGGGTATTATTTGTGAATTCTCTCTTCCTACTACTTTCTTCTACTAAATAGTACCCTAGGGACTTGAGACATACTTCCTGGTGGGAATAAAACATTTCTCCCCAGTATTAGTCAGGTCTCATTGGTTATTCCATACAACAATAAGAAGAGCTTCATGTAACACATTCTTAGTAATAATGATGATAATAATGATAAAAATAATAGTAATAACAGCTTAACATTTTAAACAAATTACTATATTTGCTAAGCACTTTATAATTATTATCTCAAATAATCCTCCAAACAACTCTGAATGGTAGGTATTATTGTTATTCCAATTTTACAGATAAAATGAATAAGAGATTTGTTTCTATGATGATACAAAAAACAATAATCCAAACATATTACAAAGCTTGGGGCAACCTGCATCATTGTATTTGGTTCTCACAAAGACTCTGAGGTTGGTAACAGAAGTATCTTCATTCCTAGTCAAGAGATAAGCAAACTCAATCTTAGAAAGGTTAAAAAGACATGCCCAAGACCTCAAAGCAAGAGCATAGCAGAGCCAAGACCCATGAGTCAAATCAAAGTTCAGGATAAGCTCAGGGTGCTAGAATAAGATCAGTGATTCACTGGAGCAGCCTTCAGGCACACTCTTTTTCCTAGAAACTTTCAGTCAGCTTCATTAATGACAGTCTCTCTATCTCCCTGGGTTACACTGTTACTAGCCCAGGTGGCCATGTAAAGAACCCAAGCTTAACTCTGGCGATTTATGTATGATTTTGCTCTTCACCTGAGGGAGATGTTATAGGAGTTTAGTTGATGAGCTAAAGAAACTAAGTCCCTGCGGAAGGACTTCTCTCTTCTAGTCTTTGAAGCTACCCTTTTAGGACTTTGGATCTTCTCATTTGGGATCTCAGTAGTGTTTCACACAGTTAAAGTCAGAGGTAAGCTGGTGACAACTTGCCAGCAGCTTGATTGCTAAATTTTCAGTAACCATTTTACCTCCAAAATTGGAAAATGCTACAAATCAGGACTCCTTTGATTGTCTGTCTAGACTAGTGGTGTCAAAGGAAAGGAAATGGATCTCTGCATGGGGCATATTGACTTTGAAAACCACAAATTAACTTTATCTATGTTGCATTGTATTCCTATTAGTTTTCTTTTTTAATTTTCCAATTACAAATTAATCTGGTTTGGCAACCTTACAGACTTTTGCAGCAAGACTTTTGATATCTAGACTAGAGAAAATGTTAGAAATTATGATTAAACTTAAGTGTCTTCTTTTCTGAGAGCAAATTAGTAAATATTTACCAGCATACCCATAGATATAGACCAGAGACAAAATATCTCTATTTTTTTCTTCCTTTTCTCCAGATAACAGAACTCATTGTTACAGTGGAGAAATTACCAGCTTCTTTATGATCTCCCGGAATCAGCACAGGCAATAATAAGAACATATGCATTTTTAAAATTTAATTTAAAAAATTACTTTCAGTTCCAAATTCTCTCCATGGATCCCTCCATCCCCTCTCCCACTCATTGATGTGGCAAAAATATAATGCTAACTCTACAAATAAAGTCAGAGAATATAGAATTGGACTCAGAGAGTCTTTCTTCAAACCTCATCTCCACTATTTTTTGCAAGTGTGACTTAGAGCAAGTCACTGTAACTGTCTAACCTATAAAATGAGGGGTTTGGATGAGATGGCCTCTAAGGTTCTTTCCAATGCTTAAATCAATGATCCTATGACAAAATGACCTCAGAAATATTCTATTGCAGCAGGTCTTTGATCCTAAGACCAACCAACATTCTTTTTATATTGTGGAGGATACTGCAAGTTGTAGGGAGAAAATGGAATTCATGTTGTGGTTTCAGTTTGACGTCTTGAAATTAGAAATCTCTTCTATCTCTAATCTCATGTCTTCAGACTGAGAGATTTTACAGTTCTATATCACCATTGATAAGTACCTTGTTCTCTGTGTCCCTGGAGGACTTATATAGGGCCAGTGGGAGAAACAGATATTAAGTTTTTGATTCAGAAAAGATTCTTTCAAATCTGTGTTTTCCCAAAGTGGGATAGGTGGCTTTGGTAAGTAATGAGTTCCTCATCTTTATTAGATGGCAATTTGTTACAAATTTTGTATATAGGAATTAAGTTTAGGAAAGATGAAAAGTATTCACAGAGGGTTATCACAGGGCATGACTATGGGATTGTGGGGGTCCCTGCATGTGGCATAGGCATATATAGTCATTGGTTTGGGGGGCAGAAGAGTTTGTGGTATTTATGATTATAGTGTCTTAGGATAGAATCACAATATATCCCCTCTCCTTTCCTATATCATAAAAATTTGCAGGGAAGTAACTTTGTCCTGTACATATCCTTATTCCTTACAGACTGATAATAGCCTCTACTACATAGAAACTGCTTAATCAAAATTTATTGAATGAATTATTAAGGTTGATGAGGTTCCTTGAAGGAGATTTGGTATGGCAGAAAACCCTCCCACTTGCCTGATCGATGAAGCTGTTTTGTTTTAGGCCAATGTGTTCTAGTAGAAGAGCCTCCCTAGATCTGGAATCAGAGGATCTAAGTTCAAAAACCATGACTGTTATTTATTGTTTGACTTTGATCAAGACTCTTCATCTCCCTGGGCCTCAGTTTCTTCTTCTGCAAAATTAGAGGACTGGAATACATGATCTTTCTCTGGGCTCTAAATCCATGGCTCTATAATCTTCCAAGATGTTGTGAACTTTATTTTCTACTTGTTCTAGATTATTTACAGCTTAAATCAAGTCACCAGAAAAATGAGCAAAATGGTCATTTGGAAGGCATCCCTCATCTTGATAATCTTTTCTGAATAAAGTCTAATATTTAATAAATGTTCATTTTGTTATATCTCTTTCAGTAGGTAAAGACCTTTAATGAATAATTGGAAAGTCAATTAAGTTAACCACTCATTTTTTGTCAATAATTTTTAATTATTGCTTCCTAAGAATATTGTATTGGCCAAGGAAGTTAACATATCACTAAGCTTCTGTTGATAGTGTTTTCTTATGTAGTTTCAAATCCCTTTACCATATCTATTTTAGGACAATTGTTAATTTTAAACATTTCAACATCAGAAGGCAGAAACTGCTTGGGGGGAGGGGGAGAAACAATCCAAAAATTATGAAAAGGGACAAAAGTAGAGAAAAAAGGAAGTTGTTTAAATTAAATATATATATATATATATATATATATATATATATATATATATATCCTCATAAAGAAAGCCTCTACTAAATGAAGAAAGCTACCTTAGGGTAGAAAGAGTGCAAGAAGCAACAAATTAAAGTTAAAATTATGAAGAATCGCCCACTCATAGATGATCAATCTGAAATAAAGGATCTCAAATTCTATGATGAAAAATGAAAGGAACATTGTATTTAAATGACAAAAAAATGATTTTTAAAATTCAACTTTTGAATTTTTGTTCTTTTATTGTGAACAAAATCATCATCAATCATTCCTAATGAACAAAAATTAGTATTTTACATGAAACCATGCTCTCATAGGTAATTTGCTCATTTTATTAAATAGTAGATTAAGTTTAACATGGTAGCAACACAATTGCAAAATTACTTCATGATCTCCTCCTAAACTTCTTTTTATATTCCTCTAGATGTTATTGTATTTTTATTCATCTTCTTTTTTTATATTTCTATCATTTCCCACTAATTTATTTTCCTCTCTCCTGTAACAAATAAGCATAGACAAGCAAAACAAATCAACACATTGACCATGTCTGAAAATGCTTGTCTCATTCTATACTTTTATTTCGTTACTTTTCTACCAATATATGGGAAGATTAAATGCAATTTTTCTTTCTTTTTATTAATTTACAAATATTTTATTTTTAAATCAATTACTTAGAAAAACAATTTTTAACTTTATTTTCTTTAAGTTTAAGTCAAATTCTCACCCTCTCCCCTCTCCTCCCCTTTCCTCTCCTTGATATGGCAAATAATCTGAAACAGATTTTAAATGTGTAATATTATAAAACATTTTTCCATATTAATCCTTTTGTGGATAACAACTTAATTGAATGAAAGAAAAGTGAAGAAATAAAGTGAAATATAGTATACTCAATCTGCATTCAGACTCCAACAGTTCTTTCTCTGGAGGTGGATAGCATTTTTCATCAAGACTCCTTGAAGATTTTCTTGGATCACAGTATTGTAAGGAATAGCGGTCATTCTTAATTGTTCACCTCATAATGATGCTGTGACTATAGACAATGTTCTCCATTTTCTACTCACCTCACTTTACATCAGTTTATGTAGGCCTTTCCACGTCTTTCTTATATCAATCATCCTTCACATCATTTCTTATAACATAGTAGTATTACATTATAATCATTGTTCCATCATTCCCTAATTGATGGATGTCCCCTAAGTTTGTAATTTTTGCCACCACAAAAAAGAGGTGCTATAAATATTTTTGTATAAACAGGGTTTCCCCACTTAAAAAAAAACAACAACTCTTTAGGATACAGACCTAGAAGTGGTACTATTGGGTCAAAGAGTATGCACAGTTTTAAAGCTCTTTGAGCATAATATAAAATTACTCTCCAGAATGGTTGGATCAATCCACAACTCCATTAGCAGTGCATTAGTGCCCCAATTTTGCCACATCCCTTCCAGCATTTATTATTTCCCTTTTTAAGTTGCTTGAGAGGCCAGTTGTAACAATCCATCTTATATAGAGAGAAATTGAAGCTAAAGGAGGATAATGACAATAACAAGGTCACAAGATAATAAGCTTTAGAGGTGGGATTTGAAATCATTTTCTTTGAATCCCAAGCCAGATTACTTTCCTCTATACCATACTCCTTTCCAAAGAAAATCTTTACTATATCACATATGCTAATATTAGCCAATTTTATAGGTGTGGAGTATAGTACCTCAGAGTTGTTTTAATTTGCATTTCTCTAATCAAAAGTGATTTAGAGCATTTTTTCATGTGATTATATATAGCCTTGATTCCTTCAAAATTGCCTATTTTAGACACAACTTTTCAAGACAATGTCTATTTCATCACATAGGATGCATTTGTGAACCCACACTAGTCATTTACTGAGCCTAGAACATGTATTATAAGACCAAAAATAATAACAGGCTCCATTATTTAAGGGCCTTGCACCCTTCTGAAAGTCACCTGAATTCTCTAAGATTATTCATTTCTAGGATGATGAGGATTACTGCCTCAAATCCCCTCCAACACAGAGAAGTTGTGGGAGAGTTGAGCAGAAATCTCTGTGGAAACTATAAAGTGTTATAGCTTTATAGGTCATAATAGACCTAAAAGGGGCCTTAGAGGCCATCTGGCTCTACTCTGTCTTTTTATAGATAAAGAAACTGAGACTCAAAAAGGCTAAATAGCTTGGTCGATATCATACTGGTAGTGAGTAGCCGAGCCAGATTTTGTATCCAGGCTTTCTGTCTAAAATCCTACACTCTTTTTACCACATGGCAGCTGTCTCTCCCATCTGACAAAACTTCCGACTCTAGCAAATGAACCAGGATTATTCTTCTTCTAATATTGACATTCTCAGTAGCAAATATGTGTGGGAAAGTAGCCAGATGCATCAGCTTAGCTCTAATTTTATATAGGAGACATTACTATCCCAGGGTGAAAGAGCACTGAGCTTTCCTTCCACAAAGGCCAATCTTGAAAATTCAGATTTCCCCCTTTAGAAATTAAAGCTTAGTTATCTTGCTTGACATTTATGTGGACTGGCAGGAAATTGGTTACTGGCAGGAAATCCACTATACAAAAAGTGCCTGTCTAGTACTGAGCCATCAACTTGCTTGAAAGGCCATTTGTAACAATCTGTCTCATAAAGAGAGAAATTGAAGCTCAAGGAAGATAATGACAATAACAAGATCACAAGATAATAAACCTTAGAGGTAGAATTTGAAACCATTTTTGACTTTCAAGACAAAATATTTTCTACTCTACCATGCTCCATTACAGAGAAAATCTTGAGTCTCACATTCAGAGAGTTGGAGAAAACATCAGAGACGATTTAGTTTGACTTATTCCTGACCAAGAGTCCTTTCTATAACATTCCTGACAAATGACCATTCAGCTTCTATTTGAAGACCTTTGGTGAGGGATCACCCACTAGCTCCCATTCCATTATTGGGCAGCTATAATAATTGGAAAGCATTTCCTTACATCAAGTCTAATGTATACTTTATTAAAACTTTCAATGAGTTTTCCTAGTTCTACTGTCAGAGGCCAAGTAGAATAAATAGAATCCTTCCTCTATGTGATAGTTCTTCAAATCCTTGAAGACAGGAATCATATGTACCTTAAGTTATCTCTCCTAACAATTTCCTTCTTCATTCCACCAAATGATCTCCATTATTACTATCTCCTCTCTTCTTACCATCCTGAGTGCCTTTTCCATTTTAGCTCGTCTCTGTCCTTCCTAAAATGTGGTACATAGAAATAAGCACAGTATTCTAGCTGTATTTTGCAGAACTAGAATCTCCCTAGTTTGGGATACTATGCCCCTCTTAATGCAGCCAAGGTTACAATTGCTTTCTGGTTTCTGTGCCTCAGTGTTAACTCATAAAGAGTTTTCGTTAGAAAAAAGAAAAAAGAAGAAAATCATATTTTCCCAAATAAACTATCATCTAGCCATGCCTTCTGCATTTTATACATGAATGATTTTATGTCTCTATCTGTGGCATTTTATTGTCACTATCTGCAAATAGTTCTTGTATGTCAAGATCTTTTTTTTTTACTTTTATATCCTGACTCAGTTGTTACGTGTCAACAGAACTACGGAGAAAACCTTGGGTGTCTCCACTAGAAACCTTTTTCCAAATAAAATTATATAAATTATTGACAGCCATTTGAGCCTATTCCTTCAAATAACTCTTGATCCATTTAATTTTACTTTAACATCACATATTTCCCCCAACTAGTTGATAAGAATAACAAGAGTGTATAGTAAAAATTAGCCTCTGACAACTAGGACAACTATGTTGACCTTTTGTCTATTAATTCGCTGCATCATTTACTAGCTCATGATTTTGTATGAAGCATGTGATCTTTTACTTGAATTCATCTCTCTCCTCCTTATGTCCAGATGGTATATACTGCCATGATAATATTACTCCCATTTTTTCTTCCACTGATCTTAACCTAAATTTTTCTACCATCTTTCTCTTTCTGATTCCTAGATTGTTTTACATGTGTATATCATGGTAACATACCATGCTATTCTCTTCTCTATCCCTTGAACTATTGTTTCTTTAGAATACAGTATACCCTACCAACCATGTTCAAAATTCAATAATAACTAGGAAGTTATATTTGCTTCTTTGTGTTAGAATCTTTAGTTTACCTCACTTACCCAAATGTTCTTCATTTGTCAATAGATGTATGAGATTATAGATTTTATTCATCATTCCCTTTTTGTATTTAATTATCTCCTATGAATTTCAGGGTTCATTAACTGTTGCTCTTCTTGCAATCAAGTAGTTATTGCTAGCTATTTTCTCCTAGAAGTTATACCTAGTAACATTCTCCCTTCCCATTTTTTAAATCAAAGGCCTTTTTGGTCCTATCTTCAATAGTCCAGGAAAATACATTACTGATAACTATATTCACCTGTAATTTATAAAGCATGCATTCTATATAGTGTCCAATACAGTCCTCCTTAAATGCCTAGTCAGGTTCATTAAGTGACCTCAGACCCAGGGAAGCATGAGTCTTAACTCAAGATTATCTATCAAGGAAGACATGAGGTACTTGTAATCAGTACAGGTAGAAAGATTATTAGGATATGGATGATAGAACAATAAAATGACTGTATTTTTGTTTTTTATCATTGGGGGCACCTGGGTGGCCCAGTGGATTGAAAGTCAGGCCCAGAGATGGGAGGTCCTGAGTTTAAATATCACCTCAGACACTTCCTAGCTGTGTGTCCCCGGGCAAGTCACTTAAACCCATTGCCTAGACCTTACCACTCTTCCGCCTTGGTACTAATCCCAAGATTGAAAGTAAGGGTTTAAAAAAAATGTTTATCTTTAGAATCTGCCTTTCCCTATAACTTCAAGGAGGTGATAATGTATATGTATACATATATGTAGCATTTTACACTTTTCAGAGCACTTTCATTCTTATTATAGCAGGAATTTTTCAACTATGACCCAGAAAACCCCAAGGTGGTGATGATAGATTTTAGGGAATTTAAGAACTTGGATGTGAAAAATATATTCTTATTTTCATTAACTTTTAACTGAAATCTAATATTCCCTAAAATGATTTAAAAATATTATTCTGAAAAAGGGTCCAAGGCTTCATTATTTCATCAAGTGGGCCCAAGACACAAAAAGCAGTAAAAATCTCTATTTAAGAAACTTAACATGAGAGCCTAGGAAGCAGTCCATGAAAATGTTATTCCCATTTGACAAAAAAGCAAAAATATAAAGAGAACTGTACTAAGCCCATGATTAATCATTTAATTCCATTTTCTCTTTCTAGCATCTACTTTTTAAAAAAATGTGTTGTCCTGAATTGCTTTGATGGTTATTTTAACAATACTGGTGAATTATTTCGGGTGCTTAGATATCGGGGGTGAGAAGGGCAGATATCTGAGTAGGATTACTGCTTAATTTCAGGTCAAATTCTCCATCTTCTCTTTGTGTATATGATATAAAAATTACACCATCAAGTTCTTTCTTGGATAAAGTGTCTTTTACATTGACAATGACCAGAGAAA
Organism: Monodelphis domestica; assembly: GCF_027887165.1. Classification (NCBI taxonomy): domain Eukaryota; kingdom Metazoa; phylum Chordata; class Mammalia; order Didelphimorphia; family Didelphidae; genus Monodelphis; species Monodelphis domestica. Next base: position 357,245,409 of record NC_077227.1, on the reverse strand, counting down.
GCAGTTGGTATTGTGGAAAAGAAACTAGAACAAGTTCTGGACTTTCTGCCACTATGCTGGAACAAGCAAAGTGGGAATATTAGAGAGAGAGGAAATTGACAAGACTGACAGTTGGTGGGGAAAGAGGAAACTAGGAGTGGCAGTTGATATTGTGATTAGCACTTCTTTTCTGGCGTGGGAAGTGGGAGGAGCTTGTACTTCCCAGGCTCTGGATAGAAGTGCCTCTATTTTCTTCAGCCTGAAGAGACAGGCCAACCAGCTCTGAAGGTCAGAAATTTTCTTGTTGCTTGCTGTCTACTGCTAAGATTTTAAAATTAAGAAAACTAGCACAGATATAGTGTAGACAGGAATAAGAGAAACCCTGCACCAGCCTGTGAGGCCTGGCCTCAGCTCCAAAACTGAGAAAGACTCCAACCTTATTTAGAGGCATCCCTTTTCCCTTTTCCTTAATACCTCTCCAATCCGAACTGGTTATTAAAATTTATCTTATTTGAATATCACAATCAGATTAAGTGGACTATCTTTTCTGGGGCATAGAGGGAGCTGAACCTCAGTTCAATCATCCATTTACAAATGTTCCTTATAGGACCCCTGTTGGGTGACCAAAGTCTGGGGAAAGTCTTGTCCCTCAGCAGGGTCCATGTTTACCTGCTCTGGGGCATCTTAGGCATCAATCCATAGAGAAGACATCCCCGCAGGCTATCATAAGTGGCTCATTTCTTGGACACCCTATTTTGTTCACAAACAGCCTCTCAGCAGGGGTCATGTCTCTCCTTTGCCTCACCAGCAGCCATATTACCTCTCTCACTTCAACTCCTCTATTTCCTGCTACAAATCTTCTGTATCCCCTGTTCTTCATATCCATCCATCTTTCCCTATAAATATTACAATTTTGAGTATGTATCAAAGCCCAGGTGCCAGAACCACAATATATTCACTGTGTTTCTATGGCACAATGGTAAGGGGGTGACTACATTATTGTTATAAAAACCTACCTTCAGTGTGGATCATTACCTACATATCATTCAGTACTTGTTACACACTTTGATTGGTCCACAATTTGTTCTCTCCCATCCAACCTGTGAGCAGGCAATATCTTCAGCTTCCTGCTATAACCTCTCTTAAATTAAAACTCTGTTAACTATTTCTAAATTAACCAACTGTACCTTTAATTCAATTTTATTTTTGACTGCCCATCATACAAATATCCCTGTATTGGGTATGATGAGAGATTAAAAGAAAAAATAGATACCTTCCCTGCCCTAAAGGAACTTCTATTTGTGGAGAAGTAGCTCTTGAAGTAATTTTGATTTGGAGTCAGAGGATCTAGGTTTGAATCCTCCCTCTGTGTCACCTTGGACAATTTTTTAACCTCTCAAGGTCTCAATTCCTTCATCCACAAAATCAAAGGATCAGAAAAGAAACATTAATTAGCATTTATTAATCACTTCCCCTGTTCTAGGCACTGTGACATACATGAGTTACACAATGACAAATTGAAACAGTCCCTGTCCTCAAGGACTTTACATTCTCACATTTTTCTTTGATTAAAGGCAATTTAGGAGGTGGCATTAGAGCTGATATTTGAAGTGATCTAAGGATGCTAAGAAGTGGGTACAATCTAGGAAAAGGCTTAGATGGGAGGTGGAAGGTCATGTATGAGGAACAACAATCCAGTTAGTTTTGCAGGACTATAGAATATGTGAAAGAGAATATGCCTAGAAATATTGGTTGGATCCAGGTTATGAAAAGATTTAAATTGCCATTAGACAATTTCTATTTTATCTACAAGGCATTAAGGAGCCTTTAGAGCTTCCTGATTGTCAAGGAAGTTTTATCCCCTCCTCCTCCTGAGTAGCCTGTCCATCAAATATTCCTGAGATAACAAAGCTGCACCAGGGTTGTGTCTGTGTATGTTCTGTACATCAATAAAAGTCAAGGTTGGGGGCTGCTCAGGGGAGAACCACGGGAGAATTGAAAGGGAGAATGAAGAAAAGGCAGAGCAGGCAGGTGAGGGAAGGAATGAGGAAGACACTGGCAGGCTAGGCACCATGAGGTCAGCTTACTTAGGAATGTTTGTCTAACCTTCCAATAAACTTTATGAAATATATATCTGGGTAGAAATAATATTTATTTTAATAATTACAGTGATCTGAGGAATTGAACCATTAGATCTTTTTTTTTTTTTCAGGATCATCACTTTAGCGACTGAAAAGCAGAGTTAGGAGACTTGAGATAAGGATATCAATTTAAAAGTTATTGCATCTCTTGAAATGAGAGAGGAGATTTTGAATTAGGGTGTGAGTGTATAGAGGGAAAGATGTAGACATATAGAAGAGATGTAGATGTAGAATCCACAATCTACTGGTTTATTTGAGTGGAAACATGAGGAAATATCTAGAGAGAAGAATTAGAGATGGCTCTAAAGTTCCCAATGGTAGAGATCTCAGAAAATAGGTAAATTCAGAAAATTAATGGATTGGGGGGAAAGAAAATCAGCTTTGTTTCAGACATTACATAATGAAGAGCTGAAAGTGATCTGAGAGATGACTGAATCCAGTACTCTCATTTTAAAGATGAGAAAACCTTCGTACAGAGATATCAGATGACTTGTGCTGGGTCAAACAGCATGTCAATGTCTGAGGAAGGATTAGAACCCAGGATTTAAAGTCCAGTTCCCTTTCCCTTATGCCATAATACCTTGTGTTGAGTTTCAGAAGCCCATGGGCTATCCAGATGAAGTATTTAATAATCAGTTAGTAACAAGTTCAGCTCTACCATTCTTGGTCCTATGAATCCAACATTTCAAGTTTTAGGTAAAAAATATTTTAACTAACCCAATAAAAATCTTTATGTATTAGATGAGATTTCTACAATGAGAAAAATTTACCACAGAAGGTTAAATTGGAAAGCTCACAGGCATCAAACTGGCACAGGCTAGCGATGATTCTATAGAATTTATAGTTACTGAGGAGTATAGAATTCCCAGCTCCCCTAATCAGCTCATACATCACAAAAGTAATCACTGTTAATGGTTTTAGATGAGCAAAAAAACAAATAAGATGCTAATAGAAAATTCAAGTATGGTCTTGTGATTCCCACATCACAATCTACTATCAGTCATTAATCATCATGGAGGAAAAAAAAATCCATCATTTTCAGGTGCCATTTGGGTCATAATAATAATGTAAAGTTGTCTATAGGAGGGATGATATTATAGATACAAAAGAACAAAGCCAAGAAAAGTGGGACAATTATACTTAGAGGAAACTATCATGGGGCTGGGAGAGAGAAGGGGATGGAATGTATTACATTATATAAGGTGATATAGCTGGAAAATAACATTGACTTGGGAGGAGACTTTGGTTCAAGTCCCAGGTCTATTTTTAATAGCTATGTGAACTCATACAAGTCATTTACTTTCTCTAAACCTTGGCTTCTTCATCCATAAACAAGGTTATTTTATCTAATCTCTAGTGTTTCTTTTCAGCTAGCCAACATTCTATGCACTAAGATCTCCTTCTCATTCTAAACTCTTGTGATTTTATGGCTCTTTCCATGAGCTAAATATCCTAATTTGTACAGGAAGTCACTTGAGAATTAATTCTCAGAAGAATTAATATTTTCTGCTGACCTAGGAGTCAAATGGGATATAGAAGCAAGTGTAGTTTTGAAATTAAATACGCACACATACACATGCACATACGTGCGCGCGCGCGCACACACACAAGGATAGCTAAAACAGTGATGCTACTAACAAATGTGTGTTGTTATCCACAGGGGAAATGTAGAGTCTGGATTTTTACAGGTAAGAATAGAAATAACATTTCTAAAAATTTCCTGGTGAGAATACAAATGCAAATGCAGGCTCAGTGGCAAGAGGACAACTGTATAAACATATCAAATCCAGAGATATTTAGTAAAGCTGAGTGAGCTGAACTTCAGCTAGATCTAGAATGTAAATAGCAGCTCCCCAGTCCCTCACCCTAACTAGATCACTCCTCCTGTTTTTTTAAACTGTTCAACTGGATATCTCTGATCAGTTTTACAGAGCTTTTTGTCAAACACCAGTTGGCCTAGAACAAACGTACATGAAAAGACAATTTGATTCTCAAAAAGGCATTACATTTTAATGAATGAAGCTTAACATTTCTCTTTAGCCTATACTAATACACACACACACACACACAGAGACACACACACACACCCTTCTGTGACAAACCACATTTATCTAATAAGTTGGAAGAATTTCAAAACTAATTCTGCAGAGAAGCAGATTAATTTATACAGTAACTGAAAATAGCACCAGACTTAAGAGTTGGCTAACCTGACTATTAGAGATAGCTTTTGTTGTTCAGTCATTTCAGTTATATCTGACTTTAGGACCCCATTTGAGATTTTCATGGCATAGACAGTGGAGTTATTTGCCTTTTTTCTCTCTAGTTCATTTTACAGATGAGGAAACTGAGGAAAAGAGGGTTAAGTCACTTGCTGAGGATCACACAGCTAGTAAGAGTCTGACACCAAATTAGAACTCAGGTCTTCTTGATTCTAGGAGTACAATTCTAATACAATGGACTAGCTAGCTGAGTAGTAGCACAGACTAGGTCATTTATTAGCAGTGAAAACCTGAATAAATCTCCAAAATTCAGTATCCATTTCCTTATCTGTTAAATGGAGCAAATATGAATAAAACAAGCACTTATCACAATGCTTAGCAAATAGTAGTTTCATTTCATCCCTCCTTTCCCTGGTTTTATAGTCCTATTGGGAAGAAAACACTATGTAAACTCTACAACTCAATATAAATATGAAACTATTGGGTAAAAAATATTAGTGATGATAGTCAACAATAAAAGTAAAGACAGAACTCACAGATGATGAGCTTCTACTTTCAGTCCTACTACTCAGTCATTGTGAGAAGGTGAAGGAGTTGAGTTACTGAAACAAAGCTCTGCTCCAGTTTCTCCATCTGTAGAAGAGGAATAACAAAAAGAATTGTTATCTCTGTGTGCTGAAAAGATAGGATTCAATTGTACATATAACAAATTACTCATCTTGTGCCTCTAAGCAAGTGGCTTACAATTCTCTCTATCTCAATTGCCTCATCTCTCCAATCTTTCTTATGGGGTCATTGTGAAGATCCTGAGTTTAAAAAAAAATGGAAACATTTTAAATAAAATATAGCAAAGCATGAGAAGTCTCATATGAACTGGTGCAAGGTGAAGTAAGCAGAACCAGGAAAACAATGTATACAATGATTATGATATCAGTGAAAATAAAAACAAAGCAATTAAAATTAAACTGAAGGAAATTATAATGACCAAATTTGACACCAAAGAAGACATATTCAAATGTACCTCTCCCTGAGTTGTTGTAAAAATAGAGGGATATGGAGATAGGACATTTCATATCGTGACAGATATTTTAGCTAGTTAATTAATTTGGATGAACTCTTCCATACCTCCTTTTTTTATTCTCTCTTATAAAGGATGCCTCTGAGAGGAGGAAGAAAGCAAAATCTGAAATACAGGTGATGTAAAAAAATCAATGTACATTTATTTTTAAAAAGAAAAAGTGCTAAGCAACATAATTGTAGCCCTAGTTCAAAAGACTTTTGACAAAGAACTCTCTTAATATTGGAGGAGATCAATGCCCCACCATTGTGTGAGGGAAAGGATGGAAGACTCTTCAAGTCTCTTCTGGTTCTTCAGCTTTTATAATAATTTGGGGATACTTCTGGTTTTCAGATTTTAGAAAAAAAAGATTGAAAATGGCAAAACTACTCCATAATTACTTCCAAAATTAGAATTAAAATAATTTATTAGAGATAGCCTTCTCTTTTGCTTTTAAATATATATATGTATATTTGCAGATGTTTTTAAAATCAAGATTTGAAGCTATTATGGCTAAGGACTTGAACTGAACTTACTTAAATTTAGATATCATGATGCCAGAAGAATAAATGCTTTAATATTCCCTCAAATCGAAAGATTCATTGGTCCTTCCAGCAATATGATTTATGATATCTTTGTATACTCCTTGTCAATTGCTGCGGCCAAAGGACATTTATTACGAGGTGGTCAATCTTTAAGTAATAAACCTAATGCCAAAAAAATTAGTCCTTGCATAGGATTATACATAGACTTTAAGCTAGAAGGAGATTTAAAGTCAGTTTATGCCAACTCCTTCATTTTATAGATAAGGAAATTGAAGCAGAGAGGAAAGGTGATTTACCCCAGGGCAACAAATAAAAAGAAGCAGAGACGGGATTTCAATCCTATTCCTCTGATTCTACATCCATTGCTCTTTGCATACTATCCTACTGAGGTAAGGAAACCACTATGCTGTCCTGCTTGGGAAGTAAGACATAGCTTCTTCTCTGATGACATAGTCTTTGAGAAGCCAGAATTATTTACTTACTAAAATAGAGCTTTGTAAGACTTGGGTAGAGGTTAAATGAAAAAGCACAAGCAAAAATCTTACTCTGAAAAGGAAAGACAAATTAGGTACATGGCTTTGTATGGAACTCTACTAGATAATCTCTAAGGTCTCCTTCAACACTAAAAGGCTATGATTTGATTTCATTTGATTAAAAGGTCTCTCAATGACAGCTAAACATTTCAAATGTTAAAGGTCACAAGCAATGAGGAAGAATCAGGGAGGGGTATGATTTCAAGAAGTTATAAATAGTTTCAATTGGCACTACTTTCCAGTCATCAGAGGTGATGCCACAACTTAATTCATAAAGGCAATTGACTTTAACCTGGATCTCATAATAGGCAAGCATGGAAAATTAAGATGTATGGAAAGAAAAATTACTAAGATATAAAAATAGTATATTTTACCATTCGAGAACTCTATTTTTAGTTATACATATACCCAAAGCATCACCCTTATCTTGGCTACTTATATGTAAAAAGAAAATTTGATACTTAGAATTGATATTTTATATTATGTCTAAAAACAGAATGGGACAATTAGAAAACATATTCTGTTTATACTTCTTTTTTCAAGGAATTTGAAGTTATGCTTTATGTGCCATCAGAGGAATATCCATACGAAAACAGTGACTGAGCTTGATAGCTGGTGTGAAATGCATAATAGCATAAGAAACTACACGCCCCTATAAATAAACCCAATTCTATTAGCTTATTTTCTTTTATCTAGAAATTCTAAGCTGAAAGGGATATTATAGGTCATCTTTTCTAATTCCTTTATTTTATGGAAGAGAAAGCCAAGATGCATGGAGGTTAAGTACCCTGCCTGATGTTACACAGGTAGGAAGTGGCAAGCCTAGGATTTGAAGGCAAGCCCTCCAATTCTAAATTCAGAATGCTTTCCATGGAATCAGTGGATAAAATAGTAGACTATAAAATAAGAAGAAAGAAAATTCATATTCTTATGCAGAAAGTGGCCCTTAGAAAGGTTATTTTACCATCTGCTTTCCTCCTTCTTTTGAAAAAAGTGCAACAGTTTTCTCCTCAGCTTGAAAAGGTAGAGCTCCATTTCAGGTTAAACTTCTACTCTACTCTTTCCTTTTCCAGCCCATTAAAATTACTATGCACTAAGAGTGGAATTTCTAGGTTCCACGGTGACATGGATACCACTGTTTCTTGATCATGATTGTAAAGAGGCTTACAAAAGGGAAAAGTGGGAGGTGAGAGAAATGTTAGGAATATGCAGGGCCAAAATGTTGTTAATCATATATCTTTTGAGAATAATTTTCCCCATGATGGTGTGAAAAATACCAAGTAAAAATCAAAACACTACTGCTTTGAAAATGCAGGAAATTATAGTTTATTTACCAAATACATTTCCCCCTAAATACAGTGAAACTAGGTACTGAGAAAACCTCACCATCATAAGCTTACCTATATCCTACAGACTCTAAGGTGCATGGATTCAACATCATTCCCAGCTGAAAGAGTAAAAAGAAAAAATAAAAACTTTCAGCATAGTATATGTCTAATTACCATAATAAAACACTTTTCAGTGCCAGATATTCTACCACTAGATACACAACTCCCACTGATTTAAGTTGCTAATGAGTAAGTTGGCAAGCTTTCTAAATATCATGCACAGTTAGACACTAGAAAAAAATCTGTTAGTAGCTTTGGTTGGTCACTATTATTGACAGGATTGTGGGATACCTCTAAAACAAGACACAGAGAGCATTAAAAATTCTATTGCAATGCAAAGGCTTTAAATCGATATCTTAAGTACATTTTCATTTAGAAGGAAATTTCAATGAGTCTGTCATATCAAGGAAGTGCAGACTCCCCACAACTCAACTTCCCTTCTGATTCTAGGTGACTCATGTACATGTTCACCCAAATTTCTTCCCCCTGGGACTCCACTTCATTTGTCTTACTCTCAGTGCTACAAACTTGCCAATGTGGCACACCAGCTATCCATTTATTTTATTTAGTTCTAAATACATGATCCACTTCTTCCTTTTCTGGGCCTGTCTCTGGATTAATATTTTATATAGCTTCTTGTATACAAGTCAAAAATTACACCGTGTTGCATCCTCTTATACCTACCTTATATCTCCATTGCTCTTTTGATGAACCACAAATTTGAGTCTTTGGACACTATGATTCTGTGATTCATAGCTCTATTATGTTGCCATAAGACAATTGATATTAAATAAAATAATATAACAAAAACAAGACAAAACAAAAAAAATGGGGCTTTTTGTTTGAGGATAAAGTTTAGGGTCATTGAAATTGTATTTCCCAAATGCTATCCAAAGTTACCTTCCTCTTCTCCAATTCTGAGCCCAACCCATTATCCATCTGCCATTACTATATAAGATATATATACTATAGACTAGATCAAAATTATATTCAACAATTGATCACATTTTAATATCCAAATGGATATCTGAAAAGTGAAGGGAATGTAAAAATCTCACTGTATGTTTGACTAAAAAAATCATATGACAAAATATAATAAAATAATACCTTAAAGGTTATTCTTCAACAAGGTTTTGTCTGCATATGTTAAAGCTGTACCAGATCCCTTAACAGATACAAAAGAGATAACTTTGTTCAATGAACAGGTATTAATTTTTAAAGCGAAAAATAAAATGGGGAGTTGAATGCTTTCTGAAGGTGTTTGCCATAGTCACAAAGGATATTAAGCAGAAAATGCAAAATTTCATAGGGATTCCCTATATTTGAGGAAGTCTTCTAGACGATTCTGTTTTTACATAATATTATTATTGCACCAAGACAGAAAACATTACAGACCTGCCTGAATTAAATGAAAAATTGCTTTGAATAATTTTCCTTAACAATCTATGCATGAAACACAAAGTGTATAAGGAATTCTTATTGTCTGGGTTGTACAATGTAGTTTTAGAGATAGATTAATTTCTTTGTTTATTTGATTTCATGAGGCATTTAAAGACTTTGAAAAAACTTATTGATTCTAAATAGTGCCTCCCATCTCCCCAAAATATAATTGAGTAATATAACAAACTCTTGACTAGCAAGCAAAAGACTAAAGTTTAAGTTATAATGGGGCCTTGCAAAACTTTAAGCAAGTTGTTTAATATCTCTGAAACTCACTTAATGCCTCTAAAAATTAGATAGTGAATTTAAATGATCTTTAAAGTCTCTTCTAACTCTAAGAGTCATTAAATCTTCAGACGTCATGATCTCCTTCAAGATAGGGAACATACTTGGCATTAAAAAAATAGATGATAATTGAAAGATTGGATTCTTTTTTAATATTATATATAAAAAGTCACTTATAATTTCTGTTTATGGGTATATCCACCATAAATTTCTAAGAAAATATTTAACTTTCTTTTAAATTAATTTAAATTCAGGACAAATAGGTGGTATGATGGATATAATCCCAGGCCTGGAGTTAGGAAGAATCATGTCCTTAAGTGCAAATCTAGCTTTAGACACTAACTAGCTATGAAACCCTAGGCAATTATTTTAACCTTGCTTGCCTTAGTTTCTTCATCTGTAAAATGAGGTGGAGAAGGAAATGACAAACCACTCCATTATCTTTGCCAAGAAAATCCCAAATTGGATGATAAAGAATCAAATACAACTAAAGGGTCTGAACAATGATAACATAGATTCTTGGAAAACAAAATAAAAACATGAAAATAAGCTATAATATTTATGTTCATAAAAATACTTAAAAAATTTCTCTAGAAAATTATTTTGTTTATCATTAGAAAAGCAATCCAGTACTATGGAGTCATTTTAATACTCCTAGCAAACTTATGGAGCTAAGGGCCATGAATCTGAAAGGGTATTTTCATGCAAATTTAAGTTATCACAGATTGCATGAAACATTAAACATGAATGGAAGCTAGATTTAAGATAAGGAAGTTGTCAATGTGACTGCTTAGAAAATTAAAAAGAAAAATATATATATATATATATGTAGATCTATATATATTTTCATATATGAATATATACAAGTATATATACCTTAAAGGTAGGCAGTGTTTGGGAATCCCCACATGATAAGACCATGAGCTGATCACCCATCCCCCACACTAATTTCTGAACCAGAGTCAGAGCTATGGCCAGGCCATCTCTAAATTTACAAGGGTTGGCTGAAAGCACCACAGATTTGCTCCTAGGGTAGTTCAAGGTCTTGGCAACAAGACTTGAGCCCCGAGGCTGAAGAGCATGAAGCCAGGGTAGCAGAGTACAGAGCTTAGGCAGAAACAAGGCTGAAAATAGCCCAGGGAGCAGTAGCTGAAAAAATAGCCTCAGGGCAAAATGCTTTAAAGTGCACTATACAAAGAACATCATATTACCTACCCTCACTTGGGCTTCTGACTGGGAAGGAAAGATAATACCAAGGCAAAGCACTGCAAGACAGAAGCTAAAAAAAGAAATCAACATGCAAGAACTCCAATGCTCTAGTGGCAAAAAGAATTAGCAATAGCAAAAAAAAAAAGTTCTTGACTCTGGATAATTTCTATAGAGAAAAAGGGCAAAATACAGAAGCAACAGCAGAGAGCAAAAAACAAGCAAACACTTCTACACTTTCCAAAAAAATGGAAATTGGTCACAAACTCTTGAGGAATTAAAAAAGGAGTTCAAGAATCAAATAAGAAAGATAGAAGGGGGCAGCTGGGTAGCTCAGTGGATTGAGAGCCAGGCCTAGAGACGGGAGGTCCTAGGTTCAAATCTGGCCTCAGCCACTTCCTAGCTGTGTGACCCTGGGCAAGTCACTTGACCCCCATTGCCTAGCCCTTACCACTCTTCTGCCTTGGAGCCAATACACAGTATTGACTCCAAGACGGAGGTAAGGGTTTTAAAAAAAAAGAAAGAAAGAAAGATAGAAGAAAAATGGGAATAAAATTAGGGGAAATATGAAAGTAATACAAAAAGAAAATAGCAGTTTAAATGAAAAATTCCCATATGGAAAAAGACAGAGGGATAAAATGAAGTAATAAGTAATTTGGAGACCAGAATTGAACTGCTGGAAGCCATGAAAAGCAAGATAGACCAAATTGAAAAAGCAACATCAAAAGATCATAGCTGAAAATCAGCCTTTAAAGACTAGAATTGGGCAAGTAGAAACTAATGATCTCATGAGACAGCAAGAATTAATAAAGGAAAATCAAAAGAATGAAAAAGATAGAAGGGAAAATGAAATATCTCATTGAAAGGACAACTGATCTGGAAAACAGATCCAGAAATCGTGGAACAAAATAAAAGCCTTGATACCACTCTACAAGTAATTATCCAAGAAAACTACCCTGATGTTTTTGAACAAGAGGGCAAAATGGAAATTGAAAGATTCCATAGATTACCCCCTACATTAAATCCCCAAAAGACTACCCCCAAGATTGTTATAGCCAAATTCAAGAGCTTCCAGGAGAAGGAAAAAATATTTTAAGAGGCCAGAAAGTGACAATTCAGATATCAAAGAACCCCAGCCAGTATTACACAGGATCTGGCAGCCTCCATGCTAATGGACCACAAGTTTTGGAATATGATATTCAGAAAGGCTAGAAAATTGGGTCTACAACCAAGAATAACCTATCCATTAAAACTGATTATATACTTTCAGGGGAAAGTATGAGCATTTAACAAAATAGAAGATATACAGGCATTCCTAAATTAAATATGAGAACTAAGAGGAAAATTTGATGTCTAAATACAAAACTCAAGAGAACCATAAAAAGATAAATAAGAAAGGGGGAAATTTTTTAAGGGCTCCAGTAAGTTCAAATTGATTGTAATCCTGTAATCCTTAATATGGAAATATTAAATCTGTAATTCTTAATTTTTTTTTCATTATCATAGTAGATAGAAGAATTATTAATAGGAAGATATTATGGTATTAAGTTGTTCAAAATTATATGTAAAAAATTGGGGGGGACAAAAATATGGTGCTAAAAGAAACGAAGGAAGAATAAAAATAAGATAAATTATAGCACATAAAATGGTTCATGAAGGGGAAAAACACTATTATAAGAAGGGGTGGAAGAGAGAGGTAATAGGTAATACTTAAATCTTACTCTCAGTGGAATCAGTTCTGAAAGGGAAGAACAGACAGAACTATTGGGGTATAGACTTCTATCTTACCCTACACAAAAGTTGAGACAGAATAAGTGGGGGGATGAGGGGCAGGGAGTAATAAAATTAAGGGAAAGGTTGGAGAGAATGATTAATAGACCTTAAAGAAAAATAAGAGGGGAATAAGAAGGGAGGGGATGGGAAAGAAAGTAAAATAAGGCTGAAAAAGTGGGACTGATTAAAAGCAAAATACTGGTGTAGAAGTAACTAGTGAAAGAAGAAAGGCCTGAACTAAAAGAAGAAATCAAAATGATGGGGGATACAGAAGCGGTAATCATAACTCTGAATGTAAATGGCATGAACTCACTCATAAAACAGAAGCAGATAACAGAGTGGATTAGAAACCAAAATCCTACCATATGTTGTCTACAAGAAACATACATGTGATAGATAGACACAGAGTAAAGGTAAGGGGCTGGAGCAGAACTTATTGGGCATCACCTGAGAAAAAGAAGGCAGGAGATGCAATCATGATATCTGACAAAGCCAAAGAAATAATAGATCAGTTTAAAAGAGATAAGGGACATCCTGATAAAAGGCAGTATAGACAACAAAAAAATATCAATTCTCAAAATGTATACACCAAATTGTATGACATCCAGATTTTTGAAAGAAGAAACTATTAGACCTTAAGGAGGAAATAGATAGTAAAGCTATACTAGTGGGAGACCTCAACTTTCCTCTATCTGACCTAGAAAAATCAAGCTAAAAAAAAGAAATAAAAAAGAAGGAAGAGATGTGAATGAAATCTTGGGAAAAAATAGAGTTAATAGGGATATATGGAGAAAAGTAAATAGGGATAAAAAGGAATTGCACAGGCACATGGTACATTTACAAAGATTAACCATCTACTAAAGAATAAAATATCACAAAGAGTGCAGAAAAACAGAAATAATAAATGCAGCTTTTTCAGATCATATTGCAATAAAAATTATAATTAATAAGTGTAGGTGGAAAGCCAAATTAAAATTATTTGGAAATTAAATTATTTTATTCTCCAAAACTGGTGGGTTAAAGAACAAATTATAGTAACAATTATTGATTTCATTGAAGAGAATGACAATGAGAAAACAATGTATCAAAATTTATGTGATACAGCAAAATCAGTACTTAGGGAAAAATTTTATAGCCCAGAGTGCCCATATAACTGAGAGAGAGAGAGAGAGAGAAAAAGAGAGAGAGAGAGAGAGAGAGAGATAAAGGAGATTTAAAAATTGTGCATGAAACTAAAAAAACTGGGAAGAGAACAAATTAAAACCCACAGATAAGACCAAAATGAAAATCCTAAAAATCAAGGGAGAAATTAATAAAATTTAAAGTCAAGGAACTACAAAGAACTATTGATTGAATAAATAAGACTAGAAGCTGTTACTTTGAAAAAACAAATAAAATAGAAAATGTGCTGATCAATCTAATTTAAAAAAGGAAAGAAGAAAACCAAATTAAGAGTATAAAAGATGAAGAGAGAGACCTCACCTATAATGAAGAGGAAATTAGGGCAATCATTAAAAACTATTTTCCCCAATTTTATGGCAATAAATATGCCAATCTAGGTGATATGGATGAATATTTACAAAAATATAAATTGCCTATATTAACAGAAGAGGAAATAGAATTCTTAAATAATCCCATGTCAGAAAGGGAAATTGAACAACCCATCAAAAAACTTCCTAAAAAAATTACCATAGACAGATGGATTCACAAGTAAATTCTATCAAACATTTAAAGATCAATTAATTTCAATACTCTACAAACTATTTGACAAAATAGGCAAAGAAGGAGTCTTACCAAATTCTTTTCATGATACAAATATAGTACTAATTCCAAAACCAGGAGGACAAAAAACAGAGAAGGAAAACTACAGAACAATATCCTTAATGAACACTGATACAAAAATATTAAATAAAATATTAGAGAAAGTATTACAAATTATCATAGAGATTATTCATTATGAGCAGGTGAGATTTATACCAGGAAGAAAGATGGTTTAATATTAGGAAAAGCATCCTCATATTTGATCATATCACGAACCAAAATAATAGAAAACACTAGAAAGTATAGGAAGAGAAGGGCCTTTCCTCAAAATAATAAACAGTATTTATTTAAAACTATCAGCAAATATTATCTGCAATGGGGGTAAATTAGATTCCTTCCCAATAAGATCAGAAATGAAGCAGGGATGACCATTATCACCCCTACTATTTAATATTGTATTAGAAATCCTAGCAGTAGCAATTAGAGAAGAAAAAAAAATTAAAGGGATCAAAGTAGACAACAAGGAAACTAAATTACCACTCTTTGCAGATGACATGATCATATATTTAGAGAATCCAAGAAGAACAACCAAAAAACTAATAGAAACAATAAATAATTTTAGCAATGTTGAAGGGTACAAAATAAAACACATAAATCATTAGAATTCCTATATATGTTTCTAACAAAACCCAGCTACAGGAGTTAGAAAGAGAAACTCCATTTTAAATTACTCCAGGCAAGATAAAATACCTGGGAATCTACTTGCCAAGACAAATACAGGAACTTTATGAAGATAACTACAAAACACTATCCAAACAAATAAAACTATATCTAAACAATTGGAAAAACATCAATTGCTCATGGGTAGGATGAGCTAATATAATAAAAATAATAATCCTACCTAAATTAATTTACTTATTCAGTGCTATGCCTATGAAATTACCAAAACAGGTTTTTATAGAATTAGAAAAAAATATTACAAAGTTCATCTGGAAGAACAAAAAATCAAGAGTATCAAGGGAACTAGTGAAAAAATTGTGAAATATGGAAGCCTAATGTTACCAGATCTCAACTATATACTATAAAGCAGTGATAATCAAAATTATATGGTACTGGCTTAGAGATAGAAAGGTGGATCAATGGAATAAACTTGGGGTAAATGAGAGTAGCAAGATTATGTTTGGCAAACCCAAAGATCCCAGCTTTTAGACCAAGAACTCACTTTTTTAACAAAAGCTATTGGAAGAATTGGAAAACGGTATGGGAGAAATTATTTTTAGTTTAACATCTTACACCCTATACCAAGATTAATTCAGAATGGGTAAAAGACTTAAATATAAAGAGGGCAGTCATAAACAAATTGGGTGAACATAGAATAGTATAGCTGTCATATCTATGGGAAAGGAAGGAATTTAAGACGAAGCATGAGATAGAGATCACTACAAAATGTAAAATGAATATTTTTGATTATATTAAATTAAAATTTTCTGTACAAACAAAGCTAATGCAAACAGAATTAGAAGGGAAACAACATATAGGGGGAAATTGTTATTACAAAATCCTCTGACAAAAGTCTAATTTCTCAAACTTATAAGGGTTTAAGTCAGTTGTACAAAAAAAATCAAGTCTTTCCCCAATTGGCAAATGGTCAAGGGACATGAAGAGGCAGTTTTTAAATAAAGAAATCAAAACTATTAATAAGCATATGAAAAAGTGTTCTGTCTCATAATTAGAGAAATGCAGTTAAAAAAAATGCTGAGATACCACCTCACACATAGCTGATTGGCCAATATGATAGTAAAGGAAAATAATAAATGTTGGAGGGGTTGTGGCAAAATCAGGACACTAATGGACTACTGCTGGAGTTGTGAATTAATCCAGCCATTCTGGAAGGCAATTTAGAATTATGCACATAAGGCTTTAAAAGAATGCATACACTTTGATACAGCAATACCACTACTAGGTTTTTACCCTAAAGAGATAATAAGGAAAAATAGTTGTACAAAAATATTCATAGCCACACTCTTTGTGGTGGTAAAAAATTAAAAAATGAGGGTGTGTCCCTCAATTGGGGAATGGCTGAATTGTGGAATATGATAGTGACAGAAAACTATTATGCTGTAAGGAATGATGATCTGGGGGCTTTCCATATGAACTGGGAGAACCTCAATGAACTGATGCAGAGTGAAATAAGTAGAACCAGAACATTGTATAAAAAAAGTAAAACATTGTGGAACAATGCAATGTGATACACTTAAACAATCCAGGACACTCCTGAAGCACTTATAGGAAAGAATGGTATCCACATTTATAGAAAGAACTATGGGAGTAGAAATGCAAAAGAAAAACATATGACATCATTTATCACATGTATATATGGTTATGTGATTTGGGGTTTAGGCTTTAAAAGATTGCTCTATTGCAAAAATGAATAATATGGAAATAGGTATCAAGTGAAAACAACTATGAAAGTAAAATCAATTCCATGATAAAAAGAAGCACAAAACATTCAGTAAAAAATAATTACTTAAATATCATGTTTGGCTTTATAGTAAAAGAAGTACAAAGCCACACTCAAGAAAATAATTTCTTTAAAGCATACAACTAGTTAAGGAGAAGTTAATGTTTCCATATGACATCAAGAAACACTAAAACAAAGTCAAAAATCTGAAAAAAAGTATCTATAAAAATACATATGATTCAACAATGAAATAGAAAGAGAATGGGCTAAGAAAATAGGAGGGGGCAATGATCAGAGCAAGAGTAGATTAAGGGATGTTTTTCACCTCAAAATCACAAAAAGAAAACCAAAAAGAAGCAAAACTATTAAAAAGACAAACATGATGTCAGATCTGGCTGACAAGGAGTCCTACCTGAGACAGGTCGAGAGGTGAAGTGATACAGCAAAATTTTAGAGGAAAGAAGGGGACAAAGTGGGAAAGGAGGCCAAAGGTAGTAGAAGTGGCAGTGGAGTTTGGGAGGAAGTGGGAAGAGTGAGGTAGGGAACCCAAAATCAGTGGATGACTAGAAGTCAGGAACTCCCGCAAATTGGACCCAGGCAGTGGAAGAACTCAAAATACAATTCAAAAAGCAATTAATATAGGTTAAAGAAAATTGGGGAAAGAACTTAAAAAAAGCAAAATAGGTTATATGGAAACAAAGGCACATGAACTAAAACAAGAAAATAGTGTTTTAAAAGTCAAAATTGACCAACTTGAAAATGAGGCAAAGGAGGTGAAAGATAAAAACAATATTCTACAAAGAAAAATAGATCAAAAGGAAAAGGAGGTTCAAAATGTCATGAATGAAATTCAGTCTTTAAAAATTAGAATTGAACCACAAGAAGCAAATGACTTCACAAGGCAGCAAGAATCTATAAAACAGAAATCACCAATGCCAATCCAGAGGGATACACATTGGATCATGAGAGACACAGTGACACATTTCCCCTTTCACCAGGAAGCAGTTTTGACAAGTAAGAATTTCACCTACAATCCCCCCTTGGACTCATAGCTCCTCTCCAAAATCCCTCCACCATATCACCATATGATATACATAAAAAGATGAGGATGATAGACCATGGGACCAAAGCACCCCTCTTTCCACCAATCCCTACTGAAACCAATAACACCCCCTTCCCCCAGCACCTGTCCAAACAGTGAAACAAAGCCCCAGTAAAACCCATTAGAATATCTAGACTTTCCCTTTCAGGTCTAGACAAATGATCTCCTACATCATTGACCATTAGGCTTGAGAATTTACCACCCTCAGAGACCAAACTTCCCAAACTTCTCAGGACCTTCCAATGAATTTCACCCAAGTAACCTCACTTGAACCAATAGAGGAAACACAAATTTTCTCATCCCTAACAATCACCTTATATGAGATGGCCCCTTCTCCACCCAAGGAGAGACCCATAGCCATCCCTCTCCTTGGGGTTTCAGGCTCCTCCCTTGATCTCCCTTCTTCCCCCCCCACCAACTGCACTGCCATTTCTACTGCCATTGGTTTCCCATTACCCTTTGCCCCTTCTTTTGCTCTAAATAAAGCTTTGCTGTTTCACTTCACTCTCATCTCTGGTCAGACCCTGTTAGTCAGGTATGACACACAAAAATTACAATTTCTGCCTCAAGAAAATAAATTTGTTGAAACATTATAACTATTGTAACTATTATCAGTGCTTTGGATGTTGTTTATATACACATTATGAATGAAATTCAAAATATTAGGACCAGTATAAGTAGCACAAAAATATCTATCAGAGGCAAGTAACCTTGCAAACATTCAAACAAGGATTAATCCTAGTCAAGAGAGAGAAGGGGAGAGGAGAGAGGGAAGAAGAAAGCAAAAGAGGACAAGGATGAAGAAAATGAGACTTAAAGTATTGAAATGGCAGCAGGAGCATTGAATGGAAACCAGAAATCATTGAAATCATTTAATAATGAAAATATAATCTCCTTAAGTGACAACTTAGAGAATGTTAGTGTTGGAAAGGACCTAAAAAGCAATTAGCACAGGCCATACTTGAAAAATAATTCCCTAAAATTCTATAAAATTAGTCATTCAGCAAGTGAGACAAAACCCATTTGTTCCTGGCACAACCCATTTCATTTTGGGGCACTTCTAATCTTCAGGAAGGTTTCCCTCCACCACCACCACTGATACCAAAACTAAATCTGCCCTTTCCCGAATTTATACTTATCATTCCTAGTTCTGTCCTGTGGAGCCAAGCAGAAAAGAGTAAATCTCTTTTTCACCATGATAGATCTTAAAATATTTGTTTGTTTGTTGTTGTTGTTGTTTTCCTCAGAGACTAAACACACCTAAGTCCTTGGACCAATCCTCATAAGGCATAATTTCTGAGTTCTTCCCCATTCTTGTAGCCTTAATGTGAAAATGTTCCAACTTATGTGTATGTATATGTGCATGTACCTGTATATGTGTGTGTGTATCATATAGAACCAAACATAATACTGAAAATATTTTCTGATATTTGGGAGCAGGATAATCACCATTCCAGAACTAGATACTCTGCTGCTCCCAAGACAAACTAAAGTGACTAATATTTCATTTGTCTTATGGATGGGAAAGAGGAGTAGAGCTTCCTAATACATTAACTCATACTGAATTTGCAGTCTATTAAAATGCCTATTACTTGTTTTCAGATGGATGGCTATAAAGGCATGCTTCATCCATTTTACACTTGTTTAGTTTACCTTTTTCACTCAAGGAAAAGATTTTACATGCATCCAATTTGTGGGTTATAGGCCAATTTGATAAATATCTTGTATATGCCTTCATCCAAGTGACTGATTAAAAATTTACATAGCATAGATATCCAAGCATAGATGCCTGGCAAACTCCACTGGAGATCTTCTGCCAGGCTGACAACAAAACCATGAATGATTACTTTTAGTGACTGGCTATTCAATCAGTTCCAAAATCACCTGGTTATACTATGATCTTGCTCACATCTCTCAATCTTTTATACAAGGATCTGATGACAGACGATGTTTAGTACTTGGATATGTACAAATGGAACATATGCAAAATTAATTATGAGCTGCGACATATTAAAGTTAAAGATAAATTGAGAAAATCAGATTTTGTATGCTAAAACAGAAATAAAAATTAAAGAATCAACTGTATACTGCCATTGTAAATTGTTTTGCTTAGAACAATAATTAAAGGTTGAGATTCACTTAGAAATACAAGAAATGTTTTAAAAGCTTTTACTTAATTAGTATTTTAGAAGAATTTAAGTAAATATAAAGAATAATTGATGTGGTAAGTAAAACCATGATTTTTTAAAAGAATAACAAAATTGGTAAATAGAAATTAATTACAAATAACTGCAAATATCAAATTAGTAATGAGAAAGAAATTATATTTGGGGCATTAAAGTCAAAACAATTACCACAACCATGTGCATGTCTCTAAGCAATGACTTTGAGAACTTGTGAGCAAAAGAGGAATATTTGTGAAAAATAAAGTATTATAAAATTCCGTAATTAATAAAATTAGTAGGTAGTTCAAATAGCTCAATTTCAGAAATAAAAGTCAAAAATAAAAATAACTGAAATTTATAAAGAATGTCCCATTCTTTAAAGGCAATGAATAAGGAAATATGTATTTCATGACAATACTGATATAATCTATATCAGACTATTTACTGCCTTGGGGAGAAAAAGAGAGGGAGAGGAAAATAATCTAAATATCAAAATATCAAATAATAATCATCAGAAATTATTTCTACATGTAATTATTAAAAACTAAAAAGTTAAAAATTAAAGTGTTCCCAAAGTTTTAGTTAAATTTACAATTTTGACTCACAGAGTGCTTTAAAATTTAAAAGTACTTTATATAAATCATCTTATTTCATCTTTGCAAAAATGGCATAACAAAAAGTAGAATGTTCTTATTTTTATTTTTGTATTTATTTTAGTTTTTTTAATTACATGTAAAAATACTTAACATTCTTTTTTTCTATTTTAAATTCCAAATTTTCTCCCTCACTCTCTCCTTCCCCTCCACTTTCCTAAGAAGGCAAGCTATTTGATATAGATCATCCATTTGATGTCCTTTAAAGCATATTATAATACTAACCATATTGTAAAAGAAAGCCTAAAAACAAAGAAAAAAGTTTTAAAAGATTTGCTTCCATCTGAATTCATATTCCATAAGTTCTTTCTCTGAAGGTGGATAGTATTTTTCCTCCTAAATGCTTCAGAATTATCTTGGATCATTGAATTGATCAGAATAACTAAGTAATTTGCAGCTAAACATCATATAGCTTTGCTGTACTGTGTACAACCATCTCCTGGTTCTCCTCACTTCACTTTCAATCAATTTATGTAAGTCTTTCCAGGTTTTACTGAAATAAACCTGATCATCATTTCATATAGCACAAGAGTACTCTTTCATAATTCTGTCACAGCTGTTCAATCAATTCCCTAATGCTAGGCATCCTCTCCATTTCCAATTATTTGCCACCAAAAAAAAAAGATCACTATAAATCTTTTTAGATATATAGGCCTTTTAAATTTTTTTAAAATATATTATAAATACTGAACTAGTACTAGCTGTAGCTAGATCAAAGAGAATGAACAGATAACTAACTATTTGGACATAGGTCCAAATTGCTCTCCAGAATGGTCAGATAATTTCACAACTTCAACAACATTATATTAATGCACCTATTTTTCCACATCCTTTTTCAGTCATCTTCTTTCCTTTTTCTGTAATTCTGATAGGTGTGAAATGGTACCTCAGAATTATTGTCTTAGGAATGTGAGCCTGAATATATTTTCAAGAAATGTAAAAACAAAAAGCTTAAATGAAACTTAGGTATTCTTAAAATTTGTATCCCTCTGTTTAGAAAAGACTTTCAATAAAATATTTTATTCATTTTTAACTATAAATTGAGAAGAGAACCTCCTGAAATTTACACAAATTGGGAAAAATAGAATTACAAACATAGCATTTTTATAAAGGAGATGTTCTGTGTCTAAATTACATAATTTTAGCAAAATAAGGCATAATGATTAAACTTGAAACAAAAATATTTTAGGTTTAAAATTTTGTATTCAACTTTTTTAGACATAAAATGAACCTCCAAAAAATTCTGCATTTCCATATACCATCATTCTCTACCAAAAAAGAAGTCAGTCAGAAGAAAATACATATCTGTATATATCTCAATATTTGTATTTTCATGTCATATTTTGTATATATGTATATGATTTTCTCAAATTATCAAGTTAATTAATATATATTAGCATTATTATATCATGATATTAACTTACCAAAAGTCCCAAAATTAAACTTTCATAATAAATAAGTTAATGGAGTAATAAATTAAGAAAGAAATGAGCAGAAAGATATATTTTGTAAATAGTTAGAAAAAATAAAATGTCAATAGATTCCAAAATAATTCATGCATTGCAAGAGTGGAGTCAAGATGGTGGCCTAGAAGCAGTAGAAGTTCAGACCTCTGAATACCCTTCCTCACCGATTACAAACTGAATGCTCCTAGAGGACTGAAAATCAAACCTAACAACAAGACAGAGCCAAGGAAACCTCCTGTTGGACTCAATTCAAAAGGTACGCCAACCACCAAAAAGCCAGAATCTGAGAACACTCGGGTTTAAGGGGAAGGCAGAAGGAAGGTCCCAGGACCCCTCCTCTCCCCCAACTAGAGGGCTAAGGCCCCAGTGGCAGCAGGAACCCCTGGGCAGGCAAAGTCACTGGTATGGAGGGTGTACCTTGTAGGCAAAACTATGCCAGGCTCAGAACGTAAAACACAGGAGGCAGGGAAGGAGCTGGAGAAGGAGCATAGAGCAGGCATCCTGGTCAGAGCTGTGGAGACCCTCGATATTGCTCCAGCCTTCCAGGAGGTTTTGGCCTCAGAGCACAGCCAGTCAAACACAGCTGAACTTAATCCCATCAAAAATCATCAGAGGTCAGGGAGTCCCAAGCTCCAACACCCCTTACCCACAGACTGCTGGACTTTAATCTAATCAAAAGCTTCCAGAGGTCAAGGAAGCTCAAACTCAAACACCCATCCCCCACAGATTGCACAGAGAGATCTCCTGATAAAGCTCCAAGAGGGGTGACTGACAGAAAGCCACAAAACCAAAAAAATGAGAGGAGGAAGAGCACAGATAAATACAGGGAGCAAAGAAGGGGTATAAATATGAGCAAACAATGGAAAAAGAAGAAAGAAATTACAATAGACAGCTTCTGTACAGGCAGCGATCTAAAAGCAAATGGAACAGAGGAGGAGGAAAGCAATAAAAGAGAAATCCCAATGAATTGGATACAGGCTTTGGAAGAACTCAAAATGCAATTCAAAACCCAATTAAGAGAGGCTGCAGACAATTGGGAAAAGAATTTAAGAACTAAGATAAGCCATCTGGAAACAGAAAATGGTGTCTTGAAAGCCAAAATCAACCAGCTTGAAATTGAGGCAAAGGAGATAAAAAATGAGGCAAAGAAGATGAGAGATGGGGTAAAGAAAATGAAAGATGACCTCCAAAGGAAACCAGACCAGAAGGAGAAGGATGACCAAAAAGCCAGGGATGAAATCCAGTCTTTAAGAACCAGAATGCAGCAACCAGACCAGAAGGAGAAGGATGACCAAAAAGCCAGGGATGAAATCCAGTCTTTAAGAACCAGAATGCAACAACTAGAATCAAGTGACCTCACAAGGCAGCAGGACACTATAAAACAAAACAAAAAGAATGAAAAAATTGAGGAAAATGTGAAGCATATCATTCACAAAATAGAGGGTTTAGAAAATTTTTAAGGAGAGACAATTTAAGAATCATTGGTCTACCAGAAAACCATGGCAAAAGAAAAAGCCTGGATATAATATTACAGGAAATTATCCAAGAAAACTACCCTGATATTCTAGAACAAGAGGAAAAAGTGGAGATTGAAAGAATTCACAAACCCAACTGACAATCCCCAGGAATGTCATAGTCAAATTCAAGAACTACCAGACCAAAGAAACTATATTACAAGCTGCCAAGAAATCATTCAGATACCATGGAACCACAGTGAGGATAACACAGTGCATCCTCACTGAAGGACCAAAAGGCATGGAATATGATATTCCAGAAAGCAAGGGAAGTAGGTCTACAAACAAGAATCAACTACCCAGCAAAACTGACTATATTCCTACAGGGTCATTCAACAAAATAAAAGAATTCCAAGAATTTTTAAAGAAAAGACCAGACCTGAACAGAAAATTTGATGCTCAAGTACAGAACTCAAGAGAATCATCAAAAGGTAATAAAAAAGAGGGAAAAAAGAAAAACAAAACAAAACAAAACCTTTTTTTAAGAGACTCAATAAGTTAAAATGATATGTATTCCTATTAGAAAAGAGGTCATTGGTAACTCTTAAAAATTATTATCACTGGGCAGCTAGAAGTATTACACTTAGAGGGAACAGTGAAAACTACATAGGATGAAATGACAAGCCATAAATATGTAATATGTATTCATAAATGCCTATACATGGATATATATATACATACATATATATATATATATATGTATATATATATATATATATATATATATATATATATATATATAACTAGAGCTAAAAAAAGAGGTTAATACTAAAAGAAATGGGAAAAGAAACAAAAGGGGGAAAATTTATATGTCGCACAGAAGCTCATGGAGGGAGGGGGGAGAATATGAATAAACTGGAAGGGTAAAGAATTTGGAGATAGGAAATACTCAACCTTTACATGCATTGAAATTGACCCAAAGAAGGAAGAACAATCCAATCCATTGGGGCAGAGAAAAGATTCACGCCCCATAGGGGAGTAGAAGGGTAACAAACAGACTAGTGGGGAGGGAAGCAGTACAAGGGAGTGGGGGGGGTGTTCAGAAAGACTGCAGGGAAAATAAGGGGGGGAATAAGAAGGAAGGGGGTAGAAAAGGAAGTAAAATAAGGGTGGGAATTAGGGGGACTGATTAAAAATAAGCTTTGGTGTAGAAGGAAATAGTGAAAGAAGAAAAGGCAGAACCAGGAATAGATATTAAAATACTGGGAAAGACACAGCTAGTAATCATAACTCTGAATGTGAATGGAATGAACTCACCCATAAAACGGAAATGAATAGCAGAGTGGATTAGAATCCCAAACCCTACCATATGCTGTCTGCAAGAAACACACATGAGGAAGGTAGATATGCATAGGATAAAAGTAAGAGAATGGAGCCAAATCTATTGGGCATTAACTGATAAAAAGAAGGCAGGAGTAGCAATCATAATACCTGACAAAGCCAAAGTAAAAATAAATCTAGTTAAAAGAGAGAGTGAAGGTAATTACATCCTGATAAAAGGCAGTATAGACAACGAGGAAATATCTGTACTCAATATGTATGCACCAAATGGCAGAGCATCCAAATATTTAAAGGAGAAACTAGAGGACCTCAAGGATGAAATAGATAGAAAAACAATACTAGTGGGAGATCTGAAACTTCCCCTATCCCAACTAGATAAATCAAATCAAAAAATAAATGAAAAAGAGGTGAGAGAAGCAAATGAAATCTTAGAAAAATTAGAGTTAGTAGACATATGGAGAAAAATTAATAGGGACAAAAAGGAATATGCCTTCTCTTCAGCAGCACATGGCACATTCACAAAAATTGACCATGTATCATGGCATAAAAACATTGCCAATAAGTGCAAAAGATGAGAAATAATAAATCCAACCTTCTCAGATCACAATGCAATGAAAATAATAATTAGTGAGGGTTCATGGAGAGGTAAATCAAAAATTAATTGGAAATCAAACAATATGATTCTCCAAAACCAGTTAAAGAACAAATCATAGAACTAATTAATAATAGTGTTCTCCCCACTCCCACCATGAGCTTCTTTGTGACATATAAATTTACCCCCATTTGTTTCTTTTCCCATTTCTTTTAGTCATAACCTCTTTTCTTTTTTAGCTCTAGTCATATATATATATATATATATATATATATATATATACATACACATGTATATGTATTTATGCATGCATATATCTATAAACCTATTTATGTTTTGTCCTTTCATCCTATACAGTCTGTCACTGTTCCCTCTGAGTGTAATTCTTCTAGCTGCTCAGTTGATAGCAACAATTTTTAAGAGTTACCAATGACCTCTTTTCTTTTAGGGATACATATCATTTTAACTTATTGAGTCTCTTAAAATTTTTTTGTTGTTGTTTTGTTTGTTTTTCACCCCCTCTTTTTTAATTACCTTTTGTTGATTCTCTTGAGTTCTGTGGTTGGACATCAAATTTTCTGTTCAAGTCTGGTCTTTTATTTATGAATGCTTGGAACTCTTCTGTTGTGTTGAATGACCATACTTTTCCCTGTATGAATATAATCAGTTTTGGTGGGTGTTTTATTCTTGGTTGTAGACCTAGTTCCCTTGCTTTCTGGAATATAGTATTCCATGCCTTTCGGTCCTTCAGTGTGGATGCAGCCAGATCCTATGTTAACCTCACCATGTTTCCATGGTATCTGAATGGCTTCTTCTTGGCAGCTTGTAATATCTCTTCTTTCATCTGATTGTTTTTGAAATTGGCTATAATATTTCTTGATGTTGTCAGTTGGGGATTAAATACAGGGGGTGATCTGTGGATTCTTTCAATCTCCACTTTCCCCTCTTGTTCTAGGATCTCGGGACAGTTTTCCTGGATAATTTCCTCTAGTATTATGTCCAGGCTTTTTCTTTTGTCATGGTCTTCTGATAGTCCAATTATTCTTAAATTGTCTCTTCTTGAACGATTTTCTAAATCGTCTGTTTTGTGAATGATATGCTTCACATTTTCCTCAATTTTTTCATTCGTTTTGTTTTGTTTTATAGTGTTCTGCTGCCTTGTGAGGTCACTTGATTCTAGTTGTTGCATTCTGGTTCTTAAAGATTGGATTTCATCTCTCGCTTTTTGGTCATCTTTTTCCTTCCGGTCTGATTTTCCTTGAAGATCGTCTTTCATCCTCTTTACCTCATCTTTCATCTCCTTTGCCTCATCTTTCATCTCCTTTGCCTCATTTTCCAGCTGGTTGATTTTGGCTTTCAAGACACTATTTTCTTGTTTTATTTCAAGTGCCTCTGTTTCCAGATGACTTACCTTAATTTTTAAGTTTCTTTCCCAATTGTCTTCAGCCTCTCTTAGTTGTGTTTTGAGTTCTTCCACAGCCTGTATCCAATTTGCTGGGATTTCTGGTTTATCGTTTGCTGATCTCTCCCCCTCTGTTCCATTTGCTGAGTAGTAGCTGTCTATTGTAGTTTCTTTCTTCTTTTTCTGTTGTTTGCTCAAATTCACCCCTTCTTTACTCCCTGTATTTGTCTGTGCTCTTGTTCCTCTCATTTTCTTTGTTTTTGGGGGACTTCTATCAGTCTCCCCTCTTGGAGCTTTAACAGAAGATCTCTTGGTGTAGTCTCTGGGGGAGGGTTGTTGTGGGTTTGAGCTTCCCTGTCCTCTGGAGGCTTTTGATTGGCTTAAAGTCCAGCAGTCAATGAGGATGGGTGGGGAGCCTGGGCCTCCCTGCGTTCTGGAAACTTTTGATGGGATTAGATTCAGCTGGTTCTTTCAGAAGACTCTGCTCTCTAAGGGAGGAGGGGTCATGGCCTCCCTAGGCTCTGAGGGCTCCTGATGGGATTAGGTTCAGATTGTTTATACTGAATGAGCCCTAAAGCAAAAAACCTCCTCCTCCACAATCTGTGTTGAATGCCCGGAGACTGGCTCAGGTTTCTTTCAAGGTAAGCTCTTCAGAGCAACCCCTTTGCTGGCCCTAAGTTTTCTCTCCTTTCAGTAGTTCTGAGGGCTCCTGATGGGATTGGGTTCAGCTGGTGCCCTAAAGCTGGGACCTCCCTAGAGACTCAGTTGGAAGGACCCAGCCAAGGGGCTACAGGCTTCCCCCTTCTCTTTATGTTTCCCTGCCATCTGTGTTGGGTATCCCGGAGATTGGCTCAGGTTGCTTTCTAGGTGAGTCCTTCAAAATAGCCAGCCCTGGGGCCCTTTTGCCGACCCTGAAATTCCCGCTGCTGCCATGGGCTCAGCACTCTGGGTTGGGGAGATGGGTCCTGGGACCTTCCTTCTGCCTGCCCCTTAGATCCGAGTGATCTAGGGTTTTGGCTTTTGGGGGGCCGTACCTTTTGATCCAGGTCTGGGAATAGGGTTCCCTGGGTCTGTCCTGTTGTTCAGCTTGAATTTCGGTGTCCTAGGAGGTCTCAGTTTGCGATCGGGTAAGGAAGGGTTTCTGAGGTCTGAACTTTCGCAGCTTCTAAGCCGCCATCTTGACCGGCGTCACCTCTATTTTTTTAACATTTTACTAGAAACACTAGCAGTAGCAATTAGAGAATAAAAAGAAATTTAAGGTATTAAAATTGGCAATGAGGACACTAAGCTATCACTCTTTCTGGATGATATGATGGTCTACTTAAAGAATCCTACAGAATCAAACAAAAAGCTAGTCAAAACAATCAACAACTTCAGCAAAGTTGTAGGACACAAAATAAACTTGTATAAGTCATCAACATTTCTATATATCTCCAACCCATTTCAGCAGCAAGAATTAGAAAGAGAAATTCCATTTAACATCACCCTAGAAAATATAAAATACTTGGGAATCTGTCTATTGAGACAAACATATGAACACAACTACAAAACACTCTCCACACAATTAAAACTAGATCTCAAAAATTGGAAAATTGCTCAGTGGTGGGATGAGCTAACATAATGACAATGATAAACCTACCCAAATTAATTTACTTATTTAGTGCCATACCCATTGAACTACCAGAAAAAAATGTTTACTGAATTAGAAAAAAACATAACAAAGTTCATTTGGAAGAACAAAAAATCAAGGATATCCAGGGAAATCATGAAAAAATGCAAATGAAGGAGGACTTGCAGTCCCAGATCTGAAACTATACTATAAAGCAGTGGTCATCAATGCAATTTGGTACTTGCTAAGAGACAGAAAGGAGGATCAGTTCAATAGACTTGGGGTAAATGATCTCAGCAAGACAGTCTATGATAAGTCCAAAGATCCCAGTTTTGGGGACCAAAACCCACTATTTGATTTTAAAAATTGCTAGGAAAATTGAAAGACAGTATGGGAGAAATTAGGTTTGGATCAACATCTCACAACCTACACCACGATAAACTCAGAATGGGTGAATGATCTGAATATAAAGAAGGAAACTATAAGCAAATTAGGTGAACACAGAATAGTATACTTGTCATATCTTTGGGAAAGGAAAGACTTTAAAACCAAGCAAGAGCTAGAAAAAAATCACAAAATGTAAAATCAATAATTTTGAATACATCAAATTAAAAAGTTTTTGTAGAAACAAAACTAATGCATCCAATGACAGAAGGGAAGCAACAAATTGGGAAACAATCTTCATAACAAAAACCTCTCACAAAGGTCTAATTACTCAAATCTATAAAGAGCTAAACCAGTTGTACAAAAAATCAAGCCTTTCTCCAATTGATAAATGGACAAGGGACATGAATAGGCAATTTTCAGTTAAAGAAATCAAAACTATTAATAAGCACATGAAAAATGTTCTAAATCTCTTATAATCAGAGAAATGCAAATCAAATCAACTTTGAGTTATCACCCCACACCTAGCAGATTGGCTAACATGACAGCAAAGGAAAGTAATGAATGCTGGAGGAGATGTGGCAAAGTTGGGACATTAATGCATTGCTGGTGGAGTTGTGAATTGATCCAACTATTCTGGAGGGCAATTTGGAACTATGCCCAAAGGGCACTAAAAGACTGTCTGCCCTTTGATCCAGCCATAGTACTGCTGGGTTTGTACCCCAAAGAGATAATAAGGGAAAAGACATGTACAAAAATATTCATTACTGCTCTCTTTGTGGTGGCAATATTTGGAAAATGAGAGGATGCGCTTTAATTGATGAATGGCTGAACAAATTGTGGTATATGTTGGTGATGGAATACTATTGTGCCCAAAGTAATAATAAAGTGGAGGAATTCAATGGGAACTGGAATGACCTCCAGGAATTAATGCAGAGTGTGAGGAGCAGAACCAGGAAAACATTGTACACAGAAACTGATACACTGTGGTAAAATCAAGTATAATGGACTTTTTCCTTAGTGGATATGCAGTGACCCTGAACAACTTGGAGGAATCTATGAGAGAAACACTATCCACATTCAGAGGAAACACTGTGGGAATAGAAATATCGAAGAAAAACAACTGCTTGAATACATGGATTGAAGGGATTTGGTTGGGGATGTGGACTCTAAATGAACATCCTAGTGCAAATGTCAACAACATGGAAATAGGTTCTGATTAAGGACACAAGTAATACCCAAGAAAATTGTGCGTTGGCTGCCAGAAGGGTGAGTGAAGGGAAGGGAGGGAAATAATGTGATTATTGTAACCAAGGAATAATGTTCTAAATTGACTAAATAAACTAATTCAAATGGGGGAAAAATTTTCTGCATTGCAAATCTTAAAGGATTTCTTCACAGAATGATAGAAGTAAGACTAGAAGGGAACTTAAACATCAAATGGTCCAAGCCATTTTATAATTGAGGAAGCAGAGACCCAGCAATCTTAAGTGACTGGCTGATGGCCACATCCTGAGTATGGATGCATATTGTAATCTACCCTCTTTGACTTCAGAATGCATATTCTTCCTACTATCCTTCACTGCCTCTTCATGACTAGATAAGGTGATAACAAAATTTATGTGAAATGACATATGCTAAAGAATATGATTTGTCTACTAAATACTAGGAAATTACTTGAAAATAGAAAAGTTTAAGGACTTTTCCCTATGTCACAGAAATTGTAAGTGTCACTAGAGTGATTTAGACTCAGGTTGTCATTATTGTCCAATACATTATCCACTACAACTATTCCTTATACTTCTGACTTCCCAGCCAACTCTACCTCCACTTTAGCAACATTATTACTTTCATCCAATAGCAATATTATTACCTTATTACATAGATACTTTTCCCCTGCTGCCATTTCCTCATGAAAGATCCTTCTATCCTGGTAGCCCCGTCTTCCATTTGGTGAGTCTCCCTGGAATTTCCATTTTAGTAAGTCCACAAGTTAGCTAATTTTATTCCTTTCAAGCTCTACTCCAGACTCAGATTTTCTGGATTTCTCAACTTTTCAGCTCCCTTTTATGTGTTGTCATTCCCCAGTAGGGTAGTTCTCAGAGAACAAGACTATTTTTTTTGTTGCTTATATTTGTATTTCCAGAATTTAACACAGTGATCAGAGCAAGTATTTAATAAATTCCATATTCATCTATCTTTGAATTGATTAGAATATTAAAAAGAGATATGAACATTTAATTGATAAAAGTACTCATCCTATTCAATCTAAAATATTCTTAAAAACAATGATCAAAATAATAAGATATAAAATTAAAAATATAAAGAACATCATATTCATTAAGCAATGTAGACTAGAGTCATAGGATTTATCACTAATAGGAAACAGAAATTATCTATGTATGTAGATATAGAATTTTAGGACAATGATTTAATGGTATAGGAAGTCTCTAAGAAAGGAAAATTCCTCTACCATATTCAGGGCACCACCTGCTCCACAATTTATAATCTTAGAAAGCTGACAGAGGAATTAAGAGGTTAAGTGGTTTACTCAGAGACATATAGTCAATATGTGTCAGAAATGTGATTCAAACCCAGATCCCCTCACTTAAGAAATCAACTGTCTCTTTAGAATTATTTTTATAATCCCAAGGCTAAAAAAAAAATGCTTTAGCTGTCTATTTCTATTTAATTTGGCATCAGAAGACCTAGATCCAAATTTTGGCTCCATCACTAAATGAGAAACAGTGTAGCACAGAAGATATTTACTAGATTTTAAATCAGGCAGATAACATTCAATGCCTACTTCTGACAACTAGTTCTACAACTTTAGTAAAGTCACTAAACCCAACTTAGGCTCTATTTTCTTAACCATAAAAATACTCATAATACCTATATTATATGTTTCACAAAGGCTATCGTGAGTCTCAAAGGTAGAAAAGAATGTAAAGTTTATTATAAATATTATAGAGCTATATTGAAGTCAGTCAAAGGCTACATCAAAATGAAAAATCATCATCAACTCTATTAGTCACTACTGATACCTAATGTCCCTCAGTGACTCACTTAAGATAATCTTGATTAAATTCTCCCATATTTAATAAAGGTGGGTTTGACTAGATGGTCTCAGTAACCAACCCTAAATGTATGATACTTAGAAAACTGTTGGAAAATTAAATAATACATATCAATAATTCATATGGATAATTTTCAATTGGGTTGAACTAATTCAAATTTGGGGAGAGAAATAGTGTGTTTTAGTCAATTGAGGAAAAAAAGAAAAAATTACAATAATGATTTTCTTATATATAGTTTGATAAGTTGAACTAATTTTTATATAAAAAAATTAATTTCTCAAGTTAAAAAGAACAAGTTTGGAAAGATATATTTAGGATAAATATATATGATAAAATTTGACATTGAGAATCTATAGGATTAGTAGCTATACGAACAAAATATTTCTTCCCAATGAAGCGCTCATAAGATATGAATAGAAAATTTTCAAAGGAGGAAATATAAATTGCTAATAGCCACTTGAAAAACTGTTCAAGTTCCATAATAATCAGAGAAAATGCAAATTAAAACCATTTTAAAATACCTCCTTGTACCCATCAAATTGGCAAGTAAAATAGCTTAAAAATTATAAAACTCAATATTGGTAGAGCATGCAATTATATTGTTGGTAGTAGTATAAAGTGCTTTCCAAATAGTTTATACCAATCTGAAAATATAAGAAAATAGTTGCAAAAATAATTATATCCTTTGATATAAATTTAATTTCATCTGTACTATCTTTAACATATTATTAAATATGATAAAGGACCTATTTATACATAAATATATGTAGTCATTTTAATTGTACCAGTGAAAAACTAGGAATAACCTATAAGTATAATAATGTGTGAATGCCTGAATAAAATGTTATTTTAATGTATAATAGATAGTTTCATTATATCCAAAGCAACAGGAAATGTCATTTTGTAGGATCTTTGATTATCCTGAATCTCACTGTTCATCTAAGGCATTTGCAAAAAAGATCACTTATGAAGATAATTATAGCTTAAATATCTAGATATGTTACCAAAAATGAGGTGATAGAAAAATTAAGATTATTGTGAACAATGTTTTTTTAAATAATATAGAGATAGTAGACACAGCAAACAATGAATAATATCACAAAAATCATATTATATCTTAATGGATACAAAATGACTGATTAAGAATGTTGGGATTATTTCTGAATCAGCTGCCCTAGCATGGTCAGATCATATTTTGTAGGTCAAAAATCAAATTTAATAGCAAATTAGTATAAAAATGAGAAATGCCAGTGTAACCTATTTATACCTAATGTTGATGCTGGAAAATGGAAAATGGAACAAATAACAAACATCAAAAAAGGTTATAATATAGCC
Source organism: Monodelphis domestica (assembly GCF_027887165.1). Taxonomy (NCBI): domain Eukaryota; kingdom Metazoa; phylum Chordata; class Mammalia; order Didelphimorphia; family Didelphidae; genus Monodelphis; species Monodelphis domestica. The sequence goes on along the minus strand of NC_077227.1, from coordinate 357,212,041 downwards.
ATTTCATCACTGTGGGATATCCACTTCAACATGAACAATGAATCATTTAAATATAAAGTATTTTGTTAAATGGGATGGAATCCTATGTTATAAAAATAACTAATTTTGAAAGACAAAGAAATACTGAAAGATATAGGAAGTGATATAAATTCAATCAGCCATCATTTGTTGGATACCTATTATTTAAAGAAAATTTTAAATATGGTCCAGTTTCTGCCTTCAAGAAGTTTGCATGGAAAGTGAGGTCAGTAGAATAAGAAAAGACATATTGAATACAGCCATATATCAAAGAACATAATCCAGATAATAAAACTTTATGAATGCAATTGAGTTCTAGAATATTTACCCCTTCACAGTTGACTAAGAGGCCAAAATAAAGTGTATGTACCCTAGAGTAGTGATGGTGAACCTTTTAGAGATAGAGTGCCAAATACCACCCCCACTCCCTCAAGACCAAGTACCTTGTCCCTCCTCACCACCACATGCTAGATATGCTATGCCTCCCCCCTTCCCAATCTTACCCCACATACAGGAAAGAGAAAGCATTCCCATTGGGCTGCTGGAAACAAGAGTGGGTGAAGTAAGGAATATCCTCAATGAGTATAGAGAGGGGGAAGGGAGTGACCTGAATACTATACTCCCCTCCAGCTCTGCCATCTGTGAGCTCCCTCCCTTACCCTCTGGGTGCTCCCATTAGGCTGCTGATGTGAAAAAATGTTATTAGGAATGGTAAAGAGGAGGAAGGGAGCAGTTCCACCTGAGTCCTCCTTTTCTATTGACAAACTCTGGGGTTAGGGAATGGGGAGGGAAGGTGGCCAAGTGCCCACAGAGAGTGCTCTGTGTGCCATCAGTGGCACCTGTGCCATAAGTTTGCCATCAATGCCCTAGAGATACATTTGAGGAGAAAATGATAATAAGCAGAAGAGAAAAAGTAAGATGATTTCACCTTCATCTTGCATCAAACTTTGTGTTCTGTAGAATCTTACTGTACTATCTTGAGGAGCTCAGGGTCTGAGTAGTGAAGCAACAGAACCATGGGAAATGCCAAGAAGTAGAGAAAAAAGTGTCCCTATCACAACTTGTATCCCTTAAGTGGAAAGACTCAAATAACAGTAGAAAAGAAAAAGGACTATATCACTCTCTATAATAGTTCCTAGCACTCTTAATACCATTACACACTCTCCCAAGCAGATTTGTAGGAGATTATAATTCCTTAATTCAGATAAATTCTTAATAAAATATAATATAAAATCTGATTATTAGCCTCCTTACCTTGCTTTCTATTTGCTAGTATACGTTCTTTGTCAATGGAGCATTTAGATTTAGCTCATGACTTTATTGCCCTACATAGTCTGTCAGCTACCAGTATTCATGCTTACCAGTGGCATTAAAGAACTCATTCATTTGGTTTCTGCCTCTATTGTCAATGAAAGCACTCATTTTGAATTGTTTACAATCATTTTTTCCAAAAGTCCACTACTAAAGCTTTCTCATACTTCTTTCAAATTAACTTGTTCCTTTTTTAGAAACACTAGATTTTTGGACAAATGCCTTCTCTTAACAGTTTCAGGTACAGGGAGGAAAATTACCATGATAAAGATGAGGATTCATGGCCACAAGAAAATCAGAGCTGTGTGACCTTTATCTCCTTTCAGCAATGGTCACCAGTGCTCCAGTTTGGAAAGCTGTTCACATTGTAAGGTATAAGTTTGCATTAAAATTTTTTCTATTTGCTAAGTCTAACTCATAATAAAAGGAGTCATTAAAACATTTATAAAATATTATTGACCAATGTATCTTGTGCTGGATTATAGTTTCCTAGACCTAGAAGGGAATTTATAGATCATTTGGCCCGACTTCATTTTACAGATGAAGAAATTCACAGAAGTTGTAAGTTGCCTAAGGTCACAGAGGTATAAAATAGCAGAGAAATTATTTGAAATCAAGTCTTCAACTCCAAATCCTACGCTCCTTCCACTACACTATTCTGAAAACAAAGTTATCTTTTTCTTATTATTAACTATAATTTGGCAAATTAATGATTTCATCCATGTGAGGACTACCTCAACATGCGCAGGCCTTCTCAATCTATATTCTTCTTGCCCATGCCTCTCTCTCCCATAATTCAATAAATATTTATTAAACACCTACCAGAAGCCTGGCACTGTGTTAAGTGCTAGGATATAAAAAGAGGCAAAAGATAGTCCCTGCCTACAAGATGCTTATTAACTTATATGAAGGAAATATCCAAACAAATATTTACAAATAAACTATATACATGTAGGAGAAATTTTAAAAATTAACAAAGGGAAGGCACTAAAATTATACATAATAAATATATTAAAAGTACTAGAAATGGTGGTTAGGTGATTCAGTGAGTAGAGAGGCAGGTCTGAAGATAGGAGGTCCTAGGTTCAAATGTGGCCTCAGACATTTCCTGACTATGTGACCCTGTTCAAGTCATTTAACCCTAATTGTGCAGCAATCTTCCCACTGCCCCCTGCCAAAAAACGTACTTTTCTGAGTCTTTTTATATTTTAATGTTTTGTGGAGAATAGTTAATATGTCCAACTTTAACTCTTACTCTTACTAAGCAGTTAGCTGACGTCTTTTTCTGTTTAAACATTTTCTAGATGATGTTTTATATACACTATTGTATGCCAGCTACCTTTAGTAATATTATGCAGTCTCTTTATCCATTATTTAGAGTTCTATTGTCCTTTATGTTATGTGCAATTTTGTCTCTTCTGAGATCATGGTGTTCTAGGAATGTAACCATGGAACATCACTGAAAGAATATTTGTGTTAAAAAAAATGGTGACACAGTGTAGCTCAGGCTCTTAAAAGAATAAGCCAGTTTCCTAAAGATAATCAAGACTACAATCAGCATTCTAATCATTTTTTGGCCTACCTCACTATTGTTATTGTTTTTTATTTTAGCTCATTAATTTTATTTATCTTTTAAAGTAATATTTTATCTTTCTCCTATTACATGTAAAAACAATTTTTAACATTTTTTAAGTTTTGAGATCCAAATTCTTTTCCTTCTCTTCATTCTCTCTCTCTCTGTTCTCCCTCCTCTTTGAGAAAATAAACAATCTGACATAGATTTTACATGTTTAATCATGTAAAACATTTTAATATTAGCCATTTTGTAAAAGAGAGCTCAAATAAAAAAGAAGAAAGGAAAAAGAAATATAGCATTTTTCAGTCGGCATTCAGACTTCACCAGTTCTTTCTTGGAGAGCAGATGGCATTTTTATCATAAGTCTCTGAGATTATCATTGCATTGCTGAGAATAACAGTCATTCAAGTTGTTCATTAAGAAATATAGCTGTCACTATGTATAATGTTCTTCTGGTTCTATTCCCTTCTCTTTTCATCAGTTCATGTAAGTCTTTCCATATTTTTATGGAATCATCTTGCATTTCATTTTAATCGCATAATAATATTCCACAACTATCATATACCACAACTTGTTCAGCATTCATCAATTTATTGACAACCTCTCAATTTCCAATTCTTTATTACCAAATTGCAAAAAGAATTTCAATAAATATTTTGTGCAAATAGGTCCTTGACCTTTTTTTTTTATTTCTGGGATACAGATTAGTAATGGTACTGATGGGTCAAAGGGAGTGCACATTTGTAAAGTGCTCTGCCTAGCTCACTGTTCACCAGCAATACCTGTCCAACACGTGCAATGCTGATGGAGTAATTCAATAGGATGTTCATATTACTGCCTATCACCATCCGGATAATGTATATATTTCATTCATTCTGTTCTTCCTTTTAAGAATAGACAACCAATTTGTTTTCAGCAACTTGGGGCTTTATCAAGGAGACTATTGAATATGTTGAGCTTAAAACAATCAGTATTATGTCAACCACAAACAGGAGTTTCTGTGTGCATCAGAATTTATAGAGATCATGGATAATAGATTAAGAGTTGGAAAAGGCAATAGATACCATCTACTCCAACTATCTTATTTATAGATTATAAAACTAAAGCTTAGCAGGCTGAGGTGTCTTTACCAAGGTCAAAGAAGTAGAAGTCACTGAGCTAGGATTTAAACACAAATCCTCTAACTCAAAGTCTGTCACCTTTGATAAAAACACAGTTGATATTAATAATCTTAATTACTGAACAAAATTATTTATTGGGCTGCATCTGTCAAAGAATTATACATGATATTTATAAAAACATGGAAACCTAACATATATACCATTTTAGATTAGAGCTACAATACCAAACTATATGTGACTAGCAGAATCCATATAACCATTTGGGAGGCAGCATAGTACAGTGGAAGGAACCTTACCTCTGGAATCAAGGTACATACATTCAAATTGTACTTTAACCTTCTTCTCCCTCAAATTCCCAAACTGTAAAATACAGGTGTTACACAAGATGGCCTTTGCTTCTGTATTGACTTGTTCTTTCTCTGTACTCATACCTCTGGAAAGTTCAAAGATAAATTAGGGAATAAATGTGATTATAAAATAAGAAAGGAGATTCAAAATGATGAAGTCCAACTACCTGATTTTTTTAAATGAGGAAATTTAAGTCAAATATTATTAAGGTGCCCTAAGTCACAGAACTAGTTAATGTGGCATAATTGAACTTGAGGCTTACGACTCTGGCTTCTCAATCTAGTGTTCACTTTTTTCTCCTGAATTGTGATGCTTATATTTCAGTTTCTGTTTACTTAGAGCTTAGATCATTACAGTAGTATTTGTTAATTCATGTTACATTCTTTCAAAAACTGATAAGATCAATTTTCTGTGGTTTTAAATGAGATCTTAGAAGATTTTTTAACATGGAACAACATTTCTTTCACCAAATTCTTTTCACATTGGATTAGCATAAAATAATCTTCTAAATCATGGTGGTTAGTGCAAATAAAAATGGAGGCCACTAAACCATACATAAGACTACTTGCAGGCTGAATATTGGTAGAAAATTATACATAAACTAAATTTACACTTTTTTGGACATCTTAAAAATATTTTGCTTTTCTTTTCCAAATTCTCTACCTCCCTTCACCCTTATCCCAATCATTCAGAAGGTAAAAATATGATTTTATCTCTCTTTCCTTCTCTCTCTCTATATATATTTATACATTTATTCACACACACACACATATATATATAGACAAACAAAATGTATTTCTATATTAGCCATATAGCAAAAAAGCAAGAAAAATGAAAACCATGCCTCAATCTGCACTAAGAATTCATTGGTTCTCTCTCTAAAACTGGATAGCATGTTTTATCATGAGTCCCTTGGAAGTGTTATGGATCATTATATTGATCAGAGTAGCTAGGTCTTTCAGTTTGCCATTTTTATAATATTGTTGCTACTGTGTATAAAGTTCTCCTAGTTCTGTTCACTTCATGTGACATCAGTTCATAGGAGTCTTCTCAGGTTTTTCTGAAGCCACTCTTTTCATCACTTACAAAATATTATTCCATCATAACATAAGAGAAATGACGAGCAAAATGGTTTCAGAAAAAAATAGAGGAAGACTTCTATGAACTGATGCAAAGTAGAGTGAGCAGAACTAGGAGGACATTATATACAGAAACAACAACATTGTAAGGATGATCAACTGTAAAAGATTTGTCTACTTCAATCAAGACAATGATTCAAGATAATTCCAAAGGACCTTTGATGAAAAATTCTATCTACCTTCAAAGGGAGAATTGATAAACTCAGTGGAGATTGAAGCATATTTGTTTTTCTTTTTTCTTCTATGGTCTGTATTTTTTTTTTTGCAACATGTCTAATATGGAAATATGTTTGTATAACTACACATGCATCATCGGTATGATATTGTTTGCCTTCTCAAGAAAGATGAGAGTCAGAAGTTAGGGAGAGAATTTGGAAATCAATTTTTAAAAAAAATTAATGTTAAATTTTAACATCCAATTGATAAATAGATGAAATAAATAAAACTTAATATTTAAAACAACATTCCATTGGTATATTATATTACAACTTGATCAGTAATTCCTCTAATAATGGGCTTCCCCTTAGTTTCTATTCCTTTGCCAAAATAAAATAAGTACTATTATATATATATACATATATATATATATACATATACATACACACATTTACATATGGATATATATATATATATATATATGTTAACATGTGGGTCATTTTCCTTTTTCTTTAATCTCTTTCGGATGTAGCTCAAGTAATGGTACTGCTGGATCAAAGTATTTGCAGTTTTATAGCTCTTTGGGCATAATTCCAAATTGTATTCCAGAATGATTGCACCACTAAACAAGTTAGAAAAGAGTGCCTTACTGTTCCTCTATCATGTGAGCCAGTCTGATGGATGTGAGATAGTACCTTACAATGTTTTTAGTGTACATTTATCCAATTACTAGTGATTTAAATGATTTTTCATATGGTTAATATTTTTTAAAAGTTTACTTCTGAAAGCTGACTATTCATATCTTTTGGCCATTTATCAGTTGGAGAAAAGCTCTTATTTTTATAAATTTGGTTCATTTCCTCTTTTGTCCTCCTCTTGAATACTGTGTATTACATGTCAAATATTTTATTCAATTCTGGTCTTTTCATCAGAAATGCTTGGAAGACTCTTACTTCATTAAATGTTTATTTTCCTGCTTTTTGATTATGTTTACTTTTCTTGAATAGGTTATTCTTACTTGTAACCCTATCTCTTTTGCTTTCCAGAAGATCATCTTTAAGCTCTCTGCTTGCTTGAAGTGATAGTTATTAAATTTTATGTGATTATATGACTGTGGTCCCATGGTATTTTAATTCTTTCTTTTTGATTACTTTAAGTGTTTTCTCCTTAATCTGGAAGCTCTGGAATTTGGCTATAATATTCCTTTGTATTTTCATTTTGGGTTCTCTTTCAGAAGGTGATTGGTGGAATCTTTAAATTTCTACTTTGCTCTCTGGTTCTAAAATACCTGGGCAGCTTTCCTGTATAATTCTTGAAATGCAATATATGAGTTCTTTTTATTCTTTAGCATGCCTTTTGGGTAGTCTGGTAAATCTTAAATTTTATCTTTCTCTGATCTATTTTTCAAGTTGGTTATTTTTCATGTGAGGTAGTTCACGTTTTATTCAATTATTGCTATGCCTCAAATTTTCTTCAACTCTATTCTATCTTCTCTTCATTTGTATAATATCGAAAATTAATATTACACCAAGTGTAATATGCTAAATGTAATATTTAGGAATTGGTTTGGAAATATAATGTTAGTTTTAAAAAAGTTGTGGTCGCCATTTATAAAATAATTAACTCAAGTCATGAGGATGATAGTAGCTTTTAACAATTTAATTTTAATATAAATATAGTCTAAGAAAGAAATATGGAGGGAAGAAAATAGAAAAATATTTCCCAACCTACCATCCTAATCTTACCTCCCAACAAGAGTGTCTTCTGCCCCAGCCACCAACGCCAAATCACAGGAAAACCCCCAGCCAAGGACCTCTAGAGCAAAATTCAATCTCCTCTGAGATCTCATTTTTTATAGTTTTCTTTATCTATGTCACTTCCTTTCCCTGTGCATTGGTCTATCCCATCTCAGGAACCAATCAAAATCTCTCTGACCCAGACCTGTAATCTTATGTTCCCAGAGTTCTTAACCTGTGACCTCTATTTGGAGCATTCAGCCCAAGTTAATGGGCTAGTTCAGACAACAGAAATTTCATGGTCCATTGAGGAAGGGGTTCCCTTAACAATTTCAAATGTGATTTTCACAAAGTGGAAGCTAATCATATCACCTCTAAAATCTGTAAAACTTTGTGGTTGCCTTTTACCTTCAGGATATAATATTAAGTCCACTGTTAGTCACTTTAAGCTCCTTACCATGTAGCCCCTTCCTTCCTTTTCTATCACCTCAGATTATATTCTGTTCCACATACTTGATGGTCCGAACATACTGGTCTACTTACTGTTCCTCACATATAATATTCAGTCTCCCAAATCTATGAATTGACATTGGAATGTAAGAATGTTTGAAATAAATACACTGTCTCTTCACTTCTACCTCTTGAAATAATTTACTTTCTTCAAGATAGCTTCAATTTCATTTTCTATAGGAGATTTTTTCCCAGTTCTATGTTCTATGTAATACCCAAGATACTAGACCCCTACCCTATAAAATTACCTTCCATTTATTCTGTATGTATCTTATAATGCCTATTTATATGTTGTCTCTCACATTAGAATGTAAGTTCCATGAGATTAAGTATTCTATTTGCCTTTCTTTGTATCTCTAGCACTTAGTACAGTATAATAGCTTAATAAATGCAAGCTGGCTATATTAAATACACAAGAGGAATGCAGGGTATTCAATCTGATCCTAAAAACAAGCCTGTGAGGTAGGTGCTATTTTATATAATAAACTGTGACTGAGAGAGTTTTAGTCACTTAACCAGGTCATAAAATAATCAGTGTATAAAGCAAGATTTGAATTCTAATCTTCATAAGTTCAGTTCTATCTACTATGATACCTTACTGCCTGCATGACAAAGACATTAAATACAACTAGTCAGAATCAAATTTAGGAAACAATTCAGTGTTCATTCTCACTTAGGATACTAAAGCAAACCAGGAATTAACATTTTTAAGCATGGCAATATACAAATTCAGAATAGGAGAATGTTTTGAATATCAGTGGAGTTTGCTTTTCAGATAATTGCAACTGGATTTCACATTATTCAGCTTTGAGCAATCTCAACAACAGGCAAAGTGTCCTACCCACTCGTCCTCATGATATTCCATCTGCCACCCATCTCATCAATCATTACACAGCCTTTCCTCTGTGCCTAAAATGCTTTCCCTCCTCACTTTGATTCAAGTCACAAAATTCTCAGATGCCTTCAAGGTTAAGTCCAAGTCACAATTCCTACATGAGACCTTTCCTCATGCTCCCAAATCATTAGAGCTCTCTCCAACTCCCGAATTACTTTGTTTTCATCTAATTATCTTAGTGGATTTTGTTTCCTGCCAGTACAATGTAAGCTCCTTCAAATTAGGTACAGTTTTGTGTTTGTCCTTGGTTCTCCAGTGCCTAGAATAATGCCCTGGGACATGATGGGTGCTAAATAAATGCTTATTATTATAATTGAATGTAACTGAATCTCCACAAAAACCTAGCTTCAACTTCTGTTTCTTACTTTTCATTATTCCTAAAAGAGAGAGGGTTATAGGAGCCTTAACAACTGAAAATAAGTAATAAGTGAGTCTAAGTGAAAGTGTGAGCTCAGTTTGGTGGCTAAAAATATAACACTGGATGCTAAGAATTTTGAAGAACTTTTGAATTGTCAAAGCTTGGAAAAGAAGAATGAAGGCTCACAGAAACATAGCAAAAAGTTGGTCAATCTTGTCAAGGCACAAAAGGACTAAGTTCCTCATCAATTTTTGTCATCTCCTAGAGGGAAAGGACTGTGTTTTCCTACAAAGTTCCCATTTGTATGTCATTGACAATTAGGTGATTTTGAAAACTAAACAGCTCTCAGCTGGTGTGAAAAACTGCCAATGTTCAGAGAAATCAACAACTGTTTTCTCTAAGTGTTTTGAGAGTGCTTAAGAGTTGATGCCTATTACATGGGAGGACAGCTTTAAGAAAGAATGTCATCCCATGTTAAAAAAAAATTCTGAAATGATATTTAAAATCACAAAGTAGTTTGTATTTTGGATATGTTTTCTACCATGTACCTTTAAAAGTTTGAGTGTGCTTCTTTTCCTTCTAGTGAATCATGAGACTAGATTTACCAAATGTTGTGGGGTTTTACCTTTAACACTATGATACCTTTCCTAAAATGAAAAGATTCATTTTGGGAGATAATGTCACATCACCAACATCTTAAAGGTGTTAGATTCCTTAAATTACATTTTAGCTGCACTTAAATCACATCTAAAATATACAGTAATGCTAATTACATCAGCTATAATGAATGAATGAATGCATTTCCTTCAGAAACATATCATCCCAGATGAGTTAGAACTTGAACTGAAAACTATAGATATAGAGATAGAGATAGAGATATGAGATGACAAACCTATCTATCTAGCCATCTATCTGTGGTAAATGAAATGCAAATGAATGATCTGTCTGTGACTGATTCAAGTACACTGTGCCCTCATTATATTCAACTTTAAAAAATCTACTACCTATAAAAACTAACAAGGTCACACATCCTCACAAATGAATTTTGGAATATGAAAAAATACAAAATAATGCATTTTGAACTATCTTATCTGTTATATACTATTGAATTGTTTTCTATATTGTTTATTTTGATAGCTTTGCCTTTAGTTTATATTTTAAAACATTCTAACACATGAGCTAAGGGAAAATGTGATTTATAATATTTATTTCAAAATATAGTTCTTTAAAGAAAAATGGATATTTTATGAAATAGGGGACTTTCAAGCATTATTGATGAAAAAAACAGAGTGGAGTAGAAAATTTAATTTTCAAATTCAAGATTCAGGGGCAGCTAGATAGCAAAGTGACTAGAATATCAGACCTGGAGTTGGGAAGACCTGGGTTCAAATCATTCTAATATTATGAAGTGACTTTCCAATATTTTGAACAGAATTCATTAATATCAATTTATCTTATAGAAATAAATACAAAATTTAGATCTCTAATACTAGATACTGTCTGAAATGAAAAAGCATAGTTACTTCATTTATTTATTTATTTTAAAATTCATTTATTTACAATATCTTTCCATGGTTACATGATTCATGATATTTCCTACCCATCCTCCCTCCTCACTCCCAATGCTGACAAGCAATTGCACTAGGTTATACTTGTATCATTGTTCAAAACCTATTTCTATATTATTCATATTTGCAGTCGAGTTATCTTTTAATGCAAAACCTCAATCATATCCCCATAAAACAACATGATCAATCACATGTTTTTCTTCTGCATTCCTACTCTCCCAGTTCTTTCCTGGATGTAGATAGCTTTATATCTTGTAAATTCCTCTGATTTGTCCTGGTTCCTTGCTTTGCTACTAGTAGAAAAGTCCATTTGATTGTGCCACAGTATATCAGTTTCTGTGTACAATGATCTCCTGGTTCTGCTCCTTTACCTCTGCATCAATTTTTGGAGGCCTTTCCAGTTCATATAGAAATCCTCCAGTTCATTATTCCTTTCATCACAATAATATTCCATCACCATCAGATACCAAATTTGTTCAGCCATTCCCCAATCAAGGGGCAACCCTTTATTTTTCAATTTTTTGCCACTATAAAAAGTGGGGCTATAAATGTTTTTGTAGAAACATTTTTTCCTTATAATCTCTTTGGGGTACTAAACCAGCAGTGGTATGGCTTGATCAAAGAGCAGACAGTCTTTTAAAGCCTTTTAGGCATAATTCCAAATCAACTTTCAGAATGATTAGATCAATTCACAAGTCTACTAGCAATGCATTAGTATCTCAGTTTTGCATGTCTACTTTAAAGTTATAAGTTGCCCAATATGTTATTAAAAACCTTTCAGTAGATTTTCCCATAGAATTTCTAGAGCAGTTTATAATTTTATTTGATTTCGTATTATACCACATTTGATATTATTTATGTAAATAATTATCTTCTCCTCTGTTTGGTTGGAAACATGTACAAAGAATCATGGCAACTTGAGTTTTGGAGCTTAAAGGAACTTTGGATCTAGATTGACTTATGAAGAAGGTTAAACCTAGAATGGGAACATGACTTGACTGGAGTGAAGCAAACAATAACTAATAGGTCCTCGATCAACTTTAGGTCTTTTGATTCCAAATCTCTCAAGAGTAAGATTTTATTCACCATTATATTTCTGAAATAGGTAGCAATGGAGTAAATAGTAGCTGTTCAAAGCTTATTTGTTTAATGAATATTGTTGAATGCTTTTAAAATGCCTGTAAAAATTGCAACAAAAATAGCCTCAAGAGAAAAAGAAAAAAAAAAGATGAAATGTATCAGGATGATTTCTAAACACCAAGTTTAGAAATTTTGGTGTTTATCTCCAAATCTTCCATTACTCATATGTCCAATAAACTGACCAATCTTATAATCTTTACCTCAACATCTTTCATATTCATCACCTCCTCTCTACTTACAAAACCAACCTTAATTTATATCCCAATCACACCTAGCCTGGGCTCTCATAGTTGCAGATAGAAGTGGGTAGAATATTGCTCTGAAGGATTTACATCCAATTGCAGGAAAGAATATGTACCAAGACAAATGTTTTGACTCAAAAACTTATGAGATAGCTGGCACGGGAAAATCACTTAACCCTCTCACTCTCAGTTTTCTCATTCTATAAAATAGGGATAATAATAGCACTCATCCCTAGGATTATTGTGAAGACTTAATGAAAAATATTATGAAAAATACCTTGCAAAATTTAAAGTTATATATCAATGTTAGGTTCTGCTAGTAAAAATAACTATTTTTTCAGTGTTCAAGTTTTTTTTCCTACTCCAATACATCTTTCACACAACATGCCAAAATGATTTTCCTAAAGATCAGGTCTTATTATGTCTTTTGCCATTTTTATGTCTAATATAAAAAATAAATGCTGCTATTTGACACTTATTGCTCTTTGAACTCTGGCCTCTTTTGTCCTTTTCTGACATCTTACATACATATTACTTTCCTCCTAACCCCCCTCCCCAAAACATTCTATATTCTAAATGCACTTGGCCTATTTACTCTTCCTCAACAGAACACTCTGTTTTCCATCTCCATACTTGTACACTGTCTTCCTTTCCTGGAATGTTCTTCCTCATCTCCCCATCTTGGAATGCATGCTTTCCTTCAAGACTTAATTCAAATATCATATCATATATAGCTATCCCCCAATTGCTAATGTCTCTTATTCAGTGATATCTAGTATCTCTTTTATATGTCTTGTATATTCACATATATATTTATATATACATATATATTTGTGTGTAGTCTACATTCATAAAATGGTAAATCCTTTAGTGCAGATATTATCCTAGCACTTAGCACATTGACTGATACATAAGTATTTAATAAATATTTATTGATCTTTTTAATTGAAGGGAGGATGGAAAGGAGGAACAAAGGGATGTGAACAACAAATATTTAAATTTAAAGCAGTGACCAAAATGCTATCTGCAATAATACAACTGGCTTCCTCATTACTCTGTCTAAAGTTTTCTTTATCCTTACCCAAACATTAAATCTCCTTTCTACTCAAGAAATCTTATCAGATTATCAATACATTGCCAGGGTTCTTAGTCATTCCTTCAATAAGCTTCAGAAGCACTTCAAAGTTCTCTATTATTCAGAGAAAATAAAGTCTTATTTTCTACCAAAGCACATATTGTCAGGCAATTACATCTATTTTCAAATGTCTTGAAATGTTGAAATTGTAAGACTCCACAATCTAGGAGTCATTAAATCCCAGCATTATTTAACATGTAACTATTAATGACATACATCAATACCTTCTCTTGTCTGGTTTTAAAAAATACCAAAGGAGCAAAGATCTGATCTGTGACAGAAATTTGGGTCTCAACTCTAATTAAAGACCATTTGGTAAGTACTAAAGAGTCTATCCTGATCAAAGCAGATTACTTTTAGGAATGGACCTGGTCATTCATGCCATCCCAATTCTGGTGGGCAAGGGGTCACTATTATGGGTCAAAGATAGCAGATGTCCATTCACAGCCTCATCAAGTATTAACAGGAATCAATAGAGAGGTTTCTCCATCATTTCTTATAGTTACTTCAATGTCTCATCTTTAGCTTGCTTAAATGATTTCCAGTGTGAGTGCACTAGATATTAGTCTATATCTATATCCTTTTGGCTTGAACTAATTTAAGATCAATCAATATTGTTATGTAGGAATCCCAAATCACAGAAAAAATGAGAAGTACTAATTCAGGATCCAGAATGGTAGATTTTGTACAACGTAACTAGAACCCTTGAGTCATTAGAATCTCTGTGCTAAAAAAGGATCTCAATGATATATATATATATATATATATATATATATATTTATATATATATATATATATATATATATATCCCAGTGTAATTGCTTGTCAACTCCAGGAGCAGGGAGGGAAGAAGGGAGAGAGATGATATGAATCATGTAACCATGGAAAATTTTTTAAATAAAATTTAAAATAATAATAATAAAAAGGATCTCAAAAGCTACTTCTTGTAACTTTACTTGATAAATATCCTCTCTGAAATGTTCCTTTGCAATATTATATGCACAAATCCAAAATTTGTCTCTCTTGAAATCTCCAACTCTTCCTCCTCATACTCAGAAAATGACATTGTTTAACTCTGACTACACTGAAGTCAAGGTCATCTGAAAGGCACTCCCTCTACATCTGTTCTCCTTTATAATCTCCCTCTGTGATATGTCATATTGCCAAAATCTAGGTAACCTATTCTCTGGTGTCCTCTTCTCTTCATTAGTGACTCCCCCCCACCCCAAGAGCATCATTTTAGGAAGGACCCTGGTAATACTTCACCTCACTCATGTCTACACTCTTTCTGGAATGCTCCTTTTTATCTGCCACATTGACATCCTGAGAAACCTTCTACTTTCCAGTTTTCCTATGACCCATGAGTATTAAATCCTTCAGGAAAAGGACTATCTTGCTTATATACCCAGAATCACTAAACATAATGTTTCCCTCTCTCTCTCTCTCTCTCTCTCTCTCTCTCTCTCTCTCTCTCTCTTTCTCTCTCTCTCTCTCTCTCTCTCTCTCTCATACACACACATACACACACACAGACACACACACACACACACATTTGTCTATTAAAGGTTTTCTTTGGCACACACACAGTCACTTAACTGCCCCCTCACAAGATGCTGTGTAGGCAGAATAGATGTACATATTCATAAATGGGCATTATTTAAACATGGTGGAGTAATTGATGATATTCATTAATATCTTCTGTTGTCTGATAAAAAAAAGACCAATAACTGATGCACTATCCTTATGGCATGATTTCTACTGAATTCTGAGCTAAGATCTCCAACCTTTACATTTGTCATCCTTTACATTTGTCAGCTCTGACATACTGAAATGTATTTGCATTAAAAAGGAAAGAAATTACAGATTGTAATTTAATACAAACTCCTTGAAAGCAAGAACTATTTTATTTTGTTTTTGGAGTTCATTTCTTAGACAGTACCTAACACACACCAGGTGCATAATTAGTGCCTTTGGAAATATTATTGTTGAATTAAAATTGGCATAAATCAAAACTTTCTGATAATTTTATCCATTTGGATAAATCTAGGTGGCGCAACAGATAGAGCTCTAAGCCTGGAGTCAGGAAACCCTGAGTTCAGATCTGATCCCAGATACTTACTGGGCAAATCATTTAATCCATTTCCCTCAATTTTCTCCTCTGCAGAATGGAAGTAATAATCCCCCAATGTTATTGTGAGGATCATAATTCTAAAGTGCCTGGCACATAGTAAGCACAATATAAATATTTATTATCATTATTATTTTTATTTTTATGCAATAATGACTTCTTCATCATAGGAAGCATAACCAAGAGAGAAAATTCCTGCCACAGGGTAGAAGAAGACATCTCGTATCACATTCAATTCAGAATCTATGACTTAATGGCAGATGGGTTTTGTTGCAGTGGTCTTACATGTGGTTGATTTACACCCTCAGTCTTGGGGTCTAGGGACTTCTTCCACAAGTCTAAAATGGGATCGTCTCATCTTTGTTCCTGGGATCACGGGATTTCAAAAGGAAACTCTATCTGTGGAAGGTTAGTCAATTAACATTAGTGAACACAACTCATTGAACCTGCTTAAGTCTCAGTTTCTTTATTTATAAATTGAGAAGGTTACATTAGATGAATTTGATGATACCTTTTAGCCCTAAACTTTATGGCCCTTGAACTTTCAACTAGGATAAATAGATGATCAAAGATGAAACTGAACTCACAATTTACTACTGAAGATAGAACTATTTTGGCACCGCAACTCAGATGCTACTCTTTTGATCTTTTTTGTTAATGCTTTTTCCCTCTTCAAAATCCTTTGAATTAATTTATCTTTAAGTGATGGATCCCCCAGTGCAATGTAATTCTCTACAGAGTAGAACAGATAGATTCTTGAGGATAGGAAATATTTTTCATTTTGTTATCATATACCTAGAATTTATATATGTTCCTTGTGCATAGTAGGTGTATACAAAATGTTTGTTGAATTGAATGTAACAGTTATTTTTAAGCTTGGGAAAGAAAGAGATTGCCTACAACAGTGACAAAGATGATAAACTTCTCACTAACTTAGTGTCTATGTCTGTAAAAAGCTGGCATTCTCATAGGACTGCTGATAATCAGATTAGGGGGAAAAAGTGCCTATCATGTATAAGTACATTAAATAGAATGTAGCTAGAAATATTTTTTCCTCTATCTCAAACAGCCATCTTAGAACAAACTGGAAGCCAAACCCTAAATTAAAAAAAATCAACTAAGAATTAATATGGTGATAGGAACTCGATGATGTTCTCCAATAATTGACTTCGAAAGAAGATGGGGTAATATGATATAGCATTAGAAGGGATCAGAATAATATGAGGAAACTGAAGCCCAGAGAAGGAAAGTGATTTGCTCAAGGTTATACATTATGTAGCAAAATTGGTTTTTTGTTCATTTATTTCAGTCATGGCCAGCAAATCTTCCCATTTTGAGGTTTTATTGGCAGAGTGACTGGAATGGATTGTCATTTCTTTCTCCAGCTCATTTTACAGATGAGGAAACAGGGTTAAATGACATGGCTAGGGTCACACAACTAGTAAGAGTTTCAGGCCATATTTAAACATAGGAATAAAAATCCTCCTGACTCCCAACCTAGCGCACTGTTCATTGTGCCACCTAGTTGCCCATTATATAGCAGAATGAGGACTCAAAACTATGTCCTCAGAATCCAAATCCAATGGCTTTTCATAAGAATTTTAGTACTTACCTAAACATTCCTTTCTTTTAATTTCTAAAGGGAATCTTATTAATATATATATTTTTGCTTAACATTTTCTTTCTGAATATTTCCTTATCCCTCTCCTACTCAGTGAGCGAAGAAATTTCAGCTTAACAGAAATGTTCTATTCTCATAGTACACCTCTCAAATAAGGGAGAGAGCTCCATTTTCTAATCTCTTCTTTGGGACTCAGCTTAATCATTATGTCTTTCAGTATCTACTTTCAACTTTCTGTTGTTCTTGTTCTTTACATTTACATTGTTGTAGTCATTTTCATGTTATTTTCTTGGTTATGTTTGCTTCACTTTCTGAGCTTCTCTATTTTCATCATATTAATTATTTCTTCTGATATAACAATATGCTTTCACATTCATGCACCATAATTTATATCACTAATTCTCAAAAGACATGGCATTTACATTGTTTGCAGGTTTTTGCTACGAAAAAATGTCCAACCAAAAATAGATTGCCTATTTTCTTAGTTTGACCAAACCTCAGAATTTATTTTGACTTGCATTTCTTTTATTGTTAATAACTTTTGAGAAGTCTTTCTTCATATACTATGATTTTTTATCTATTGGGGAATAAACTCCTGCTCATTACTATATATCTTCACTATCAATTCATTATCAGAAATATGTGACAGAATTTTTTCTCAATTGAGTGCTTTACTTTTTATCCAAGTGTCATGACTATGTGTGTGTACAAAAGCTTTTCAATTTTGTATAACTTAAATAATCTATTTTTATCTCTTGTAATCACTTCTCTCCCTTGTTTGTTTAAGAATTCATGCTCCTGGTCAGAGTTTAAAGTTTTAAATGGAAAAAAAAGTTTCAATAGATTTTAAGTTCATTACTGGATTCTGCTGATAGGTTTGCTTGTGAATAAACTACTCTATGAAAAAAAATAAAAATAAAATTCCAATTATATGGGAATTTTTTTGTTAAATTCATAATAGTTATGGAACAGATGCTCTGTTTCATATTGGTCAAAGGTTTCTTTAAGATAACATGAAAGTTTATTGTAGAATATCAGGCAGGAGGTAAGTCATGCTAGGGTATCAGTAAATGTTCCTGAGAAGATATTACTTTTAAAGTATAAAGCTTCTTCTACAGAAGGCACTCATAAAATAAATTTCTTTTTAAAAAAGGTTTACAGTGTCACTTCATTAATATTTACAGAATCTATCTTGCTAGCAGCTACTTACTGGATATTTAATCATCATACCACTGTAAGTGGTGATTTTTTTTTCATAGTTGTTGGAATACACTTTCAGACTGAAAATCGATATTAACTGGGTGAGCTTTTAGTCCTATTAGAAACTTAATTGCTTCTAGTTCTTCTTTTCTAAACATTATGTTTTAATATGACCTTCCTACTACCGAATTCTTGCTTGTTGGGGAGTGCTTACATTCTCATCAAAGTTTGGTCCCTTATACTGATTAAACAATGCTGATGTTTTGATTTGTTTTGTTTCTCATTCAGCCTTAGAGCCTTTTGTGCATGATAGTGATAGCTAGTCAGCTATTCCCTGATGGAAAATGAAAAGTTTAACTCACTACAAACATGAGTACTGTCTATAATGTCTTACCTGGGCACTAGACCACTACAGGAGAATAGAAATCATGCCCAGGCTTTTTTCAGTCTCAGAATTATTTCCCTCAGGATAAGCTCAAATTCTATTCTGTATTATAAGAGAGAGGTTAATTCAGTATTGAGGGGGGAAAGACAGGAGAAACTCCATTCTCAAAGTGGGGTACAATGGAGACAGCTGATGTTTAGGGTTCGCTCAGAGAAAGGAGACAGGGTTTGAAGATATTTCCCCTTCTGCCTTCCCACCTTAGCCAAAGCTGCTCTCCCCAATTATCTCTTGTCCCTGTCCCTCCTGTCCCCCCTCCACTACTCAAGACCAAAGGGTCTACCCTTGATCTGTTCACTCACACTTGTTCACAGCTTGGGGAACAGATAACTATTTTAATGTCCACTCAATCAGGAAAATACAAAGGAATAACTGGCAGTAAAGAATGGGAAAAGGAAAGTGGGGAAAGGGGGTCCCTGTCTCTATCTAAACCCTTTTCACTGCCTTCTCAAGTTTGGGGGGAAATCAGGCCTTAGCAGCCTAAGCCCCCTGAGAAAAAGTCAGGTTGACTAACCCCTGGGTTTGGCCCCTTGGCCACAGTTCAGATTCAGGGCAACAGGAGCTGAGGTAAAGTCTGCTCAGGTTTCAAAAGTCTTCAAAAGGACTTCAAAAAGTCTCTTCAATTGGGAAGTGTTGGAATATTCTTGACTTCTGGGTAAACATGGCAGCAGTCTAGACACAGGACTCTTCCTCTCCTCCTGACCTACCAATACAGACTCCCTCAAAAAGCCCAAAAAAACCCACCAAATTCCTATGAATGAAGGGACTCTAAAGTAGGGCGCAAGATTGAAGGTATGTGGGATTTGGGCATTACCACACCATAAGGGGGTGAAAAAGCTTCCACCAAAACTTGAGCTGATCCACCCTCCCCAATCCCACCTACAGTCAGAGTCAGAGCCAGCATATGCCAGAATCAGTGAATGAGCGAGAGGCACCTCTGGAGCAGGTGAGGGGCACCTCTGATTCCTTGGCAGCTGACTGAGACCACTGAGGACCTACCTCCAAGAGCAGCTATACCTGAGGCCCCTGCAGGCTGAGGAGCACAGACCATGGGAGCTGGCAAGGAGAAAGCACAGAGAGGGGCTGCAAATAGTTGAAGCTGCAGAGACTCAATAGCTGGCCTCAGCCAAAATCCTTGCTCCTTAGCTCCATAAACAGAGAGACTGCCTATCTCACTCAGATTTCTAACTGGAAAGGGAAGGAAAAACCACCACAATAATGTCAAACAGTGCCCAGGAACAATAACTTCCAAACACCAAGAAAAACAAGAAAAAGGGGTTGACCCCGGATAATTTTTATGGAGGAAAAACTCAGGCTACAGAAGAAATAGAAGAGAAAATACAAATAAATGCACCAAAACCTTCCAAAAAATGGAAATTGTCCACAAGCTCTTGAATAATTTAAGTTGAAACTTATAAAAAAGATGGAAACCTCCTGGCAAGAAAAGTGGAAAATAGTTCAGAAAGAAAATAACAGTTAAAAGGACAAGAAATTCCACTTGGAGAAACTCCTGGAAGCCATAAAAAGCGGGATAGACCAAACTGAAAGGGAAAACCAGTCCTTAAAGACCAGAATTAGGCAATGGGAAACCAATGATCTTGCAAAACAGCAAGAATTACTAAAGCAAAGTCAAAAGACTGACAAAATAGAAAAAAAATAAAATATTTCACTGAAAAGATTACAAATCAGGAAAACGAAGTACGAAGAGACAATTTGAGAATCATTGGTCTGCCTGAAAATCCAGAAATAAACAGACGTCTTAACATCATACTACAAGAAATTTTCCAAGAAAACTGCCCTGATGTTCTTGAACAAGGGGAAAAAATAGACATTGAAAGAGTTCATAGAACACCCTCTACACTAAATTCTCAAAAGATAATTCCCAGGAATGTAATTGCCAAATTCAAGGGTTTCCAAGCTAAGAAGAAAATTTTACAAGAAGCCAAAAAGCGACAATTCAGATATCAAGGAACACCAATCAGAATTATACAAAATCTGTCGACTTCCATACTAAAGGACCTCAAGGCTTGGAATATGATATTCAGAAAGGCAAGAGAATTGGGTCTTCAACCAAGGACCACCTATTCATCAAAACTGACTATATACTTTGGGGGGAAAGTATGAGCATTCAACAAAATAGACGATTTCCAAGTATTTGTAAAGAAAAGACCAGAACTGAGTGGAAACTTTGATATCCAAACACATAGATCAAGAGAAAAATGAAAAGGTAAATAAGAAAGAGAGGGAAAGGGGAAAATGTTTTTTATGCAAACTTTCTTCTTTAGGGTCTTCAATAAGACAAAATTACTTATATTAGTATATGGGGAAATGTTATTTGTAACTCTCAAAAATTATATTCACTATTATAGTAATTAGAGGAATCATTCACAGGAAGAGACTAAGGTAAAAAGTACTGGAAGATGATATGCAAAAAAAAAAAAGGAAGGGGGGAATCGAAGATGGCACCAAGAGATACTTGAAAAAATAAAATAAATAGTATAATCTTTATCACACAATGATACACACGGGAAGGGGAGGGGAAGAATACTCTTATAAGAAGGAGAGGAAGAGAGTACTAATAGGTAATACTTAAACCTTACTCTCAGTGAAATAAGTTCTGAGAAGGAAGAGCATCTAGATCCATTGAAGAATTGAATTCTATCTTATCCTACAGGGAACGTGAGAAGTAAAAACTAAGGGGGGTAGAGGGGTAGGGAATACAAAAAGGTAGGAAAAGAGAGGGAGGGAGGGAACCTAACAGACCCTAAAAAAATAAGAAGGGAACAAAAAGGGAGGGGCAGAAGGGAAGCTTTTTAAGGGTGGGAATTAGGGAGACTGATTAAAAGCAAACCACTGGTTTACTAGGATATAGCAAAAGAAGAAAGGATAGAACTAGGAGAGGATATCAAAATGCTGGGGAATACAAAAGTGGCAATCATAACTTTGAACGTGAATGGGATGAACTCACCCATAAAAATGAAAACAAATAGGAGAGTGGATTAGAAATCAAAATCCTACCTTATGTTGTCTGCAAGAAACACACTTGAGTTGGGTAGACACTCACAAGGTTAGAATTAAAGGTTGGGGCAAAACTTATTGGGCCTCAGCTGATAAAAAGAATGCAGGAATTGCAATCATGATATCTGACAAAGCCAAAGTAAAAATAGCTCTTATTAAAAGGGATAGGAAAGGTAATTACATCCTGATAAAAGGCAGTATAGACAATGAGGAAATATCAGTAATCAACATGTATATACCAAATGCTATAGCATCCAAATTTCTAAAGGAGAAACTATTGGAGTTGAAGGAGGAAATAGATAGTAAAACTATAGTAGTGGGATACCTGAACTTTCCACTATCAAATTTAGATAAATCAACTAAATAAATAAATAAATAAATAAGAGGCAAGAAATGTGAATGAAATTTTAGAAAAATTATCGTTAATGGATATAAAGAAAAAAATAAATAGGGACAAAAAGGAATACACTTTCTTTTCAACAGCACATGGTATATTCACAAAGATTGACCATGTACTAGGGCTAAAAACATGGCAAACAAATGCAGAAAAGGAGAAATAATAAATGCAAACTTTTCAGATCATAATGCAATAAAAATAATAATCAGTAAGTGTACATGGAGAAGCAAATCAAAAATTAATTGGAAATTAAATAACATGATTCTCCAAAATCAGTTAGTAAGAAAAAAAATAATAGAAACAATAATTTCATTGAAGAAAATGACAATAATGAGACATCTTTTCCAAATCTATGCAGCCAAAGCAGTACTCAGGGGGAAATTTATATCCTTGAGTTCATATATTAAAAAATTAAGGAGGGCAGAGGTCAATTAATTGGACATGGAAATCAAAAAACTTGAAAGTGAACAAATCAAAAATCCCCAGATGAAAACTAAATTAGAGATCTTAAAAATCAAGGGAGAAATTAATAAAATTGAAAGTTAAAGAACTATTGATCTAATAAATAAGTTTAGAAACTGGTATTTTGAAAAAAAACAACCAAAATAGACAAAGTACTGGTCAATCTAATAAAAAAGAAAAGAAGAAAACGAAATTAACAGTGTCATAGATGAAAAGTGAGACCTCACCTCTAATGAAGCGGAAAATTAAGGCAACCTTTAAAAACTATTTTGCCCAATTATATGGCAATAAATATGGCAATCTAGGTGATATGGATGAATATTTTTAAAATGTAAATTGTCTAGATTAACAGAGGAAGAAGTAGAATTCTTAAATAATCCCATATCAGAAAAAGAAATTGAACAAGCCTTCAAAGAACTCCCTAAGAAAAGATCACCAGGGCCTGATGGATTCACAAGTGAATTCTACCAAACATTCAAAGAACAGCTAATCCTGATACTATACAAACTATTTCACATAATAAGCAAAGAGGGAATGCTACCAAATTCCTTTTATGACACAAATATAGTACTGATTCCAAAGCCAGGCAGTTCAAAAACAGAGAAAGAAAACTACAGACCAATCTCCTTAATGAACATAGATGCAAAAATATTAAATAGAATACTAGCAAAAAGACTCCAGCAAGTCATCACAAGGGTTATTCACTATGACCAGGTAGGATTCATACCAGGAATACAAGGATGGTTCAATATTAGGAAAACCATCCACATAATTGACCATATTAATAAGTAAAGCAACAAAAATTAAATGATTATGTCAATAGATGCAGAAAAGCCTTTGATAAAATACAACACCCATTCCTACTGAAAACACTAGACAGAATAGTAATAGAAGGTCCTTTCCTAAAAATAATTAATAGTATTTATATAAAACCATCAGCACATGTCATCTGCAAGGGGGATAAACTAGATGCATTCCCAATTTGATCAGGAGTGAAACAAGGATGCCCATTATCACCTCTATTATTTAACACTGTACTAGAAACATTAGCAGTAGCAATTAGAGAAGAAAAAGAAATTGAAGGTATTAAAATTGGCAATGAGAAGACCAAGTTATCACTCTTTGTAGATGATATGATGGTCTAGTTAAAGAATGCTAGAGAATCAACTAAAAACCTAGTGGAAATAATAAACAACTTTAATAAAGTTGCAGGATACAAAATAAACCCTCATAAGTCATTAGCATTTCTATATATCTCCAACACATCTCAGCAAGAAGAATTAGAAAGAGAAATTCCATTTAAAGTCACCTGAGACAATATAAAATACTTAGTAATCTATCTGCCAAGATAAACACAAGAACTACAAGAACACAACTACAAAACACTTTCCACACAATTAAAACTAGATTGAAACAATTGGCAAAACATTAACTGCTCATGGGTAGGATGAGATAACATAATAAAAAATGACCATCCTACCCAAATTAATTTACTTATTTAGTGCCATACCCATTGAACTACCAAAAAACTTTTTTTTTACTGAATTAGAAAAAAAAACATAACAAAGTTCATTTGGAAGAACAAAAGATCAAGAATATCCAGGGAAATAATGAAAAAAATGTGAAGGAAGGTGGCCTTACAGTCCCAGATCTCAAACTATACTATAAAGCACTGGCTATCAAAACAATGTGGTACTGGATAAGAGACTGAAAGAAGGATCAGTGGAATAGACTTGGGGTGAGTGACTTCAGCAAGACAGTCTATGATAAGCCCAAAGATCCCAGCTTTTGGGACAAAAATCCACTGTTTAATAAAAACTGCTGGGAAAATTGGAAGACAGGATGGAAGAGATTAGGTTTGGATCAACATTTCACGCCCCACACCAAGATAAATTCAGAATGGGTAAATGACTTGAACTTAAAGAAGGAAACTATAAGTCAATTAGATGAACACAGAATAGTATACATGTCAGATCTTTGGGAAAGGAAAGATTTTAAAACCAAACAAGAGTTAGAAAAAAAATCACAAAATGTAAAATCAATAATTTTAATTACATCAAATTAAAAAGTTTTTGTATAAACAAAACCAATGCATCCAAAATTAGAAGGGAAGCAACAAATTGGGAAACAATCTTCATTACAAAAACCTCTGACAAAGGTCTAACTACTCAAATTTATAAAGAGCTAAATATATTATACAGAAAATCAAGCCATTCTTCAATTGATAAATGAGCAAAGGACATGAATAGTCAATTTTCAGTTAAAGAAATCAAAACTATTAATAAGCAAATGAAAAAGTGTTCTAAATCTCTTATAATCATAGAGATGCAAATAAAAACAACTCTGAGGTACCACCTCATACCTAGCAGATTGGCTAAAATGACAGCAATAGAAACTAATGAATGCTGGAGGGGAAGTGGCAAAGTTGGGATATTAATGCATTGCTAGTAGAGTTGTGAATTGATCCAACCATTCTGGAGGGAAATTTGGAACTATGTCCAAAGGGCACTAAAAGACCATCTGCCCTTTGATCCACCCATAGCACTGCTGGGTTTGTACCCCAGTGAGATAATAAGGAAAAATACATGTACAAGAAAATTGATAGCTGCACTCTTTGTGGTGGCAAAAAATTGGAAAATGTGGGGATGCCCTTCAATTGGGGAATGGCTGAACAAATTGTGGTATATGTTAGTGATGGAATACTATTTTGCTCAAAAGAATAATAAAGTGTAGGAATTCCATGGGAACTGGAATGACCTCCAGGAATTGATGCAGAGTGAAAGGAGTACAACCATGAGAAATTTGTACACAGAGACTGACACACTGTGGTACAATGAAATGTAATGGATTTCTCCATTAGTTGCAATTCAGTGATCCTGAATAACCTTGAGGGATCTATAAGAAAGATCCACATTCAGAGGAAAAAATGTGAAAGTAGAAACACCAAAGAAATATAACTGCTTGACTACATGGGTAGAGGGGGATATGATTTGGGATATAGACTCTAAATGAATATCCTAGTGCAAATATCAACAACATGAAAATAGGTTCTGATCAGGGACACATGTAATATGCAGTGGAATTGTGTGTGGGCTACTGGAAGGGTGGGGTAGGGGAAGGAGGGATAGCATATGATTCTTGTAACCAAGGAATAATGTTCTAAATTGACTAAATAATTTTTTTAATTGGGAAGTTTTGGTGGGAAAGAGTTCCAGTCACCAGTAGGAAAAGTGGGAGACCCTCAGGAGAAAGTCTTTTCCAACCTTCTGTCTTTAGCTTCTCAAGACTGACAGCCCAAGTCCTCTAACAGCCAGAGTCTTCTCTTCCAGATTCCAATCCCTTGGGGCCCCTCCCTCTTTGATATGATCAGTTTCATACATTCTTCAGCCTGGCACTTTTTCTTTAGTGCCATCCTCTGTCACCATTCCTGGTTAGAAATTTTCTCATACCATCCAAGCATCCAATAGCTTCTATTTCTTCTGAATTCTTATAGCATTTGCAGTACTCAAATTAATTCTATATGCATTTAATAAGTACTTATTATGTTCCAGAAACTGTGCTAAGTGCTAGGAATACAAAGATAGGTTGTTATAGTGGATAAGGTGTTAGACTTGGAAACAGGAAAATGTGCATTTGACTCAAATTGTGCCCTTGGGCAAATCACACATTTCTCTGAGTTCCAGTTTTCTCACCTGTAAAAAGGAGGCAATTGTACTCAAAGGCATCTACAGTAGCTCAAAATCTGAGATCCTAAAGTAATCCCTGCCCTCAAGAAGATTACATTCTAGGAGGGGACGTACTCTGGCAGATTTTTATGTTTTATATATGCAGATATAAATGTTTATATTTATGTGTCTACAGATGTTTATGTATACATCTATACATTAATGTGTGTGATTTCCTTGTTATAAATTTAATTAATTTGTTTGTAACCTTAAAATACTCAGTTAACTCCATACCCCCATTAGAGAAAGCATCATTTGACAAAAAGACAGGTGTGTGATTTCTAGCTAAGGCATTAGCAACAGAGGAAATCAACAGGGACAGACTTCCTGTATGAGATGACTCAAGCTGAGTTTTGAAGGAAACTAAGAATTTTAAAAGGTAAAGGTGAAGAGAAACACAGTCCAAAAATCACCTACTCTAATTCAAGAATGACACTATGTCACAGCCACAGAGCTGTCTCATATTTTTTCTATGTTTTGTCCAATATAGGCAATCATTTTTAACTATCCATCACTATTTTGTGTACTTCCCTCTTTATTTCAGTGCTACATAGTATAAAATTAGTCAGCAAATAATTGTTGATTGATTGACTTAGAGAAAATCATTTCCTTAGCATTTGGTTTTGATTAACAGAAATGTGAATTGCTTCAATAAGCTATCTTAAATTATTGGGTTTTTTTAATGGTAGAATTCACTAAGTACTAAAGAAGTTAATCTCTGATGCTCTATCAAAAAGGAAGTGATGGAACCCTGTGTCAACAGAGCATAAACTCTTGGAGTGGAATTTTTCTAAACTAGACCAATCCACACTAGACGAAATTTGAAAGCTTGGTTTGAGATCCTATTAAGCCATATCATCCCCAAAACACTCACCCTTCTTCTGCCTTGCAACTCATCCTTAGTATTGAGATATGCAGATAGAGATATACACTTATAATTAAGTATATCCAGAGGTTTAGAGACAGAAGCTAAAGGTTTCCAAGAAAACAAACTCCCCAGTGAAACCCCAAAATGGAAATCTTTAACACCCAAGGAAGGATGAATAACCCTGAAAGCAAGAAAACCTTTGAAAAGTGATCAATAAGACAAGAAATTGGCTTTATGCAGAAAACCTCCAAGTTAGGGAATCAAGGAAAAGGACCAATTCACCAAAATTTAACTACTAATGCTCATGCAGACAAGGAACCACATAGCATCGAGGCAGGAAAGATCCAGAAACCCAGGAATCCCCCTCAGCCTTCCTCCAGACTCTTCAGAAAGGCCAACAACTAGTGAGAAAAAGACAATTTCCTGCTCAATTTCCCAACTAGAGATCATCTCATAGGTTGTAGCAAATACAAGTGATAACACAGCATTTATTTAGCTGTGGTATAGAAGCTAAGCATCTGGATGCTACAGTGGATAGAGTGTTGGATCTGAAATAAGAAAGAACTGAATTAAAATCCAGAATCAAAAACTTACAATCTCTGTGATTCTAGGCAAGTCATTAAAACAGTCTATCTCAGTTTCTATGTAAAATGGGGATAAAAATGGTACCTACTCTCCTGGGTTGTTGTAAAGATGAGTCAATATTTGTAAAGTACTTTGAAAAGCTTATAAGGTTTATTATTATCATCATTATTACATTTACATGCTATATTATAACCCTGTAATCTTTAGAGATTTAGAAGATACCCAGAAAAATGAGCGAATATCTGTAGAGAATTTGTGGGAGAAAATGGTCAGGTAAGAAACCATGCCTGGACTGGAACCTATACTGTTAGAGGGAGTAGCCACTTAAATGAGATTTAAAATTCACTGACATACTGGAACTTTGATGATTCCATAAAGACAAAAAATACATATAAACAAAAAAAGGTTTATATGTGAAGAAAGCTTTCACACTGGCTCTACTTACTAAGTTCTCCTCTCAATGGTTTAGACCCCTATTCATACATGCTTTTTTATCTTATGCAAATCATGTCCACACCCTCCTAAAAATCCCATAGAGTTCCTACCAAATGTCTAGAGACTTTGTAGATTGGGGGAACTGTTACTAATGCAATATGAAGACACTCCATCTGGTCTCCCTTTTTCTCCATCCAGGATTGTCTCACGTTCATTTACAAACACAGGCTTCTTTGATGAAATCCCTGAAGCTACTTCTTCTATGCAATTAATCATATATCTTTTCATTTTTCTTGGGAAACCCTTGGTTCTATAGAAATATAATATTAAACACAAAACGTCTCACAATTTCCTGGGTCATAGAAGATAGGAGCATGATGTCCCGTACCTAGAAACCCAGTATAATGGAGCCTATCCAATCTTTTTAGTGGAGATTTAATGGAGATGCTTGTAACACATGTTCTTTTAAACCCTGTGCTGTGATATAGGTTTGAAGTATCTTATTTAAAGAAAATTTCAAAGAACATCAAATGTTGAATTTTAATATATTCCCTAGATTGATTTTTAAATCTATATCTTGCCTAGGGAATGTACATTTGGTACTAAGGAATTCTTATTTCCAAATCTGATAATATTCTAAAATGATAAAGAGAACATGATGTTAAAGAACAAAGGACTTCAGATCAGAAAATTTGAATTTGTATTACATCTCAACCACTTCATAGTTGGGTGAACCTCTCTACGTTTCAGTTTCCCATCTGCAAAATGACAGAGTTGGACATCAAGATGGTCTTTAAGATCCCTTCAGTTCTGAAATTTTATGTTTTCTCTCTTCCTTTTTGCCATTTTTTAATTTAAGTATTTGTTGCATTAAAATATCCAGTTAACTTCCTCTGTCCTTCTTTCCTTCCCCTCCCCAATTAGAGAATCCAGAATTTGACAAAAAAGAAGTACATATAAACTATATCTTTCTTATTTTTATTTATCATTCTTCCTCTAGAGATGGACACACACAAGTCACTCTTTAATATTTCTGTTGCTGTCTATAGTTATCTCTTAGTTCTGTTCATTTCACTCTTCATAATTTCTTGTAGATCTCTCCATGTTTTCTCAAAAGTAACCTGCTCCTCATTTTTATAACCTTGTCTGCTAATGTATAACTGGTATAATGCAATGTTTAGAAACATACATTAAAAGTCTTTTTAATAATGGGGCAAAGGCAGCCTAATTATTCTGTTGCAACTACTGGCAGGTAAAAATAACCTTCCCAATTTTGGCCTCATTATTTTCTTTGTAAAATGAGATGATTAAAGCCTTATTGGACCTTATTCACAGGGGATAATATATAGAAAAGTGTGAATCTACTAAGTTTGTATCACAAAAAAATGAATAATATGGAAATAGATTTTGAGTGATAATACATGTATAGCCCAGTGGAATTACTTGTCAGCACTAGGAGAAGGGGATTATAGAGGGGAAGGAGAGAACATGAATCATGTAAACATTGAAAATATTTTTAAAGTAAAATTTTTTAAAAAAGAAAAAGAAAAATGTGAGTCTTAGGGTCAAGAATACCTAGGTTCAAAGACCTCTATAAAAAGTTTATGAAAAAGATTAAAAGTGCTCTAATCTTATCCCTTCATTAAATAAAGTGGGAAACTATGGCCCCAAAATGACAAGTAAAGAGTTCAATTTCACACAGTTTGTAAACTTCAGTCAGTATTTATACTTTGGCTTTATATTGTTATTTTTCTGCTATTTCCAAGAACCCTTCTGCATTCCTCCATTGCTCATTAGCTGTGTGATCATAGACAAATTAATCAATTTTCCTAATTTTCCCATTTGTAAAAGAGGGTAAATAATACTTATAGGACTGTTTCAAATTTCAAATGAGAGAAAATATAGAATTTGCTTTGCAAAACTTAGTGTTTCATACAAGTCATTTATTTTTATTGTAACTTTAGACCTGATTGGTTATAATTAAATGTGCAAATAGGGGTACAAATTCCCAAGTGTGATATGGTTTGATTTTGTTATAGTAATGATAGTATATCAGTATGTGTGTGCATGCTTCTACTAATACAACATTGATATTGACCAGATGAACAAGATTGAACTAGTTTCTTTACCCTTGATTAGATTATTATCAGTTAAGTTCTACAATATGTCATACACATTTCATGCCCTCTTTTTGTGTGTTTTTATTCTGTGCTTTGTTTTGTTAAAAAAAGATATTACTGCTGGGTATGGTGGCAAATAAAAATCTGTAATCCATGTTATTAGGGAGAAGAAAATGGTGAATTGTTTGAGCTCAGAAGTTCTCAGCTCTAGAGGACTAAGATGAATGAGTATCTACACAAATATGGTGAACCCCCCAGGAACTATCAGGCTGCCTAAGAAGGGGCTAAGTAGTTTAGGTCAGAAACAGAGTTGGTCAAAGCTCCAACAGCAGATCTGACCCCAAAGTAGAAACCATCATTTAAGCCTGGATAAGATAGGGACATTCTATCTTATGGAAAAGTAGCTCTTAAAGAGCATACAACTGACTGGGAGAGATATTATAGCAGTTGTTGATTTAGGAAAAGAAATCATTTCAAAAGTCATTCAAGCCCATAGTGAAACAGCATCAGTCACAGAAAAGACAAAGGAAAATCAGGTCAAAATGAAATTAAAACAAAATTAAAAAACAACAAGAACTAACAAACTACCCCAGCAAAATAGCATAATTAGTCCATCCTAAGAAAACTAGCAAAGACCTACAGAAGGTCAGCAGAACTGGAGTTGTTATTGATTAGTATGCATTAGGGTATATGCTTCTTGAAGATGGAGGAGAAATGAGAGCATGAATAAGAAAAAAAAGCTACTAATTATTGCTATAGGAATGAGCAACACAATAGAAATAATGGTGGAGAAAAATTTTACCAGAAAATCATTTATTTATGCACTATTAAATTGTAACCATTGTCAAAAGGCCATATAAGCCTGTAAGATCTGGGCCTCTTCATCAAATTGTAAAATGTCCATGTGAAAATTTTGGATGAATTTTTAAAAATTTTTAACATTCCATGGGCCTAGAACTTTTGTCCCACTGAGGGAATGATGCATTCTGATAAATATAGTGAAATAGTGCAAAGATTTGTTCCAGAATTATAGAAATTGCAAGGCATAGAATAATCTTTTGCCAAGCTCTTTGTGATGGCAAAAAAAATTGGAAAATCAGAAACCCTCCAATTGGGGAATGGCTGAACAAATTGGTATATGCTGGTGATGGAATTCTATTGTGCTCAAAGGAATAATGAACTGGAAGAATTATATGTGAACTGGAAGGACCTCCAGGAATTGATGCAGAGTGAGAGGAGCAGAACAAGGAGAACATTGTACACAGAGACTGATACACTGTGGTACAATCTAATGCAATGGGCTTCTCTAATAGGAGCAATGCAATGATCCAGGATAATTCTGAAGGACTTATGAGAAAAAATGCTATCCACATTCAGAGGAAGAACTGTGGGAGTAGAAACACAGAAGAAAAACAACTTGATCACATGGGTTGATGGGGATATGATTGGGGATATAGACTCTAAACTATCACCCTAGTGCAAATATCAATAATATAAAAATAGATCTTAATCAATGGCACATGTAAAACCCAGTGGAATTGTGGGTTTGCTATGGGAGGATGGAGGGGATGAGGAGAGGGGAGGAAAAGAACATGAATCTTTTAACCATAGAAAAATATTCTAAATTAACTAATTAAATAAAATTTCCCAAATTAAAATAATAATAATAATAATCTTGTGCCAAGGCACTGGTCACAAAAGGCTAAAAAAAAATTTAAAGATATGGAGATAAATATGCTTCAACAGTCTAGGAGCTCACCTGATTTAAACTACATTGAAAATTACTGGACTATAATCAAGATTAGACTTGGGAAAATTAACTTTTTTTTCAAAGGCACATTTAATATCAAAGGTGATATGATTTCATGATGAAGAATTAAAGAATATTTGGCAAAATCTTATAAAATTAATGGTATATCATATATAAAAAGTGACTTGAATTAAAGAAGGGCATGATATATTTTTTTAAAAATTTCTATAGGGATATAAAAATGATAAGATTTCCTTCCTAAATCAATATATTAAGTTATTTTTCATTGTTTAAATTACCATGCACATAATTCTACATTATATTGTAAAAAAATGTATAGCATGTCATTTTGTATTTGAGAAAGCTGAGGCCCAGAGAAAATAATTAACTTGTTCAGGATCCCAAAGCTAGTCATGGCAGAGATAGGACTAGATCCCAGCAAGGCTCCTGATCATGTACTCTTTAAAGTATACCAAATGCCTTGATTTCTAAGTTCACTATTTTTCTTTTCCTACCACTAAAAAGATGAGTTGCAAAACAAACTGAATAAATAGTTCAATACCAAGTTGTTGCAATTTTTAAACTATGAGCTTTTATCTATTTTTCATAATGTGCAAAGATTTTTACTCTAAGTAATTTATTACAAAAGCAAAAATAGTTAAAATTGATTCTATTTATTCTGTTATAATAGGAAAGATAAAACAATAATCAAATTTTGGGGCCTCAAGCCAAGTGAGAAAGCTAATAGTAAAGGGGTCATTCCTCTAAGGACCTCATTTTGTTAGCAATTCAGCAAGAGATATTTTCAAATGATTCCAAATGCTTCTTAATTCTTCTAACTTGCTACACAATAGAGGCAGCAAAAGATAAATTATAAAAGTAGTGAGATCTTGGAAACATATAACCTATGTTAAAATTCTAACTTCTATCTATGATCTTGGGTAGGTAATATCCTTCTCTATAGTACTTTCTCTATAGAAATGTGGCATTTTGCATTCTTTGGTGATATTAAATAGGACAGAGATTAATTGATGAAATTCCCATAACAGAAAAATGTAGTTTTAATGAGATTTTTATAAGTACAGCATAGAAAATTGATAGTTATCCATGAACAAATAATCTAGGTTTTTTAAAAACGTATTTATTTAGAATATATTTTCATGGTTACATTATTCATGAAATTTCCCACACCTCTTCCCTCTCCACTCTTGGATCTTACATTATTCATGTATCATTGTTCAAAATCTATTTCCATGTTATTCATATTTGCAATAGAGTGATCTTTTAATGCCAAAATCCCAATCATATCCTCATCAAACAGCATGACTGATCCTATGATTTTCTTCTGCATTTCTACTCCTACAGTTCTTTCTCTGGATGTGGATCACATTCTTTCTCATAAGTCCATCAGAATTGTCCTGGTACTGCTAGTAGAGAAGTCTATTATATTTAATTGTGCCACATTGTATCAGTCTGTGTACAATGTTCTCCTGGTTCTGCTCCTTTCACTCTGCCTCAATTCCTGGAGTTCATTCCAGTACATGTGGAATTCCTCCAGTTCATTTTTCCTTTAAGCACAAAAGTATTCCATCTCCATCAGATACCAGAATTCGTTCAGCCATTCCCCAATTAATGGGCACCCCCTAATTTTCCAGTTTTTTGCCACCACAATATTACATACATACATACATACATAATTTATTAATATTCTGGTACAAATATTTTCCTTATTATCTTTCTGGGTACAAACACAGCAATGGTATGGCTGAATCAGCAGTCAGGCATTCTTTTAAAAAAAAGCCCTTTGTGCATAATTCAAAATTTCCCTCCAGAATGGTTAGACCAATTCACAACTCCACCATCAGTGTATTAGTGTCCCAATTTTACCACATCCCCTCCAACATTTATCACTTTCCTTTGCTGCCTTGTTGGCCAATCTGCTAGGTGTAAGGTGGTACCTCAGCATTATTTTTATCTGCATTTCTCAAATCAGAACTGATTTAAAATTCTTTTTCATGTGATTATTGGTAGTTTTGATTTCTTCATGTGAAAAGTATTTATTCATATCCCTTGACCATTTGCCAATTGGAGAATGGCTTGATTTTTTTGTAAATTTGACTTTGTTCCTTACATATTTGGGAAATTAAACCTTTGTTAGAGAGTTTTCTTATATTTTTTCCCAGTTTGCTAGTTTATTTCTAATTTTGGTTGAATTGGTTTTGTTTATACAAAAACATTAATCTTGTAATGAAAATAATTCATTTTACATTTCATAATGTTCTCTGTCTCTTGCTTGGTCTTAAATTCCTTCCTTTCCCACAGATCTGACAAGTATACTGTTCTATGTTCACCTAATTTATTTATGATTTCATTCTTTATATTTAAGTCATTTACCCAGTTTGAATTTATCTTGGTATAGGATGTGAGATGTTGATCTAGACTTGATATTTCCCATTATCTTTTTCCAACTTTCCCAGCAGTTTTTGTCAAATGATGAGTTCTTGTCCCAAAAGTTGGGCTATTTGGGTTTATCAAACACTAGCTTGCTGAGGTCATTTTCCCCACTAGTCTATTCCATTGATACACCCTTCTGTCTCTTGGCCAGTACCATATTGTTTTGATGACCACTGATTTATAATACAATTTGAGACCTGGTGCTGCTAGACTCCCATCCTTCACATTTTTTTTTCATTATTTTCCTTGATATTCTTGATCTTTTGTTCTTCCAAATGGACTTTGTTATAATTTTTTCTAATTCTATAAAAAAGTTTTTTGATAGTTTGATAGCTATGGCACTGAATAACTAAATTAATTTGAGTAGGATTGCCAATTTATTATATTAGCTCATCCTACCCATGAGCAATTAATGGGTTTTTTCCAATTATTTAGATCCAGTTTTAATTATGTTAAAAGTGTTTTTTGTAGTTGTATTCATATAATTCCTGCATTTGTCTTGGCAGATTGATTCCTAAATATTTTTATTGTATAGAGTGATTTTAAATGGGGTTTCTCTTTTTTTAGCTCCTGCTGCTGAGTTTTGTTGGAAATATATAGAAATGCTGATGATTTATGTGGACAAATAATCTAGATTTGAGATTAAGTAGGCCTTTGTTTTGCTATTCTGCCCATCTGTAATCCAAGTTATGGTATGTTATCAATCACTGGAAGCTGAGGATATGAAATTCACCATTATTTATTAATAGTTTGCATAAAATGTGGTGGCAAGCAAGAAAATATTACTGAGTTAAATGAGGTGAGATTTCAGTTTTGTATTCCATACACCTGTTTATCAAAGATACTGAAAAGTTTGCCTTGTCAACTTCTCCCTTCTTCAATTACAATTGATGACAGTAAGTGTTTGTTGAACTGAATCGAATTCTCCTGGAAGATTGAGACCATTCAATATAAGGCTTCCTGTCTATTCCTCTTAATCTTACACATATAGCTGCCTCTCTGTATTTCAACTCATCCTTCCAGCAGTCTTAGAAAAAAGGGATGTCTCTCTGCTTTAAAGTTAACTCCTCCACTTAGATTCTGAATTCTATCCTTTCCTGCCTCCTGAATGAATTCCCTCCTACACACATGCCCTTTCTCTCTAGCATCTTCATTTTCTCCATCTCTCCTGTCTCCACTACTATCTGTAATTTGAACAAATCTCTTCCATTCTAGGAAGGAAAAAAACACAACTAAACAAAACATAACATTTTAATCTATGTTCAACCCCAAAGGGACTACTTGAAACCTTTTTTATCCCTGAAATGGACTCTCTCCCCATCTCACTCCACAGTTTCAAAGGTCTTTATCTCCTTAAGTTTCTTCTGAGAAATTAAAGCACCATGACATATTTATAATTATAACATCATAAAAGTAAAGCTGAGTGGTTTTCAAGTGTAATCTAGTCCATTCATCTCATTTTATAGTCAAGGACACAAATACTCAGAGGAATCAAATTATTTGCCCAAATTCACACATATAGAGAGGTTGGATATGAACACAGGTCCTATGATTATAAAGCCACATTCCATCTTATAGTTATTTGTGTGCATGTTTTGCCTCTTGTTTAGATAATGAACTCCTTGAGAGTAAGAAAAAAAGTATTCCTTTTTTATCTCAGTGGCCCTGTTCTACTTTGCTGTTGTTGTTTAGTCATTTTTCTCAATTGTATTTGACTCTTTGTGACCCCATTTGGGGTTTTCTTGGCAAAGACACTGGAGTGGTTTGCTATTTATTTTTCTGGCTGATTTTACAAATGAGGAACTAAGGCAAACAGGTTAAGGAACTTGCCCAGGGTCACACAGCTAGAAAGTGTCTGAGGCCAGATTTTAACTGATGGAGATGAGTCTTACTGATTCTGAAGTCAGTGCACTATCTACTGTGCAATCTAACTGCTGTATTTCTACAGTGTCCACTCTTAATGAATTTAATTTAAATCCTTAATCTTTTGGTAGACCATTCTACTTCTCTCAGTCCATTCCATTAATCAACTAAACAACAAACACATGTTAACTATCATCTTTGTCCTGGGTACAATGCTGGGTTTTAGGGATACAACAGAAAAATGAAATAATCTCTTCTCCATAGGCCCTGGGATTAATACCCAAATTTCTCAATAAGTAGAGGTGCTTCATTTACTTTATGCCTCCTCCCTTCTTGGAATCTGATTGCTATCCCTACCACTTAACTTAAATGTTTTTCTTACGTCATATTTTACCATCTAGTTTAATAAAATACTATTTTCCAAGTTCTTGTATTCCTTCAACTATCCAATGAATCTCACATTATTAGTCATTGTCCTTGAATAGTTCTTCTGCTTCTTGATTTAAATAATGCTCTTATTTTGGGTCTCCTCCTATCTCTTAGAATGTGCTTACCTATTTAATCTTTTTCTACTTTCTTCCTCAGAAAATTCATTCACCCCCACAGTTTCACTAGTCACTGTTTCTGCTGACTAGAAAATTTCTATTTCTTATTACTTGATCTAAAGTTCCAGATTTTTAAGTGCCTCTATAATAATTTCCTAGTTACCATATTTACAAAACATCTAATACCTAACATTATTTTTCTCTCCATATTTTCTCCATATGTCATAGAGGAAAGAGAGAGAAGACAGAATGTTTGATTGAAGCCATGAGACCTGGGTTCAAATTTCTCATTAATTGCTTGCTCAGGGGTAGTAGTCATTTGGTCATACTGGGTCTGTTTCCTCAACTATAAAAATGAGGGGATTGAACTAGATGCCTTTTGGGGTTACTTCCAGCTCTAGATGTATGATAGAGCATAGAATGCTATATAATTCTCTATAATTCACCTGTTTTAGACTTAATTTTTACATCATTAAAAAAGGGTATAATAGGCATACCATGTGCCTCAATGGGTTGTT
Organism: Monodelphis domestica; assembly: GCF_027887165.1. NCBI lineage: Eukaryota > Metazoa > Chordata > Mammalia > Didelphimorphia > Didelphidae > Monodelphis > Monodelphis domestica. Next base: position 357,174,657 of record NC_077227.1, on the reverse strand, counting down.
GTATATTGCTTTGAAAATCTTAAAGTGCTATATAAATATGGGCTAATACCATTGCCAAAAATCTCTTGGTCCTTCAAGCTTGAAACCTTAGGATCATACTTTATTCTCATTTTTTTTCCATTGCAATTTCTCTACTTCCTACATAATCTCCATAGTCTTTCTTTGCATTATATCTCAAATGTTTTGCTTCTTCATTTCCTCTGCCACCACTCTAACCCAGAACTGCTTTACCTCCTGCCTGAATGAATACAATAGTTATGAGTGCTTCTCCTTGACTTTAGTGTTGCCCTTATTGATGCATTTGACACATGAGACCCAGATTAATCTTATTGGGCTTAAAATGGCACTTTGCTCATGTGATTTTACCGCTGTATTACCATTAATAATTCCCTACAGCTTTTTGAATCAACAATGAATTCAGCAAAACATTTAGAACCATCAATCAATTGATCCTATATTGACCATCTAACATACATTCACATTTCCTAAATGTACTCTCTAGAATCATAGAATCAAAATTGGAAGGATTCTCAGAGTCCAGCTAATCCAATTTGTAAAGTTTCTACAATGTTCTGCCAGTTATCATGAATATTAATTAAGGACTTCCAGTGAGGACAACCCAATATTTGCTCCCACAATTGGTTTCATTTTTGGATAACTAATTGTTAAGATAATAATAGAAGAAAATAAAAAAGAACTGTTAGGGTTTTATACACTATTTAAATGATTATGGGTAAGTCACATAAAATGTGTGTTCAGTTTCCTCATTTGTAAAATGGGGCTATTAATAGCCTCTAATTCATAGATTTGTTATAAAATTGAATGTTATAATAAATGTGTTTTTCAGATCTTAGATCACATGCTACTTAGATACATGCTATCACCATCACTAAAATAATAATTAACTATTTTTTCATGATAATGAAAAAGTCTTTGATTTTTAACATCCATAGTATTTTATAATTTATTTTATTATTTATATATTTTTATATATTATTTATATAAATTATTATTTATTATTTAACATCCATAGTATAGTTCATAATATATAGAAATAACATTATAGATAACAAGAATGAGAATTGTAGCTGAACTAGAACAACTATACAAAAAAAGGTCTGTCCTAGAGGCAGTTCAGTTTTGATATTATTGGAAGGTAGATTTAGCAAAAGATCTGAAAGGGAAGAAGATACTGAAGGGTAAGGTGGGAATCATGGCTATTATTCTACAAATTTAAAAAAGAATCAACAAAAAACCTATCATCCCATATGCCTACTTTCTCATCTCATCAAAATATTTGTGAAAAACTTGCATTGTTAATGAGAGCATTAAAGATGGTAGTATAAAGAAAGAAGTAAGATTTCATAAACGATATTTTATATCAGACCATGTCTTTATGTCAACAACTGACTCCAAAGACTGTAAGATCCCTGACCTCAAAAAGCTCAGAGTCTAATAGATTGTATAACAAACAGATTTATAAAAAGAAGCTATATACATGATATACAGGAAATAATTAACAGGAGGAAGGCATCAGATTTCTGAGGGATTGGGAAAGACTTCCTGAAGAAGAAAAATTTTAGATCAGACTTAGAGGAAGCAAGGAAAGTTAGTAGGTGGAATTGAGGTGGGGGGATGTTCTATGACTGGGGGATAGCCAGAGAAAATACCCAGAGGCCAAGAGATAGAATGTTGTTTATGAGACAATAATGAGGCTACTGTTACTGAATAAAATAGTACATAACATGGTATCAGGTATAATAATACTGGAAATATAGGAGCGGGTTAAGGGTTTTGAATGCAAATAAAGCATTTGGTATTGGCTTGGGAGCCCCTAGAGTTTATTGAGTAGGGAATGGTGGTGACATAATTGGATCTCTGCTTTAGAAAAATCACTTTAGTGGGTGAAAGGAGGATAGATTCAAGATCTGGGAGCATTGCAGAGTATGTTATAAATGAGATCCACAATCACTCAAAAGAGTTTTGTCTATCTTTCCACTTAAGAAACATTAAATGAATTAAAAAAAAACTTTTTCTTTAGGCAGAGGCAGTTGGAGGGAGCTATCATGCAGCAAATATAACTTGGATAGAGCTTGCAAAATGGAAAGTAAGAGGGAGCCTAGAATTCATTAAGTGAAATAGAGCAAACTTATGTGCTTTTGTAAAAGTCTGTGATTTTTTTAATGACCCAACCATCTCCCTTAAACAAAGACCCATTGTTTTAATATAATTATTTCTCCATAGATACTATATGATTGCAAATCACACAATACTACAGTCTCCAAATATTTTAAATTGCATTTCAGGGTGATGTAAAATGAAATGAAGAATCTAATATGTTACCAAAGAATTACACAAAAGTAACATAAAAATATATTATTGAAGAAGTTTTGACCAGAAGAGAAAGTGGGTCAGTCATGCAGTGAGATAAAGGGACAAATGATGGATAGCATGTCTTCTCCAATGGTCTCCACAAAATGGCAAGAAAGCTTAAAGAAAGGCTCTAGAATATTTTACTGATAACCTTTGAAGAAATTGCAGAGGCATGACCAAGAGTAGTACATACTAAGAAAGCAAGGAATGAATGACTTGGTATCTCCACCCAATTGAAAAGGTCATCAGTCCATCAAGCAGAAAAGTAATTACTAGCAAGTTTTCCTTTATAATAAGCCTAAATTTGCTTCCCTGAGACTTATATTTATTGCTTCTAGTTCTGTTTTTTGGAGTTAAGATTAACAAGTCTCATTTCTCTTCCAGGTAACATGTCTTCAAATACTGGAAGGCAATATAATTTGCCTCCCATTTCATGTTTTGTTTGTTTATTTTTTGTTTTGTTTTATTTTGTTTTTATCTACACTTCACATCCCCAGTGCTTTCATCTAGTATTTTTAAACTCTCCTATGGAAGAACTCTGGGCTTTCACCATCTTGTTTGACCATCTCTAAATCTTTCAGGATAGCATTGCCCTTGCTGAAATGGATTTCCCAGATTGAACATATTCCAAACTGTATGACTAGGGCAAAATACCTTTCTAGTCTTGCACATTCTACCTCTCCAAAAAAGTTAATCTCTTTATTCTTTCCCACATAAATCATAATCATTACACCATACTTATTTTTTAAAATAAGTATGCATTTCCCTTTACCTTGAATGGGCATTCTTTTCTCTCAATCAACCCAAATTCTACACCATACAATAATATACTTAAGACTTACCTTTCTCCATGAGTTCCTCCAAACAAATTTGATGGCACAAAATAAGTGCATTTGTACTAGAGTTTCTTGTATCTACTATGTTGTCTTTGTATTATTTTTTTTAATTTCTGTGTATAGAGTTGTTTTCCCAACAAAGCTAAAAGTTACCCACAATACAAATATTTTCATATCTTTCAGGACAATTCATTTAATTTTGGACATATAATAATTGCTTAGTATAACTGAAAGAGCACTAGCCTTGAAGCTAATAAAACAAGCAAGCATTAAGCCAAGCAAGTACCTGCTATATGCCAGGCATTGTATAAGCCACAGAGGATACAAATAAAAATAATCAAACAGTCCTACTCACAAAGAGTTTGCATTCTACTACATCTAGTTTCAAATCCTGGATTTGACACTTAAATGTATCATCTTAGACAAATGACTTTTCCTCATTGAGCCTTAGTTTTATTGTCTATAAAAGAGGGAAATTATGTATACTACCTACCTCACAGAGTTGTTAAGAAAAATGTGTTTCACAAACTAGCATTTTCTATTGTTCATTCAATTTCTGCATAGATTCATCCATTGTTCTTAGTTGCCATCACTACCCCAGAAAATTATGAGCAGTTTTTTTTTTTTCAGGTCCTCCCTCATTCCCTTCCCCACAGACAAATGGTAAGAATGCTTTCTTGGAAGTCAGAAAAAATGACTTTTACCTGCCCTAGCCTTCTAGATTTATCTCAACTTAGTTGTATAACCTTTAACAAGTCATTTAACCTCTTTGAATTGTAAAGTCTTCATTTGTAAAATGAAGGATGTGGATTCTATAGTCTCTTAGGTTCCTTCTAGCTCTAAAATGCTAGGAAACGAAGTCTATGATTATGGGCCTTTAAATCACATACCAAGGATCTCCCAGCAGTTTTTCATCCATTGTTGGAATCCAACCACCAAAACCCACATTTCATTTCAAATATCACAATTCTAGCTTCTATTTAAATAATGATGTGATTAATCCTTTCTCCTTAGAATAAGCCCCAAACCAACACTCAACAATAGGTCAAAGATTTAGAGGTAAAAGGCCAGTTAGCTCAACCTGATCATTTTACAGATGAGAACATTGAGGTTTAGGGAGGTTATGCCTTGCCCAAAGTCACACAGGTTATAAGAATATTCTCAGATCACTCGACTTCATAGCCTTGACTCTTGGCACTGTACCATGCAACCTCAGAATGAAGAGACTATGAGATTGTATGTAGTACCTTAACTCATCTCTCACCTTTGTCATTCCCTCTATAACGTTAATGAAATCAGTTAATGTCCTTATATCCCAGTGTCCCCATTCTTTAGAATAAGAGATTTGGTCAGACTGATATCTAAAGTCCCTTACAGTTCCAAAATGCATGCTCCTATAATATTTGTGGTATTCTGTATACTTATTCCCCCATTAAAGTTTATAAAGCACTTTTCCTTACCATTACCTTTTGAGATAGGTGCTACAAATATTATTCATTTTATAGATGGGGTTATGAGAGTCATTTAGTCAATGAACATTTAGTCAGGCATTCTGCTAAGCACTTAGAATACAGAGAGAGAGGCAAAAGATAATTCTTGCTCTCAAAGAGCTCACAGTCTAAATAAGGAGACAACATGCAAAAAAAAGTAAAAATAGGGCATATATAAGATTAAGTGGACATAATCACAGAGAAAAGACACAAGAATGAAGAGGGATTAGGAAAGTGTTTCTGTAGAAGGTAGGATTTTACCTAAGGATTAAAGGAAACCACAGAAGGGAAGAAGCAGAGATAAAGATGAAGCATATAAGGAACATTCAGAGAAAATGTCTTCAATCTGAGGAACTGCAAGGAGGCCAATGGCATTGGTAATATAATTCACCAGTGACCAAATAGCTAGTAAACATTTGGAATGAGATTTCAACTCAGATTTAATGATTGCAAAGCCAGTTCTTGATTCATGTTGTCTCATTGCATCTCAACTTTAAAAAAAAAATTCTATAAACAACTTAGCATCTTTAAAACTTGAATAATGCTGGTGAGTGGAGCCAAGATGGCAGCTTAATAGCAGCAAAAGCTGAAATTGCTCTCATAATATTACCAAACCAATTTCTAAAAAGCACCTGAAAATGAAAGAAGAAAAAAATCAACAGCGAGATAGAGTGAGGGGGCTCTCCCACTGAAAATAAACTGAAAGGTAGACAGAAACAGTCAATTTTCATTGGATAAGGGGGAAATAGAAGTAAAACTGCACACAGAAGAGAACTAATTGAACATTGTATCAGGTTCCAAGCCTAAAGAAAGTCCAACTTTGGGATCCTAGGGCCCTTCCGACACCAACAAAAACAAAGTACTCCAGAAGAAAACTTTGAAATCCCAGGCTCTGTCACCATCCCATAGAGAGGTCTGGAATTCCATAGTGCTTGGTGCTTTCAAGCCTATGCTGCAGTGAAGACTTAACCTGAGGGGAATACAGTTCACAGTCCCTAGCCCTGCAAGTCAGCAACAGAGGAGACAGCATTATCAGATTTCAGAATTCCCAGTCCACAGGCAAAAAAAAAAAAAAAACCTTGGAAAATTAGAAAACAGAAGCACAAGAAATATAGAACCCTCAAAAATGTATATGGAGACAAAAAGCAAAGCACAGAGTCAACAGCATACTGTGAAATACAAGCAACCAAATGTAAAACTTCAAAGAAAAAATGGAAAAATTTTTGGTCTCAAGCACTAGAAGAATACAAAAAGGAATTCAAAAATCAAATGAGACAGGTTGAAGAAAAATGGGGGAAAAGAGATGAAACTAATGGGAAAAGAAAATAGCTTGAAAAGCAAAGTTGATCAACTAGAAAAAGAGTCACAAAAATCCAGTAAAGAAAATAGATAAAAAAAAAAAAAACCAGAATTGACCTACTGGAAAAAATTGCAAAAAATCCATTGAAAAAAAGAGTTTTATGAATAGTGGAATGGACCAAATGGAAAAAGAAGATGAAAAGGTTAAAGAAGAAATCCAGTCTTTAAAAATTAGAATTAGACAAAAAGAAGCAGATGACTTAAAGGACATCAAGAAACAATAAAACAAAATCAAAAAATGAAAAACATGAAACATCACACTGAAAAAAAAACACAACTAGAGAAAATTGAACAATTATTGGACTAACTTAAAGTTATGATAAAAAAAGCCTAGACAGCATATTATAAGAAATTATTCCAGAAAATTTCCCTGATATTCTTGAATAAGCAGGTTAAATGAAAATTAAAAGAATCCACAGATCATCTCCTGAAAAGATCCCCAAATGACAAGTCCCAGGCATGTTATAATCAAATTCAAGAGTTCCAAGGTCAAGGAGAAAATATTGCAAGCAACCTGAAAAAAAATCAAATATCATAGAGTCCCAGTCAGGATTACACAGGATCTGGAATCTTCCAAGTTAACAGATTGGAAAGCTTGGAATATGATATTGGGGAAACAAACATTGCTAAGAAGATAAAAATAGACTTAAACAGAAAATTGGATATCTAGATACAAAATTTAAAAGAAGCATAGAAAGGTAAAGAAGGAAGAGAAAAATTTAAGGACATCAATAAGGTCAAATAAATTATATTCCTATATGGAAAGATGATATCTGTAACACTTAAAAATTGTTATCATTATCATAGTAGTTAGAAGAAATATACATAGACAGAGGGTGTGGTAGTAAGCTCTTTAGGATGATAAATTTAAAAAACTAGGGATGAAAAAGAGGATTGCACTTAGAAAAATGGGAAGAGAGAAGTTAAATGGGATAAATTATATCACACAAAGAGGTGCAGGGTTGGGAGGAAATGCTATTACAGTGGAGGAGATGATGAGGGTGGTGACGGATAATACTTAAACCTAACTCTTTTTGGAATTGGCTCAGAGAGGGAAGAACTGCCAGATTCATTGGGGAACTGAATCCTATCTTATCCTATAAAGAAGTATAAGGGGAATAAGAGGGATGGTGGGGAGGAAAGTAATATAGGGGAAGAAGAATTGGGGTGGTGGTAATTAAAAGATCCTATAGAGAAGTAGGAGGGGAACAAGAAGGGTAGTCATGGGAAGGGGAATTATATGAGAGAGGGGGATTGGGGATAGTGATAGAAAGTAAAACACTGGTGTGGAAGGAAAGTGAAAGGAGAAAGGGCATGATTAAAAGAGGAAATTAAGATGGAGAGGAATACACAGATGGTAATCATAATTCACATATGAATGCAGATAGAATGAACTCAATAATAAAATGGAAGCAGATAGCAGAGTGGATTAAAAAAAACAGAATCCTACAATATATTGTTTACAAGAAACACATTTGAGGCAGGTAGACACACACAAAGTAAAGGTAAGAAACTAGAGCAGAATCTATTGGGCTTCAACTGAGACCAAAAAAAAAAATAGGAATAGCAATCATGATCTTGGACAAAGCTAAAGCAAAAATATATCTGATTAAAAGAGATGAGGGCTGCAACTGCATCTTGATAAAACATAATATAGAAAATGAAGTAATATCCACACTTATATAATACACCATATAGTATAGCATCAAGATTTTAAAAGGAGAGGGGGCAGCTGGGCTTAGTGGATTGAGAACCAGGCCTAGAGGCAGGAGGTCCTAGGTTCAAATCTGGCCTCAGACACTTCCCAGCTGTGTGACCCTGGGCAAGTCACTTAACCCCCATTGCTTAGCCCTTACCACTCTTCTGTCTTGGAACCAATACACAGTATTGACTCCAAGATGGAAGGTAAGGGTTTAAAAATAATAAATAAACTTTAAAAAATATTTTAAAAGGAGAAACTAAAGGAGATTAAAGAGGAAATAGACAGTAAAACTAAACTATTGGAGTACCTCAACCTTTCTCCATCAGAACAAAATAAATCAAACAAAAAAGAAACAAGAAAGAAACAAAGGAAATGAGTGAAATTTTAGAAAAGTTAGATTTAATGCATATCTGTAGAAAACTGAATAGGAATAAAAAAGGAATATACTGTCTTTTCAGCAACACATAGTATATATAAAAAATAATCATGTACTAGGGCATAAAAATTTCACAATCAAATGTAGAAAAGCAGAAATAATAAACACAACTGTTTCAGATCAAAATGCAGTAAAATTATAATCAATAAGGTTCATGAAAACTCAAATTAAAAATTAATTGGAAATTAAATAACCTAATTCTTTTAAATTGGTAGGTCAAAGAAAAAAATCATAGAAACCATCACTGATTTCATTGAAGAGAATGACAATGAGGAGATACTGTATCAAAATTACAGCCAGAGCAATACTCAGAAAAATTTATATCTCTGATTGCTTATATCAATAAAATTTTTAAAAAGCAGATTAGTGAATTGGGCATTCAACTAAAAAAAAACAACTAAAAGAAGAACAAATTAAAAATCCCCAATTAAAGACTAATTTGGAAACTCTAAACATCAAAGGAGTAATTAACAAAATTGAAGGTAAAAGAATTATTGAATTAATAAATAAGACTAAGAGCTTTTTTTATGAAAAAATAAATAAAGCATTGGTTAATTTGATTTTAAAAAGAAGAGAATCAAATTACCAGTATTAAAAATGAAAAGGGTGATTTCATCACTAACACAGAGGAAATTAAAGTAATTATTAGGAACTATTTTGCCAGATGACATGATGATATATCTGATGATCTAGGTGAAATGTATGAATATTTACAAAAACATAAATTACCTAGATTAACAAAAGAGAAAATAGAATACTTAAATAATTCCATCTCAGAAAATGAAGTTGAGCAAGCCATCAACAAACTTCCCAAGAAAAAAATTCTCAGGGCCAAATGGATTCACAAGTGAATTCTATGAAATGTTTAAAGAACAACAATACTATACAAACTACATGGTAAAATAAGCAAAGAAGGAGTCTTAACAAATTATTTTTATGACACAAATATGGTGCTAATACCTAAGCCAGGAAAACCAAAAACAGAGGAAGAAAATTAATGACCAATTTCCTAAATGAACATTTATGCAAAAAATCTTAAATAAAATACCAGAAAAGAGACTTTAGGAACATAATATTTCACAAAGATTATTTACCATGACTAGATGAAATTTATGCCAGAATGAAGGGATGGTTTAATGTTAGGAAAACCTTTCTTATAATTGACCATATCGATAATCAAAATACCAGAAATCACATGATTATCTTAATAGATGCAGGGAAAGCCTTTGACAAAATACAACACTCTTTCCTATTAAAAACACTAGAAAGCATAGGAATAAAAGGGCCTTTCCTTAAAATAACAAGTAGCATTTATTTAAATCCATCAGCAAGTATCATCTGCAATGAAGATAAGTTAGAAGTCTTCTAAATAAGATCGAGTGAATCAAGGATTCCCATTAATAGCACTACTATTTAAAATGGTACCAGAAATGCTAGCTTTAGCAATTCAAGAGAAAAAGAAATAAAGAAATTGAAGGAATTAAAGTAGGCAATAAAGAAATTAAACTATCACTTTGTAGATGACATGATGATATACTTAGAGAATCCTAGACAAACAACTAAAAAGCTAGTTGAAATAATAACTTTAGCAAAGTTGCAGGATACAAAATAAACCCGCATAAGTCATGAGCATTTCTATATATTTCCAACAAAACTCAGAAGAGTTAGAAACAGAAATTCCATTTAAAGTCATTCTAGACAATATAAAATGCATGGGAATATATTTGCCAAAATAAGCTCAGGAATTATATGAACACAATGACAAAATGTTTTTCACAAATAAAATTAGATCTAAACATTTGGAAAACCATTAAATGCTCATGAGTAGGACAAGCTAAAGTAATAATCATGAAAAAAAGAAAAAACTAGTGCTGGCTAAGAAATACAAGGGTGGATCAATGGAACTGATTGGGATAAATGACCTCAGCAATCTAGTGTCTGATAAACCCAAAGATCCTAGCTTTTAGAATAAGAGTACTATTTGACAAAAATTGCTGAGAAAATTAGAAAAAAATAGAAATAATTAGGTTAAGATCAATATCTCATACCCTACAGCAGGATAAGGTCAAAATGGATATATGATTTAAACATAAAGAGTGAGGTTATAAGTAAATTAGGGGAACATAGAATAGTTTGCCTTTCAGATCTATGGAGAAGGGAAGAATTAATGACCAAACAAAAGAAAGAGAACATTACAAATTGTAAAATGAATTAATTTTTATTATATTAAATTTAAAAGATTTTGTACAAACAAAATAAATGCAACCAAGATTAGGAGGGAAACAACAAACTGGAAAAAATATAACAAATTTATCTGACAAAGGTCTCACTTTTCAAATACATAAGGAACTGAGTCAAATTTGTATGAATTCAAATTATTCCCCAATTGATAAATAGTCAAAGGATATGAATAGGCATTTTTCAGATTAATAAATCAAAGCTATGATCATATCAATGATATGAAAAAATGTTCTAAATCACACTTGATAAGAGAAATGCAGATTAAAACAACTCTGAGGTATTACCTCACACCCATCATATTGGCCACTGTCAGTAAAGGAAAATGATAAATGTTGGAGGGAATGTGGCAAAATTGGGACCCTAATGCCATGATAGTGGAGTTGTAAACTGGCCCAACCATTCTGGAGGGTAAAATGGAATTATACCCAAAGGGTTATAAAAGCATGCATGCCTCTTAATTCAGTAATACCACTACTAGGTCTGTATTCCAAAGAGATTTTTAAAACTATGAAAGGATCTATTTGTAAAAAAATAATCTAAAGCTACTCTTTTTGTGGTGGTAAAGAATTGGAAACTAAAGCAACGCCTCTGACTTGGGAAATGGCTGAATAAATTGCAGTATATGATGGTGGTGGAATACTATTACTATATAAGGAACAATGAACAGGATGATTTCAGAAAGAATTGGAAAGACCTATATAAACTAATGCAGAGTGAAAAAAGCAGAACCAAGGGAACATTACACACAACTGCAATATTGTGGAATAATCAAATATGATAGACTTTGCTACTAAAAGCAATAAAATGATCCAGGGTGATTCTAAGGGACTTATTAAAAAGAGTGCTGTCCACCTCCAGAGAAAGAATTGTTGCAGTAGGAATGAGGATGAAAAAATATGATTTGTTACTTGCTTATTTTGGTATTTGCTTGGGGGTTTTGGTGTCAATAAGATTATTCACTTATAAAAATGAATAATTTGGAAATATGTTTTGCATGATAATACATGTATAACCCAAATTGATTGGTTTATCAGCTCCTAAAGAGTGGAAGGAAAAGAGAGGGAGAAATTAGGGATCATATAACTTCAGAAAACATGTGGAAATTTGTTATTAAAATATAAAAATTGAAATTTAAAAATGATTTGGGTAATTCACCTCAACAGGAAAAACAAGGTATATTTCATTTAATTAAAAAAAAATAACAAACTAAAAAGTCTTTAAGGAGAAGAATGTAACAAAGTTATTTTGTCATGTCCTATGACATGATATATATTATCTGATATAACATGGTATGATAAAGAACCTTACAATAATTATCCTCTTAAAGGAAGTTGGTGGTGCAGTTGATAAAGCACTGGGATTCGAGTCAGAAATATCTAATTTCAAATTCAACTTTATATACTTATTGTCAAGTCACAACCTCTGTTTGTCTCAATTTTCTCAACAATAAAGTGGGAAAATCAACAACACAACTTCCTGGGTTGTCGTGAGGATCAAATGAGATTGTATTTGTAAAGCTCTTAGCACAGGGCCAAGAATGTAGTTGTTCAGTCTTTTTAGTTGTGTCTGACTCTTCATGACCCTGGTTAGGGCTTTCTTAACAAAGATATTAGAGCGTTTTGTCATTTCCTTCTCTAGCTCATTTTACAGATGAAACTGAAGTAATCAGAGTTAAGTGGCCTGCCCATGGTCACACAGGAAGTAAGTGTCTGTGGCCAGATTTGAAATCAGGTCTTCCTGACTCCAGGCTGGGTGCTCTATTCATGGTGCCACCATTATATTAAATGTTTATTCCCCCCTTCAGTTCTCACAACAATCATATAAGGTAGACATTGTTGTCTCCATTTTACAATTGAAAAAATTGAAACTTTGAAAGGTTCAATGTCATATCCAAAGTTAATATGGCTAATAACTATTAGACTTAAAGGCTTCTTATTCTAGATCCAACTATCTTTCCACTCTACTGCACCACAACCTAGAGTCACTGGTGTAGGTTGTACCAGCAGTCAAAGCACAGTTACTTAGAGAAATGAATACCAGGATTGGTCAGCATGCAGTATCCTCTGGCAAAATTTGAAAGCATGAAAATAATGAACCAGTTTGATGCTGAGCTTTTCCTGTGTGATCTTTTGCATTGTAACCAAAGAAAATAACGAAAGAAACTTGAGGATAACCTACCTGCAGGGAAGTCACTTAAAAATCACTGCACACCATGAACTAAGCAAATTTAATTCAATTTCAGAAACACATAAAAGGAGGAAAAACTTAATGAGATCCTGCTGCCTCAAACAGTGGCAAGGTAGGAGCCCAGGATGCAGGGGGCATTCATTACTTACCAGCTTCACATCTGGATAAAGAGACCACCCCTTAAGGAATATCTCAAACCCAACATTTTTATTATTTATCAACCTGTTGGCTTTAGTTGGCATTTGTTCCCTTCAGCCAAATCAAAACCTTATGGTGTACCAATACACTTTCAGATCTCTCCTTGGATTTCTCAAAAGCTGTCCCCATAGAACGCATCACTTTCCTGAACACATTTCATAAAGAACTATCAAAATTCCTTTTTCCATAACCTATAGACCTAATGTTAGGTACCATCTAAGCCAAGAGAGGTTCCTGGATTGTTGTTTGCTTTTCTAGGCTTATTATCTGGCAGAAGTAGTTCATAGATCGCAAATAGTTATTTTATAGCTAGAAGGGAACTTAGAGGCTATCTGTTCTAATTTCTCTCATTTTGCAGGAAAAAAACTGAAACAAAGAGAGGTTGACTTGCCCAGTCTGACATAAGTGGAGGAACTTGCATTTGAACCAAGAATCTCTTTAGCACTCTTTCCACTATCTCACATTCCCTTGGAAAGGATCTCTGCCACACATTTCGTCCTGGTTGGATAAGTCACTTTTATTCTAAAAATTCTTTTTTCCTGCTTTAAAAACTATTTATATTGATGTTTCTAAAACATCACTGTTGCTTCCCAATAACATTCCTCCTTTCTACTGTATCCTACAAGAAATTTCTCTTGTAAAAAAGAGAAACAATTAAAGAAACCAAATCTTCTACATGTATAATCTTACCACTTTTCTATCAAGAGAAGGGAAACATAAGTACAAATAAATATTAAGCACCTGTTATTAAAACTAAAATGTTTGACATGGAAATTTGAAAAGAATATAAATTTGAACATTTAAAAAGAATACTGACCATACCATCAAGGATCTTAAAATTTTATGGGGAAGGGAGAGTATGATCAAGATTGTTATGAGGCTCAATTAAGATAAAATATTTAAAGCACTTTGTAAATATTAATGAATTAGATAAATGTCAGTTATCAATCAATATCTTTGTTATTGTTATTAGGAATCCAGTTTAGTGATGACTTAATTCCCTGAGCTTTTTACTATACTCCTGAGCTCAAAGATGTTTATAGAGCAGCACAAAGATGTGCTGGGAAATGCTTAACTGGGCTGAAAAAAAAGTATATATGCTTAAGTTTAAACTTAATCTGCATTAACACTTTCTTAAGTCTAGATAATCAACAAAACAATAAATCAAGCCCTGATTTGTTATTCACCATTTGTGAATTTAAATGCTCAAAAGTTAAGATTTAACAACTGGGTCAAGCAAGTCTGTTAGATCTAGTTACAGTACAGCCCAGGTTGATGGTATTTACCCCAATAACTCTAATAAAAGTTAGAAAATGGTGAAAAGCCTAGGACAGGCACACTAAAAGAGGATACAGAAAAAAGATAGAGACAGAGATGGAGACAGAGAGAAAGATGGAGAGAGAAAGAGAGGGAGAGGAAAAAAGAGAAAGAGAGAAACTGAAGTGCAGAGAGAGAAAGCAAGCATTTATTAAATTGCAATTATGTGTGAGGCACTGTGTTAAGTTAGAGGCATAAAAATACAAACAAAACAGTTTAGTAGTAGTAGTAGTAGTAGTAGTAGTAGTAGTAGTAGTAGTAGTAGTAGTAGTAGTAGTAATAGTAGTCGTCATCGTCCTCATAATAGTAGTAACTGATATTCCCTTATCACCTTTTACCAGTTCAAAACAATAGCCTTGCAAATGGATTGCATGCCTCAAGTCTTTCCCTGGTCCAAAACATCTTCCATGCAGCTGTTAAGTTGATTTTTCTAAAGCATAAGTCATCCTCCTCAATGAGCTCCAGTGTCTCCTAATTACCTTCAAGATCAATACAACCTCCTCTATTTAGCATTTACAATTCTTCATAATCTGGTTTCTTCCTATCTTTCCAGGTATCTTACATTTTCCTCATCTCTACCCATTCTGTATTACAATTCCTCTAGATTACTTCCTATTCACTTCAAATAGATTACTCCATTTCCTTTCATGTATTTGCACTGGTTTTCTCCCATGACTGGAATATCCTGCCCCTTCACCTTTGCCTTTTATTTGTCCTAACTTCCTGCAAGATTCAGCTCAAATCTTAACCTTCTGTAAGAAGCCATTCTTGATGCCCTAACTCCTAACCTATTCCCCTCTCAGATCAACTTTCATCTACTATATGTATCTTCTATATATCAAATTATTTACATGTTGTATACTCCATTAGAATGTAAGTTTCTTAAGAGTATGAACTATTTTTTTTACCTTATTTGTATCAGCATTGTTTAGTATGGAATGTAGATGATATTAAGTGCTTGTTTCCTGACTCACTGACATTCTCATAAGAAAAACTCATAGGGACAAGATAATAATTTAGATTCTAGAAAACCCAATTTATACCCCACAGAAATTTGGTGATATTTGTCAGATTTTATCTCTTTCAGATTAACTGAATCTGGCATTTTCTGAGTCTTTCCTTGTGTATTTCAGGAAGGGATTAACCAGGGGCCACATGGTGACTTCAATCATGGGTATGATGAAATTTTGAGATAATGTCTATAGAATTAATATTTCACAACCTGAGAATCTTAAATTAAAATTTCAAGTACCCAACTAAAATCATTATGTTCTTAAATGTTTAATCCTATGATAATATTGGTTTACAAATCTTGTAAGTAATTTCATCCTTCATCTTCTATCAACAGACTTCCTAGGTATGATGTGTTTGTCCAGCTGCTAATTTTATCCCTGTAGAAAAAAAAGTTAATGAAAACAAAACATATTTTATGTTTTAGGAAAGAAAACTCAGGGTATGCAGATAGTATGCTTAATTCAAATGTTAAAAGAATTTGGAATAGATGGTTTAAATTATTTAATTACAATTTATATGCCAATTTGGCAGAAACTGAAATTATTTGACCATTTTCAAGATATTTAATACCTGGTTCTGCCTCTATAGAATCTTAGACAAGTCTTTTGTACTCTTTCATCCTGTTATTGCATTTATTCATTAATTTGACCATACTAATTTGCAGGGTGGTCAAATGAGATCCTCTTGGTCTACACCTCACCAAAGGATGTTGGAGTCAGTTAATAAACAAGCATGTCTAAAACACCTATTATATTGATGCCAGGCATTGAACACTAGGGAAATAAAAGCTTCTATGGTCTCCTTCCTTAGCTGCTCTTCCTTTCTTTAGTCCTGGCTTCCACTCCACCTTTGACAATTTATTTTAATTCTAGTGCCTTTGCTCTGTTATTTATTTCATATTTATTCTATCTATAGTCTGTTTGTATATAGCCTTTTGCATATTGTCCCCCTTATTAGAAAAGGAGAGAGAGAAATATGGAGAGAGAGACAGACAGACAGACAGACAGACAGACAGAGAGACAGAGAGAAGGAAAGAGAGAGAAGAAAATTATGAAAAAGAAAGAGAAAAAAGGAAATTAAGAAGAAAGAGAAAGAGAAGAAATGGAAGGCAACAAAGAATCAAGTAAAATTTAAATAACCATTAAGAAGTATGTCTGAGCATTAGGTGTATAATTATTTAGATAGAAATATTTCAAACCAAGTACAAACTCACAGGTATTAAAATATTTTTAAAAATTAATTCAGGACCATAGACATTGGAGTTGGAAAAATCCTTAGCAATCATTTAGCTCAACTCCCTCATTTTATAAATATAGAAACTAAGGCTTAAAAAGGATAAATTATTTGCCTCTATGTCTTTCAGATAGTAAACAGAAAAATTAGAATTTAAACAAATCTTCTGACTAATTGACATTTTCTCTAAACCTATGCTTACCCTTAAAAGTACTTCCTACTTGCTATTCATTATACTGACATATGCATACTCTAGGTACTTTGGCTTCTCATATAACATTCCTTTTTCTTACACCAAGGTACTTCTTAGAGTTCGGAACTTTTCCAATTAGATATCTACATTTGTCAGGGTTTGACCATTACATTTTCCAAAATGCTAATATGGGCAGCTATGGATAAAGCAGTAGGCCTAGAGTTAGGAACAGAAATTCAAATATCTATTAGGTGTGTGACCTTGAACAAGTCACTTGCCCTGTTTGCCTCAGTTTCCTCATCTTTACAATTAGCTGAAGTAATGGCAAACTACTCCATTATCTTTGCCAAGAAAACCCCAAATGTGGTCATTAGAAGTCAGAAACAGCTGAATAACAACAAATAAAATATTCCTCCATTTGAATTGGCACAAGACCCAATGCTTATTATCTCTCTTTCCAATAGCATTGACAATGACCATTGCCAACTTGTCTTTTACCTGTTCTTAGAACCCATTTTGTAGGAACCCAACAGGAAACTGATCTCAAATATCTTTACTTAGAAATTTTGATTTCTATATGTACTTTCTAGTGTTTTTATCCCCTTCCTCCTTGTTCTAGCTCAATAACCCACTCCTTGCTTTATAGTTATTAAACTCAGAACTATTTCTCATTACTATGTCATGGATATTTTCAGAGTTGGGGAGTTATATCATGATTGTGGACAATTTCACAGTTTCATTTCCATGTAACTGACTTTTTGCCTTAACATCAGGATTCCAATTATTATACCATGTTCTCTCATCAACTTCTTGAAATATTCAGAAATGGTGCAATGAAGAAAAGCTAATAGGCAGTAGAATGAGAAATGTTAAGTATCAAAATGTGAATTGTTGCAAAATAGGCACTTAAGTGGTAAAATCTACATTTTATATGAAATCATTAAAAATTCTTCTGGCATTAGAAAAAATATTAATAACCAATAAGGCTGAGTTCTCAAAATATCCTGCCCTCAGCTATACCAATTATGAAGAGAAGAAACACAAAACAAAAACTAAATGATAGGTGGGGTGAAACATAATTTCTTCCTGGCAGAAAGGAGGCAGAGCTCAACTTGGGAGGAAATATGGTGAAATATGAAAGATCAGGCTGGGTCACTTAATAATGCACCTATGGAGTTTTAATGAGCAGAGGAACAAGCTGCTAATTAAATAATTAAAAGATTAGGGAGGCAGTGGGAGATAAGAAAGTCAAAATATAAGGGGTTTTAAAGGGTAGAGACTTTGCCTAACTCAAACCAATTCCATAAAATGGATTTTTTTTAATTCTTGTAGCTTATGAAGCTGATGCTACAATGCCTACCAAGTCCCTTTTTGGCCTTATTGTCAATATCGAGTCATAAGTCAAAAAAAAAAAGGCAAATGATATTGTCCAAAGCAGCACAATATGCATAGATGTGACTGATAAGCTTTTATCAAGAATTTACTATGTTCCAAACACTAGCTAAGAAATGGAGACCCAAGGAAAGGCAAAATTATGGCCCTGGCCCTTAAGAAGCTTACATTCTAAATGAGGAGGCAACATGCTAATAAAACTATGTGCATATAAGAATATACAATATAAATGAAAAGTAATGCCAGAGGATAGACATTGGGTGAGTGGTGATGGAAGAAAGAGTGGAAAAGGAATGTGAAGGTCGCCTATAAAAGATGAGATGACAACAGAAAAAGATGGTAGTGAGTTATAAAGTTTGATATGATGATACCAATGCCTATGAGCATGATAGTGGACATAAACTAGAGTTTTAAAAAGCAAGCAATACCTGCTGGACCACTACTTAAATCATTTTTGTACATAACATGTTTACTTCTAAGTTGCTAGTCTAGTGGTATTTAACATCAATAGAATGAATTTAGATGAATCCTACTACCACCTGTAAAAAAATTAATTAGTGAGTTATAAAAATAAAATATTTAGATGGAAAAAAACTGTTCCAATATAGGCTCAAGCTATGCTCTTTGTGGTGGCAAAAAGTTGGAAAATGAGGGGATGCCCTCGATTGTGGAATGGCTGAACAAAGTGTGGTATATGTTGGTGATGGAATACTATTGTGCTCAAAGGAATAATAAAGTGGAGGAATTCCATGGGAACTGGAATGACCTCCAGGAAGCGATGCAGAACGAAAGGAGCAGAACCAGGAGAACACTGTACCCAGATACTGATACACTGTGGTACAATTGAATGTAATGGACTTCTCCATTAGTGTTAATGAATTGATTCTGAACAACCCAGAGGGTTATAGGAGAAAAAAAAAACTATCCAGATTCAGAGGAAAAGCTGTGGGAGTAAAAACACTAAAGAAAAACAATTACTTAATGGCATGGGTCGAAGGGGATATGATTGGGGATATAGACTCTAAATGAACATCCTAGTGCAAATACCAACAGCATGGAAATCGGTTCTGATCAAGACCACATGAAATACCCAGTGGAACTGTGAATTGATTATGGGAGGGGTGGAAGAAGGAGAGGGAAGAATAGAAAATGATTTTTGTAACCAAGGAATGATGTTTGAAATTGACCAAATAAAAATATATAATAATAAGTCCATAAAAGAGCAAAAAAATATAGGCTCAAAACTTTTCAAAACTGTTTAACTTGCCAATCAAGTTCAAACTGTTCTAATACTTTCAGATACTTTTGATAGAGGTAATCAAGTATCCTCAGGGATGAAGTGAAGCTCAACTGTGAACTTCACCTCAACGCTAGACACAGGGATGCTAAAGAGACTCTTATTATAAATATAAAATGTTTATTTAAATATATAAGGATAAATAAAGGATTTCTAATATTAAGGGATTCTAAATCCACCTAAATAAACCCCCAGGTTCCATAAGGAACTGCTTCTCCTGTGCTTCACAGGCTACATTAATCCTCCCTGATCTGACTAACCAAAATTTATACTATCTAAATAAAAACTACTACTATTATCCTTATAAATCTTAAAATCACCTTCAAATTATAAAATAGAAAAAGTTAGCTAGTTGAATCTCAACAAGAATCAAGTTAGGACTCCGAGTCTGTTAATACTCTTAACAGAGTCAGAGTCCAAACCAAAGATCAGCTTTTGCTTTGGTCTTATCAGAGTTAAACAATCTATATAACCACAATAGATATTCAATAGTATTTCCCAAGTTGGGAAAGGTAAACACTGAACTCCTTCAGATCTTTCCCTCAGACAGTGAGAAAGGCAAAGATGTTACTTCCTACAGCCCTGAGAGTCTCTGAGTGTGTGTGTCTGCCAACTGTCAGAGACCAACTCCCAACTTCCAGAGAGAGAGTAATTGACATAGAAAAACAGTTATACCTGTCAGCAGTTGAAATTAACATGCTCTCTCAGCTCTGCTTCAAACTCCAGTTCTTTCTCAAGCCATCCACTTTACTTCTTATCCCTAAATGAATAAAACAATACTTATATTCTAATATCATCATTACATATCTCAATTTGGCTCAATGAATGAAAATAAAGGTTTAGGTGTTTTTTTTTGTTTTATGACTTTAGTGAGTGCAACAAAATATTAAAGTTTTTCAAAAATCCGTCACTGGAGAATGTAATAGGGCTGGGATAGTGATATATAATTAGTATGCTCTAGATTCTACCAGAAAGCTTAGACACCATACAACCACCTCTCTGATCCCTTCTCCCATGGGTAAGTTCTTTTTAGAACTTCCATTTTAAAGGAAAACCTACATCAGTCATCCTTTACTCTCTAGAATTTACCATGTTCCTACAGTTTGTATCTTCACCTACGCCTCACTTTTCATCTCTTTTTTATATGTTTTCTCCTCCAACTAGAATATAATAAACTGCTTAAGAGCACGAATTTCTTTTCTTTGTTTCTTGCTTTTTTCTTCTTTCCTTCCTCCCTTCCTCTCTCTCTCTCTCTCTCTCTCTCTCTCTCTCTCTCTCTCTCTCTCTCTCTCTCTATCTCTATCTCTCTATCTCTATCTCTCTCTTTCTCTCTCTCTTCCCTGCTTAATAACCAGTGCCTGACATGGCATAAGTCCTTAATATATGATAAATGAATGTTAAATAAGATTATTTTTTCTGTTCTTAGTTATTACAAAATTCTCCATAGCCAACAATGGAATAAAATAATCTGCCACTGTGGAGCTGAATTTTATAACATTTGGGCAATTTAAGTATGTTAAATTGTCATCACAGAATCAAACATTTCTATACAATCTCTGAAGTATAATCTTTATTTCTTCTATCACAAGGTAATATTTAAATTTTCATAGTCAACTATATAATTCCAAATGGTTTGAAGATATTGAAAATATTCTAGAAACATTACAAAATGTCATGGCATGAAAAGGTAAATAACTATCATTACAATGACTAATTCTACATATAGAAATAGGATTTTTACTGGAAACTCTAATAAAAATAGGTAATATTGATGTGGTATTTACAATGCACTGTACATACTACTTTCCTAATAGCAAACCTGTGAATTAGATAAAGGGAATATTATTTCAAATTTTTTTGCTTTGTTAAATATTTCTCAATCATATTGATATTTTAACATAAAATCTTGAATTCTAAATTACCTCTTTCCCTCTTGCCCCCTTTCCTACATCCCGAGAAAGCGAACTTTATATCAATTCTATCTGGGAAGTAATAAAAGCACATTTTCAAATTAGCCTGATGTAAAAGAAAACACTAAGGGAAATATCATTATGCTCATTTTAAAGATGAGATATAAGAAGTTCAGAGAGATTCAACAATTTGCCCACAGTTACCAAGATCATAAGTGCCAAGACAAGATTATCTAGCTCAAAATGTATAAGTATTAATATATATATACACATATTCATATAAATATGTGCTGCGTTATCTGCTTTTTATATTATCTTTTTATTATCAATCTATGTTGTTATTATGATAAAGTTTAATTTTAATTTTAAAAAAATCTAGAAGAGCTTATGGTCCCAAGAGGGTAATTTGATTACAGCCTCTAAATACTGAGTACTTATACCAGATACACAGCCTTATTCAAAATTTTCTGTTTCAACCTGCCAGATGAAAGCAATTTCAACAGCACATCAACATGGCTATGTAATTAAAATGCTAGTGTAGACATGACCTGAGTTAATTCACCCTGACTTTTAATGGTTCAAATGATGACAGGGAGGAATCCAGTGAAGTGAAGGTCACCATTAGAGCACAGGGCCAAAAATAATCATTTTCCAATTATTTTAAATAAAATACTGGTTTATTCTGACTACATACACTGACTTTTTGTTTTCATTAGCAAACTCTCTGGGGGCCCCACCAAAACTACAAGCTAAACCTGATTACTTGTTTTATAGAACAGAGAGAACATTATCAAAGAGCTAATGTCAATGTCTGTTCATTTAGAACTCTTGACTACCTGCAGACTTTTAATCAAGTTTTAAAGGCACAAGAACAAAATAAAAATAAATTAGAAAAAGGAAGAATTTTCCCCAGTGAATAGAAAATGAAAAGACATGCAGACAATTGTTCAAGAAACCTCCAAAGTGACATTAGGACAGTATAATCAGAGTTGACTAAGCAGAGGTGCAAAACGTTGCTTGTAAGTAAAAAAAAATGAAGTAAAGCATACAAAAACTTCCATGAAAAGATCTTTGATCTAAATTCATTTTTCCCAGTAAAAGTACTGTGTTTAACACAACTATAACAAGACTAAAAAAGATTTGCTCCTTTTTGAATTAGACACCTATTTGCAAATCAAATAAGATAAGACATTGAGTCTCTGAACACTAAGTTATCAAATCATTATAATTCATTCCAATAATGAACAATTAAACAACAGTATTAATGTTGCTTTGGAATATAGGAATAACATCATTCTGATGTTTCAGTACAGTATACTGGAAAGGGAACTTTATCATCATGTTGAAATCTATGATTCACTCAAATGGGTCAAGTCAGAAAAAGCATATCATTAAAAGATCTCTGATTGTGGGCTCATGGGCACACATTTCTACAAAACAAGATAAATGGGAGAAAATTGTTGAGGTTTTCAAGGTTCTCTGGTGAAAAGTGTGCCAGATGCTAAGAGATAAGATGACAGCGTAAGGGATGCTCAACTTGTTCAAGTGATCCAAAAATGCAAAAATAGGCAAAAACATGCCTCAAAACAAAAGAAAGCAGGAGGAACCTGTCTCAATGAAGGAAAAGGGGAGAGTAGCCCATAGAATGAAGCATCAGGGGTGAACCAGAAGAATGTGGACCAGCCCAAAGCTCCACATGGCCTCTGGCAAGAAACAGCAAAGTGGGGAACAACCCTGCATACTGGCAAATGTTTTGTGGCAACAAAATGACAGAGTGGGAGAGCAACCCAAAGCAATAGCAGAGTGGGAACACAATTCAATGCCAGCCATACTTGCCTCCACATAGCCTAAAGTAACAAACAAGTAGATTAGAGAGCAGTCTATACCTGCTATAACCTGCTTTTACAAGTTCTGAGGCAATAAAATAGCAGAAATGAAAACAGCCAAGCAAAGGAGAAAATAGGGAAACAGTCAGCAGGGGATGTAGAATACAGCTGGACAAAATAGCTACAAATATCCCCATAAGAAGCCAGCTGGGCCACCACCTCGAAGTGCACATGGAGGGACCCAAAGTAGTCAGGCTTACCCCAAGCACCAGAGAAGGATACATGGTGAGCTTGAAATAGCACTTCCCCTACCACAGGAAAAGAGGAGAACCTTAACACATAATAAGGACTGTAACAGATAATAAAAATCTTAACAAGGTAATGGGGGAGGGGGGAGATAATGATTAGAAAAAATAAGCAAAAGAAAAAACCTAATTTTAGAAATTTACTTTACTGACAGGGAATATCAAAATATAAACTCAGAAGATGACAATAATGGCAAAAATAAAGCATGTGAAGCTCCAAAGCAAAGTGAGAAAGAATGCCAGGCCCTAAAAGAATTATGGAAAGAGCTTATTCAACAACTTGGAAAACCATTGAAGAAAATACGTCCCCAAGACTAGAATGGACTAAAAGAAAATGGAGGCCAAAAAAAAAAACACACTAAAGAAAACAACTTCCTAAAGATTAGAATGTGCCAAATGGAAAAGGAAACACAAACGTTAAGGAAGAAAACAACTTCCTAAAAATTGGAATTGAGCAAATGGATGCTAATGATTCAATAAGATATCAGGAAACAGTAAGATAAAATCAAAAGAATGAATAAATGGAAGAAAATCTGAAATATCTCACTGGATGAACAATTGACTATGAAAACAGATTCAGGAGCTATGCATACCCTTTAACAATGAAACATCATCACTAAGTCTGTATCTCAAAAGGATAAGAGATCAGGGTAAAAGGCATACCCATAACAAAATATTTCTAACAGCTATTTTTGTAGTGGCAAATAATTAGAAACTGAGAGTTTGTCCATTACTTAGAGAATGGCTGAACAAATTGTGGTATATAGTTATAATGAAATACAATGGTATTTATTGTATAATGTCATTAGAAATGATGAACAAGATGAGTTCAGAAAAACCTGAAAAGAATTATATGAAATGATGCAACATGAAGTGAGCAGAACCAGGTGAACAATATATACAGTACCAAAAATATTATACAATAATCAACCATGAAGACTAATCCATCATCAGTAAAGTACATTTTCAAATAACCTCATCACCTATCATGACATTAGCAATTTTGAAATATATGTCCCATGAAAGTAACTATAAAGTTCACAAAGGAGTTTACAAATATCTCATTTTTTTCCTCACAAAAACCTTGGGAGGTAGGTGCTATTAATATATGAGGAAACTGAGGAAGGCAAAGATTGCACAACTTGGTCAAGGTAACAGAGTGTGTTGTTGTAGTTTCATTTGTGTCTGACTCCTCAAAATCCTATTTGGTATTTTTCTGGGAAAAGACACTGGATTGGTTTCCTATTTCTATCTGAAGTTTATTTTACAAATGAGGAAACTGAGGTAGAGTATTAAAAATGGTTTACCCAAGGTTATAAAGCTAATGTGTCTAAGGTCAGATTTGAATTCAGGAAGATGAGTCTTTCTAAAACTGGGCCTGGTACTCTAAACACTGGGTCATATAATGTTATAGGCCACATTTGAACTCAGAGCTTCTTGACACCATGCTCTTTCTCCTGTGCCTCCATCTGCCTTCCAGAAAATTATTACCCAATATGCTGAGTCTTTTAGCACTTTATGGATAGCAATGAACCATTGAATTGTCCATGAAGTATCTTTAACTCTTGCTGCATGATTGAATCATCCAATTTTCTCATATATTTCCATGATGTCATTTCATTCCATTTAACTTATACAAGTTATTATTGGTAACAAATAGCAGCCTTATTATAGTATAAGGATAAGCAGCTAGGTGGTACAGTGGATAAGAGTTCTGAGCCTGGAGTCAAGAAAACCAAGTTCAAATTTTACCTCTGATACTTGTTATCTTTGTGATTTGAGGCAAACTATTTAACCTCTCACCCTCAGTGAAGACACTCTAAAAAAGACATCTCTAAAATCAAGCACTTGCCTCACATGATAATTGTGAAGATCAAATAAGATGACATATATAGCACTTAAACAATAGTACTGCAATTAGGCAATGAAAGACATCAATGGAAGAATTCCCTATTACATGGGCTCCAAAATTTTGGAAAACAGACTTAAGTGATAAATCATGAATTTGTGTACATATTTATACATATTATGTATATATACTAGATACTGGTGGATATATATATATATACATACATATATACCCATATGTATATTTATATACACATAGACATATGTATATGCACATATTAAATTATTTAACACTTATTTATTAATATAAATAGGCATATATTCATAGAGATAATTTATATACACATATATTATATAATTACTTTATATATAAATGTTTTTGTACATGTTGCCTCTTCCACTTACAGAACATTTCTTTTGAAAAAATTAATGAGCTTATTTCCCTTTTGTCTTTATTTCCCCATAATTTAGCAGTATGCTCTGCCCATACCTGGGGCTTACTAAATGTTTGTTGATTGGCTTATTAATTATGTTAATACTGTTACTGAATAATTTTAAAAATTTGATTATTTTAATATATTCCTTCAAGACAACTATGGCATAGCTCTAGACATTTCAAATAAAAGTATTGTAAGAAAATCTTGTCATTCATTGCATTTCATAATAATGCTTGAAGTTGTTTGATGAGAGCACCTGGACTAAAGTGGAAAAAATTGTGACATGTCAGTGATGGCATTTTAGCCATTTTGTTTTCAAGCATCTTGCCTCCTTCCTCCATGATATCACCAGAATCAGGGAGTCATAGCAGGAAGACAATCTATCAAGATAACTAGCCTCATTCCCACTCTCATATAACTCTCCCAGGCGTCTGGGCTGCTAACTAAATTGCCCTTTTGCTCTAATTTTAAAGTGTGTTGGCAGGAGAGAGGATGACAATTAAACAGTACCTAATGGTAAAATATCATAGTTCTGTAAAAGGGAATTTTTTTTATCTTAATTTAATCAAGTATTTGGAGTGTTCCACCCCTTTAACTTCATCAATCAGGAACTGTTGAATCCTCTTGATAAGAGTTCATACCGTCATAGGACATGAGGTGGATCCCACAAACATTTCTCCCTGGGCAGTGCTAGACAAATTGAGAGGCTTTGATTAGTTCCTGTGAAGAGGGGGAGAGACAGAAAGTGACATGGAAAAAGGGGTATAAAAGGCAAGACCAAAGAACAAGATTCACACTCTTGGCTTCCTTGGTTCTTTGCTGAGGAGACCCTCTCTCAGTTGGTGCTTCAGTGGGATACTCTCTTCAGTGTGAGCTCTGGTGAGATTCTTGGAGGCAGTCACCTTTTCCTGGAATTGTTGTAGACTAGAGCTTTCTACTCTGGAGATGCTTGCTGGTTGCACTCTGGTTGAAGGAAGTGGCTTGCATTGGTTGATAGCTGGGTGAAGACGTCACCAGGACTTCCATATGGAGATTAGGACTTGAGGGAGCCCCTCCCCAGGGGGTGAGCCAGATTTCACTGGAGCAGCACTTAGGATGAAAGGCAAGACAAGGCTCTGTCTCCTTCCTACATTTCCTACTTTCAATATCTCTACCTTGTAAATAAAAGCTGCTAACAGTCATTTTTGACTTAAGGGTTAATATTTTATAAATGGTGACCACAATCTCATTTTTATAACTCTCATATTGAGTCCAATTTAATTTTAAATCTTACAGTACTAAAGAATCTAGATATTTAGACGATATCTTCTCTGTATCTACATTGGCATTACCTTATTCTATATGTCCTCTTGGGAAACTCCATGCATTGGACTAAGCTGAAAACTATCTAATGTCTTAGGCACAGAGTATGTTAAAGACTTGGCAATGATCATTCCATGTCACAGTGTGTGTGATAGTACTTCTTGAATAATACCTAAGCCCGTTGCAATTATTTTAAGCAGATCTATGGTACTATGGTACCTTTTCAGTCATAGTTCCAGTTCTCAGACTCTGGGGACACATGCCTTCTAATTGCCTGAAGGAGCAAGTTTTTTTTTTAAAGATCTAGTCAGCAGGTCAACATTTATGTACCTGATTTTGAGTTGGCAATCTTTATAAACACCTTCTCTACTTGAGTCTATGCGTCCCTTCTCAAATCTGCTCTCTAACAATCAAAATAAAGAAGTCAAACAGAATTCTCAAATGTAAACAACTGCAAACCCTTGCCCTAAAAGATATATAGATGCATAGATGTATACACCCAAACATATTTATAAACACATGTGTGTGTGTGTGTGTGTGTGTGAATAGTTCAAGAAAACTAGTAAAAGAGATAGCAAGACACTGGCTATGATTAGATTCTGCTTTTTTTTTTTTTAATTCCTACCCCCTTAAAAATCACCAAATTAAATTCACAGAATCATTTATTTAGAGATGGAAGGGACTTTAGACTTTTTGTTATCAACAAACAAACTGAAGCTTAAAAAGGTTCCAATGGTGACTACAAAGGTGGAAGGAGCAGAATTTGAACTCAAGTTCTTAGACTATAATTATATAATTCTTACCACTGTACAATAACGCCTCTGACTTTTCTCCAGGCATGCCATATTATCTACTGCTGTTTGAGTGTTTCATAGGAAAAACACAGGATGAAGACTTGGGCTTATCTTATTCTGATCCATGTTTCAAGGGCTAACTCAGGTGCTACCCCCTTCCATGCACTATCTGATTTCTGCAACTAGAAATGATCTTTCTCCTCTCTGATAGAACCTAGCACTTTGGATTTCTCTCATTTAACTTTTGTATTATAATTTATGGTATAATTATTTGTACATGGTTCTTACCTCTCTTATAAGATGTACTGAGTAATGATTTTTTCATTCTTCCTTGTATCATTCATAGTATCTAGTAAAGTGCCTTGTACATTGTGGGCAACAAATATTTGTTGAATGAATAAATGATTCTTTCCATAAACATTTATCATTTAATGCTGGTCTCATAGATATATTTAAAGCAAAGAATACTTATTTTCAGCTATAGCCATGTCAGACTTGCAAGCTGAGCCATCAAAATGGCGTATGTTATTACCACATCATCATAGTCATCAGTAATGCTGGAGTTGGGAAGTGAGAATACACAATTAGAATGGTCACATCCTTCCTGAATGATAGTTGAGATTGCTTCGTAACAATACCAAAATTAGAACAGCAGTTGGCATTTCCATGGAAATAAATATAATTTCAATGAATTGGTAAACTATAAATAGAAACACCAAATAAAAATAATAATCTCTAGCGGGCAGTTCATTCAATGTATTCAATGAACAGCATTCAATGTAATAATAAATACAAAAGTAGCATTAATTAAATATAACCTTTACGTTAATTTCATTAAAAATTAATTTTTAAATGTAGTTACTTTTCTCAGCCTAACTATATATAATCCTTTATTACTGCAGAATACTTCATATACATTATATCATCTGAGTAGCATGATTTTATCAATGAACCCACATGAATTCAAGTGACTACTATGTGCCAGCCATTGTGTTAAGTAGTGGGGATAAAAGAAAAACAGTTCCTGTTCTCTAAGGGCTTATCTTCTATAAAAGGAAGATGCATTCCTGTAGATAAGTAGATAATGTATATAAGTACGTACATAAATATGAAATAATTCTTGTGTGTGTGTGTGTGTGTGTGCTGAGTATGCTTCTGCTGGGGATGGGGGATGAAGAAAAGTCTCATTTAAAAGGTGGTACATGAGCAGAAATTGGTAAGCTATTTTCCAGATAAATAAATAGAAAGTAGAAGGGTTTGGTGACTTACCTAAGGTCACATCATGTGGGTCAGGAATAAGAATATTGGTCTTCTAATTCCTATTTCAATGTTCTTTCCATGAAACCATGCTGCCTTTCTCAAAAGGTTAAAATGATCAATGAGCATTTTAAGTTCACTATAGCCATAACTTGTATCCCCTATTGCTCTTCCCACAGTGCCTTACATACACAAAGCACTCAGGAAATACTTGCATTTGATGACCTATGTTTAAAATACCTGCTGTGGAACACAGGCAATATATTATTCTTTGATAAGCCTTGGTTTGGCAACATTGTCACTTCCTTATCAGTCCTACAATCTGGCATGCCTTCATCCCCCAACACAGAACCAACCAAACTGCATACTCTTGCTTTGGCATATGCAACTGTTCCAAAGGATTCATTTTCTTTTCTTGAGGTCACTGCAAAAAACAAAACAAAACAAAACAAAAAACAAAAACAAAAACACTTCTCTTATTTCTTCCTCCTGGTAGGAATCTTGTCCCTTTCTGAACCTTTTATAGTCTAGGCAAGTTGCAACTATATTACCAACATAGTGAGGACTCTTGGATAAAAAGAGCTGTCTGCCTAAACTCCTTAATTTATCAGAGCCTTTAGACATGAAGGAATAAACGGGTTCACAATAACAAAGTTGGGTTATGGAGGAAAGAAAAGAAAACTATCAAATGAATTCCATACCAGCCTTAAATTCAGAAGGAAAGAATATGCAAAACAAAGCACTGTAATTAATCAGCATATATTGGATGTTCTCCTTTACAGTTAGAAATTAATACATACATACATACATACATACATAATCTGGAGAATTCTCAACATTTACATAGCAGATCAAATGGTCACATACATGCACACACACACACACACACACACACACACACACACACACCAGTGGGAAAGTGTTAGCTTAACTCTTTACATGGACTGAATTTTAACCATTAACATGTTTTATTCTGTCATCTAGTTCAAGGTCAGTTTCTTTCCCTGAATTGGGAATTAGTTTTATACCTTCACTCATGCTTTGTACTTCTGCCAGTTGTACTATTTAAAAGGGAGAGGTGACATTTAGGGTGCCTATTAATAAGCCTAAACTATTCACCATTGTCTGACAAAATGGAATGATATAAACAGAATCAATTTCCATTCTAAGGCAAAATGCGTCTGATGTCTTTTTACAAACCATATTTCATACTTTATGCTACAAATTACAATGTACACATATATTCATATAATTATATATAGATATGTGCATATATATGAACTAATCCATTAAAGTCATTAAATCATCCTAATTAATCAACTTCCTTCTAGAATCTTACTGAAGAAATCAAAATTCCTTGTACAACTGTTACTAACAAAAAGGCTATGGGATATGGGATGAAAGAGTATTTTTGAAAATTCTTTATTTGGATTAGACCTAAATAATTCATATGTACTTATGCATACATATATAATGCATATTAACAAAGATTGTTTCACTGCATAAATGCTTCCTGAGGGTGAATTAGGCCTGTTCAGCAGTTGTTTTAACTCTTACAGTGCCCTTGGATGACACAGTGTACTAAGGAAGAAATAAATGGTACCTTTGTGCCCTACAAGGAGAGATGTGGAGCCAAAAATTCAACTTCTAAATAGGAACAAATTAAATATAGGAAAGCATTTTTTTCCATATTGGTGAAGTCTTAGTTACATTAAAGTGTTGATAAATGATCATAAATAAAGTGTATAATTCTCTAAATACACTTACCCTTTATTGAATGTTAGCCAAAGAGGCTAAGTTTCACAAGGGCAATATTATTTCTACCATATTTTCCTTGACTCAACAATGTGCTCAAGTAGACTTTTACACACACACACACACACACACACACACACACACACACACACCACACACATATTTTAAAGAAGGAAAATTGAGTTTCAAAAATTTCTGGTCATACAACCCTGTAGAAATAATATTATTTTTAAAAGAAAAGTCTTTTTGTTTAAGGGAGAAGCTTAGACTTATTAAAAGCATGATTCCCCAAAGGCAATCTAAGCAGTTCTTCTCCATCTATGACTACATTGTGGTACCAATTCCTTGTCAATCTGTAGTCTAGATATAAATATTGACTGAAAAACTTTGTAGTCTAGACAATCAGCCTTCTTTATCTAATTTTATTTGGGTGGAATGCCCAAACTGTTTTGAGTGATTATTAATATAATTTGGAAAGCTCTGCAATATTCTAGGGCACAATAGAATCAGTACAATGCATTGACTAGCAGGAGTGACTAGGACATCCACCATCTACAGAAAAATGCTTTTCCATTTGGAAGCTGTGCTTGTATACCAACACAAAAATGACAAATACAATTGTTCATAATACATTTCATCATGGTAGCAAGGTGACACTTCCAAATTGTGTAACCCTGAATAAGTCACTTAACACCAGTAGTCTAGCCCATACTGCTCTTCTGCTTTAAGACTGACACTTAGTATCCATTCTAAGACAGAAGGTAAAGGATTAAAAAAAAGAATACATATCATTACTTTATGCCTTATTTGATATAAATAATCACATGGTCATCAAAGTTATCTTTGTTGTACATTTTTCAAGGAATATTGACTGATTTGGGCCTAAATATGGAAGACATCTGTAAGGACTAGGAATAAAAATGCTTTCCCATTTCCTGTCTCTGTCTTTACTCAAATTTCAGGAATTGAAATTAGCATTAAAATTAAAACCTTGTAAGAATTCTTCCAGGGGTGGAGCCAAGATGGAGGAGTAACAAGAGCAGTAGCTCTGTTTTACCGCGAGAATCCTTTCTGACCAAGATTAAAATATTGCCATAAAACAAATATAGGTGTGAAAGAACCAATATGGAAACAGAGTGAAACAACTTTCAAGAAAAGAAAAACCCAAAAGGTAGGCAGAGACTATCTGGGGAACTGGGGTAAGAGGGAAGCAGAGCCAGCATAACCCTTTAGCAAGGAGTGAAGAGTAAGCCAAGAGCAAACAAAAACAACAACAACAACAACAACAACACATATTTGCTGTCACAGGTTCCAAACTAAAGTTCAAATTAACATTAAGACCCTGAGAACCTGCCTGGGAAAATAGTGGTTTAAGCCAATTCACACCCCTTGAAATTTCAAATACATGGAGAAGTCCCAAGTCCCAGCATAGGGCAATCTCGGCTGAAGGGGGCTGATCCATGTGGGACCAGAGCAAAGCCAGGAAACCCAGTTTGGGTTTGGGATGAGGACACAATCTCAGTAATCTCATAATCTCACAGTTCTCAGTGGGAGACCCCACAGACATCTTTGCCCAAAACTAAGGGCAGAGCTTCAGGACAGGGCAATCAAGGGTATGCCTGATTGAATCAGAACAGAATGAAACCAAAAACTTAAGCCTAAACCTGGGCTAGAATTTAATCTGCTGCTGACATGATCAAGTTCAAAGTGAGATTAAAAGTTTATACCCAAGTCTGAGGAAAGTCTTTAAGCTATCAGCATCTCAAGGATTAATTGAATCAAAAGGAGCGAGGGGGCTCTCAGAGCTCTCAGCCCTGAGACTATCTGGTAAACTAGTAACAACCCAGAAAATGAGTTGAAAATAGCATCAAGAAAGGACTGAAGTTTAAGAGGGTACCCAAATATTCCCAGAAAAACAGAGGCTACCTATAATTAGATAGGAAAAAATGAGAAAACAATAAAAATGCACCTAATTCTAAAGAATTTTTATGGAAACAAACAGCAAGGTACAGATACAGAAGGGGACAGAGAAAGCAAAGGAAACACATGCAAAGTCCAAAAAATATATGGATTAGACACAGAATCTGGAGGATCTCAAAAAAGACTTCAAAAACCAATTAAGATAGATGGGGAAAGTAGGGAAGAAAAATTAATATGATGCAAGAAGAAATTGGCCAATTGAAAAAGGAGAACCAAAAAATGACAGAAGAAAATGAGGTCTTAAAAATCAGAATTGACCATCTAAAAACTAATGATTTCATGAGAAATCAAGAAACAATAAAGCAGAATCAAAGAAATGAAAAAATAGGAAAATATGAAATATCTTATTGAAAGAACAACTGACCTAGAAAATTGATCTAGGAGAGACAATTTGAGAATTATTGGATTGCTTGAAAGCCATGATCTACAAGAAACTTTGGACATCATATTACAAGAAAATATCAATGAAAACTGCTTAGATATCCTTGAATAAGAAAATGAAATTCAAATTGAAAGAATTCACAGATTGCCTCCAGAAAGAAATCCTCAATTAATAACTTCCAGGAATGTAAGAGCTAAATTCAAGAGCCACCATGCCAAGGAAAAAATACTTCAAATAGCCAGAAAGAAACAATTCAGATACCATGGAGTTACAATTGGGGTCACACAAAACCTAGCAACTTCTACATTAAGGGATTTAAAGGCATGGAATATGATATTCCAGAAGGCAAAAGATTTGGGTTTACAACCCTGGGTCAAGTATTCAGCAAAACTGAGTATATTCTTTCAAGGGATCACACAGCTTATAAGTGTCTGAGACCATAACTGAACTCAGGAAGATGAGTCTTCTTTACTACAGACCCAGTATTCTACCTGCAATGCCAACTAATTGCTTAATAGAATGCTTGTGAATATTATATAGTTAAGGATTATTAGTGCAAACCTCACTTATAAATTAGGATACAACAGCAAGAAGGTATAACTTTAGGTCATGTATAAACAACAATGTAGCCTTTGGGTCTATAAGAGATCTATAGATAGTGATCAAGCAGAATACATTTCAATGGCCGCGTAATTGATTGGATGGCATAGATATGACAGAGGCTGGCACTAAAGAAAAAAGTGCCAGGCTGAAGAGTGTGTAAACTTGATCCCCTCAATGGGGGAGGAGCCCCAAGGGATTAGAATCTTGAGGAGGAGAAGTCTCTGACTGCGAGAGGAGCTACTCTCTTAGTCTCTCAGTCTTGAGAAGCTGAAGACATAAGGTGGGAAAAATACTTTCTCCTGAAGGTTACCCACTTTTCCTGCTGGTGACTGGAAATCTTCACCCCAACACTTCCCAATTGAAGGGACTTTCTGAAGAGAAACCTGAGCAGACTTCACCTCAGCTCCCATTCCTCAGGGATGAGTCAACCTGACTTTCTCTCAGGGACAAGGCCTGAGTTTTCCCCAAACTTGAGGAGGGAAGGGAAAGGGTTTAGATAGAGACAGAGATCCCCTTTCCCCACTTTCCTTTTCCCATTCTTCCCTGCCCATTATTCTTTTTGTATTACCTGATTAAGTTGACATTAAAAGTTATCTGTTCCCCAAGCTGAGTGTGAGTGAACAGATGAAGGGGAGACCCCTTGGTCTCGAGTAGTGGAGGGGGGGACAAGAGTGAATTGGGGAGAGCAGCCTTAGCTAAGGAGGGAATGCAGAAGAGAGAAAATCTTCAAACCCCATCTCCTCTCTCTGAGCCAATCCATTATATCTGTTGTCTCCCCTGAACCCTGCTTTGAGAAGGGGAGGTCTCTCACTCTTTCCCCCTCTCTATACTGAAAGTCTTAATCCCCTTGGGTACAAATCAACCCCCCCCCCATTTATAATACATAAAGAATGCATGATCCCATTGAAATTATTTTAATGATATTTTTTAACTTAAAATATTTAAGTATATTGAGTAAAATGTCACCTCAAGATGTTTCCTTACAGAAGTCAAAATGTAAATGTGACAATAGAGGAAACATTTCATTATTCATCTGAGTTGAAAATTTTGCTGTAAATGAAAACATATGAAAGTCAAATGGAAGGATGGCTTATAGGTTTTTCAATGGAGGTACAAATAAAGTGATAAGTTTTATTGTTCCTCCTATGGTATCAAGAAATATCTTTTTGTGGGATATTTGACATTTCATATTGAGAGGCAGTGTGTTCTTTGTCTGAACAAAGTATGAACCTGGACAAATCAACTTACTTCTTAGGCACTCTAAGCAACTCTCTAATGTTTTAATTTGTAGAGAAGAGATGAAATTATAATGGTAGAGGAAGGTTCCTCATACAGAATTTCTCTATACCTGTGAAATAGCATATATAAGCCCTATCATATCTATATTCTGGTGCTAATAATTAATACTTGAAAAAAGATCATTATCAAAATAATTGTAACTCACATGCCAGTATGTTTTAGAAAATTATGAGGCTGAGAAACTCCATAAAGAACTTGATAACACCCTGCAAGTTATAGATAGATAGTTTTACTATTCAGAGACATTAATGCAAAGGCAGTAACAGAAAAGGATGGTAAAAATTAATTGGAAAATATGCCAGAATCTTGTAACCTATACAAAAACTTAAAATCTATGTTTTCCTGATAAAGAGAGTCAATAGACACAAAATATAGCAAAAAACCAACTGGAATCCATCTCAAAATTTTAAATAAATTATATCTTTATTGACAGAAAACCTTTGGTTTTGGAATGTGTTAGTCATTATTGAATCTTCGGTTTTTATGAAGCTGGAGGGCCAACTTGCTAGAAGACTAATACTAATTTTGAAGAAATTAGATAATTTGGAAGAATTAAATATGCCATGATGCCCCCACTTGAAAAAATAAAGTGGATAGTAAAACAGACCTAGACACAGACTATCACCATTTTCTAAAAAAATTCTTTAATGTGAAATAATTTCCACAAAAAGGAAATTTAAAAAAATTTAAAGACTACCTCCAATAGCAAATTCTTGATTTCCAAGTGAACATAATGGGAAATGCCAATATCAGCTTAGGATTTAAACCTTTCATATGCCTTTATGGAAAAATAAGGAAGATTGCTAGCAACATGATGGCACAGAGTAGTAGAGACACTGGAGAGACTGGTAAGTTTCTTTTTAAAGAAAGTTTGGTAAGAGATTTAAATTAAATTATTCTGAGGACATGTAATGTTAAAAATGGAAAGTGGTCAATAATCACTCATAAAATGGAAAATATTTAAACATGTTGATAACACGTGAATTTTTCTATTGATAGCAATGAAGCCACCATATTTAGATGGGCTAATGAAGAAGAAATGGTGGTAAACAATAACATAAAGAGATATACAGGAGAGACAGGGAGAGAGGGAAGAAGAGAGAGAGAATTTTCTTCTCTCAGAGAGTCTATCTAGATTAGAGTCCAAGTCCAAGATGAATGCAATAAATCAGAAGTTCTTAACCTAGACTCTATGAACTCTAAAATATTTTTAAGATTGTGTTTTAATAAAATTCTATTTGCTTTGTAATGTTATATAGTATATTTTATTGTTTAAAAGAATTATTTTGAAAAGAAGGCCATAGATTTTTCTAGCCTGAAGGAGTCCATGACACATAATAAGGATCAGGACTGCAATTTAGATAGTTAAATTTCATTGAAGGTTCATCTTTTTAACATCAGTATTTTCTCAGTGTTTTTATATGGTTGTCAGTCATGCTTCCTTAAGAATAAAAGTTTCATGTTACTCGAAATTCAATGAAAATATATTGCAAGTAAAACATTTTGTAGGAGTAGAATAAAAAAATGAAGAAATACATGGCTAGAAAAGAAGGAAGACTAGGTACATAATGAAAATGAAGGATAACCAGTGTAAAACTCCAATTGCATACTGGCAAAATTAAAGGACCTAGAAAAAAGCCATCAGAATATTAGATAGATCTGCTGTCATGGATTTGTAGTACTGCATGAATAAGAGTCACATAAGATGACAGAAAGGCAGAGTTGAGTTGTGATATGCAAAAGGAGTTGGTATACTCAAATAAGTGAAATTAAGTTTTTGCTGTTGTTAATTTCATTGTCATTGTTGTGATTATTATTATTACTTTTGTCCAAACCTGTGAATTCACTGGAGTAGACAAGCTTTAGAATAGAAATTCCATTCAAAATTTAGTCTTAGTTGTATAAGGCACTAGAAATTTAAAGAACTGGCCACTGATAACGTAGCTATCATGTATCAGAGGCAAGATTTGAACCTAAATTTTTCCAACTCTGAAGCCAGTTCTTCATCCACAATGCCAGGCTGTAGCTCAAATTTTATTTTAAATATATTTAAGTTAATTCAATCGTATGAATGCTATTTTAAAATATGCCTGTGTATATGTGATCCCTGGGACTCCTGGAGGATATATTTTATTTCTTAACTCCACAACCGGAAATGTAGGTGATTATAAAAATTTTAATAAAAAAAGAGAACAGGGACATGAAGAGGGAAAGCGAGTAAGGGTATAGAGAAAATGACAGAAGATAGTTATTTGCTTTGGGCATACAATATCATAAAATATCAAGTGATTTCTTTTTTAATCTCTAAATAGATTTTTGAGCTGTCAATAAAGTCAAACCATGTACACTTCTGAATCAGCTAGATAATCAAATTACATACATTTTTTCTCTCATCAGCAAAATATTTTTTTAAATGACCCATATGAAACAGTCTTTAAGGTCACTGACAATTTTGTAGCATATCTTTCTAGAGGTTCATCACTTCGGAAAGCAGTGCTTAGGAGGGAAGATAGACAAGTGGTTATTTGGTGCTCAAGTAGATATCATCATCCAGAAACAGATCACCATGAGGAAAGTCAGGGTCCATGATGATACTCAAAAGCTAGCTAAATTTTCTTAGAATAGATAAACCCCGAATTTCCTAAAGTATCCTCCCTTGCTGAACCTAATTGCTCGGTTTTTCATTGCTCTAGTAATTTTTTTGCCTAATAATTTAACACATCAGCAAAATCTCCAAATACATTTTTTATGTGATGGATAGCCTGCAACCAGGGGATAGAATGTCCTCATTCAATGTAATGTTAAACTCCACTGGCAAGCAATTTCCAAAGACGGGTGGAAAAAACCTTTATAAAAGCTCCCAGGTCTTGAATCTGGAACATAATAATTTTAACTTATATTCATAAAGTTAAAGTTATAGTTAAAGAGTGCCTTACATGGACACAGCATGGTATAGAGTACATAGTACTGGCTTGAGATTAATCAACTTAGTTTCATTCCCACCCTTACATTACTTTTCTGTGAATCCTTGGATATGACAACTTCTCTGGGACTCAGGCTCTATATATGTAAAAAATGGGGGAGATGAACTAGACAATCTCTATGATTCCTTCCTATTCTAAATGTTTAGGAGTTTATCAACATCACAGAAGTTTCCGTTGGAATATCACTACACTTTGTATTTGTTCATTACCTCAAAGGAACTAGGGGAACTTACTAAACAGAGTATTGTACCTGGATTCGGGCAGACCTATGTTCAAATTTTAGACAGTTATTAACTGTGTGACCCTAGAAAAGTCAATTAATTTCTGCCTCAATTTCCTTATCTGTAAAATGAGAATAATAAAAACATCTGCCTCCAAGAGTTGCTATGGTGATTAAATGAGATATTTGCCAAGGGCTTTACACGTCTTAAAGCACTCTATAAATGCTGACTAGGATAATAATAATGGTCATGATTATGTATGTCAAGTAACTGGGGCAGCTAGTTGTTACAATGGTTACACAGCTGGGCCTGAAGTCAGGAAGAATCATCTTCCTGAGTTCAAAGATGACCTCAGGAATTCACTAGCTTTGTGACCATGGTTAAGTCATTTAAATCTATGTGCCTCAGCTTTCTCATCTGTAAAATGAGCTGGATAAGGAAATGACGAACTGCCCATATCATTGCCAAGTTAACCCCAAAAAGGGGTCACAAAGAGTCAAAAACAAATGAAACAGCTGAACAATAAAAACAAATGTCAAGTAATCATTATCCCATTTTGAAGATTTTTCTGATACCAAATACAAAATTCTCTCTGTTATACCAAGCTGCCTATCTAATCCATGATAGTCCTAGTCAAGCAATATTTTTTTTTAAACCCTTACCTTCCATCTTGGAGTCAACACTGTATATTGGCTCCAAGGAAGAAGAGTGGTAAGGGCTAGGCAATGGGGGTCAAGTGACTTGCCCAGGGTCACACAGCTAGGAAGTGGCTAAGGCCAGATTTGAACTTAGGACCTCCCTTCTCTAGATATGGTTCTCAATCCACTGAGCTACCCAGCTGCCCCCAATAAATTTAAAAAAAAAAACAATAGATTCTTTATTTTCCATACATTTTAAACTTCTGTTGAGGGGATGTGGTTTTGTATTTTAGGAAGGATAATTTCTTAGTATTTTCATTTTGTATGTTATAGGCAGCAGCAAAATTAGGCATGAGTGACTTAGAAAGATTATTGCACTCAGAGCTAGAAAACATATTTAATTTTCTCACATCTGATTGTAATTAACCAAGTGTCTGTGGGCAAGTCACTACTCTGAGTCATGGTTTCTAATTCATTAAATGGGAATGATAATACATTCATAGAATAAGATTTGAGAAAAAGAATATGTTTATAAATTACCTTATCAACTTTAAAATGCTATTAACATATAAACTCATAAATAAAGTACATTGATTTTCTGGAATCATTTCAATTCTATTTATGAAGTGTTTTACTCTGTGCAAGCACTGTGCTAGTCATAATGTATACAAAGACAAGAATGAAAAATGGGCTATGTCCTCAGATAGTTCACATTCTACTACATGAGTAAATATAAGATAATTTGAGAGGGAAGAAAAAGCATTGATTACAGGAATCAGGAAAGGCTTCCAATAGGAGGTAATGCCTGAACTGAACCTTGAATTAAGTTTTGGATTTTAAGAGGCAGAAGTGAGAATCCTGCAGGCAGGAGACAGCCAACATTCTCTGTTGATTTTTGATGACCTTCACTGCTGTTGAAGACTATTTGCAAGACTACTGTGTCTGGTTGATTTAGATACTATTCACATGATCATTGTAGAAAACTCAGCCTAAAGACAAAGTCTGCAAGCAGACACTCTAGAAATCAGTTCAATAATTCAATAAACATTTATTAAGTGCCTATTATGTGCCAATCACACAAACCAAGTCTTTTATTTAAATGTTTCCAAATGAAACATTGAAATGTTTCCTATATGCAGATGAGTTCTTCCTTCATAATGAAGTTATGTCCAATGCTAAAAATCTTTTTTAACTCAAAGGTCAAAGGAACACACTGATTTATTTATATTTGTAAGTGATTGATTTCTACGACATAACTTCACAATTGATATAAGAGCTGTGTAATCAATAAATGGTTTCTCCCAAGGCTATAGATTGCAATGAAATATTAATACTACCCAGCTTATCTGATCATAAGAGATGCCACAGTATAATTAAATGTCCTGCCTGTAACAATAATAGCTCACATTTCTATCAGTGCTTTGCATCTTTTGAGGTACTTTTTGTACAACTACTCAAGGCAAGGGATAGAGTTAATTATCCCTCTTTTCAAGAATGAGAAAAATCTACACCAGAGAAACAAAGGAATTTGCCCAAGTCACATAATTAGAAAGTGGCAAGGCCAGGTCTCAAATCTGGGTCTTTCAACTTCAAACCAATACTTCCTTTGCTATGTCACAATGACTTTTCTTGACATTAAAAATTCAGAAGGGGAGGGGAGGAGTTGGGTGAAACAGTGTATTGGATTGGATTGGATTGGAGTCTCTGGATCTTGGTGTGAATTGCGTCTCTGATTCTACCAGTGTATATTTGAACCACACTTCTCAGGGCCTGTTTCATTTGTAAAAGGCAATTTTTGAGATTCTTTATATGCCTGAATACCTATTTTCTTTGGGGAGTCACAGGTGAGGCTTCTGTGATCAGAGTTCCAGCTGATCAGGTCATCTTGGTTTCAGGACACACAATTCCATCTCTGATCTCTGTATCATTGCATAAGCTGTCCCTCATCCCTAGAATGCTCTTTTTCATCAACCGTTTTCAGAATTCACTCAAGTGCCACTTCCATAAGAGGTCTTTTCCTGATTTCTTTAGTTTTAATGGCCTTCTCCCTCTCCAAAATTATAGACAGATAGTAAGATTGATAGATCAATAGATCGATAGTTACACAGGTTATATGTATATGTCCATATGTTCATACACACATAGATAAACCTACCATACACACAACCATATTCACATACTTATATATAGTATCTATATAATGTTTTGAGTTTGATAACATTGATATATATACTATAGGTTTTTAATTAATATCTAGCAAATTCATATATTAATTTTATAAAGTTTATTCATGATTACTTGAAGTAGAAGTAATAAAAAGGAAAAAGAAGTAAAAAAAACCCTAATTATTTAACAAAATTAAAACCACATGAC
The DNA here is from genome assembly GCF_027887165.1 of Monodelphis domestica. Taxonomy (NCBI): domain Eukaryota; kingdom Metazoa; phylum Chordata; class Mammalia; order Didelphimorphia; family Didelphidae; genus Monodelphis; species Monodelphis domestica. The sequence continues at coordinate 357,133,475 of NC_077227.1, read as the reverse complement.
TAAGTTCTCCTTGCCTGTTTACAAAGCCCATTCCACTCTTTGTGGTGGCAAAAAACTGGAAAATGAGGGGATGCCCTTCGATTGGGGAATGGCTGAACAAATTGTGGTATATGTTGGTGATGGAATACTATTGTGCTAAAAGGAATAATAAAGTGGAGGAATTCCATGGAGACTGGAACAACCTCCAGGAAGTGATGCAGAGCGAAAGGAGCAGAACCAGGAGAACATTGTACACAGAGACTGAGACACTGCGGTACATTTGAATGTAATAGACTTCTCTACTAACAGTAATGCATTGATTCAGGACATTTCTGAGGGACTTATGAGAAAGAACACTATCCACATTCAGAGGAAGAACTGTGGGAGCAGAAACACAGAAGAAAAACAACATTTTGGTCACATGGTTTGATGGGGGATATGATTGGGGACTCTAAACAATCACCCTAGTACAAGCATCACCATGGAAATAGGTTTTGATTACAAGTAAAACCCAGTGGAATTGCTTGTTGGCTGGGGGAGGAGGGGAAGGAAAGAACATGAATCATGTAACCATGGAAAAAAATTCTAAATTAATTAAGTAAAAATTTACAATTAAAATTAATAAAATAAAATATTTTAAAATGTAAATAGTTTGAACACAAAGCAATCAAAACAGGAAAATAAATAAATAAATAAAAATAAAAACTCTGCTCTACCAAACTCCAACAGGAAGACAAGAGAGCATGAGGTGGGACTACACCTAATTTATGTCCTCCCTATGTTGGCCTGTAACATGAGGAGAGTGGGGTGCTAGGAATTGTAGTTTTTAGGGTACCAGATTCTAATTACACAATACAAATATAAGCATATGATATGCTTATATCTATGTATGTCAGCAATATGAAACTCAAAACAGATCCCTATGGCTCATCTTGACTTAAAAAATTTTAAAAATGTAAATGATCAGGGACCACCAGGTAACTAAGTGGGGATGGCCTGGACATGGGAGGTCAGGGGTTAAAATCTGGCCTCAGATACTTCCTAATTGTATGACCCTGGGCAAATCATTTGACTCCAATTAGCCTGTCCTTACCATTCTTCTGCCATGGAATAAATACTTAGTATCAGTTTTAAGAATGAAGGAAAGTTTTACAAAACACATTATCTAAGTCATGTTTTCTTTATTTTGTTAATCATTGTTCCATCACATTTTGATCTGGTTTGCTGCATTGCAGGGAGTTTTGTGGGCTCTTGGAACCCAACTATTAAAGTTCAACACCTCTGGTGTTCCCTTAACAAAACATAAGCTTATTAAGAGTAGATACAATTTGCTTTTTTCTTTGCACTTGGAGTGCTTAAAACTGCTTATGGCACACAGTAGGACTATTTGCTCATTGAGTTGAATTGAATTCTATACACAATTAATATCAAGGATGAGACAAGCATTTTATTTGAATACAGAAACTCTCATTAATTGAAAGTTGCCAAGCCTGCGCTGTCAAATTTCCAAAAGAGAAGAATTAAAAGTTCTATTCTTCTTGGGCTCCTGGGTGAAGCAGGAGTAAGGAACCCATCCAGGCCTAAACACTTGGGCAGCAGGCCAGGAAAGCAGAGCCTAGAGGCATATAGGAATGTCAAAGATAAAAGAGAGACAGCAGTTCCCTGAAGAGACAATAATTCAGAGAGGAGCCTTTCCTGTTCCTTGGGGAACACTGACTCTGCATGAAAAATGGGATGCTGGATGATGGATTAGCTTCATGGGGACCCCTAGCCTCCACCTCCAGGAAGGTTGTAGGAAATGTGAAAAGCCGCTTGGAGCTGTGCCTAAAAGCCTCCAGCCTCATCACCACCCTAGTCACCACAGTGAAATATTGTTCTAGCCCTTTCTCTAGTTGAAGGTTAAGTGCGGGTGGAAAGATTACACATTTGGGGAGGAGGGGGTTGTATTAAAATCATTCATCATGATAACTCCATTTCTGTGAAATGGAAATTAGAGGGAAATGGAGCTCACCAGACCATTCCCAGGCATCACAATTTGAGTTTCTGGTTTTCCTGCAAAAGAAATATTTGGAATAAGGTGCATGCCCCAGAACCTCCTCCTACGATTATGAAATCACTGAGGCATCTAATCCCAACTTAGCTCAGATGGGGGGGATGGGGGTAGTGGTTAAATTATTTTGCCTCTCTGAGCTTCACTTTAATCATCTGTAGAATGGGGATAATTATGTTTTTTATCAACCCACAGAGTTGTGAGGAAATTATTTTGTAAATAGGAAAGCATTATGCAAATATAAATTACTCTGAATTGGAAGGGGTCTAAAGGGTCATCTATTTCAATGTTTCCTGAACAGGAATCCTTTCCACAAGTCCCTCACAAATGCTTATTTGGGTGCTATTTTCCAGACTGCTGAAGCCCATTCCACTATCAGATTCTTCTAATTTAGGGGATGTCTTCTTCTAGGATTGAAATAAAAATTTGCCATCAGTGTAACTACCTTCTATTGACTCTACACCTGCCCCATTTGGAGCTAAGAAAATCAAGGCTAATTCCTCTTCCTCAAAACAAAATTCTCAGTATGTGATGGTTATTATCTGCCTCCGAAGCATCATTTCTCTCAATTTAAATAACCTCTTTACCCAATCTTTGGATGAGGAAGTTATTAATTGCCTCACAGACATAATTATTTTTCTCCAGATTCCTCCAGCTTATCAAATCTAAAATATAGTGCCTCAAACTGAATGTAACACTCTAGATAGGGCCTGACAAGAGAAGTGGACACAAAAAGTGTTGTTTCTCTGGTTCAGGACATATTATCTATTAGAATAGACTATGGTCAAATTAGTCTTTTAATCAATGAGGATGTTAGTGACCGTAATAAGAAGGAGCATGGCATCTAGATATTTAGAAGCAATAAAATCTTGACCTAGTTCAATCATTAATTCACCATGTGACCTTGAGTAAATCATTACATCATTACATTTCCATGTTTTTTCATTGTCCACCTTCCTGGTATGAGGGCTATAGCAACATACTTTTGCTGAGTTATTATGAGAAAAAAAGCAATGAAAGATTGCAAAACATTTGCCACAAAGGTCATGCCATATTTTCCATTCCATGGACTTAATAACCTTTCTTCTCTTTCTATAAATTTAACAAGGTTGTTTTTTTTAATGAGCTAAGAACTTTTCCAGAAGTCCCAAGTCTCAGCTTTCTCTCAAGATAAACATTCCTGTTTAAGAAAAAAGAAAGGGGGAGAAAGATCTTGATTCTACCCTTCTAGTAATTAATAAGTTTGCTTCATATTAGTGTCTGTTCACCAAGGATGGGGTTAAAGAGAGGGAAAGCTTAGTACAAAATATGACAAAACACTACCAGATATTCAGGTTGGTCCAGGAAAAGTCAGAAGGGCAGGAAACTATCATAGCCAAAAGGGAATGCAAAGTATGGAAGGAAAAACATGTCAACATGCTTTAAGAAGGAAAAATACCCAAACAAATACATTCTAAGTGCAAAATATTAATGGTTTAATAGGAATTATTTCCCCCTGAATTATAGCACACTAGTAATACTACTCTTCCCAAAGTTAAATGAAAATAACATCCTTTTTTAAATTTAATTTTAAAAGAAAAGTCCACCAAGGAAAAGTCTAAAGAATAACAAATGTCTCTGACCACAAAGCAATACTACTTTATCAAAGCAATGATGAACTTATGATGGGAAGTGATAATGCATTCAAGTTGAATAGTACACAAAGTAATATATAGAGGTTCACATTATCCTCTTGGTAATTAATGCCCATGATGCCATCAATGCTCAAAACAACAACAACAACAACAACAACAACAACAAAAACCCAGTCTGAATGTTCTGGGAGGTTTATATCTATATTATAAGGGATTCCCTAAGGGATTCCCTTGCCAACCCTAAAAACCTTCTTAGATCTTGATTTATGAGTATATGAAGAGTAAAGATCAGTGGAGTCAAGGGCACCCAGTCTACATAAGTGGATGGCAAGAACTTATGTATCCTGGATTCCAATGCCATCTTGAAGAAGTGATTCAAGCATCTGAGAATAGTTTTGAATGCCTGGGAATATTTTTGAAAAGGAAAATGTAGTATCATGGAATAGAAGTATTAGATAAAGAGAATACAAAGATTCAGCCAGAGAATATATCTGTGATTATGTCAATATCTTTTAACAGATATTCATATTGGTGAGTTAAGAGGCAAGAAGAAATTACTTTTTAGGTCTCTTCTCCTTCTGGGATGCAGTCCTAGGTTTTAGATGAATAAGAATACTTAACAGACTCTTGAAGTAAAAACAAACCCAAGTGGTAAATATTCATGACCTAATTTAAAAAGATAAACAGAATGCCCAAGAGGAAGATTCCATGTAACTTATTTAATCTAATGCCTTCATTTAACATATGAGGAAACTGAGAAACCAAGAAGTGACTTTTGCATAGAGTCACCAATAATTAACTATGGTTGGAAAATAGCAGGGATACCTTTTAATATACCTCTATCAATTAAGAAAACTGAGGCCCAGAGAGGTTACCACACAAATCATAAGCACCAAAGCCAGGATTCAAACCTAAGTCTTCAGATGACAAATCCATAACTATTTCTACTACAGCACACTGTCTCCTAGATATTATACATAGGGACTAGGTGTGTGATTTCCTTGACAAAGAGAATTCCTAAATGAAGAAACTGCTTCCAATGCAAAAAATTCTCTGTGATTTATATCAGCAAATTCCCTAGAATACAAGAGAATGAAGTGATTTTCCATGGACCACCTAGCCAATATATTTCAGAAACTACTTGAATCCAGGTCTTTATAACTTTAAATTGGTAGGTCCTATAAGCTAGGAGTCAAATCTAAGGGTATGTGGAATTATGGACATAGTTATTAAGAAAATCATAAAGTAACACTGGGAACAGTACAGGGCACTGGTAAAGAGAGTATATGTCAGGTAGTGTCCACTGAGACATGTTCATTTAATGATAAGAGAATGTTAAACATGCCTCTCTGTTCAGAGAAATCATAACCTATAGAGACCTGGACAACATTTATCTAGAAAAAAAGTCTGACAAAATCAAGCTTGTTATTTGATGGGTGATGTGTTGTCTCTATAAATCTCAAGAGCATGAAGTTTAGCTTTTGTGTTGTGGTATTTTGTTTTCCATCAATCACTAAAAGGCTAAAGTGATGGGAGATAAATTTGATATTTTCTAATATTCGATAACTAGGGGAGCTTGGTTTCTTGGTTTTAATATGACTACCATAGAATCAAAAAAATTTAGATACAGGAGAGGTCTCATAGAAAATTATAATACAACCTATATGATTTTATAGTACAACCCACTTCCAATAAAGAGATACAGAGTTTAAGCAACTAGTTCACAGAAAATTTGGGATTTGAAACTAAATCGAGAGACTTCAAAATGCACTGAGGTCTCCCACCACTGTGTAAATTATTCTAACTTAGCAGCAGAATTTTTGCATTATTCCTTTTCAGGTTTTAAAAGCTGTTCCACTTAAAATAAAATTGTCTAGCATTCATAATCTATCATGTCACCATCCTTCAGTACCAAAGGACCTTTACAAAACAGTTTCCTGATAAACTTTAAGAATGACAGTTTCCTTTGTAACTGAGGGGTTAAATTTAGTTGTATTTGAGGGGTTTGGTCTTCCAGTATCAAGAAAGAGTGCAAAAGAGAGGATAAGAGTGTAGACCACCCCCACCCCCCACTCCCCAGCCCCCACCCTACCAGGCCCCCTACCCCCCCTTCTCAAAGTGGAGTTCAGAGGAGACAGCTGATGTTTAGGGTTGGCTGAGAGAGAGAAGAGGTGGGTGTGAAGATTTTCCCTTCTTCTGCCTTCCCTCCTTAGCTAAGGTTACTCTCCCAGATTCTTTCTTGTCCCTCTTGTCCTCCCCTCCACTACTCGAGACCAAAGGGTCTCCCCTTTATCTGTTCACTCACACTTGATTCACAGCTTGGGGAAAGATAACTATTTATTGTCAATTTAACTCAATCAGGATTATACAAAGGAAAACCTGGAAGGGAAAGAATGGGAAAGGAAGGTAGAAAAAGGGGGTCCCTGTCTCTATTTAAAATCCTTTTCCTCCCTCCTCAAATTTGGGGGGAACTCAGGCTTTGGCAACCTGAGTCACTCACCCTGGGTTTGGCCCCTTGGCCACAGTTCAGACTCAGGGCAATAGGAACTGAAGTAAAGTCAGATAGAGATTTAAAATGTCTTTCTCAGGTTTCCTCTTCAATAGTATTTTCAATTGGGAAGTATTGGGGGAAATATTTCCAGTCACCAGCAGGAAAAGTAGGTAACACTCAGGAGAAAGTCTTTTTCAGCCTTCTCTCTTCAGCTTCTTCCGACTGAGAGACAAACTCCTCTACCAGCCAGAGTCTTCTCCCCAAGATTCTAATCCTTTGGGGCCCCTCCCCATTGAGGTGATCCGTTTCACACACTTTGCAGTCTGGCACTTTTTCTTTAGTGCCAGCCTCTGTCACACCTTCCAGTGATCACTCTGTGCAACATCTTGCTTTTGGTTAATAATGACATGTCCAGTTATCCTGAAATGAATTCTGAATGAATGCTGAAAAAAAGGTTCCCTCACCTTCAGACAACCTAGATTTTTCTTTTCAGAACAAACTACTTAAAGCTATATGAAATGTTTTCATTTGATTTCTTACAAAGGGAAACTGGAAGGGTTATGATAAAAGACTACATTTTCTGATTGTTTTTATGACAATGGATTTTCCAAGCATCTTATTTCTGGGTCACAATTAAGAAAGGGAAATGACAAGAAAAGTAGAAGGAAGCATATTCACTGGTAACAAAGACATCAGTCTCTTTGTACAAAGCTCCCAATAATCAAGTTAGCAACACATTTAATGATTATTCCTTGGGTTGCCAATTCTGGAACATTAAAAAAGAAACTTTGAGTACTGTATTTATAACCTTGAATTGAGTAAAAAGATTTGGGGAAAAATTTTTTTATGAAAATCTGCTTGGGGACAGTGGTAGGGTAAACATATATGAAAGGAGAGAAAAAGAACGAACCAAAATATAATAAAACTATATTGGAAGATGATAGGGAAAAGTAAGTATTTTACTGAGTTCTTGATAACGACTCTCTTCATAACTTTAAAAAAGCATATTACACCAAATTCTGATTTGAAATACTAACAAAAATTGTAATGAGTCATTAATCAGTCAAGGACAAATTAGGTTAGAAAGAAAAGTCTACAGACACTAGAGGAGAAGTTAGCTGGGAATAATGTGTGGATTAAGCAGATCTGCCTATGGGAGTTGGGGGTAGCAGGTAGCAGTAGTAATGCAGCAGGGGTGATGGGATCATCTATGCCCAGGGAGAATAAAGGGACACAACACTTGATTAGAAAGATATTTCAGGAGCTCCTTGTGCTTGCGATGATGCAAGAACATGTGCCATTTAGTAGCTCTATCACCCATCACTGAGTTCAGGATCACACACAGTTCCAAAGAGAAAATTCAAGCCATCACTGTCATGAGGGAGAAGGACTCTAACTGTGTAAGGGCCAGAGAGCAGACCTCTTCTAGGATTATATTATGTTGGAAGCACTGAAAATTTGTAGGCACCCACTAAGCTGTGAAACCAGCAGAAGTACATGAAATATAGAAACTGAAGGCCCTACCCTAGAGGTGAGTGAAACTTAATGCTAATAAAGAATCCAAAGTCAAAAAGTAGGCTGGAAAATGATTAAACAACAATAACAAAGAACCTGATCATTCTGCTACTGTGCTTACAAGAAAATTCAAGACACCAACTCAGAAGACAATGATAACTAGAAAACTTCTAAAAGAAAAATCTCAAAGAAAAATAAAAGGCAGATTCATTCCCAATAAAAATTCCTATAAGAGCTAAAGAAAGAGGGAAAATAATTTTAAAAGTCAAATAAAAATAGTAGATGAAAAATTTTACAGATACACACTCCATCACACACCCATGTAGAAACAAATTCATCTCACCCAACAGGGAAATCAGAGGGGAGTGAGCCAATAAAAAGGGGGCAATGATTGAGGGATGGTCAATTAAAAGAGGCAGTGGTAAGAAGTAAAATAGACTTTTGTGGAGAGGACATTAGAAAGAGAAAGATAAATATTAAAGAATAGGATGCATAGTATATACAGTTAGCCATAATACTTGTGACTATGAATAGGATAAACATGCATAAAATAGAAAAGGATAGCAGACTGGACAAGAAACTGGAATCTAACAGTATGTTGTTTACAAAAGACAGACTTGAAACAGAAAGGTGCAGAGAGCTGAAATAAGGGATTGAAACAGAATCTATTATGTGTCTGCTGAAGTAAAAAAAAAAAGGCAAAGGTAGCAGTTATAATGTCAGAAAAAAGCAAAAGCAAAAATGAACCTAATTAAAAATATAATCAGGGGAACTACGTTTGCTAAAAGATACCGGGAAAAATGAATAAATATCAATCCTGGACATACATGCATCAAAGGACATACAAATCAAATTCTTGAAGTAACAGTTAAATTAATTGCAGGAGGAAAGAGTAAAATAATGTTAGCCTCAATTTAGCCCTCTCAGATCTAGAAAAATATAATCATTAAAAAAACAAGAAATAAATTAAGGAGATTAATTTATACCAAATGTTCAGGGCAAACATTAAGAAAAATATAATCAACCATATCAATAACAAAAAGAACAAAAATCATATCAACACTAGTAAAACCTAGGAAGAGAATTCTTTAAAAATTAAAACATAAGAAAAAATTAGAAGTCCAAGACACACTCAAGAATAATGTGATCACAATTATAAAGCATCTTATATATATATACACATAAAGAAAGACAAATCTAAGGAAGTGAATGGATATTAAGTGCACATGGGTAGGTCAAACCATTACAATAAAAATGGCAATACTACCTAAATTGATTTATGTATTTTCAAAACCATACTAATCAAATCATCAAAAAATTCCTTTATATAGCTAAAAAGACCAATAATAAAACCTACCTAGAAAAAACAGGTCAAGGTTATTAAGGAAACCAATTTTTTTAAATGTGAACGAAAGAGGTCTTGCAGTAGTAGATTCCAAATTATAATGCAAAACAATAGTTATCAAAGTAAATTGGTACTGGATAAAAAAATGGAGATGTTGATGGAAAGGAAAAGACACAAAATAGAGGAGCAGATGAGCCTAGTATTTGATAAACCCAAAGATACTAGCTAGTGAAATAAGAACATACTTGACAAAAACTGCTAGGAAAATTAGAAAGCAATTTGGAAGAAACTAGATATAGACCAATATCTTATACTATATATCATGATAAGTTCAAAATGAGTAGATGTTTTAAACATAAAGGGTGGTATCAAAAGCAAACTGTAAAAACAAGGAAAATTACCTGATATATCTGTGTATAGAATAAGAGGGGTTTTTTTTGTTGTTGTTGTTTTGTTTTGTTTTTACTAAACAAGAAAGAGAGAAGATCATGGGAGGTAAGTGGATAATTTTGATTACATAAAGTTGAAAAAAAATTGCTCCAGCAACATTAATATAGCCAAAAATCAGAAAAAAAGCAGTAATGTGAGGGAAAATTATAAGAAGTTTCTCTTATAAAGGTCCATTCCTCATAAGTATAGAGAACTGAGTCAATTTTTTTAAAAATAGGAGCCATTCCGCAACTGATAAATGGTCAAAGGATAAAAACAGGCAGAAAAAAGGTTCACTAATGTACTTTTAATGGGTCTGTTAACTAGTGCAACCATTCTTGAGAAAAATTTGGAATGTCCAAAGTGTTATGAAACTGTGCAGGTCTATACTCCAAAGACATCAAAAAAGAAGGAAAAATAATCATACATGCAAATTATTTATTGCATCTATTTTTATGGTAGCAAAGAATTGGAAACTGGAAAGCAGTCCACCAATTAGGGAATGACTGAATAAATTATGGCATATGATTCTTATAGATATTGAAGATAATTTCCAAAAAATCTGGGAATTCCTTTATAAAGTCATGTAATATGGAAAACCTGGAGAAAATTCTACACCTTAACTGCAATATTGTAAATATTATCAACTATGAAATATGTAGTAATTCATATCCATATAACACTCTATCAAAATTCCAAAGGTCTCATGATGAAAAATGCTAAAAACTTCCAGATAAAGTACTAATGGATTCAGACTACAGATAGAAACTTATATTGTCTTTCCTTCCTTCTTTCCTTCCTTCCTTCTGTCTTTTTCTCCATCCCCTGTCCTCTCTCTTTCTCTTTCTTTCTTTGTTTTCTTTCTTCCTCTCTTTCATTCCTTCGTTCTTTCTTCTTTCAGATCATTATTAGTATGTAAATATGTTTCATATGATTAATAAGTATAATTGATATTGTAATTCTTGTCTTCTCAACAGCTGGAGGGAAGGAGAAATTTGGATCTGAACATAAAAAATAAAATTGAATAATAAGCTTATGAAAATAAAAAATAACATAATTTAAATATATTTATAATATAGATATGTGTCTATACAAACACATACACACATTTTTAATCCTAGATTAGGAGTTTTAAAGGGCTTTTCCAGAATTCCTCAGCTACCATTTTAAATTCAATAGCTCTTCACCCTGTAATAGTTACCTTTCCATGTGGCCTTCTAACTCTGGCACATCACTGCTCCATGAAGCCCATAATGATCTCCCACTGGTCAACTACTTCCCATGACTTCATTTTGGGAAGGGACCCAGACTAGCCAATCATCATTCTTCCTGCTTATACTTTGACTCTGATACAAAGTGTCAGTATAGGAACTTTCCCTCCCTAATCCTATAATTTTTGGCTCCATTTTGTATGTTTTCTTCCTATATTAGAGTATGTAAACTCCTTGAGAGCAAGTACTATTTTTTGTTTGTATTTGTATCCATAGTGCTTAGCACAGTGCCTGGCACATAGTAAGCACATCATAAATATTTATTGTCTTGGAGATCATTTTGTCCAGTCCCTTATTTTATAAATTGGAAAGAAATTGTTACAAATAAATTGGCATTAGTCTTCTTATCACAACCAAAATTTAAAATGGCAAATAAGCTAGGAAACATCACCTTTTCTAAAATTGACCCCTGTTTGATAAATCTAAGATCAGACTTAACATCAACACAACCTCTTTAAAGTGGATTCTTCAACCCCTACTCAAATTCATATCTTTAATTCATTGCCTCTGGTTATAGCTTATGCTTATGATTCAGTATGTTAATTTTCCAATAAATGGCAACTTCTATAATATAAGGATTTCATTCACTAATTCAGATTATCAAACTTTTACATTTTGAGGGAAAGTCTTTAAGTGTTACTTAGACTAGCAAATCCATCACCAAAGAGCTAATGATGGCAATTAGTCCCTTTAAACTTAGATACATTGGTCTCTGGGTAACAGACCCAACACAATGTCTGAACTGTGCCTAAATAATTTATTTAATTGGAACTACCAGAACTTGTGTTGTGTTGGTATAGGCATTAAGACCCCATGCACTATTCTGAAGGTTAAAATATAAGATTAGTCTTTTTAAAAGCAGTGAGGGAATCCTAAAAAATATTAATATATGTATACATTTGTGCATAAATGTATATGCAGACACATGTGTCCATATGTACATTTATGTATATACATACACACACATAGAAATAGAACCCAATTTCTAGGTTAATATATGTGTATGAGCATACATGTGCATATATACTCTCTATATATAGATGTGTATATAGATATACACATCTCCCTTGAGATATATATCCTTCAAGTAGATATAAATTTTAGACATGTAAAATATAAGATTATGTATAAATCCTTTCTAAAAGGATTTATCTATAAAGTGAAATTATACCTTTAGGTGCTTTGCAAATAATAAATTACTATATAAATGCACTCTCATTATCATCTTCTTCTTCATCTTCTCTTTGAAGAACGCAAAGATCAATGGTATCACCAGAGAACTAGCATACAAGAGCAGCTTCCCAGCTATTCTACATTTTAATGATTTGGTGCTAAATCTTAAAACTATTTAGTGTTCAAGAAATTGTGCTGTTTTTCATTAAGCTGAAATCTTGGAGAAATCATATGAATATTTTTAAGACATGTGAAACAACTTTTTGTAGGGCATGCGACTGCAGTTGAGTTTATACGAGCCAGAGAATTCCACATACAGAGAAATCAGAGAATTTCAATGCCAGAAGGCCCTTTAATTTTATAGAGTTGGAAACTAAGGCAGAGAAAAGATGAATGACTAGAACAAAGTCACAGAATTAGTTAAGAGCCAAGTCTGAAACTCATGTCTCATTCCTTTTTATAGATCTTCCAATAACCCTAAAGTTCTAAGAAACTACGTAGCTCTTGTAAAGTGTATATATTTTTAACAAATGGAGAATAAAATGGGAATAATGGCTATTAAAAGCAGTAAAAATGAAGGCTGGACTAGAAAATGCCTTTGGAAATCATCTTATGACAAGAAGAGATTAATGATTATGAGAGCAGTTTTGCCCTTCCATTTCCCTAGGGAAATTCAAATTTTTAATAACATATCAATTTATATAGACCCACTTAAAACTAAACACATCAGTGGCAAAAGTAGATGAAGCTCTGTTCCATTTTTCATTATGGCCTGTCATTTTTGATAAGCACAATAAAAGTGTATTCTACTTAAAAGTACCATTCCTCTCTCCCCTGGTTGGACACATGTTTCCTAATGTCCAAATTTTCAAAATTAACTTTTTAAAGGTAATATAGATCAGATGTCACAGAAATTACATGGATTTATTCAAATTTGTCTGTTAAATGAGGTAAAGAGAGACTTTTCAAGACATATGAGCTGGAGTGAAATTTAGTTTAGAAATAGGAAAATCTTTGCTTGTTGTCAAGGAGAATTTATACAATCTAAAGTTCTTTAGGGGGAAAACTTTCACTTTTGTCTTTGTACAGGTGTGAGGAGTTTAATAATTACTCGTTAGTGGACTGATCGACTTATTCTCAGAAAATTAAAACCAGTTGGTCTAAGACAGAGCTTTGAAATTTTCAAAGATGAAGAAACACAATTAAATTCCAAGTCAGTCAGTAGCTACATGGCAAAGAGAAAAAGAAGGCCAGGATTAGAGTCAGAAAACATGGATCCAAAAACCTACCTTCCTCATCATTTATGTGTATAGATCTAGATCTGGAAGAGATCTTCTGAATCATCTAGTCAAATTATTACAAAGCTCTTTGCAAACAAGGGAACTGAAACCAGAGAGTTTAAGTGACTTGTTCAATTTTGCCCTGGAAGTGGCACTCAAATTTAGGTCATCAGCTTCCAAATCTAATAATATGCTGATACTTTGGGAACCAAAAAGAAAGTCACATAAGGTTCAATAGCATTATGGTCTATGTGTAGGGATAGAGGGAGAAAAAGAAACAAAGATTAATAATAACATTTGTGCTACCTATCACCCAAATTATTGTTATAAAAAATGGATTTAACAAATTATATGGGACTTTATAAATGTGAGCTACTATTTTGCTTTAAGTTTGCCATAGGGCAAGAAAGCAAAGCCAAATCAACAACATTCAGTTATTTTCAGCAGCAAAGTCACAAGTTGGGTTCTACATAAAAAAAATTATATTTTGAGATTTCCCTTTGGTTTTATAAGCATACTCTCTTGTTCACTGCTAAAAACCCCACAGTTTCACAAGAGTTCATTGGTTTGTTTGTTCATGTATTTAGTTTGCATATTTAGTTCCAGTTGGAAATAAACAAGATTTAAACACAAATTATTACATTTTTGTACAAAATTTTTAAATGGTAATCACACTCCTTGATTAAGTATATGCAAAACACGTCTGAGAGAATTTTCCTTAAGTATTGAACAGTAGAATTTTGAATGCCTTCTCTCCCAAACAAGATTATGAATGCCACAGGAACCACAGATTGGTAAACTGAAAACTAATCTCCACATGCACCATAATTGAAGAAACTAAGAGAAAAATATGGAGTTTATTTTTTTTACATTTTCAGAATTTAAACTTTAAATGGAGAAATAAAGTTCCTAATAGAGTCAGTGTTGTAAAATATAAATAATAATAATAAACATTCAAAAAGTATAAAGATATTAGATACTCCTATACTATGGTGAATACTTTTGCTTTTTAAAGAGATGAACATTCTATTTCAATAAGTCAATATGAACCAAAACTGAGGAAATCCTCCCAAATCATTAACCAAAGAAAAAACTTAAATGCAATATCCTAAGCAGCTATGTTGTACAGAGGATAAAGCACTGGATCTGGAATTAGGAAGACCTGAGTTTAACTCTGGGGTCAAACATTTACGAGCTATTTGACCCTGGGTAAGTCACTTAGCCCTTTTTGCCTCACTTTCCACATCTTTAAAATGAATTAGAGAAAGAAATGGAAAATCACTCCCTTTTGCTATTATGTTTGCCTAGAAAAACCTAAATTGGGTCAGGAAGAGTCAGACACAACTGAAATGATTGAAGATCATCATCAACAGTCAATTTATACTAAGTTTCAGAGCTGAGACTCATTAATTGATAGAAGAAACATATTAAAAATAAAAAATATTACTTCATATAGTATTTCTACTGTATTATAACTCATGAAAAGCCTAAGACACATGATCAGTCATTAAATTATAATGTCATAATGCTTGGTTTTTTTTTCCTAGTCAACTGCCTAATTCTCTTTGGGCTGTGTAATCTGCAGCCATTATAATTAAGACAATCCCCTTTCTCTCATTCTTTCACTCATTCCAAAAAGTGGTTTTAAAAGATCATTTGAATTTGTAACAAATCTTCTACCCACGATTTTCACTATGCTTTACAATGTTTCAGAAAGGCACAATTTCAAATTGTATCTGCCAGATGATCCATGGAGATTCAAATTTTTATGGGCACTAAATAATTTTATTATTTAGACATGTCAAAATTCTTGGCACTATAAGGTTGGGGACCCTTTGGTACTTTTTTGCCACATTGCCATATCTCTAGAAAAACATGATCTCCAGAACATTCACTGAGGCTTGAATTATTCAAGATTCTGTATTCTGTATTTGCTCATGATGCCAGAGGCCAAGAGGGTGGTTCTATTCATCAATTATTAGAAAAATCAAACAAACTAGAAATGCCCAGCAAATGCAAATTCCAGGAAAGGAAGCTGCACTCATGCATCATGAAGGGGCAATTTCAGAGACTTTCTGAAAAGTGATTTCTTTGGGAAGGACAATGCTTTAAATGGTTAAACCTAAAAATACTAAAACATGTCATGGAACAAGGAGGGAGTATTTTCAATATGAAGTTTTTTTCAAATAAATATTGTTTAAATTCTTTCAAATTAGGTTCCAGCTAAAATGACAGTTCAAATTCATCAACTGTGATGAATGTAAGTCAGCACTCTTGATGTCACCATCTCTTATTAACTGCAATGTCTTATGGAGTAGCATTGACCTCTACTGGAATGGAGGTCTCTTTGATTCCCATTTATGACTGGGGAAAAACAAACACATTCCAATGGAAAGCACTAATCTCACCAATATGAATATATGAATCAACACACCAAATAACAGAAAATCTGTATTATTTTTAATGTACTAAATTTACTCATTTTATTAGAGTTCTTTTACTTGAAATGGTAACAATTATACAATGCTTATTTGGTCTTAAATCTTAGAAATGAGTACTCATTTTAAATTAGCTGTTCCTCTCATTCTGTCTAGATTGACTTAAAATTGGGTTTGTAGAACAGTGATCTGAGAAATATGACTGTATCTTAAAGAGAATAAATTGTATATGATTTCAAATCAGATAAAAAGAGTTAGATTAAGATCTTCTGCAAAGTGATCAGGGTGGATAGAGTATATCATCTGGTGAATTACCATTCTAATTTAAATGTTATTTGTGTTGCTTTGTTTAAAAAACTACAATAGCAACAACAATATACAGTTCTGATAATCAAATGTAGAAAACAATTGAAGTCAGATGGATCAGTTGCTTTTTTGCTTATGTTAAGACATCCCTTTTGTGGGGTAGGAAAAGTTTTGGTTTTTTTAAGTATTAATAAATTCTTAATATTTCTCTTCTCCCTCTCACCCAATCCCATCTATTATACTACTGAAATCAATACAGTCATTCCTAATGTGAATTGGATAATCAGAAGTTTTATCTAAGAATAATATTTATTCCAATAAGGCTAAACAGTAACCTGAGATGAAACTGAACTGTGATATGTTTGGAGTTGATGCTCCACCCCTTAAAATTCTATTAGCAATGATAACTCTGAATTTTTTCATAAAAGGACTCTTCCAACAGCAGTGGCTCTTAATGGTACCTATAAAACGATAAGATTTCTGAGTAAGAGCCAAGGGTGCCAGCTATTTAATCACTAAGATCACTGCCTGAAGTGCTTGTGTCCTTGCCTGGAGATGTTCCATTCTGCTTCTGATCATGCCAAGCACTGCTCATATAAGCTTTCACTAAAGACTCTGTGGGAGCAATTATTAAGTCCTATCATGTTTTTACTGATCATATCAATGTTCAATATAAGATAGCTAAAAACCAACTGTACTAATTTCAGTAGAATAAGAGGAAAAAGGTGCTTCTTGCCAAAAGCTCTATGCAAAAAAGGAAAATTATCCGTTATGGGATAAGGAGTCAGTGAAGTGGTTTGCTGGATTGAGACCAGGTCCAGAGATAGGAGGTCCTGGGTTCAAATTTGAACTTAGATAATTTCTGTGTGATCATGGTCTTTCACTTAACCTCAGATGCCTAATCTTTACCCCTTTTCTGCCCTGGAGCCAATACATATATTGATTCTAAGACAGCAGGTAAGGGAGGAAAAAAAATTATGAGGTTAAATGTAAAACAATGGGGCACATGACTCTGGATAATGTCCCTGGAGAAAGGAGACATCCTCCAGAGAACTGAAAAATCTGTTTCTTACTCTTAATTTCACAGATCTTCCCATTCCCCAACAATGTTTACCACTATCTAGTTAGCATAGAATTAAGGAAGTGATATAAATACATATTACATGACAAACACAGTAGTTGGCCACTTCTTCACAATTTAAGAAAAGGCATCCAAAAACTGGAACTATCCAAAAATAAAATGCGATCCTTTGACAGAAAATAAGTTTACCATCACTGGAGGTCTTCAAATAGAGATAGATGACCTGTCAGGGATGTGGTATGAGGGAATTAATTCATTAACTTTGTTGTATTAGATGATCCTTGAAGTACCTTCTGAATCTAAAATAACATAATTGTATGTGTTTTACATAGATCATAGGAATTAGAGCTTCAAAAGGTGCATAAAGATCAGCTAGTCCAACTGTCTTATCTTATAGATAAGGAGTCCAAGGCCCAGAGAAATGGTTTACTCAAGAAGTCTTAGGTAGTAAAGCTAGATTTTACCTATAACCTTTATCTCTCAATTCAGTGCCATATCTACCATAATGCATTCATATTATGGTGAACTGGAATTTGAGGACCAATCACAGAAAGTCACTCAATAAAAATTGAAATCAAAATGCCAAAAACACAAGGCATGAGCATAAAATCTAGTTTTAGAATAAAGAGAGATATAGGAATAATATTGAGTAGTATTAAAAAGTTTTCATTCACAAGTTTCACAAAAAGAGGCATCAAAATGATGGAAGGGAAATGTCAATCACAGAATAAAAGCTAACCATGGGAAATGGCTCACCAGAGATAAATCCCTCTACTCCTTTTCATTGTCTATATGCTTACTAAGTAATGTCAGAATTCAATACAATTCAATAAATATTGTATTTTGTGCCTAGCTACTATTGTATACTGGCAGTTATAAGACAACAACAAAAAAGGTTTTTATATTCTACTTAGGAGATGCAATTGTTCATACATTAATAAATACCTAAGCTATTAGTCTCAGAAATATAAATTCATGAGAAAGAGAATGCTAACAACAAGAAGTATCTGAAAAGACTTCAAGACACAGGAGGTATTTGATCTGCACTTCACAACAAGGTAGGAATTCTACAGGGTAGATATAAAGAGAGGATGTCTTCCTAATCTAGGGGGCCATTTGTGCAAAAGCACATAGGTGGGAGATGGAATGGCATGCACATGGAACACTTAGCAAGTCAGTTTGACAAAAATGGAAAATGTGGCAAGGGAAGTAACAAAATAATACTGGAAAGGCAGATAAGAGACAGACTGTAAAAAAATTAATGCCATGTTAAATAAATAGGGCTTCATGTGAATTAGAAATTTTAATGATAAGGTAAACTTCATGTGATGGTCCAATCACAGGATTTTCTAAGAACTGTAAACAACTTTCAAGACCATCTTAAGTATGAGAAAACTGAGACCTAGAAACAATATTTGCCTTAGGTTGTAAGTGAATTATTAGGAAGAAAGAAATAGAACCCATGTGATTTCTCCTCTATAGAACACAAACTCTTTAAAGGTAGGGGCTATTTCATTTTTGTTTCTATGCATTCAGCACTGAGGACAGTGATTTCACCAACATTCTTGGTTGAAGGAACAGGACAGTCTCTTCTCTAAGAGCCTTAGAGAGTTTCCTAGGGTATTAAGTCATAAAATAATTGGCACAGGGCCACAATGCCAGTATGTGTCAGAGGTATACCTTGAACTCAGTTCATCACGGCTCTGATAGCTCTCTATCTACTGTACCATGTTGTCTCTTACTATGAAATTCTATGCAGGAAAGTAAAACATACCATGTGCCTGATAAATATTAGTTGAGTGGAACTAATTCTTTCCCTACATTAATATGACATTCATTTAATACAGTTTTGCCTTAACCATCCTTTTACATTCAAACCATTCTTTTATTATAATTAATCAACATAATTATTCAATGTATAGCCTACATCAAAAACAATAATTACCTAAGAGATCAGAAAACAACTTCATTCTCAGCACGTTCTGCTAAATTTCCACTAAAACATATTCGAAGTTAAATTCAGTCTTATATAAACTAGGCTTCTCCAGCTCTCCTCACTACCTCCTCCTCTGAGGCTTGGGATCATGAATATTTTTAATGCTTTCTTTTGAAATAAATGTTGCCCTCCTTCTCTGAAAAGGAGTTCAAAGCCTCTACGGAGGAATATACTACACTGGCTGTGGGACTGGAGATGAGCCTGAAGCAGCTTACAGGAGTCGGACATCAGCTATTTTTAAGACATTAATTGAGTGAGCTGTGCCTGCAGCAAGCTTTTGGAAAAAAGAACATTTAAAAGCTTTATGGACTTTCAAAAACTCGGCTCTCTTTTAATATGGAGCAATATATTGTGTATTTGCTGGAGTTGGAACTCATAAAGGGGACATGATGGCCCAAAGGGATGAAAAAGTTACCTAGAATGGTCAGTGCCAAAAACCTCTGAAGATGAGCAGTTTTTCCTGCTACTAGTGCCTGGTTGTGTTCATTTGAACTCCAGCTCCCAGATTTTTTTTTCCCTCTCATTGGGCTTACTTAGGCCAAATTGGGAAAGACTGAAAAATGACATACTAGCAGTCTTCAAGGATATGAAGCAGTATTTTATTTCAGAAAGAAAAGTGGTCAGCTGCTTTGTCTTCTTTGTCTGCCCACTGAGGATACAACAGAGAAAAGTGAACGTGGGTCAGATATACTGAAAAATCTCCTGTCAGTTAGGGTTGTTCAACATTCAAACAGGTCACTAAGGTGGATAATGAAATCTCCATCACTGAGCACTGTTAGACAGGGCAGCTTCTCACTTGTCCCAGATGGTTTCAAGATTGTCCTATTTGAGGCAAAAGATGAAACAAAATGAAAACTCTGAATATCCCTCATGCGATTAAAATAGTGTTAGTATAAGTTCCCCACAAAAATTTTTTTTCTAAAAATTTGGTCTTTGTTTTAGTCCAGAATATGAGTATCAATGCACATTTAAAATCCTTTCATCTGTCACAACTGAATTCTGGGATTTTTTTTCTTTGAATAAAAATATAAAGTTTTTAAAAATTTATTATCTCACTAGAAGTCACCTCATTATGGATCCTCTTGAAGCTTACCAAGCTATTTAACAAAGTCACTTTTCTAAGAAATATCTTATACTGTGTGTGAAGGGAATCATTTTCCAGGATAATGCATGGGGTCTTACCTGTGTCCCTGTGATCCTAGTTACATCATCTAGTGTGTATTATGTGACTGAGATTGAACCAGATGTCATTGAAGTAGACCAGAAATGGAGAGGGAAGGGAAAAGGTTGAAGTCAAGGAAATAGAAGCTCTTTTCTGGAGGACCCAGCCAAGCAGGAGGTGACTGAGGCAGCATGTGGAGGCTACCCACATGGCTACAAGGTTTTCTCTCTAATTCTCTGCCTTTACCTATCCAAGTAAATATTAATAAAATTTATGAAAAATAAGGACCATAGTCCTAATTTTATTTCTTGCAACGGCTTGGTGTTATATCACAAGACAGCCTGGGGATCAAAGAGTTAGCCAGGGCCACTAAATATTGCAACAGTAGGAGAAACATTCAGGATATGGACATGGACAACAGAAAGCTCTAATTGAATCACCTTCCTTTTCAGGGTAAGACTGTTCTTTTATGTAGTTTTACAAAAGGTGCAAATCAAATACCCAGATACTGGCACAGAGCAGATTAGATTGAAAAGAGCATTTGCCTTTTTATGAAAAAGGCAAGAGTCAACAGGATCAAGTGGATGGAAGATTGCACTTGGATTCAAGACGACCTGGGTACCAATCCTGCCTCTTAGACTAGCTATGTAATGATGGGTAGATTACCTACCTTCTCTGAATCTCCAGCAAATCTTTGTTACTTTATACCTTATATACAGGTAGTTATTTGCCTCCATAGAAGGAGTTTTCTCAGACACAAAATCATAGTATGGGGAAGGCATTCTGATGAATGTCAGATTTAAAATGATTAAGTCAAATAAACAAACATCAAATATTAATTAAGCCCCTATGATATATAAATCAGGCACTGGATGAGGGTCTGGAAACGTAAGTAGAAAAATTACATTCTAATGAGGGACAGATGATCCTATGACCTGTCTGAGCCAGGGCTGTACTTTGACATTTAAGAACAAAATAATGAAAAAAACTGAATTTTATAAAACATTCCTTCCCCAGGAACTATTATTATGCAAAAACTCCACATCTCAGTCACTCTCATATCCACCTAGCTCCTTACACATTATCTTACTTTGGGTATGTTGTTTTACCTTAAGAATCCTTAGCACCAGATGGGAAAGCGGTATTGTAAGCCCACAGTCTAATCCAGAGGCCCCTAGACCAAGCAGTTGGTTGACAATCAAAATGTTAATTCAGAATAAATGAGAAAACATCACCAGAATAGTATAGCGCAGTGTGCAATTTACCACTGAACACATGTTCACTGCTTTTCTCTATTTTTATGACTGGGGCACTCAATGCACAGGAGAAAAGAGCCAAAGTAATCATATGGGGACAATTTCCCACTGCTGCTCAGATGCTAATGAATTAAAAACAATCACTAAGATCACTAAGACTGTGTAACATTGGTTCTTCCCTTTCAACATTGTATCCCTTAAAACTGTTGGATAGGGGGCAGTTGGGTGGCTCACTGGATTGAGTGTCAGACCTTGAAACGGGAGGTCCTAGGTTCAAATCTGGCCTCAGACACTTCCCAGCTGTGTGACCCTGGGCAAGTCACTTTACCCCCATTGCCTAGCCCTGGCCATTCTTCTGCCTTGGAGCCAATACACAGAATTGACTCCAAGACAGAAGGTAAAGGTTTTTTAAAAAACTGTTGGATATTAGAATGGAGAGAGAATCTAATGTTGACTGGAGATAACCATTTTATAGATAAGGAAACTGAGACCCAGAAAAGTGCAGTAATTTACTCAAATCAGTTAAGTATTTAGCAGCAATGGCAGGACTAGATGATAGGCTTAGACTTCTAAGTTTAGGACTCTTTCTGCTATAACAAAAAAAATCACAAAAATCATAAAATATTATAACTAAAATAATAATAATAACTAGCATTTCTATAGCACTTTAAGACTTGAAAAGTACTTTCCGTATCACAGTTGGACCTCACAAGAGTCCTATACAATAGATGCTATTCTCCTTTCCATTTTAAATATTAGAAAACTGAACCTAAGAGTTTAAGTGATTTTGCCCATGGTCAGACAGCTAGTAAGCATTTGCAACAGGATTTGAATCTGGATTTTGCTGATAATCTACTATGTCACTTAGTTCCTTCAGAAGAAATTTAAATCACTCCAACTATTTCTCCCTTCTTTCTTTGTCTCATTTTCACATGTGAAACAACAATAAGAGCTTTGAGTGTACAGAATTAGACAGCAATAATGACAGCAAAATAGAAACATTTGGTTTTAGAAATTCTGAAGTAAAATGTGAAATATATTTTTCTTTCTAAAATTATTTTGAAGAATCCAATGAACTTTAATAGTGTAGTTTTCAAATGAACTTGTTACTTTTAAAAATGTACCTTCATCACAAAAATATTTCATCATCACAAAGATGAAAATTTATATCATGCTTTTGAGTTTGTAAAGCACTTTACAAATATTATCTCATTTGAACCTTATACATCCCAATATTATTGCAATCATTTTACAACTGGATATGACCAAAATTTTGGCTACTTGTCCAGGATTATAAAGTTACAATGATTCACATTAATGTCAACTTTACAATTTGTTCAAAACTTTAATATCCTAACAATAGTGATAAGCAGTACATGTATTACAATATCTATTTTCAGATGTGGAAACTGAAGCTTAAAGACAGGAAGTGACAAGTTGAAGTATGCAGAGATTGTTTATAACAAAAGCAAGACAAGTATTTTGCATGAACTCAGATCATTGTACTTTAAATTTACTATTTTCTCCCCTATTATACCATATGCATTACCTCCTTAAATATGAAGGCTATTGAATAATCGAGGGCTTGATACTTAAATGTTTCTCCAAAACACTTGCCAAATTTTATATATGATAAGCAACATTGAGCCTCAGAGACAATTGCTATTCTTTTTTTTAGAGACCTAAAAAAATTCTTAAGCTTCTTTGAAAAGTGTCCCTCTGATTTTAATACCAATCATTATCAATGTAATGTAAGTAATCAAGTGATTAAACAGTCCATTTGTTGCCCTTACTTAACAGCATCAATATTTCCTAAAAATCTATTTATCAAGTAATGAATATATAACATAGTTTCTATTTTTTTATGGCATTCTCTATACCCCTACATCCACTAAGGAGAAAAGTCCTGGACTAAAACTCAGGAGACCAAGGTTTTATCCTTGAACAGGTCTCTATACCAAATAGGCACATTGATGCATTGCAAGCAGAACTTTGAATTGGTCCAGTCATTCTAGAAAGCATTCTAGAAAGCTCAATGTTACTGAATATTGCATAACCTCTGACCCAGTAATACCATTATTTTAGTAGGCTTATCTTATACTACAAAGAGATTAACTAAAAATGAAAAAGTCCCAATTGTACAAAATAAATTGATAGTGGTCTTTATTGCAATGGTAAAGAATTTGAATTTAAGCGGCATTGATCAATTGGAGAATGGACAAATAAATGATGACATATGCATGTAATGCAATTTTATTATGCCATAGAATTTGTTTAGCTTGATTATGTACATTTATTATGAAAGTTTTGTTTTTCTCCTTTCAACCAGGTAGAGAGGTAGAAATAAAAACTGTTTATTAGTTGAAGGAAAGAGGGAAAAAAGGCTGTTTTACAAATATTATCTCGTTTGATCCTCATAACAGCCCTGAAAAGTGGGTGCTATTATTATTCACATTTTACAACTGAGTAGACTGAGATAAACAGAGCTTAAAAGTAATTTTCCCTGGGTCACACATCTAAAAATTGTCTGAGGCCAAATTTGTACTCAGTCTTCATGACTATAGTCCTGGCACTCTGAGCATCTCTTAAGAAAAGGAAAAAAAAAATCCTAGATTGAACTGATAAGTAGTCACAAAGGTCCCTCTGCTCCAGTTCTGCCATCCTAAGATTTGATCTAATTCTACTGAAGCAGTGCCTCTATAGTCATCTACACTAGGGACAAGAGCAGTAAGCATCAATTCATAGTTGACATTCCTTAAAAGAGTTATATAAAAAATAGTAGTCATGATATTAACAACAAAAAATCTAATGTTAGATTTAATCTTAAAATATTAAAGCTAATAATTTTGTAACTATTGACTTTTTAAAGTTTTTTTTGTTTGTTTACAACAAGAGACTATAAACAATAATTCTCAAATTGTCTCTCCTGGATCTGTTGTCTTTTCAATGAGATATTTCATGTTTCTTTCTTTTTTTTTCATTGTTTTAATTTTGCTTTATTAATTCTTACTATTTTGTGAGATCATTAGCTTCTACTTGCCCAATTCTAGTCTTCAAAGACTGATTTTTCAGCTATGATCTTTTTATTTTCCTCTTTGGTTTAGTCTGTCTTGCTGTTCATGGCTTCCAGCAAATCAATTCTGGTCTCTAAATTGTTTATTGATTCATTTGAATTCTGTTCCTCTTTTTCATATGGATAATTTTGTCTTTTCAGCTGTTATTTTCTTTTTGTATTGCTTTCATTTCTTTTTTCTACTTTTCTTCCCATTTTTCTTCTATCTTTCTTACTTGCTTCTTGATCTCCTTTTTGAGTTGCTCTAGAGCTTGTGACCAATTCCCATTTGTTTTTGGAAAGTTTGGATGTGTTTACTTATTTGTCACTTTCTGATTTTGCCTCTGTATTTTGCTCTTTTTCTCCATAGAATTGTTCCAGGATCAAGAGCTTTTTTGCTATTGCTAATTCCTTTTGCCACTAGAGGATTGGGATCCCTGCATGTTGGTGGTCATTGCTTTCTTATCTTCTGTATCTCAGGGCTTTGCCTTGGTACTATCTTCCCTTCCCTGTCAGAAGCCTGAGTGAAGGCAGGTAGATCTCTGATGTTCTTTATGTAGCACTGGCTTTAAACCATTTTGCCTTGAGACTATATTCCTCAGCTTCCCCAGCTTGGATTTTCAGCTGCACCATGTTATCTCCCCACCCCTGCTGCCTCAGTTGTGGCCAGCCCTGAGAATTTGGAGATTACCCTGGTCCTCACTCTAATTGGTGTGGTAGGTGGGTTTGGGGGACGGGTGGTCAGCTTGAGTTTTGATTGGAGCAATTTCACCCCCTTATAGCATGAGAATTCCCACTCACTTCCTACCTTTCACACTGTTCCAGTAGGAGAGACCCTTTACTTGTCCAGTTTTGATTTCTATCCTTTTGAGATGTTTTATAATGATCAGTTGGAAGGAGATTCAGAAGGTTCCTGCTACTATGCCATCATCTTGGCTCTACCTCTTTCAGTCAAAAGAATAAATACACAACTAGCTGCTCTAATATGTGGAGCTTATATAAAAAGAGCTGCCTTTGGTGCTACAACTATTTGTTATACTTTAAAACTTAAATGGAATATCATCTCATAGAATCATAGGATGTAGGATATGAAGAATGAACAAACCTTAGAATTTATCTGACTCAATCCCTTATTTTCAGATGAGGACACTAAGCTCCAGAGACTTTAAGTGATGTGAGCAAGGTCATGCAACTAGTATGTAATAGAATAAGGATTCCATCAAATTCAACTCAACATATATTTATTAGGCACATTGCATGTTTCCAGCATTATTCTAGGTGTTGAAGCTATAAAGATAGAAATGAAAGTCTCCAACCAAACAAACTTACATTTTACTAGAGGAAACAATACATATTGATAAGTAAGTTCAAAATACATAGAGAGGCAATGTAATTCCGTGTCTGTGTGTGTGTGTTTGTTTGTATGTGTACAGAAGAAGGGACAAATGACAAGTGAAAGAATGATGAAAGACCTTCATAAGAGATAACCCTTGACACTTCAATGCAGCTATGGGTTCCAAGATATGGAAATGAGGAGGAAAGGGATTTCAAGAATGAAAGGAAGTTTTTTGGGAGAGCATTCAAGGCAGATGTTGGAACATTGAGTATGGGAAACAAGTAGTCAGGTTTCCTCTTAACCTAAGGCATTTAAAGGTTAGTAATGGACAATCACTCTAGAAAGATTGGAGGACAGACTATGAAAGATTTTAAATGCCAAACAAAGGAGTTTGTATTTATATTACAGGAGATATGCTGCTACTAAAGCCTTATAAATGGAGTGACATGGTCTAATATACATTTTAGGAATATTATTTTGGAAGCCGTGAAGCATTTGGAAAGGACAGAGGCTAGATCTAGGGAGATTTGGACAGTGTAATGCAGTTAGAATCAACAAATCTTGCTAAATGATTGGATGTGGGAGTGAAAGAAAACAAATAGTTGAAAATGATTCCAAAGTGGCAATCCTGACTGAAGAAGCAATGTTTATACTCTAAACTGAAAGAGAGAAATGAAGAAGATGGGTTGTTTAGGGGGAAAAGAAGATGAGTTTTCTTTTGCCAATATTTTGTTTGAGATTCCTTTGAGACATTCAAATGTACATTATTGAACTTAGTTATTATAGATGCAAGACTGAAGCCCAGGAAAGCTCAGGATAGAAAGATTTGGAATTTATCTGTAAAGATAATAATTGAACCCATAATGTTTAAAAACATCATCAATTAATAAATCAATAATTATTGAGATCAGGGCTCTAAATGTGAAAGTGAGAGTTCCTATCTTTAAAAAGCTTATATTCTGCTAGGATAATAACAACAAATATGATGGAAGGGTGATCGAAGAAAGCTTTAGCCTAAGTAGCTACTGAGTAGATTAGAATAAAATCATACTACAATTGATTGTCCCTTTCCAGAGTCAATTAAAATATAGATTTGGTTATTATTTCTTGAATAATTAGAGGGAGGTGAAGAGGGTAGCAATTGGAAGACCATATTTACATAGAAGTAGGCAGATGGTAAAATGCCCATGCTAGCCATTTTCTCCTTTAGTCCTAGAATATGATTGGATGAAGAGAAGCTTGGTCAAGGGCAGAGTAGATTTAGCAAGCTAAATAGGTTTAATTCACTCTTTAATCTATAACAACTTCACTCTAGGCAAACACCAAAATTACCTGTATTAACTTTGGGAGGTACCTGTGTCTGGAGATTTGCTTTTCCTTGTAAGGTAAGGCAAGTATGGACAAGGAAAATGCAAGAGAGAGATAAAGACTAAGATGAAGACTCAATACATAATTCTGGCTCACAACCACATGTTTAGAACTAGCTATAGATGATGGTTCTGATAAAGGGACTGAAAAGCATTGGTTGAATTGGTAGAAGAACCATGCCAGCTGTTGTAAAAATACTGGTCCAAGGAAGGTGGTCAATAATGTCAAATGTTACAGTGAAGGAAAGAAGGATGAGTACTGAGAAAAATCTAGGGATTTAGCACTAATGATCATTGGTGATTTTATAAATCAAAGATTTAAAGACAGAAGGGATATTAAAGGCTATCAAATCTCATTCTTTCCTATTTCAATGAGAAAATTGACATATAATCACATTAATTCCCTAGGGTCACAATGATATCTAGTATTTATTTAGAATTTTAAAGTTTGCAACGTGCTTTACATATATAATCTCCTTTGAAGTTCACAACAACTCTCTAAGGTAAATGCTAGAGTTATCCCTCTTCCACAAATGAGGTAATCAAGAGTGAGAGGTTAATTAGTTTCCCCAGAGTTATCTAGTTAAAAAGTGACTGAGGCAGGATTCATCCTCACATCTCCCTTACTATTCACTGTACTACCAAGATGTCCTATTAAAAAAAATAGCAAAAAAAAAATAGCAATATCTGAGATGGGATTTGAAACCAAAATTTCTTAAATCCAAATTCAGTGACCTATTCTCTAAAGTAGGCTGCTTTCCCAGTTTTTATCAAGTGCACTAAGAGGTGGCTAGGTAGCAGAGTAGATAGAATTCCAGCCCTGGAGATGGGAAGACCTGGATTCAAATGTGGTTTCAGATACTTCCTACTTGTGTGACCCTAGGTAAATCACTTAATTCCAACTGCCCCGTAGCCTTACTTTTCTTCTGTCTAAAATTGATTTCAATTCTAAGACATAAAAGAAAGGTTTAAAGAAGTAGTAGTGAACAGATTTATTTTAAGTAGTATGTCTGGAAACCACCGTGAGGAATTGAGAAATGAATAGGAGTTGAGAAATTCCAGGCCACAAGAGAAAATGCTCCCTAATTTCCCCTAAATAAGTTTGGTTATGAAAGGGGGAGAGAGACATAGAGTGAAAGAGTAGGGAAATGGGAGGGTAAAATGAAACATGGGAGGTATCTGGCTATAGTTAGCATGGAGAGAACCAGTAGATAAGAAAAGATTGAAAATTATGAAAATAAAGGGCATTATCACAGAGATATATACCAAAGTATGGAAAGATATGAGGTTGAGGGTATAAATAAAAGGATTAGTTTAAGAAACAAGGACCACTTGTCCTAAAACAAGCAAAAATAATAAAGAGAATGGTTAGCAAAGTTCAGGGAACCATAGAGTAGAATTGAGGAAAAGTTAATCGCAAATGGTCCTGGTTTTGTCATTGTTCTGGTTTTGGTCTTTTGTTTGTTTGCATTGTTTTGATTTTTTGGTAAAGCTTGAAACAAAATACACCACTGAAAAGGAATAGGAAAGAGATGATATAAATGTCTTGAGGAGAAAAGGAGAGGCTTGAAACAGATCCTGTTGAGAAGGCAATAGGGAGTTAGCCAGGAAAAAGTAAAAGGATTGCTATAACAGTGGGAGTTCAGTTGAAACTATGTAATATAAATTCGTAGAAGATCAAATCACTTGTGTGACTTCCTTGAGAGACATTCAGCAGCAAACAAGAAAAAAATGGAGAAGGCAGATGGTGGAAGTAATGATAAATTCCGGTTTGGAATAAGATGAGTGGTAATAGCATAGGGGGAGGAAACAGTCAAGGGTGGAAGATAATTTAACATTGAATTGGTCAACTATAGGGTCAATATTTTGAAAAGTGAGGCAAAAATAAAGGGCAATGGCCTGAAAGGGCCTGGGAGGTCTGGAATGATTAGAGGGTGCTGTACCTCTTGATGTATCTATTCCCTTCATCCAAGCAGATTATAGCTTATCCAGATAATCTCATACTATGGAATTGAATCATAATGTCAAGGAATGAAGTCTAGACTTAGAATCAGACAGACCAGATTTTAATCCAGACCCAAATACTACCTGATGACCTTGGGCAAGTCCCATTACCTTCCTGGATTTCAATTTCCTCATTTGTAAAATTAAGGGATTAGAACAGATGCTTTCTAAATTATATTAATATATTGTTAAATTAGGGTTTTTTAATCCTCCATAAAAGATCTTACCTCTGTGTGATGGAAACCTTCTTGCTTATTTTAATAGATGAATATATTTATGTGTGTGCATGTGTGTGTGAGAGAGAAAAGCAGAGAGAGAGAATCAACTGGTAATGCTATATATATGTATGTATACACATATGTATTATACACATTTAAAAGGTACCAGCCTACCACTCAAACTGTTCATCATTCTTGCCACATAACCAGGATGCTACCTTTTCAAGTAGATAATGGTGTTTTATGATATTTTATCAGCACATCATAATTAGTTAATGTGCTGAAGACTATATGTAGCATACGCTTTGAGCTGTCTGGGAGGAAAGTAAAGATTGTTCATTATTAAGAAAAGACAATTGTACAAAAAATCAAGCCATTCTCCAATTGCTAAATGGGCAAGGGACATGAATAGACAATTTTCAGTCAAAGAAATCAAAATCATTAATAAGCACATGAAAAAGTGTTCTAAATCTCTTATAATCAGAGAGATGCAAATCAAAACAACTCTGAGGTATCACCTCACACCTAGCAGATTGGCTAACATGACAGCAAAGGAAAGTAATGAATGCTGGAGGGAATGTGGCAAAGTTGGGACATTAATTCATTGCTGGTGGAGTTGTGAACTGATCCAACCATTCTGGAGGGCAGTTTGGAACTATGCCCAAAGGGTGATAAAAGACTGTCTGCCCTTTGATCCAGTCATAGCACTGCTGGGTCTGTACCCCAAAGAGATAATAAGGAAAAAGACTTGTACAAGAATATTCATAGCTGCACTCTTTGTGGTGGCAAAAAAAAAATTGGAAAATGAGGGGATGCCCTTCAATTGAAAAGTGGCTGAACAAATTATGATATATGTTAGTGATAGAATACTATTGTGCTAAAAGGAATAATAAAGTGGAGGAATTCCATGGAGACTGGAACAACCTCCAGGAATTGATACAGAGTGAAAAGAGCAGAACCAGGAGAACATTGTACACAGAGACTGATAACACTGTGGTAAAATTGAACGTAATGGACTTCTCCATTGGTGTTAATACAGTGTCCCTAAACGTTCTGCAGGGATCTAGGAGAAAAAACACTATCTACATTCTGAGGAAAAACTGTGGGAGTAAAAACACCAAAGAAAAACAACTGCTTGATTACATGGGTGGAGGGGGATATGATTGAGGATGTAGATTCTAAAGAAACATCCCAGTGCAAATACCAACAACATGGAAATGGGTTCTGATCAAGGGCACATGTAATTACCAGATGAATTGTGCATCGGCTATGGGAAGGGTAGGGGGAGGGGGTAGAGTAATAAAAAATAATTTTTGTAACCAAGGAATAATGTTTGAAATTGACCAAATAAAAAATGTTTTAAAAAAAGATAAAAATGTTTGTCTTGAATCTTGTTCTTTTCCAAGTGTATTCAAATTCATTGTCTTATTTTGTCCTCTCAGAATACCTCTGAGGTAGATAAGGCAAACACTATTATACCCACCTTACAAATGAGGAAACTGGTGTTCAGAAATGTTATGATTTAGTATATCAATGACAGATCCCAGTCTTCTTTCCATTATGGAATTTTAGAGCTACAATTTTTAGAGCTTCAAAGTACCTTAAAGATAACCTTTTTCAACTCTTTAATTTTACAAATGAAAAAAAATGGAGTCTCAGAAAAGTTAGCTGATTTACTGAAGATAATACAGCTATTAAATTATAATAACTGGAACTCAAATCCAGGTCTTTTGACTTCAAGTTTAGTCTCTCACCAAACTACCCATGATGAACACAACATATGTGAACAATATAATGGAATGTTGATTAAAGATGAATAGATCTTGATATAGAGATCATGGCCAGTTAGAGTGAGACAACATTACCAAAGCAGCCAGTCAGCAAGATTCCAAATTTTCTACCATCAGCATCTGGAAGCTCAGGTGTAGAAAAAGAAAAGGCAATCAAAAGACATGATGGAGGGTTGGAGATTAATAAGGTGGAAATAGTGGCAGGGCATGAGGGCAAGAGATCACTAAATGCTTACAATGCTTACAATTTGAAGAAATATTTTAAATCTTATATTTATTTTTTCCTCTATACTTGAAAAATTCAGCTTTTTGGAACTTTGGCTCTACTTTGTCATCTAAATAGACTCCATTCTCTCTCAGGCCCCCACAAACTTTTCTTGTATTTCAATTCAGTATAATATCTGCATATTAAGTAAGGAGTTGCTTTGAGTCTAATGACCTAGATCATCTGGAGACTAGAACTATATCCAAACTCTAAGAGAGAGATCGCAGAACCAGGACTAATCAAACTACATATTGTTTGTCTTGGTAAGCCATACAATTTTTTTTGCCAGTTGAAAACAAAACCAGAATAATAATGTCTTGCTGGAGTAAATCAAAGTTTGTACCAATAAATGAGCACAAAAAACATGAAATATCAATTCAATGGCATTTATCAAAGTGTTTTCTTAACATTCTCTATTCTCCAGCTAATATTCAAATACATCTTTTACCTAAGATATTTTAAGTTGTAAACTAATCTTGCAATTAGGTGGTTAATTTCAAGTTTAATCAGTTGTAGACTTCAGGGGCAACTTCTATAAACACACTAAAATTTAGAACTGAGCTCACTCTTTCCTGCCATGGAGGAGTATGGGTATGTTGTCTCCCCTCACAAATAAAGCAATTAACTTGTTATTTCAAAATTCTGAAGAATTATGTATATAATATCATTTAATGGCTTGAGTAAGCCTCCCTCAGTCTGACTAAAAAAGCATTGTCTATGTAGCATTCCAGACATATAAGCATCTAAGAAATATGATTGATGTATGGATATTGTATTACCTGGATGATTCCTGAGCTGGCTCTTGACTTGGCCATGCTGCCTTTGTCCAGGGCAAACTCATTAACATAGCTGGTGGAGCCAAACTCATTTGCAAAGCACGGGTTAGATTCACACATGCCTCTGGTTGTTGTCGTCATTACCATTTCAATCCCCTATGCTTTGTTACTTATTCTTTGAAAGCCTCCCAATCCACACCTGAATAAAGGTGAGGAAGTTGGTGCTGTTTCTCCTCTTGATTCCTATTCTCCTGCTTCATCACTTTGATTCTATTTTCCTCATCCCTATAGGAATTCTGACTTCTATGTGTTCTCTTATTTCTCATGTTTTCCTGTTGTCTACAATTAAGTTTCAAGTTGAACCATCAATATATTCCTCAACCTAACCTAGTCCCCCAAATTTCTCAGTTTGTCTCAGTGACAATACACAGAACATGACTTTTTAAAGCCTACTTATTGATGAAACATGAAGACAAAAAAATTTGTTACCTACATTTCTCTGTGCACAACATAGGAGAATTCAGCATTTCAGAGGCCATTGACATACTTGATGATGTGCTTAAGCTTAGTCACTTAATGAGATATAAACAAATAGGAAGTAGATCAGAGAACAAGAGCAAAAACAATGGAGGAAAAATAAGGATCCATTTAAAAGAGAAAGAGATTAAAGAATCTTAAAATGTATGGTTTTGCCAGGACATGATTAAAGCCGGCAGATAACAGCACAAATATACTTAGAAGACATAATCACCCAGGAAAGAAGCAATTTAGTTTAGTGTCCCAGGATATAATTAGGAGTGAAGAAATTAAGAAATGGAAAACAAGTTCTGAACTTTAGCCCCCAGCAAAACTCCTAACAAGTATATTGACCAATTTACCAAACCAAATCATAGAATCATCACTGTATCAAAAGCTAAAACTCAAAGAAGTTGTATGATTCAATTCAGCATGGCTAAACAAATTATAGCTCCTGAAAATAATGTAATCATCCTGTACCATACAAAATGAAGAATATAAAGAAAAAAGATAAACATAGGAAGACATGAACTGATGCAGAGTAGAATAAGCAAAAGTAAAAGATAAAACATTGTTATTCAGTCATTTCAATTGTAGAAAGGAAAACTAAAACAAGTTCTGGACTTTCTGCCACTGAGTTGGAACAAACAATAGTGGGAATATTAGAGAGAGAAGATATCGACAAGACTGATGGTGGGGGAATGGGTAACAGGGAGTGGCAGTTGGTCTTGTGATGAGCACTTCCTTCCTGGCCCTGGAAGTGGAAGGAGATTTCTCCTGGTCTTTGGATAGAAGTGTTTCTTTATTCCTGATTCTCCCAATTGTGTGCTCTCCCTGGGTTCCTGTGAACATGTCATTGACAAAAGGACTTAAGGGAAGCAATTTGAACTATAAGGCTGGTCTTTAGGGGTGTCAGCCTGAAGAGACAGGCCCAACCAGCTCTGAAAGTCAGAACTTTTCTTCTTCTCGCTGTCTACTTCTAAGCCTTTTGAAATTAAAAAAGTTAGCACAGATATAGCATAGACAGGAATAACAGAAACCCTCTGCCAGCCTGTGAGGCCTGGCTTCAGCTCAAAAGCTGAGGGAGACTCAAGCCTCATCTAGAGAATCCCTCTTCCCTTTTCCCTGATACCCTCCCAATATAACTTGTTATTAAAAGTTATCTTTGTTTGAATATTGCAGTCAGATAAGAGGACTAACATTTCAGGGGACATAGAGGGAGCTGAACCTCAGGACAGTCATTCAACTATAAACTGTCCTTATTGGACCCCTGCTGGGCAACTAAGTCTGGGGGGAAGCTTGTCCCTCAGGAGGGTCTGTGCTTACCTGCTCTGGGGTATCTGCAACATCAGTCTATAGAGAAGACGTCCCCTTAGGCTATCATAAGTGGTCCATTTCTTAGGAACCCCATTTTTCAAAAATAGCCTCTCGGCAGGGGGCATCTCTCTCCTTTTACCTCACCAGCAGTCATATTCCCTCTCTCCCTTCAACTCCTCCATTCCCTGTTATAAAACCTTCCATATTGTCTCTTCAATCAATCCCACCCCCTTTTCCCAATAAATATTACACAATTATGTCTGACTCCTTGTGACCCCATTTGGGTGTTCTTGGCAGAATTAGTAGAGTGAGTAGCCATTTCATTCTCCAGCTTATATTGGAGATAAGGAACTAAAGAAAACTGGGTTAAGTGACTTGCCCAGGGTCACACAGCTAGTAAATTTCTTAGGTCAGATTTGAAATCAGGAATATGATGTCTCTGCTTTTTAGTATGTGTCCTTGGTACCATAGCTTAATGTATAGGACTACAAAAACTTAAATGGAAAGAACAATAGCAACTGAGTGCCGTCATTATAATGTCCAAGAAAAGGAGAGAAAACATGCCTCCCTCTCTTCCATACTGAGGCAGGTGACTATGTGAATGCTGAATATTTGCATATAATATCACACTTGGTTGCATTTGATAGTTTTGCCAAACTGCTTTTCCCTCTTTCCACATTCTATGTACCAGGGACTACATGAGGTGCTTAGAATAAAAAGACCAAAACATAACAAATTGTAGTTGACATCAAAGAGCTTACATTCTATTACTGAGGGTGGGGCAAGGCAGGCGAGAAATGTCCACACATAAATATAATAAAAACATGAAATTGAAAGGAGGCACCGAGGTGATCCAGACAAAGGTGGCATAGGGATATCTGAAGAATGATATACATTCACATTGGCAATAAGGCAAGGCTTCATAAGAAAAATAGCACCTACATTGAGCCTGAGAGGAAAAAAACAGGATTTTGTGTGTGTGGTTTTTTTTTGAAATTTTATTTAATTAGCCAGTTTAGAGCATTATTTCTTGGTTACAAGAATCATATTCTTTCCCTCCCCTCCCCACAACCCCTTCACATAGCTGGAAAAAAACTGGATTTTGAAAGGCAAAGATGAAGAGAGATACTTGTCTCATGTGAACACAGAGATATGAGAGATGGAATATGACGTTAAGAGACCCACAAATAATCTATTTTGGGGTGGATTATGGGGAGTATGATGGGGAATAATGTGAAATATGGTTACAATGAAAAGTAGAAACCAGCTTTTAGGAGTTTATAAATTATAAACTATGGAGTCCCCATTTTATCCAAAGGGAGCCAAAGGAGGTTTTGGGGGATAACATAAGAAAACCTATAAATAAAGGAAGTTATTTGGGATATTGCATTAAAGGGAGAAACCAGAGTCAAGGAGATCAACAGGCAACTACTGCAATAGTCAAAACTAGTGGTTAAGAGAGTATGATCTAGGGTTACAACCATGTAAATAAAGAGAAAGGGATGAGATAATATGCTGTCAGAATTCAGTTCTTGGCAACTGATCAGAACTGAGTAACAAACAAATGGAAAAGTCAAAATGATTAAGAGGTTTGAACCTGAGTAATGAAGTGATGGTATCAAAAAAGCAATGGTATCAAAAAAAAAAAAAAAAGAAAAGGAAGTTGGGAGGGATAGGGTTAGAGGAGGAAATGATAGTTCTATTTTAAAAATGATGACTAAGCTGCTAACAATGTCAAAGTGAAGGTACCTAGCAGGTAATTAGAGATTAGGGAATAGAGTTCAGGCTGAATATTAAGAAATAAATGAATATAATTTTCTGACGTTTTCTGTAGTATATCCTTGTATTTAATTCATTGAAAGCTTCTGTTTACTTTAACTGTCTGGGTAAATGAAGGTATAAAACTAGTCACAATCTCTTAGGGCCTCAGGCAGGTATGTCATATATTAAATGAGAAGGTTGAATTAGATCTCATCTAAGATCCCTTACAACTCTAAATATATGATCCTTTCATTATTTTATTTTAAACTTTCAAAATATATAAAATATATAACTACATTTCCCTGCCTTACTAAGCACAGTAAACACAGCATGCTTTCTTTGGAAATTACTTTTATGGTATATTTGCTACTAAAGATGTAAGAGATTAGATTAAATATGTCCTGAGATATATCAATGATATTTTTCTCTTTAAAATAACTTTACATATTTTTCTCCCTCCTTCTCTTTCTCTGTTTCTATATCTCTTTCTGTCTGTCTATTTGTCTTTATGTCTATTTTTGTGTCTAGCTCTTTCCTCCTCATCTTTATATGAGATACCTGAGTTCTCATTTGAACATTGTGAGGAGGGAGGAGGAAGGGAGAATTTACTTAATTATAGGTATCTTATAATATTTCATTGCCTGATTGTTTATAATAAAGTTGATTACTAAATGAAAAATCTGAAAGACCATAAGAAGGGAAGGTCTGCTAATGCTCCAAACATTAAACTCCACATAAAACTATGAGATCAAAACGAGTGCTGGAAAGAAATAAAATCATCTGAGAAGACTCATCAGAAAAAAAAAATGGAGCAAGAAGGGCATAACAGATGGAAGTTATAAAAGAAAAGAGGACATTCACTAGTGCTTTCCCCAAGAGCTAGAAGCAGCAAGATCTAAATGGACAAGGGCTTTATTTGTGGTTGGATCACAAGGCATCTTATTTTATGTAACTTGCTAGCTGGCCTTCTGCCCTGTTAGACTGCATGCATGCAGATGCTTTGTTTTCAGGCAGACAAATAAAAATGTCTTAGTTTTCAAATCTAGTGCCATTTCCACTGGAGGTGTTTTGCTCCATTATACAAAGAATCACAAAATCTCAAAATCGAAAGAAATTTAACAACATATAAATTCACAATATCTCTTTTATAATAGGGCAGGTGGGTGTTATAGAATAAAACAAAGAATCTTGATTCAGAAGGCACATATTTTGGGCATCTGGACTGGGTGACCTTGGGCAAATTTCACATTTTTGGTCCCCAGTTTCCACATTAAAAAAAATAAAGTTAATCTAGATGATTGCTACAGCCACATCAAGGGGTTTATGTTCTCTTCTTGTATACCTCCAGGAAGGGGGAACTTACTATATCATAAGAAGGCAATAAGATCATTTCACATAAAATCAAATTGTTTGGAAGATTTTCTTTATAATGGAACAGAAATATGCCTCCCTATAACTTCTATCCATTTTGTCATCCAGGATCAAGGAAAATAATATTGTCTTTTAAATGATGATTCTTTAAATATTTGAAAATGTCTGTTATGGTCTTTGGTTGTTGGTTGTTAAGTTGTGCCTGATTCTTCATGACCAATTTGGGGTTTTCTTGGCAGATATACCAGAATTGTTTATCATTTTCTTCTCCAGCTCATTTTATAGATGAGGAAATTGAAGCCAACAGGGTTAAATGACTTGTCCTGGGTTAAATGGCTAGTGTCTGAGCCAGATTTGAACAGAGGTAAATAAATCTTCCTGACTCTAGGCCCAGGACTCAACCTCTTGCTCCACCTTACTGCCCCATTATGGTCTACTCATCCAAAGCACTTTTTTATCCAGGAAAATCATTTCTGATTCCTTCAATGGACCTTTTTTAATGGCATTATTACACATCCTATCAAAACTTTGATATTTATTGGGCAAAACAACAAAAACCACTTTATATGATTCTTTTTTTCAGATAACTTTTGTACTTGGAAACAAGATGTCATATATATTGCAAACTCTAAGAGCTCTCAGTACTCTTGCAGATTTTTAGAGTTATGTAAAACAAATAAGAATTAAGCATGAGCTCCTTTTCCTCTCCTTAAAAAATATTCTTTCCTGACCTGCAAGTAAACTAATGTGATTAAGTATAGTGATGAAATACCCTAAGAGAGATTGGTTCATTTCTATCTTATTTCTCTTACCTAGCATAGTTCTTCACACAAAATAGATGTTTTTTTTTTAAAAAATATTCTATTTATTTTGTTAACTATTTCCAAATTACATTTTTTTCTAAATTGTTAAACTTCTAGCACATGAAAAAGTGTTCTAAATCTCTTATAATCAGAGAGATGCAAATCAAAACAACTCTGAGGTATCACCTCACACCTAGCAGATTGGCTAACATGACAGCTATGCAAAGTAATGAATGCTGGAGGGGATGTGGCAAAGTGGGGACATTAATTCATTGCT
This sequence comes from Monodelphis domestica, assembly GCF_027887165.1. Lineage (NCBI taxonomy): Eukaryota > Metazoa > Chordata > Mammalia > Didelphimorphia > Didelphidae > Monodelphis > Monodelphis domestica. Next base: position 357,095,216 of record NC_077227.1, on the reverse strand, counting down.
GGTGGGGTTGTGAAGTGATCCAACCATTCTGGAGGGCAATTTGGAACTATGCCCAAAGGGCGAGAAAAGACTGTCTGCCCTTTGATCCAGCCATAGCACTGCTGGGTTTGTACCCCAAAGAGATAATAAGGAAAAAGACTTGTACAAGAATATTCATAGCTGCACTCTGTGGTGGCCAAAAATTGGAAAATGAGGGGATGCCCTCCAATTGGGGAATGGCTGAACAAATTGTGGTATATGTTGGTGATGGAATACTATTGCGCTCAAAGGAATAATAAAGTGGTGGAATTCCATGGAGACTGGAAAGACCTCCAGGAAGTGATGCAGAGAGAGAGGAGCAGAACCAGGAGAACATTGTACACAGAGACTGATACACTGTGGTACAATCGAATGTAATGGATTTCTCCATTGGTGCCATTGCAGTGATCCTGAACAATTTGGAGGGATCTACGAGAAAGAACACTATCCATATTCAGAGGGGAAACTGTGGGAATAGAAACATGAAGAAAAACAACTGCTTGAATACATGCATCAAGGGGATATGGCTGGGGATGTAGACTCTAAATAAATATCCTAGTGCAAACATCCACAACATGGAAGTAGGTTCTGATCAAGGATACATGTAAAACCCAGTGGGATTGCATGTCAGCTACAGTTGGGGTGGGAGAAGGGGAGGGAGGAATAGAATATGATTTTTGTAACCAAGAAATCATGTTTGGAATTGACCAAATAAAATTTTAAAAATAAAAATAAATAAATAAATTGTTAAACTTCCATTTAAAAATTTTTTGAGTTCCAAATTCTTTCCCTTCCTTTTGTGCATCTTTCACTTCTTGATAGAACAAGGAATATGATATCAGTTACACATGTGAAGACATGCAAAATGATTTTCCATATCTATCATATTACAAAAGAAAACACACATAAGAAAAATATAGAAAGTGAAAAAATATGTTTCCATCTGTAATCAGAATTTATCAGCTCTCTTTCTGGAGTTAGATGACATTTTTCATCATGGGTTGTTTGGAATTGTCTTGATTCATTCTCTAGACCAGAATGGTTAAGTCTTTCATAGTTAATAGGTATTAAAATATAACTGAGTTAAATATGACTGTGTACAATATTCTCTGGGTTCTGCTCATTTCACTTTGTATCCGTTCATAGAATACTTCCCAGGGCTTTCTGAAAAAAAAGTCCTGTTCATTATTTCATATACCACAATAATATTCCATCAAAATTATATGCCACAATTTATTCAGCCATTTCCCAATTGATACAGAAGTCCCTTAATCTCTAAATCATTACCATACAAAAATGTTGCTATAAATATTTTTGTACAAATAGGTCCTTTTCCCCTTTCTTTGATCAACTCTTTGGGGCATAGACCTAGTAGTGGTCTTTCTGGGTCAAAGGGTATATATGATACACTATACATATAGTTTCAAATTATTCTTCAGAATGATTGGACCAGTTCACAATTACAACAGTGTCCCTATTTTTCCACATCTCCAGCATTGTCATTTTCCTTTTCTCAAAATGTTAACTAATCTGATAGGTGTGAGATGGTATTACAGGTTTATTTTAATTTGCATTTTTATAATCAATAGTGAGTTAGAATATTTTATATGACTAGAATAGCTTTGATTCCTTCCTCTGAAATTTCCCTGTTCATATTCTTTGATCAATTGGAGAATAATTCTATTTTTATAAATTTGGATCAACTCATATACTTATAAAATGAAGCCTTTGTCAGAGAAACTTGCTGAAATTTCATCTACTCCCACCTCAGTTTCTGGTTTTCCTTTTCATTTTGGCTATATTCATTTTGTTTGTGCAATTTTTTAAAAATTTCATATAACCAAAATTATCTATTTAACTTTTCCACGATCCTCTCTATTTTTCTTTTTGGTCATAAACTCTTCATTTATTCAACAAGCTGACATACAATTTTCCATGCTCATGCAATTTACTTAGAACAGAATATTTCATATTTAAATCATATTCCATTCTGGCCTTATTTTGATATATGGTGTGAGATGTTGGCCTATGCCTACCTAGTTTCTACCAAACTGCATTCCATTTTCCCAGTAATTTTTTTTTTCAGATGGTCAGTTTTTGTCCCAAAAGTCTTAATGTTTGAGTTTATCAAACACTTTAATATAATGATCACTTACTACCAAGTATTATGTATTTAATCTATTCAACATACCTACTACTCTATGTCTTAGCCTGTACCAGATTGTTTTCATTACCCCTTCATAATATAGTTTGAAATCTAGTACTGTTGGACTGCCTCCCTTTATTTTTCTAACACTTCCCTTAATATTCCTGGCTTTTTTCCTCCCAGATGAAATTTTTATTACTTTTTCTAACTCTAAAAAATAATTTTTGGTAGCTTGAATAGTATGGCACTAAAAAAATTAATTAATTTACATAGAATGGTCATTTTTATTATATTGGTTTAACTTACACATGAGTAATTAGTATGTCTTTATGAGTTTAGAACTGATTTTCCTTGCGTGAAAAGCATTTTCTAATTGTGTGCATATAGTTCCTGAATTTGTTTTGACAAATAGACTACTGCATATTTTATACTATATACAGTTATTTTAAATTTAACTTCTTTATCTCTTCCTGTTTGTATAAATCCTACCTGGTGATAAAGCAATATCTTTTTGATATATTGCTAGAATCTTGTTACTATTGTTTTCTTTAATTTTTTGAGTTACTATTTATTTTTATTTTTTACATATAATAATATGGTATATAATATAGCATGACATCGACATGACAGGGGAAGTTCTATCTGGTGGAGAGACTTCTGATCGCTTCAATATCTCCAATGGCGTGAAACAAGGCTGTGTCCTCGCTCTGGTACTATTCAACCCTATTTTTCACCCAAGTATTACGACATGCTGTGATGGATCTAGACCTGGGCATCTACATCAAATACCGACTGGATGGCTCACTTCGCCGCCTGACTGCAAAAACAAAGACAACAGAGAGACTCATCCTGGAAGCTCTCTTCGCAGATGACTGTGCTCTCATGGCCCACCAAGAAAATCATCTTCAAACCATTGTGGACAGGTTCTCCACCGCAACAAAACTGTTTGGCCTGACCATCAGCCTCAGCAAAACAGAGGTGCTGTTCCAACCTGCACCAGGGAGGCCAACGAACCAGCTGTGCCTAACTATCGATGGCACGCAGCTTTCTAACATCAACACTTTCAAGTACCTGGGCAGCACCATCGCCAATGATGGGTCCCTAGATCATGAGAAAAATGCCAGGATCCAAAAGGCCAGCCAGGCACTCGGGCGGCTGTGCTCCAAAGTCCTCCAACACAGCGGTGTAAGCACTGTGACGAAGCTCAAAGTGTACAACGCAGTGGTCCTCGGCTCGCTCCTGTATGGTTGTGAGACATGGACACTGTACCAGATGCACATGAAACAGCTGGAGCAATTCCACCAACGTTCCCTCCGGTCAATCATGAGGATCCGATGGCAGGACCGAATCACCAACCAGGAAGTCCTCGACAGAGCCAACTCCACCAGCATCGAAGTCCTGGTCCTCAAAGCCCAGCTAGGATGGTCTGGACACGTCATCCACATGGACCCACAGCGAATACCAAGACAGGTATTCTATGGTGAGCTGTCAGCTGGACTCAGGAAACAAGGCCGGCCAAAGAAAAGATTCAAGGATCAGCTAAAGTCCAACTTGAAGTGGGCTGGCATTGCACCAAAGCAACTAGAACTCGCTGCCTCTGTCAGAAGCAGCTGGAGAACCCACATTAACCATGCCGCCGCCACCTTTGAAGATCAGCGACGTCGACGTCTTGCCGCTGCGCGTGAATGCCGACACCAGGCCACAGCCGCACCTCCCGTAACAACTGGCGTCCCAGGCCCCATGTGCCACAAACTGTGTGCCTCAGCCTTTGGACTCCAAAGCCACAGGAGGGTACATCAATAGATGATAATGCACAAAGATAATAGTCATTCTCGGTCACCGAGAGACTACTATATATATGTAATATAACTATAACATATTGCATCTGATTTGTTATTAGCATGTAATGACTTATAATAAGTATGCTTTTCCAAGAGAAACAAATTCTCACATTAGCTAAGTCCAAAAATCTATGTCTCACTCTTTTCTCCCTTCCCCACACTTCTAGAAGGCTGGTGATATGATAGATTGTACATATATTATCATACGATATGTGTTTCCCTGGTCATGCTGTTGTGAAATAAGGCACACATTGCTTACACTAGAGAAAAATTCATGGAGGAAATAAGTGAAAAATGATATGTTTCAGTCTGCATTTGGATTCCATCTGTTCCTTCTATGGTGGTTGATAGTCTTTTTGGTCATAACTCCCTTGGAATTGTCCTGTACCCTTGCCTTGTTTATAATAGTTAAGTCACTCACAATTGATCATTGTACATTATTGTTGTTAGTATATATAATATTCTGGTCCTGCTCACTTCACTTTGAATCACTTCATATGTCTTTCCAGGATTTTTTGTGATTATCTCATTTTTATGGCACAATAGTATTCCATTAAAAACACATACCACAGTTTATTCATCTATTAAGCAGTAATTATTAAAACTGTTACTTGCTAAGAAGTAGAAAAGTAAATCAGTAGAACAGAAAACATAAAACAGTTGTAAGAAATTATAGTAATCTTGTGTTTGACAAAGTTAAAGTTCCAAGTATTTGGAGTAAGAATTCACTATCTGGTAAAAATTGTTGGAAAACTGGAAAGCAGTTTAGCAGAAACTAGTTATAGATCAAAATGTTATACCATTTACCAAGATAAAGTCAAAATGGATACATGAGCTAGCATTTTATTTAAAATGTTCACATCTATATTCTTTAGAAAACTAGACCTCAACCTTTCTTTCCATTTTTCCTCTCCCTGGTTTATATATCAAAGGTATATTTGTGTAATTAAAGAAAAATGATAGGACTCTTTCTTTACCTATTGTATCAGATAGTGTATAAAGTATTGGGATTCATTATTCCTTAAATGTTTGGTAGAATTCCTCTGTAAATTCACCTGCTCCTGGGAATTTTTTCTTAGGAAGCTCATTTGGGCTTTTTTAATTTCTTTTTCTAAAATACGGTAATTTAAGTATTCTATTAATTCTTCTGTTAATCTGGGCAATTAATAATTATGTAAATATTCATCCATTTCACTGATTGTCAGTTTTTCTGCCATGTAATTGGGCAAAATAACTACTAATAATTGCTTTAATTTTATCTTTGTTGGTGGTACAATCACCCTTTGAGACTGGTAATTTACTTGTCTTCTTTCTCTTTTAAATCAAATGTTTGTCATATTAGCTCTTACTACCTCACTTCCTTGGCTCCATCTGGCTCCAGCTCCCTGTCACTGGCTGTGAAGCTTAGAGTAATCAAAGCTAATGTTGGGGGGGGGCGGTGCTGATTGTACTGAGAAGGCACAAAGTTTGATCCTGAAGACCAGAAGTACTGCTCAATTCTCAGGCAAGACCACAATTTATCCTTGATGAAGAAAATATCCCCTACTTAGCTTAGTGACACCCTCTATATTTTTTCTTCTTTCCTGTTCTTTCCTTGACAAACTTACCATCCTGCAATCTTCTTGGTCAGCTCAAACTTGGATTAAAATCACTCATTTCCCCCCCTTTTGCTTCTCTGATGGTTATGGCTGTTGGTTCATTTTTATTTGCCTTAGCAGTCTCAAGTTTCTGCTTCTTAACTTACCTCATTATTTCAGCCAGAAATCCTGTGACTTTGGTGCAAGAAAAACTCTTTTCTTTCTTTCCCTGACCACTACTACTTTATGGACAAAAAAAAAAAAACTCTTTGTGGGGTCTGATTTCTACACAAAGAATGAAAAAAGGGCTTGCTAGATACAGCAGTCCTATAAGTACTTCCTCTTGAATGTGGATGTTGAGGCCCAGGAGTAAAGAGGAAGAGCTAAACTCTTTAAGATATCATAATCACAATCCAAGTATCTTATCCTGCTATGACTAGAAAAGGGAATTAGTGAAAATGAGAAGGGGACTAGTCTCACTTAATGTAATGAACATGCAGACATGGCTTTAGGAGAAAGGATAAAAGCTAGGAATGGGGATAAGGTCCAGGGATCCAGATTAGGAATTACCCAATCCCAATCTCTCTATTTCTGACCAAGGTTCTGGAGTCCTTATTCAAGAACATCCCAAGTTTGACCAGAATTAGGCTACATCCTTCATCTGCCCCTAGATCACAGACTAGTCCCTTATGGCAGGGAATAAGGTTTCTTTCAGAGCAAAACAAACAAACAAACTTTTTTTTGTTTTCTTCATAAAACCAGGTCCAAGTTTATTTATTATTTCAATTAAATTTTTATCTTTAATTTCATTAATCTCTTTGATTTTCAAGATTTCCATTATGATGTTTAATTGGAGATTTTTAAATTATTCTTTTTCTAATTTGTTATTGTTGCCTGTATAATTCACTGTTTTGCTTATTATCTCTTTTATTGATATATGTGTTTAGAAATATGACTTTTACCCCAAAGTAGCACTTTGGCTGAATTGCACAAATTTGGGGATATTGTCTCATTGTCATTTTCCTTAAAATATTGATTGTTTCTATGATCTGTTGTTTGACCCATCTATTCTTTAGAATTTGATTATTTACTTTCCAATACACTTTTAATCTATGCTTCAAAGGCTCTTAGTTTTTTTTTAATTTTAATAACAAACTTTCACATAACTTTTCCAATGTTATGTGAGTGATATTGTCTCCCTTCCCTCTTTCCCCCTGCCTCGTGGAGCTTATGAGCAGTTCAATCTGGGTTACCATGCAAAACACATTTCCATATTATTCATTTTTGTAAGCAAATAATCTTATAAAACACCAAAACATATACCCAATTAAATAAGTGATAACATGTTTCCAATTGCATTTCTACTCCAACAGTTCTTTCTCTGGAGGTGGATAGCATTCTTTGTCAAAAGTCTCTCAGAATTGTCCTAGATCATTGTATTGCTATTAGTAGCTAAGTCTATCACATTTGATTATTCCACAATATTACAGTTACTGTGTATAATGTTCTCCTGGTTCTGCTTACTTTGCTCTGCATCAATTCACTTAGGTCTTTCCTGTTCTTCCTGAAATTATCCTGTTCATCATTTATTAAAGCACAACAGTATTCCAGCACCATCATGTACCACAGTTTGTTCAGTCATTCCCCAATTCAGAGAAATCACTTTAATTTTCAATTCTTTGCCACCACAAAAAGAGCATCTATAAATATTTTCATACAAACAGGTCCTTTTCCAATTTTTTTTTCTTGGGATACAGCCCAAGTAATGATACTACTTAAACAAAAGGTGTACAATTATTTTATAACCTTTTAGGCATAATTTGAAATTTCTCTCTAGTATGGCTGAATCAGTTTGCAGCTCCACCATAAATTCATTAGTGTTCCAGTTGTGTCACAGTCCCTCCAACATAGGTGTGAGGTGGTATAAAGTCCCATTATTTTATTGCATTATGGTCTGAAAAGGGTACATTTAATATTTCAGCATTTCTGCATTTGATTGTAAAATTTTATGGCTTAATACATGATCAATTTTTTGAAGGTGATATGTACATCTGAAAAAAAGTTAACTCCTTTTTAATCCCATTCAGTTTTTTCCAGAATTCTATCATATCTAATTTTTCTAAGACTCTATTCATGCCCTTAACTTCTTAGTTATTTCTTGTTAGATTTATTTAGCTCTGAGAGGGAAAAGTTGCATTCCCTAGTAGTGTAGATTCAATGTCTATTCCCTCCTGCAATTCTTTTAATCTTTCCTCTAAGAATTTGCATGCAATGGCACTTGGTACATATATGTTAAATACTGATATTATTTAATTATTTATGTTACCTTTTAGGAAGGTGTACCTTCCTTGTTTAAGTCTTTTAATTAGTTCTAATTTTGTTCTTGCTTTGTCTGACATCCTTATTTCTATACTTTCCTTTTTTTTAAACCTTAGCTGAAGTATAACAGATTCTACCTCAGTGCTTTATTTTAAGATTGTGTCACTCATTCTGTTTCAAATTTATTTCCTGTAAGCAACATAGTCACATTATGGTTTCTAATCCATTCCATTATCCGCTTCCATTCTTATGGGAGATTTTATCACATTCCCATTCACAGTTATATTAAAATTTGTGCATTTCCTTCCATACTGTTTTCTTTAGTTTATCCTTCTGTCTTTTTATCCTGTACTTCCTCTAAAGTTTGTTCTCACCATTTCCTTTTGGGTAAGATAGATTTCTATACTTAACTGAATATATGTTTAATTAATTAATCACACACATATGATTTAATTCTTTGAAACAATTTAGATGGGAATGAGGTTCAAGTGTTAAACCCTACCCCCTACCATTTCTCATTCCATTGTAAAAGTTCTTCCTTATATACCTCTTTTATATGAGATGATTTTCCCTAATCAAAGTAGATATTTTATATGTGCTTTTTTGGTTGTTTGAGTGACTAAATAATTAACCAATATCCCCTTTTACCTAGTAAAGAAGTGGTAAAACTAGATTTGCAGAATGAAGCATAATTTGTCAGACTCATCTAATGTGTTGGTTCATTTTGTTAAATTATATTTCTTTGTCAAGGGGCAGAGTAGTAAAGAAGAAAATTGGCCTCAGAGCTAGAAAGAGCTGGATTCAAATGTTACCTCTTACCAATACTGGTTGTCTCACTCTGAGCAACTTTTTCAAATATCACAGAGCTCCAGACAACTCTGTATTATTATAAATTAAAGGACAGTGGGTGATTTGTAGTGGCAGATGGAGTTCAGTCATTATTGAAATCATAATTTTGAATATGGGGTAAACTGGAAAGTAATAGCAGTGTTTTAAAAAATAAAAGTAAAGTTTTTTTTTTTAAAGCAAATCTCTTTCTGCTATTAAGGAAAGATCATATTCAACCAAATGAACTTGACTAGTCTTATGAGCTACCACATATAACAATACTCTTTATATTAATATGATATTGTACAACTATAAAATTCTTCCCTAGTCATTAAAATATCAGGTACTCAAAGCAGACATGTAAATTTGCTGGTATAATTATTAGTGCACCCATTTTATAGAAAAGTAAGTTGAGGAACAGCGAAAAAGAAATGATTAGCTCAAGATAACACATCTATTCTATGGGAGAATAAGGAATAGGCCCCAAATTACCTCATATCAAGTAAAAGGCTCTTTCAAATACAGAGCAGTCTCTAAGCACTGAGTTTCTCATCAGAAAAATGAGTTGAAAAGAATATATTCAAACAAGATAACCTCTATAGTCACATCAAAGTCTAAGTCTATCTTCTAATAATCACTACCTAAAAATATCAGTGACAGACAGACACCTCAGTCAAGGAGTCAAGTAGATGTAAATATCTATGTCTTCTGAGAAACCATAAGCCATTTAATGACATGAACTCCTGAAGTATAAGAAGTTTCTGTTTCTCTTGGCAGAAGGAAGTTATTAGAACTGGTTTAAAGAAGTTCTCTCTTACTATCTTTAAGAAAAAAGTCCTAGGATGATGTCACTATGTTGGAGTCTTATTCAAAACAACGGGAACTCATGAAGCACTTTTTTCTTGGTCAGATTGTCCCTTGGAAGAGCTTGTCTTTTTCATGAGAATCATTAATCCAGTGATACATCTCGTCCCAATTGTTCTGTCCATGAATAGAATACTTACATAACTTTTATATGTAATTTCAGAATCCAGTCATGCTTATACAAAGAGCAGAAAAGTGCATTTTAAATGTATAATGATTTATTGGTGGTTCCTCAGGACTCACCATCTAGCAGTGAATAGAGTTTATCAGTAAAATTCAGACAGTAAAGGAGAATTACTCCAAGAAAAATCTCTCTTCCTACAAAATCTCATGATGGATATTTTTTAACCAAATCTTTTTTTTTTATCTACTTTATTTTTAGTTCAGAAGTTTTCATGTGCTCAGTTTTCATCAGGGGCATATCTCCCCATCAAATCCTTCTGCTGTACTTAGTGAAATCCTTGGTGCTTTATTTATCTTCATCTACTTAATGTTGGAGAAACTTAGTATTAGCTATAGTGTACAACAGGTATTCTGGACATTTAGACTTTTCCCAGAAAGCACCCCTGTTGATCTTTAAAATTCACATCCACTTAGTCTAGCCTCAGAAAATAATAGCTTTGGCATCGAGAGATGTGGAAACACCATTAAAACAGATCTTACAAAAACTATCTCAAATTCAATTTATATAAAAACTTCCACTAAAAGAAAGGGGAAGAGAAGACAAAGAAAAGGCAAAAGCTCACCTGAGTTCTCTTAAATGCTCCTCTAAAATTTTAAAATAATGCCTCAAAACAAATTCTAGAGCAGTAAAACCTATAAAAATGAGACGATTAAATTTTTTATCCCAAAACAATTTAGAAGGTTGGAAGAAAAGGTTACTCTCACTTGGGTTAAAGTGGAGCACAGTCAAATATAAGTCAAGCCAAGGCAGATTCATTTTCTAAAAGCTAGCAGCAGGATTTGAGGGCAACTGAATTAATGCCAGCAGTTTCCAAAGTTATTACCACACAGTTAGTAAGGGGAATGGACAGGTCAAAAGATATTATAAGGGTCCCTTTGCTGGTATTGGGTGTGGGACTCTGTTGCATTTCCCATGCACAGATTCAAGTCTCAGGCCTGGATGTTAGTTCTTGTTTGTAATTCTAGGGTGAGGAGTAGCAATAGGATATAAGAGTATATAGCCATAAGGGAGCAATGGCATTAATTTCCAGGATGTGGGAAAAGAGTGCTTCTGGTGACTAACAAAACAGAGCACAAGCCAAGAGAGCAGTAAACACACCTACCTTTAAATCATATTTATTTTGGCAGAACTGAAACTTACAGACCTGAAGTAGCTCTGAAAGTGACAGTACAAAAAGCCTGACACTTGGGACAGTGCTCTTCCACCCTAAAAGCAGAGCCCAACTTTAACAGTTTTTTTTATGTTAAAAGTTAAGAAATAGCCTGTAAAAATAAGTAAAGAACAAACCAAAAACCTGGAAATAAAAAGTGAATATGGAGACAGAGAATATTAAAAGAAAAACTCAGATGCAGACAACAAACTCAAAACTCCTATATCCAAAGAGTCAGAGAAAAATATGAATTAGTTTCAGGTTTTTAAAATGCTAGGAGATCTCAAAAGGGATTTTAAAAATCAAATAAGAGAAGTAGAAAGGAAATTGGGAAAAGAAATGAGGGTGATGTACGAAAATCATGAAAAAAGGATTAATAGCTTGGTAAAAAGATAATGAAGAACAATACCTTTATAAATAAAATAGACCAAGTGGAAAAAAGGCAAAAAATTTATTAAAGAGAACTTTCTAAAAACTAGGATTGACTGAAGGGGAAAAGATTTATAAAAATTCACTAAAGAAAACAACTTTTTAAAAAGAATTGGCCAAATGGAAAAGGGAGTACAAAAGCTCGCTAAAGAAAATATTTTTTAAAAAGTAGAACTGACAAAATGGAAGCTAATGATTCAATATGACAAAAAGAAACAATAAAACAAAATCAAAAGAATGAAAAAATGAAGGAAATGTGAAATATATCATTTGAAAAACAATCACTATGGGAAATATATCCAAGAGAGATAACTGAAGAATTACTGTACTACCTAAAACCAGTATTTAAAAAGAAACCTAGATATCATCTTTCAAGGACTTATCAAAGAAAACTTTCCTGATATTCTAGAATTAAAGGGTAAAGTTAAAAATGTAAAAAATCCACTGTTCAATTTCCAAAAGCAATTTCAAGAGCTCTCCAAGTAAGGAGAAAGTACTGTAAACAGGCAGAAAGAAACAATTCAAATATTGTGGAGCTATAATCAAGATAACATAAGATTTAACTATTTCTACTTTCAAGGATATGAGGGCTTGGAATATGATTTTCCAGAGGGAAAAGGAGCTATGATTACAACCAAGAATGATATTCACAGTAACCCTGAGTATAATTGTTCAAGGGGCAAAAATGGATAGTCAATGAAATGGAGGAACCAAGTAGAAAATTTGTCTGTCAAATAAAAGACTCAAGAAAAGCATAAAAAAATAAACAGAAAATGGAAATTATAAAGGATTCAATAATTTAACCTGTTTCTATTCTTATATGGGAAAGGACACTTTTAACTCCTAAGAACTTTATCATTATTATGAAAGTGAGGAGGAATATTCATAGATAAAAGGCACGAATGTGAGTTAAATATGATGGGACGATATATAAAAAATAAATTTAAGGGATGAAAAAAGAATTTGCTGGGAGAAGAGGGAAAAGAGGAGCAAAATGGGGTGAATTATCTCATAAAAGAGGCACAAAAGAGTTTTTCACTGGAGGGTAGATGGATAAAGGGGAGTGGGAAAATTTGAATCTTCCTCTCATCTGACTTGGCTCAAAGAGGGAATAACATAATAAATTATAATAAGGAGAGGATAACTCAGTTCGGTATAGGAAGCTTTCTTGTCCTATAAGAAAGCAATAGGAGAGGGTGACAAGTGGGAAGATATAGTTAGAAGGGAGGGCAGATTGGAGGAGGCACTGGTCAAAAGCAAAGCACTTTTGAGGATGTACAGTGTGAAAATAAAAATTAGTATAAATAGGGAGGAAATAGAATAGACATAAACATTCCTGGCAGTGTGTCAAGGAAGATCCTCCCCTCCTCCCTCCTCGTAGCTTGATCTGTCCATCATCCATTCCTGACATACCACAGTTGTGCCAGGTTTTATGTCGGTAAACATGTACTATTCATCAATAAAGGTCAAGGTTTGGGGCTTCTGAGGGGGAGAATCAAGAGAGAATCGGGTGAAGCCAGAAGAGAACAAAGAAGGAAGAAGTCAGGATGCAGAGCAGGAAATTGATAGGGAAAGAGGAAGATACATGCAGGCTAGGTACAACATGGTCAGGTTACTTAGAGGAATAATTGTCTACCCTTTCTAATAAACTTTATAAAATATATATCTGGATAGAAATATTATTTTCAATTCTTACAGCAGAGAGTTTATGTCTGAGAAGACTATATGCCATGTAAGATCACTGGGAACAGACCTGACAGGAATAGTGAAATGATATTATCTGAAAATATCATTGACTTTGCAATCTTTCGGGCATGAGCTTCTCCTCCACATATGCACCTTGTCATTTACTTCTCTTCTGAATATACTCTTCCCATTGATGAAGCATATATTTATTAGAGAATATGTCCAAAGTTTGAGAGAAAGATTTTATTTCTACTTTTCGTGCAATGCCATTTTATTAAATGTCTTTGCTGGGGGAGAAAAAAGAAAGGGAGGAAGGAAACGAAAAAGAAAGCATATAGAGAGGGTGAAGGAAAATGAAGGGAGAGGAAGATAAGGGAAAAAGAAGAAGAGAGACAAAGATGGGGAAAAGAAAGAGAAGGGGCAGACACAGGGTAAAACAAGGGCAAATAGAGAGAGGAACAGGGAGACAAAAACAGAGATAAAGAAGTTCAATTAGCTATAGATAGGGAGACAGAAATCATACCAAATTACAGGAAGAAAGAGTCATTTTACCATAACACCTTAAGTCCAGTTAATTCTGAGTAAAAATGAATAAAGAAAAGTGTAGAAATTCTCAATGCTGGTTTATTAGCTTAAAAAAAGACACACAAGAGTAAAGTTTGGATTGATCATGTTTTAGTTGTATCACAGTCCTAGCAACCCAAGCTTTTATCACACTTTAATTAAAAATAAAAACATCAAAGTAAAATTGTTATAGGTTAATTATACCTAATTAAGCCATAACCCTGAAGAAACCACTACTAAAGTCATAACAAATGACCAGTTATGCTAGTTCATAGATACAGATACCATTTAGGCCACTCATCATATCTTTCATGGGTTATATCAATATCTTCCCATATGGTTTCCTTGCCTTAAATCTCTCCCATTTCCAATCTGCCCTTCACACAATAGCTAAAGTTATTTTCCTCCTAAAAATGAAGGTCTGATCACATCATCTCTTACTTAATAAACTCCAGTGATTCCCAATTGCTTTGAGGATCTGATATAAATTATTCTTTTTTATAAAGCCCTTTATAATCTGTTTCCAACCTATCTTTCCATCTTTACTACCTCCTTTTCTTGTACCCTGGGACTCAATCCAACTTTCCTTCATGCTGCTCATTATATACAACATTCACCTCCCTTTATGTTGATTACTCCATGTTTCTGAATGTATGGCTTTCTCATCTCTACCTCTTATAATTCCTAGTTTTCCTCAAAATTAAGATCACATGCAGCATGAAGGCTTTCCTGATCCACTGAGCTATTATAATAGGAAAATTAATTTTGTGTACATATTATCACCCTCTCAGAGGATAAGGACTATTTTTGTGTATTTAGAACTTCACAAAATACTTGATGTATAATAGGTTTTTAATAAATGCTATTTGACTAACACAAGAACAAAAGCTAATTTAATAATAATTAATATGTTTGTATATGTAGGTTATATGGATTTTTTATACAGTGACTTTCAAGTCCTAAGTTTTCATTATTTCTTACCTTCCATCTTGGAGTCAATACTGTGTATTGGCTCCAAGGTAGAAGAGTGGTAAGGGCTAGGCAATGGGGGTCAAGTGACTTGCCCAGGGTCACACAGCTGGGAAGTGTTTTGAGGTCAGATTTGAACCTAGGACCTCCCATCTCTAGGCCTGGCTCTCAATCCACTGAGCCACCCAGCTGCCCCCTTCATTATTTCTTTATGCTCTCTACCTATTCTTGCCAACATGAAGTCATTCTTATTATTAATAAGTATAATAATATTAAATAATAGATGAAGAATCTATTGCTTTTTTAAAATGGGAAACTCCATCCACAATGAGAAAAGTTATCTTGACAACTACTAACCCAATGGAGTTCCCTGAGATCTTAGACAAGAAGTACCTTGGTCAGTGTTATACCACTCACATGCATGCCAAGCAGGAATTGAACTTGGTTCTTCCTGTCTAAAAGTCCAGCAGCCTAATTTGTTATGCTGTCTTTACACTAAAATTCAAAACTAGCAATTATACAGCACTTTACAATGTTGTTGTTTTTATGTAAAGTATCACATTAATCATCACAACAACCTTATAAGTAAGGTAGAACAGAAATTGCTGTCTCCATAATACAGGAGGAAAAACTGAATTCCAGAAAGATGAAGTGACTTGCTTGTGGTCATAACTCCCTTTGACACAGAAGATTCTAATCAGATCCATTTTTATTTTAGCTTTATCTGAGACCATGATTGTTACTCCTTTTTATTTTGTCTCAGTTGAGTACCAAATTATTCTGCTCCAGTCTCTTGCTTTTACTCTCTGTGTCTACCTGCCTCAGATGTATTTCTTTTAAAAAGCATATGGTAGGATTTTGATTTTTAATCTACTCTGCTGTCTGCTTCCATTTTATGGGTGAGTTCATCCCATTTACATTCACAGTTATGATTGCTATCTGTGTATTCATCTCCATTTTGATTACCTCTTTTAATCCTGCCCATTCTCCTTTTCTTCTTTTCCTCTCTCAGTGTTTTGCTTTTAATCACTCCCCCCAACTTCTCCCTACAATATAGGACTCCCCTCCCCACCATCCTTTTTTTTATCCCCCTTCCACTTTTCTATAAGTAAGATAGGATTCTATACCCCTAATGAATCTAACTCTTCTTCTGTCTCTGAGCCAATTCCAATGAGAGTAAGGTTTAAGTATTACCTGTCACCACTCTACTCATCCCCTCTACTCTAAGAGTATTTTCACCCTAGTGCCTCTTTATGTTATATAATTTATACCATTTTGCTTCTCTCTTCCCATTTCTCTAAGCACAATATTCTTTTTCACCCCTAGACAGTTTTAACATTATCATTCTAAACATTTTACTACCACACCCTCTGTGTATGTACACTTCTTCTAACTACTATAATAATGAGAAAAAATTTTAAGAGTTATAGATATCATCTTTACATATAGGAATATAAACAATTTGAACTTATTGAAGACCTTAAATGTTTTCTCTTTCTTATTTCTCTTTCTATATTTCTCTTAAATTTTGTATTTGGACATCAGATTTTCTGTTTAACTTCAACAGAAATGCTTGGAAATCTTCTGTTTTATTAAATGACCACACTTTCCCCAAAAAGAATATAGTCAGTTTTGATGGGTAGTTGATTTTTAGTTGTAAACCCAGTTCCCTTGCCTTCCAGCATATCACATTCCAAATCCTATGGTCCTTCAATGTGGGAACTACCAGATCTTGTGTAATCTTGACTAGGGCTCCATGATATCTGAATTGTTTCTTTCTGGCTGTTTACAGTATTTTCTCCTTGTCCTGGAAGCTCTTGAACTTGGTTATAACATTCCTGGGAGTTGTTATTTGGGGATTTATTGCAGGAAGTGATTGGTGATTCTTTCAATTTCTATTTTGCCCTCTTGTTCAAGAATATCAGAGCAATTTTCTTGGATAATTTCTTGTCATATGAGGTCTAGGCTTTGTTTTTTTGTTTTGTATTTTTGGTCATGACTTTCATTTAGGCCAATAATTCTTAAATTGTCTCTCCTGAATCTCTTTTCCAGGTTACTTGTTTTTTTTTTCAATAAGATGTTTCATATTTTCTTCTTTTTATTTTATTATTTCTTAATGTCTCATGAAGTCATTAGCTTCTAATTGCCCAATTCAAATTTTTAAAGACTGAATTTCCTCCATGACCTTTTATTCCTCCTTTTCCATTTGGTCCATTTGACTCTTCATGGCACTCTTTTTTCATGGGATTTTTGTGCTTCTTTTTCCAGTTAATCAATTGTGCTTTTTAAGCTGGCATTTTTTTTTGCATTACTTTAATTTCTTTTTCCCATTTTTCTTCAACCCGTCTTACCTTCTTACCTGATTTTTGAATTCATTTCTGAGTTATCCAAGTGCTTGAGACAAATTTCCATTTTTCTTTGAAGTTTTGCACATGGTTGGTTAGATTTCACAGCCCCCTGTTGATTCTGTGCTTTGCTCTTTGTTACCATAAAATTTTTCTAGGGTTAGGAGTTTCTTTTGCTCTTCGCACCTTTCCCCAGCCTTATGTTGCCTATGGACTGGAAATTCTGAAACCTGCTGACTGTCTCCTCTGCTGCTGGCTTACAGGTTTAGGCACAGTGGACTATTTTACCCTGGGGATCGGTCTTCATCACAGCAGTGCAGGATTGAAAGGGCCCTGTGCTATGGACTTCCAGGTCTCCCTTCAGCCTAGTGCCAGGGCATGGGACTTCAAAGAATCATTCTGAGGAGCTCTTTTGTTAGCATTACCTGGGTCCCAGGATGCCAAAGTTGGCCTATTTCCAGATTTGGAATTTGAAACAATAGGTAGTGTGGAGTTACTTGGCCAGCACTCCTCCTTGTGCATTTTTGCTTCTGGTTCCCCCTAATCTCATGAAAATCAATTCTCTCTGCTTACATTTCAAATTATATTCAGAGGGAAATCACTCCTCACTCCATCTTGTTGTTGGTTTTTGATTCCTGTCATTCTTAGGTGCTTTTTAAAGATTGGTTTGGAAGGATTGTCAGAATGCTTTCAATTTTAGCTGCTACTAAGCCCTCATCTTGGTTCCACCCCTCAAGAATAAGCACAGTCAAGTCTAGAACCTCACTCTGCTGATTTTTTCTATTACTGCATTCTGCCTTTCATATCAAATAATTCCTTTATCATCACAGCTATTTTAAAAAGAATAACTTCAGCCTTTCTCTCTTTGCAATCTATCCTATATACTGTTACCAAAGCCATCTGCCCAAAGGAGTTATTTTACCAACTCATAGTCCTAATTCTAGAAATTTCCATCGCTCTTTATTGGAGATTAGCATGTCCCTTGGAATCAAGATTCCTCTGCCTATTTTACAAGGACTTTTGTAATATAGCCCTGTTATCTGGCCTTGTTCCTCATTATTTCCTAATATGGACCACCAGTTTCTTACTAGCCTCTCTATATATCTTAGTTAATATGCTTATTTTGGCCTTTGCCCATATCAACTGAAATGAGAGCCCATTTCATCTATTAAAATCTATTAAGGCTTAGTTTATGTCCTCCTTAATTCATAAAACCTTCCCTAATGCCAGCAGTGTACTAGAAAATGTTTAGCTACAAGCTCCCTGCTTGGGGGGGGGGGGAGGGAGAGGAATGAACTGTGTATGACATACATTTAAGTTATTATTTATATTTTCTCCTATACTTACTTAAGTCTAGACAATCATCAAAAAAAAATAAATCAAGCCCTGATTTATATTTGCCAGTGCCTAAGGTGTGAGTATTCATTCTGAAAACTTAATAAGTTCTCTTAAAAATGTATTGAGCTGGCTCCAGCACTCTCCTAAAATGCCTTTCCTGATATTGAAAATATAAACTACAGTAGACAGTAGTACCTAATTGTCTCCTGGGTATGTGTTTCTTCTCAATAATTATAATGTAAGTTCTGCCAGGGCAGGAACCATGGTCCAGTACTTCTTTTGTATATCCCATAATACTGTGCCTCATGCTAGGATTATAATACATGTTTTATTGCTCAATAAGTACTTATTCTTAGGATTAGTACTTTAGAGTCTGAGGAGAACTCAGAGGCAATGTAACCCAATTCCCTCATTTTATAGAAGAAAACTGAGGCCCAAGGAAGTAAATGACTCTCCCAAGGTCACATAAATAATAAATTTAAGAAGTAGGATTTGGGCACAGAATTACTTCAGAATTAGTATTCCTGTATAACACTATCCTTTCATAAAATCACATTCCTTTGAGTTGAAAAAGAAATTTAATCCAACTACTTCTTACATCTTACAAATGTGGAAACTCAGACCTAGAAAGAGGAAGGGACCATGTAGACCATTATTAAATGAATGAATTGCAGAGCCTAGAACCAAACCCCAAACAAATGTACATGTTCCCTAAATTTAGGGCAGCTAAGTGGTGCAGTGGATAAAGTGTCAGGCCTAGAGTCAGAAAGACTCTTCTTTCTGAGTTGAAATCAGGTCTTAATCACTTGCTAGCTGAATGACCATGGGTAAGTCACTTAACCCTGTTTGTCTCAGTTCCTCATCTGTAAAATGAGCCAGAGAAGAAAATGGGAAAGCACTCAAGTATCTTTGCCAAGAAAACCCCAAATATGGTCACAGAGTTGGCCACAACTGAAAATGACTAAACAACCACAAAGCCAGGTTTCTTTCCTCTGGATGGAAATTACAAAATGTATCAGAGACTCTTTCTGGTTCCTTATGTGTTCTGCTCCACTTTCCCCTACCTCTGTATATGTTCTTCACAGTTGTTACCCCATCATAGACACAAGCCTTATTCTTTTTTTTTCTGTCAGATCACTCCTTATGCCTCACTTCTTCCTAAAACTTCAATCATCATAAAACATGCCAAAACAGTTCCTATCATCATCAGAATAAATGTTCTTACAAAAGCTTATTTTTAAGTTGTGTTTGGATTAGAGAATATCTTTTCATCATAGAAATAATGCTGTAAAAGTTAGGACTTAGGGGTGAAAGCTATGTAGGCCTGAGATACATTTGGTGTGAGAGAATCCCTGATAAGGATATCCTTTCCTCGTGTAGATAAGCAACTGCTCTGTTGTGTGTAGTCTTCCCTTGACCACTGAGAGGGATTTGCTATGGTCACAAAGTTCATATGTCAGTGGCAGAATTTGATCCCAGTTTTTCCTGAGTTTTCACTACTATTGCTGTGTCTCTATAAAACCTCATGTTAATATTACTATGTTGTCAATGTCAATGAAAGATGGGTTTCCAAATTAACTCCTTAAAAGCCTATTTCTTCCATAATATGGAGCAATTGAGAGTCAGCCAGACATAGTAGAAAGAGCACCAGTTTTGTAAGTCATGAAGTTCTGGCTTCCTGTCCTTCCCCTAACAAATACAAGTTATGAGACCTACTGTATAGTGTATAAGGTTAGTGACTTAACTTCTTAGTGCCCAAAGTATCTCTTAAAGCCTATAAACTAGAGACCAATTGCTAATCTGATTTGGTGGAGAATTTCCTATTTGGGAGTTTCTTATGCCAATGAAAACATTTTAGCTCCATCCTCTGACTCTCTTGATGCTTCTTTGATATTATTAATCAATAAACATTTTTTAGTCATCTGATATGTGCCAGTACTACTTGTATTGGGAAAAGGATGATTTGATATAGTAGGAAGGGAAAGAGAGAAAAAAGGAAGAAGCATGACAAAAGAATTTTAATCTATTTTCCTAGATCACCTCTAAACAGATTTTTTTTAAATCAGTGAAATCAGTCTCATCTCTCTTAGATCTTTGTCCTCCTTTCTCAAAAAAACAAACAAACAAACTACAAAGCATCCTACTCTACAAAATTACCAATCTTTACATTCCTTTCTTCTGCCCCATCTTTTAATATTCTCAATCCCTCCATTAATATTGGATCTCAGATCAGCCCTAGAAGGAAAGGAAAGTGATTAAACTAATTCCCATCATCTCACAATAATCCTTTAACCTTCCCAGAGGTCTCTGTATTTTTAAAAGAAGATGCTTGTTAATGCAAAGGAATCTCTAATTGGTGTAATTTCAAGCTGCACAACAAAGTATAGTGAATGAATTCTACAGCAAGGAAGGCAACCAAGGTGATACTCATGCAATATCCTTCTATTCCAAGATATATTCCTTAGTTTCCATTTTAAAGAAGGAATATTTGAATTTCCTTTTCTCACTTCTCTCCCCAAAGAAGCTACAGACACCTAAATAGGATGATTTTTAAAACTATGTTTAGCAACTAAAAGACCAATATCCTGGGCTAATATACACAAAGGTCCATAAGTAATGACTATTATTTACCAACTTCTCAAATGCATCTCTTTAGTCACATTTCCAGGAGCAATATTATTTAGCCACACCTATAACCTGTTTTAAACAAACTCTCCATAAGGAGAACCAACAAGAATAGTGCAGCTCGTTTGTTGTGTCTAAACAGAAATTCCCTGTATATTTTTTATGTGTTCCCTCATCAAATCTCATAATTATAGCTAAATATATATATATAACCCTTTAAGTTTTACTAAGCATTATCTTTTTGTAACATCACAATTTTAATATCACCATAACCCTAAAAAGTAGGATTTTTTACAGAATCTATGATTTCATTGCTTTATGCAAATCTCATGTAAAATTAATTCTACAAATGAAAATCTTAAATAGATTTTATCTCTTTTGAACATTATATACCTTTTCCTTCAGTTCCTTCCAGCACCCCCATTCCAATCCCAGAAAGTATTTTCCCTTAAAAAAGATTTCCTTTGAAAAGAATAAGGGAAAACCAATTAGCATGAAAAAAATAATGTTAAATACAATCTTACACATTCATGAATGCATCTCTGGCTACCACAGAGCAGGAATTGTCATGTCATATCTCTTCTTTGGGATCAAGTTTATTATTCATAATTTTGAAGCACTCAATTTCAAATCTTTTATAGTACTTACTATTTTTGGCTATGTGAAGTAGCCATGAAGAAGGTCTAAACACCTCCTTTGAATCAATCAATCAGGGGCAATGGACAAGATTTGAGAAATCCTTGAAAAGTCATAGGATGCTGCTCCATAGGAGATGTGCTGGTAAGGACTGAGAAATTTTCTTTTTTTCTTTTTCTTTTTTCCATTTTAAACATTATTTTATTTGGTCATTTTCAAACAATCTTCCTTGGAAACAAAGATCCTTTTCTTTTCCTCCCCCCCCGCCCCCCGCCCTCCACCTCTCCCACAACTGACGCTCAATTTCACTGGGTATCACATGTGTTCTTGATTTGAACCCATTTCCATGTTGTTGGTTTTTGCATTAGAGTGTTCATTAAGAGTCTTTCCTCATTCATGTCCCTTCCACCCCTGTAGTCAAGCAGTTGCTTACCTTCCGTGTTTTTACTCCCACCATTTGTCGTTTGCTTGTGGATAGTGATTTTTTCTCCTGGATCCCTGCAGAATGTTCAGGGATGTTGTATTGACACTAATGAAGAAGTCCATTACATTTGATTGTACCACAGTGTATCAGTCTCTGTGTACAATGTTTTCCTGGTTCTGCTCCTCTCGCTCTGAATCACTTCCTGGAGGTTGTTCCAGCCTCCATGGAATTCCTCCACTTTATTATTCCTTTGAGCACAATAGTATTCCATCACCAACACATACCACAATTTGTTCAGCCATTCCCCAATTGGAGGGCATCCCCTCATTTTCCAATTTTTTGCCACCACAAAGAGTGCAGCTATGAATATTCTTGTACAAGTCTTTTTCCTTATTATCTCTTTGGGGTACAAAGCCAGCGGTGCTATGGCTGGATCATAGGGCAGACATTCTTTTATAGCCCTTTGGACATAGTTCCAACTTGCCCTCCCGAATGGTTGGACAATTCACAACTCCACCAGCAATGAATTAATGTCCCTACTTTGCCACATCCCCTCCAGCATTCATTACTTTCCTTTGCTGTCATATTAGCCAATCTGCTAGGTGTGAGGTGATACCTCAGAGTTGTTTTGATTTGCATCTCTCTGATTATAAGAGATTTAGAACACTTTTTCATGTGCTTATTAATAGTATTGATTTCTTTGGCTGAACACTGCCTGTTCATGTCCCTTGCCCATTTATCAATTGGAGTATAGCTTGATTTTTTGTACAAATGATTTAGCTCTTTATAAATTTGAGTAGTTAGACCTTTGTCAGAGGTTTTTATGAAGATTGTTTCCCAATGTGTTGCTTCCCTTCTCAATTTGGTTACATTAGTTTTGTTTGTACAAAAACTTTTTAATTTGATGTAAGGTTTGAAAGGATGTTTCACAATTGTCATTTTCTTTGATGAAATTATTGTTTCTATAATTTCTTCTCTAACTAACCGATTTTGGAATATCATATTATTTAATTTCCAATTAATTTTTGATTTGGCTCTCCATGTACCCTTACTGATCATTATTTTTATTGCCTTATGATCTGAAAATGTTGCATTTATTATTTCTGCTTTTCTGCATTTGAGTGCCATGTTTCTGTGACCAAGTGTATGATCTATTTTTATGAATGTGCCATGTGGTGCTAAGAAGGTGTATTCCTTTTTGTCCTCATTTATTTTTCTCCATATGTCTATTAACTCTAATTTTTCTAAGATTTCATTCACATCTTTTACCTCTTTCTTATTTATTTATTTATTTGATTTATCTAAATTTGATGATGGTTGGTTCAAGTCTCCCACTAATATGGTTTTTCTGTCTATTTCCTCCTTCAATTCTCCTAGTTTTTCCATTAGAAATTTGGGTGCTATACCATTTGGTGCATACGTGTTGATTAGCGAGAATTCCTCATTGTCTATACTCCCTTTCAACAAAATATATTTACCTTCCCTATTTGATCTGGTCTATTTTTGCTTTGGCTTTGTCCGATATCATGATTGCAACTCCTGCCTTCTTTCTATCAGTTGAGGCCCAAAAGGTCTTACTCCATCCTTTAATTCTAACCTTTTGAGTATCAACCCACCTCATATGTGTTTCTTGAAGACAACATATGGTAGGGTTTTGGATTCTAATCCATTCTGCTATTCGTCTACGTTTTATGGGTGAGTTCATCCCATTCATGTTCAAAGTTATGATTGTCACTTGTGGATTCCCTGGCATTTTGATATCCTCCCCTAATTCTGACCTTTCTTCTTTAGCTATAACCTTTTAAATTTTAGATTAGTCCCCTTAGTCCCGTTCCTTTGATATGCTTCCCTTTCTAGTCCCTCCCTTTTTGTTCCCTTCCCCTCCCCCTCTCCTGCCCTCCCTTTTTATATTCCCTCCCCCCACTCCTCCTTAATTTTCCCTTCTCTCTTACCCTGTTGGATAAGATAAAGTTCAATATTCCAATGGATTTAGATGTTCTAAGCTCTCAGAATTTATTTCACTGAGAGTAAGGTTTAAGTAATACCAATTAGCACCTTCTTCCTCTCCTCCCTATAGGAAATTTCTTCCCCTCCCCTTCCCATGTGTATCTTTGTGTGAGAAAGAATATATGAAGTATATCTTAGTACCATCAAAGATTAACCCCTTCCCTTTACTTTCTTTCACTCCCCCTTTCTCCATATTGTCTTAATGCCCCAATCATTCCCTATGCATGATTCTTCTAACTACTCTAATGATGCATACAATTTTTGAGAGTTACATACTACATTTTCCCCACATATTAATATATATAATTTGATATAAATGTACTTATAGAAGAGAGTTTGAATAAAAGAAAAAGATAACATTTTTCTCCTTTTCTCTTTCCTTCATATTTACCTTTTCAAGTTTTCCTTGCTCTTTGTGTCTGGATGTCGAACTTTCCACAGAGCTCTGATCTTTTCTTTACAAAAACTTGGAAATCTTCTATTTTGTTGAATGCCCATACTTTCCCCTGGAAGTATATAGTCAGTTTTGATGGATAGCTGATTCTTGGTTGAAGACCCAGCTCTCTTGCCTTTCTAAAAATCATGTTCCATGCCTTACGGCCTTTCAGAGTGAAACTTGCAAGGTCTTGTGTGACACTGATTAGCATTCCTTTATATCTAAATTGTCTTTTTCTGGCTTCTTGTAAGAATTTTTCTTTTGCTTGAAAGCTTTGGAATTTGGCAATTACATTCCTGGGAGTTGTCTTTTGGGGATTTAGTGTAGAGGGTGTTCCATAAACTCTTTCAATGCCTGTATTGCCCCCTTATTCTAGAATCTCTGGGCAGTTTTCTTTGATGATATCTTGTATTATGATGTCAAGATTACTATTTATTTCTGGCTTTTCTGGTGGGCCAATTATTCTCAGATTGTCTCTCCTTCCTCAATTTTCCAGTTCTGTCACCTTGTCAGTGAGATAATTTACGTTATCTTCTAATTTCTTAGTCTTTTGGCTTTGCTTAATTAATTCTTGCTCTTTTGCAAGATCATTGTTTTCCAGTTGCCTGATTCTGACCTTTAAATCCTGGTTTTCCTTTTCAGTTTGGTCTATCCTGCTATTTGAGGCTTCAAGATGTTTCTGTAGTTGCGTTTTTTCGTGCTTCAGATTGCTGAGTTCCTTTTGCATTACTTCCCATTTTTCTTGCCAGAAGGCTTCCATCTTTTTGATAACTTCCAATTTAAATTCCTCAAGAGCTTGTGGACAATTTCCATTTCTTTTGGAAGGTTTTGGAGCATTTGTTTGAGCTTCCTCTTCTGACAGTCCTCTGTTTTTTGTGTTTTCCCTCCATAAAATGCATCCAAAGTTACCCCCACTTCTTGCTTTTCTTGGTGTTGAGGTGTTGGGGTTCTTGGATACAGTTTGCCATCTCTGTGTATTGTTTGTTTTTTTTTTTCTTCCTCCCCTTTCCAGTCAGAAATCTGAATGAATAGTACTTGCTCTCAGTATAAGGGCCTAATGGTCAAGGCTTTAGTCTCAGGCTAATTCTAGGTTCTCTGCATCTGTGCTGTCTTACTTGGGAGGCCCAGGGACTGCCCTCCCTGCCTGCCGGCATTTTGGGAGTTAGTGCTCTCAGGTGAAAGTCTTTGGTGATCTTAGCTAACTCCCAAGACCTGTAGGTGCCCCTTGCTTACATCGGGGGATCCCTTCACACACTCAGTGATTATAGCATGCTAGCTCTGGGCACCTGAGATCTGTGCTCCCCTAGCCCGCCTGCTGGGGTTTGGGGTGTTAGTACTCTCAGGAGAAGGACCTTATCTTATTCAGGGCCCCAGACCTGGGGCTGCCCATTGTTCAGTCCTGGGGTGCCCCTCCCTCACTTGTTGATTCTGGCCAGTGCTGACTTTAACTCAGGCTCCCACTGTTTGGTGAGGGAGGGTAGGGTGGGTCAGCTTTTCGTTCCCTTATATTGTGGAGATGCCGGAATCCCACCTACCTTCAGAGCTTCGCCTTATTGTGGGGTCTTTCTGTTCTTATGAGGATGGTTGTTTTTTTTTTTATTTTGGGAGGGTTTTTTGCAGTTGTCTGTGTCATTGGTTCTGAGGAGAGGAAGCAAGCCTCGTCTACTCTGCAGCCATGCTTACCCGGAAGTTGGGGACTGAGAAATTTTAATCACATCCTCTGGGTTTTCCAGAAAATGGCAGGCCAGTTTTATGCCCTAGATCCTAGGATTTTGAATGTCTGGCAGTACAAAGGAGAGACTCCTGAAACAAAACTGCTTGGTGGGGGTGAAGGCAAAGAGTCACATTCTTCTTCCTCCCTGCCTTGACTAGAGGAAGATCATGTGAATTTTGGAAGGTGGACAAATAAGACTTCTCTTTAGTATCCTAGGAGCATGCCCTGAATAGCAGTGACTGGAAGATGTATCAAAGGCAACTTTTGTGCTATACAAAGATCCCAGCAGAAAACTACATCATTCCTAAGGGCAATATCTTGAGGATTCCAACAAAAAGACTTCCAGGAGCTATGAGTTATCCTTCTTGTAACAGCATATATTCTAATCTTGAACCTACTTTGCCCTGGATTTTCTCTGTATTCGTGGGTAAGTACATCCCAGCCTTTTCTTTTGGAAGAGAGGGAATCTTGTGCCAACTAATTTTACAATATTGATTATTGATTATTGATATTGATTAAATATCCCTTTAAAATATTGTCTGACTGATTAATTTGTATTATGGATTAGGCACTAAAGTGCTTACATACTTTTTTAGTACCTTAAATACTAAAAATCCCCAAGAGCGTCCCACCTCTGAAAGTCTTCCAGATCTGAATATAGATTCTGGTGACCTAGACTGCCAGTATGAATGGCCATTGGGGCAGTAGCTCCAAAACCTGTGCCTTCATACTTTCCTTTTTGCATCAGTTTATATGTCTTTGCAAGCTTCTCTGTATTCATCATGTTCACTGCTTCTTTACAGTGCAGTGCTATTCTATTACATTCATAAACTATATTCGTTTAGCCAGTCCCCAGATGATCATCATCTATTTTGTTTCTAGTTCTCTATTATCAAACAAGGAATTGCTAAAATCATTTTGATTTTTTTTGTCAATGACCTCCTCAGGCGGAATCTCTACAAATAGTATATCGCCATTTTAGTCACCTTATTTACATGAGTTCAAAATTATTTCCAGGATCGTTGTACCAGTTCATGTTGTACCACCAACAATGTATTACTTTACTTGTCTTTCCATAGCTTCTCTAACAATGACTTTTCTGAACTTTTATATAAAGCTGGTAAAGACCAGTTTGTGGAGTGAAACTTCATTTTATTTTAATTGCCTGTTCCCTTATTAGTAATTTTAACATTCCTTTATGTGGTTGTTAATACTTTCTCCTTTTGAGAACTATGTATTCAAACCTTTTGACCATTTCTTTATTGTGAAATGACTTCTGGTTTAATATATTTCTGTTAGTTTTCTATTTATCTTGATTATAAAATATTTGTCAGAAATATTTGATGAAATGATTTTTTAATTCTACAGCTTCCTTTCTTACGATAGATATGTTAATTTTGTTTGCCCAAAAGTGTTCCTATTTCTTTTAATTATCTATTTTGTATTTGAATTGTCTCTAACTTCTATTTGATTAAGAATTCTTCCTAGACCCATAGGTAAGAAGAATACAAGATCTGCTTGTCTTCTAACTTTCCATACTAATGCAGATTGACACCTGCTCTGCAATTTATGGTCTTAGGAGAGGTTAAATGAGCTGTGTAGTTTCACATATCCAGTATATGTCAGAAGGAAGAGGGCTCAGTTCCAGGTCCTCTTGACATAAAGGACTGGGATTATTATTATTCCTTTTTATAAAGCCTCAAAGAAGTATAGTGATTAGGGACATGGTAACATGGCTAATATCACCAGCAGGATTTAAACACAGGTTCTTAACTAAGAGTCCAGCATTCTTTTCACTCTATTATATTACACTTTACATTCCTTTATGTGCCCATCAAATTCTTCCTTAGTAATCCATATTTTGAAGCTTCAGAACAAATCTTGAATTATATATTCTAGTATCTAAGATTCAGATTCTGAATCTGTCAATTCAATTCAACAAGTCTTTATAAAGCTATCCACAACATAGATGATGTTTCTGTCATTTGATAATGAAAATATGAGGATTAAATCAGATATAGGACTACTCACAAGGAACTTACACTCCAGCAAGAGAAATTTGACAGTTGAACAAATAAGTATGATAGAAAATGATTGTGAAGAATGAATGCAATAATAAAAAAGAAATATGCATGTTAGAATAGCTGAGAAAAGAAGGTACACCTATATATTGTTGGTAGAACTATAGATTGATCTATCAACTCTAGGGGAGAAACAACTGTTCAAGAAAAGTTAAAAAAAGTTTGATAAGCCTTTCACTTCACAAACCTTCCTCCTGGGCATATACTCCAAGAAGATGAAAGGGAAAGGTTCCATATATATCAAAATACTCATGGCTCTAGTTGTAGAATTTTTTTTCTTTTATTTAGGTAATAGGGATTAGAGAATAGTCGAATGAATTGTGGTGTGTACATGCAATAAAATAGTATTTCCTCCTAATAAGTGACCAATATGAGGAATTCAGAATAATTTTAAAAGAATTATATGAATTCCTAGAGACTGAAGAAAGAGAACCAAAAGGACACTAAGTGCAATTACAATGCACTTTTGTAGTTCTTGAAGATTGACTTACTTGCAGTTTCTGGGACACATTGCATCTCTGTCCTCTCTACCTTTTCAGTGGTTATCCCCCACACCTAGAAAGCTCTGTTCCCTCCCATCTGCCACTTGATTTCCCTGATTTCCTTTGAGACTGAGCTCAAACATTGCCTTCTGTCTACTCTGTAGGTTTCTATTACACATACTTACTGCTTTACATACTGTTTTCCCCCATTAGATTATAAACTTCATGATAGCCTTTATTTGCGTTTCCAGTATTTAGCACCATTCCTGACCCATAATAACCACTGGGGGAAAAAAAGTTTACAGTTTGATTAGTTTAATTACAATTATACAAGAAAGGGAAAACTAAAAACCATTGGAATTAAGAATAATTCTATGAACAATTTTGATTTCAGAAGACTGATATTGAAATTTTTCCATCCAGTGGAATCAAGATTCATTAGAGAATATTGTTTTTGTTGAACTGTAACAGGAAGAAAAAATACAGTTGAAAATCTCAGTGTTAAGATTAATTTTAAATGTACAAAGTCTCTTCCAGATAAGTTAGAAAAAGCTCCTATCCAAATAAGATCTTAAAAGAAGAGGAGGAATTCAGGAAAGGAAAGGGGTTAAAGAGCATTTGGGGAAAGGGCTGGAATCCCCTCTATAGAGAGAGAAGGAAATGTCTTCTTTTGGTGATGTTTCTTGAAAGCAGGGACCAGGTCTTATTTATTTTTCTATCACCTCACCCTAGCCCTGAGGACTTAGCACAGTGAATTGTATATGGATGTACGTGGCAAAAATTTGCATAATGCTAAATGAAAGGATGGATGGATGGGCTTCTCTTAAGCAAAAGACAACTACTGTACATAAGCCTAAAGCATGATTTCATTTCTCTCGCTTTCCTGACCAGCAGGGGCTGATAGGAAACTTTTAATGAGAGTAAAATGCAACAGGATTCATTTACTGCACCATGGTGTCTTATGCTGTGCAAGCACCTTTTTAAATAGCACTTTTTTAAAATGGTTGAAAAAGTAGGATTCTGAAATAAATGAAGGGAAAAAATTCAAATTAAGAAAAAAAAGAAAAATTGCAACACTGGGCTGCCAAATCATCCGTCCGGAGCCGAGTGCAAACAGCAACTGAAATACGGCAGCTGGTGTCTGTGCCTGAACTGTAAACAAGGCGTGGAGATGAAATTGTTATTTATTGCATTTGAGGTCGGACAGAACCTGCTGTACATCAAAGGCAGGCTCATCCCACCCCAGGCTCATTCTTAATACAGGTCACTGACAAAGCAATCTTCGTTAATACCTTTCTAAAGCACCAACTCTCTCCTACCAAACATGCAGTACTATTTTTATTCCCAAATAATGAATGCAGCTTCATTTTCTAATTATGTAGCTTCGGAGCATGGTTTTGTTAGCTGGGCTCAGCCTAAGAGAGAGAAAAGAAAATTATCCTTTTTCAATGAGACACTTTTCTAGGGGTTGCAATGAGGTATACCAATGGCTCAGAAACAATTTCTCTCTACTAAATAAAAAACAAAGGGCTAGAACCACATTTCCATCTAAATAAGACCATTTTTTTCCTTTCACAAAGGATGGGAACTTTATTTTTTGAAAAAAGAAAACTTTACATGGCCAAGAAATGTGTGAGGTTTTCCACTTGGGAAAGCATTTCTAAGCAGAGGAGGGCAAGCTTTTTGGCCTAAAACTTCATCTTCAATCATGGAACACATTTATAACAAAGGCAACTCTCAATTCAAATAAAGTTTGTCACTTGAGTTTTGGCTTTCATATGAATCATCCAATAAATCAAGAAGCATTTATTTAGTGCCTACTGTATATATATATATACATGTATGTGTATATACATATATATATATATATGTGTGTGTTATAATGTTCAAAAGAAAATAGATGTTCTGCCCTCAGGGACTTACATTCTTACAGAGTAGACAATATGTAAGTAAAAATGTGGGAAAATGTACTCAAAAATACAAAAAAGAATTTTTAAGAGAGAGCAATAGTATTATGGGGCATTACAGAAATCTTACTGAAAAAGATGAAGCTTGAGCATGATTGACATGTTTGAGGGGGTGGATGGAAATGTGCGGGGATGGGGTATGCATACTCATATGTGAATCTTTTGCATAGCCAAATCTCTATACTCATAAGTCATTTACTGGGGCACAAGGAAATAAAAGGTTTTCATCAAATTGTTTATCCCCCAGAATTGTTGACCAAATTATTCATCTTGTTTTTCTCCTCCTATCCAGTACATCATTGTGCCTGATACATAGTAAGTGCTTAATGAATACCTGTTAGTGATTTATGGATTTGTTCAATGAACATTCATTGAGTTACCAGTAATGTGCCACGCTAGGTACCTTAAAAGGTGCAATGCTAAATCAAATAATCAACAAGCATTTTAAAAATTCATTTGAATATTTGATTACCTAAAGGACCAGTGATTTCATGAGCACTAAAGTTCTCTAGGCATGATATGGTCTCTTCCAATATAGATCTTACCTATAAATTAGTATATAAATCAAAAGGAGACAAAATGACACACCCAAAGGTCAAACGATGAGCAGAGCATCACAAAGCTAATGAAATAGTCAAAAGTGAGATCAAATCTTTGTGCCTCTAAACCCCAAACTCTATCCTTTACAACAAATGTGTCAATCAGAAGTCATTAGCTTCAAACTGCCAGGTGACACCCTAAATTAAAACATAATTAACAAATATTTAACAAAATAAGTAAAAAGGAAATACAACATGAAATTTTTACTATGTGGTTTTCTAATTCATGCAGCCTGCAGGGGTTCTTAAGTATGGTTTAAGGACTGCTGTTTCTGTTTGAGATTGACAGTACTACACTATGATCACAATGGACCCAGAGAAGTGAAAGAGGCATACCTCACCTTTGAGAAGGTAATAATCCTAGTGGATAAACAAGAGTTTGCTACATAAAATAATGAGAAAGCAAGGTCAATCAGTATTTTGATTTTACTTGTACCCTTCCTTTTCTGATTCTCATAGAAATTAAAGGTATCTCTCTTCAGCCACTTCAATACTGTCTGATTCTTCATTAAACCATTTGGAGTTTTCAGGGCAAAGGTAGTAGAGTGATTTACTATTTCCTTCTCCAGCTCATTTTATAGATGAAGAAACTGAGGCAAACTGCTATCTAGCCTAATCACCCTATTTCACAAGTTTGGAAACTCAAGTCCACAAAGGAGAAGCTCCTAGGGTCACATATTTAGAGTAAGGAATAGGGCAAGGATCAAAGCCAGAAGTTTTTATTGTGAATTCAACATTCTTTCTACTATTTACTCTGTTTTCACCAGCTACCAAAAGGATTTGGAGAGGACAAGCCTGCAAGTGCTTAGCTACTTAGGGCATTAAATGATGATAAAAGTTAACTGAAGAAGAAGTTCAGTCTGCTAGGGATTGCTAAGGGTGGCTTATCTCCTCCTCATCACCACCATAGGTCCTTACTGTAAGGACTTAAGGATCTGTGATTTTGTCAATATGGATATATACTTTCCATCAACACAGATCACAAACTCTACCATTTCTTATTGGAGGGTCATCCTGAGTTACTGCAGTTGAGAAATATCTTTACTCTGTGACTAAGCTGATAAGCCTTTTTGAATTTAGCTAGATTAGCCCTCAAAAAACAGACATCCAGTCCGCCATTGGACCTAAAAGGTTCTTAAATCCCATCAAAGGAGGAACATCTCATTCTCTCCTCTCCTAGGCTCAGAGCCTAAGAAAACCAACCCAATATTCTCTCTGCCCTGAAGGTCAAACTTGTCCTGAATATTCAGAACTTTAGTTTATAATCTCTTATATGCTAATCAGTTCTTGCAGATGTTCTGAATTATAGCAGTTTGACTTAATGAACTAATCACATGGCTTGTAAGCAAAATTAATACAACAGCAAAATGGTTTCTAAAAGAGGCAACAGCTTTGAAAACCACAGGTTTTCTATTACCCTATTGCTGTCATTTTGTGATTCACAAGGTATTTATATCAGGTAATTATAACTATTACCATCCCATTTCTCATAATGCTCATGAAATTAACTAACATTCTTCTAGCAACACCTATATTTGGTAACTTTTGAAATTAAAAATGTCTAGCAGCTCTGAATTCTATCAAAATGTCCCATGATCAAACCTGAAGAAGAAATTAAATTCCTGCTCCCTTTGCACTTGGATTCAACAATAAACAGGAAAGAAAGAAAAATTTCTGGACTAGTTATTCAACTAATCTTCATTTAAAGTCACTCATGGTAAGAATGCCCTTTCTACTTCAGTCATGAAGTGCAAAATGCAAAATCAGTAATCACAAAAAAAGTTTTATGGCCCATCATTTCAGGGATTTCTTTGTCCTTTTTTTAAAATCCTGCTAAGATGTCACCATTGGAAAGCACTACAATTTCATCTTTTGCCCCCCAAAGTTGAGGCACAGGAGTACTGGATGGTGCTCAAGTTGGTGTCACCTTGAGGATAACACAATTGAGTAACTGGATGCTTGGAGATTCAAGCTTGGGACGTGATTAATCTACACAACTTAACTGGTAGTACAAGAAGACTAAGAAATACAATAACCAGACACTGGAGCTTCAAATAAAATAGCAACACTTATTAGCTGTGACTCACTGTATTAACAACCTCTTTAAACTAGTTTCTTCAACTTCAAGGTGAAAGTAACGATATTTGCCCTCCTTATATCAAATGAAATTTTGTAGGCAAAGTGCTCTGAAAAACCAAAATAGTTCAATATACCTGAGATGTCATCATTTTCAAAATTTCCTCCAAAAATGTAGATAATAGTAAATCCAATCCAGACTTTGCTTTGGGGCCCATTTATATGCACTACAATAAATTCATCACAGGAGGCCTTCTTCAGTTCATATCAGTAGCATTCTAGGTGTCTGCCTGTCACCCCTCACCCTCATCACATGACCAGCCGCTTTCTTCCTATCATACAATTCCTTTATGGCACATTTTATTCCTGTTCTTCCAAATTTCTCATTGGTTCCATGGTGCAGACAATGAATCTTAAAGCACCGTGTAAATGTCAGCTATTGCATGAAATAATAGGAGGGACGCATTATACTATTCATTACAGACAGAAGAAATTAGTTGATCTGAAAAATAACAGCAATAAGAATTTACATTTGTACTTTATACTATTTAAAACAAAACCATCCTAGATAATACTAATATTATTTCCATTTGACAACTGAGGAAAGTGAGGCTCATAGAAATCATGTTCTTAGTGACAATAACCTTCTTAATAAAAGCTGAATTGAATGTCAGTTTCCTGACTTTTGGTTCTTTTCCCAGTAAACAAAACTGTCTCCTTTGTAAGTGAGTCTGTGATAGAGTAAGGCATTTTTATAGTGGGCTGTAAATTATAACTGTAAGAATTGGTGAATGAGTCAGTGATACTGAGTGGACACTGATTAACAGTCTTCTCATTCTTTCCTTTTTGTAGGTAAAATGTAGCATATAAAAGAGTCCTTGGAGAACATAACTGACCTAAGCAAGTATTGTAATATGGTCTATTTCTTAAGGCTCTTGAAATGGTATGCAGACGTGAACTTAAGAAAAGAAGGAACTAGCTTTTGACCTTGGGTAAAAGTCAGGTTCAAAAACACAACAGATAACTTTGTTTCTCCAACGAAAGAAACATGTAGGTTCCAAATAGTGAAAGAATCTGAGAGTAACTGGTCCTGCAGCATCACAGAATTTCAAAGTTGGATGGGATCTCAGAGGTATCAAACCAAAGCTATACCTGAAAAAGAATTCTTTCTCTAAGATGGTTTACAAATCATCACCTAGCCTTTACTTGAAAAGCCACCATTCAGAGAGTCAAGATAGTTTCAGGTAAAAATAGAGAAAAGCAAATGGATCTCTTACATGGAGTTCTGCTCTAGGTTTTCCCTTCAAGTCTCTTGATGTCCATCTGTGCACAGTGTCCAACATGCTTGCAAATCCACAACTTTCTGATCAGATACCCATTCTGGAATCAGAAAACTTCACATTATAGAAGTCTTTGACTCTAGCATACTGGAAAAGATTAAAGAGTTGGTGTCTGTCAGAACCCTCCTACTTTGCTTTTCCGGAGAACAAAGTATCCCCCATATCTAACATCAGGTTTGTATATGTCTGATGCAACTCAGCTGGCCTTTGCTATGGCCATAGGGGAACATGGCACCACTGTCTGTGCAGAGAATAACCACACTCATTTGAGTTTTACTCTACTGACATTTATGATAATTCAGACACAGTCCTGCTAAATCTGACCTCTATATAATCTATGGGATAGGAATGAGTTGAAAAAGGCTTAAAAAAGGAAGTTCGTGTTATTAGAAAGAACTTTGAAGCAAGGATCTGGAAACCTGGGTTCGAAATCCAGCTCTGTCAACTAGCCCTGCAGCCTTTGGCAAGTCATTTAATCTATTGATGACTATTTTCCTGTGCAGCAGATAATGATGCTTCCCTATTGGCTTCACAGGGATGTTGACAAAAGCAAATATAATGCCATATGTGAAAGAATTGGGTAAATGGTA
Organism: Monodelphis domestica; assembly: GCF_027887165.1. Taxonomy (NCBI): domain Eukaryota; kingdom Metazoa; phylum Chordata; class Mammalia; order Didelphimorphia; family Didelphidae; genus Monodelphis; species Monodelphis domestica. The sequence goes on along the minus strand of NC_077227.1, from coordinate 357,059,981 downwards.
AAGTTTTCTTTTGAAAAATGTAAAGTTATTTCACAAATGCAACAATAGAGGTCATTATTTTAAAAGCCATAGAATATTGAGCTGGAATAGACCTTAGGGATGCCCTAGTCCAAATACATTCTTTTCACAGAGGAGTCCAGTGAGATAAAGTCATACTAGAAGTAGCAGAGCCAGAAGTAGGACCCAGATCCTATGTCTTCAAATCAGGTCCTATTTCCAGTCCTCTCTCCTGGATATTGGCCAGATTAATTTTTTTCCAAGGAGTTTTTGAAGCATTTCTTCCTGGTTTTCATTTCCATAACCAGATTGTGCAAATAAGAAATATTTATTTATTCATTAAAGTGGGTTTGGCAAGACCTCTATAAGTAAACATTCAGTACATTTCAAGTTACTCTCAATATTAATGTTCAGTACTTAATAGGTCTTTCCTTTATACATCTTGAGGAATTAATAAATGCTTCTTACATGCACTCATTCATTCAGTTGTGACCTCCCTGAAATGGATACTCCCTGAAATGATACAGAATATAATCCATCCACACCTTCTCTTCCTATGCAATTTTTGTCATGTCTTCCAAAAAATCCACCAGAGAAATCTGCCTAATAAGCTAGGCACTTCACTAGGGCAGGGGTTTTGAACCTTTTTGTTGTCACAGATTCCTTTGGAAGTCTGATGAAGCCTATGGTCCCCTTTCCATAATAACATTTATTCAAAATAATGTTCCAAGCATTAAAAAGATTCAGTCTTACAAAGTGAATAAATTATACTGAAATATCTACTTTTTAAAGTTCATGGATCGTGCTTTAAGAAACACTACATTAGGTCTTTTAATATTCTCAGAATATTAATTCAGTACTTGGGCTGTCCACCTGTTATAGGTACCTTTTAAAAGGTTTTAGTGATGTTTCCTGTTTCTACATCACAACCATTTCTGAGCATTCCCCTTATCCAACATTCAGGAAATAAGCATTTATTAAGCATCTGCTATATGCCAAACACTCTGCTAATAACTGAAGACACAAAGACAGAAATGAAATTATTTCCACTTTCAAAGAGTTATATTCTATTAGAAGAAATCTCATGTGTGCATTTAAGTGAAGACAAAGTAAAAAGAATGTACTTTAGTAGGTAGGGAGGCAGGACATTAGCAACTGAGAAGATCAACAAAGTCCTCATAGAAGACATGACATTTGGCCTGACCTTGGAAGTTAGCCAGATTCTAAATGAGGAAAATGCTAGCTATACAAGACAATTTATGAGAAGGTATAAAGACAAGAGATGAAATGTGTCTGAGACACAAGAAAACAGTTTTATGTTCAATATAGAAGCTTCAGATGTCTACAGAATATCTGTTTGAAATGTCCAAAAGGTAGCTGGTGATATGAGATCAGGACTCAGGCAAGAATATGAGAACTATCTGCATGGACATGATAACTGAACTCATGGGTATTAATGAAATCATTAAAAGAGAGGGAAGTGAAGGGAAAGAAAAGAGGAGGAACCAGGACAGAACCTTGATATACTGGGTTCCCTCTTATAGCAAAAAAAGAAGAAAAAGTTACCAAAAACTAGCCAATGTACTGACTTTGTTTTAAGGTACCTACCACACTCTACACACATAACCTCCACCTCTCAAAAAAAGGAGGGAGATGCATTTCATTATTTGTTCTCCTTGACTAAGATAGGCAATTATAATTCTAAAATGTTCAGCTTTATTTTGTTATTCCCTTCACATATTAATCAGTCTACAAACACTTATTAAGCTTCTATTATATCTTCCCATGTTTCTCTGAATTCCTTACATTTATCATTTTCCATGTCACTATTTTTAACTCTTGCTCTTATATTAACCCATCTTTTTCTATAATGATACATTCCTAGTAGTATTATCTTATGTCACTTCTTAACATAATTTAACAAAAGAATAAAAACTATGTTTATATTGGATGCCATCACAACAAATACTTATAATCTCCAAACTACAAGGAACAAAAAGCTTTTGAAATATAAAAAGGTCTCGCACACACACACACACACACACACAAATGAAAACTACACAGGACTAGGATAAGGTGCCTAACATTCCTATTTCTTGTCTTCCATTGAAATTTTCCCAAAAATATTTTCAGAGGGTATACAAAAAATGAACTTGCTCTGATTCAGTTTATAAATAAGTCATTTTCTCTGCCTCTGGAATAATCAACAAGACATTAATTATAAGAGAACATTAACAGGATAGTGACTTGCCTTCATATCATTTCTGTCTAAGCCCCCTAAATGAGAGAGAGAGGAGGGGAACAAGATAACAACAATAACATGTGTATATAGGTGTGATTTTCAAAGCACTCAAATTTGGGCCTCACAATAACCCATGAGGTAGACCCTACAGATATGACTTTCTCTTTTTACAGATTAGGAAAATTAGGTTCAGAGAAGCAAAATGATTTTCCTATTGTAACATACTTTTTTTGCAGTTTTCAGAGGTAAGATATGAACCCAGATCTTTTGGCATCCAAACCTAGTATACTCTCCATGCTACCACATTGCCTTTCTCAGTGGTAAGATTCCATAACCTACTTATGTTATTTAGTGAATATTAACATTGTTATTAATCAATCAACAAGCATTTATTCATACAAAATATTGCTTGGAACTGTGCCAGACACTTGGGATACAACAAAAAAAAATCTTTTCTAACCTTGAGGAGTTTACATTCTACAGGAATAAAATACTTAATTGTTTACAAAATATCCTCAAAACTCTGGCAATTGAGCCAATATTATCTTCATTTTATAGATGGAGAGACTGAGGTCATAATCATGCATTTAAGTTGCAGAGCTGAACAGAGACTTGAGAACTTCTAGTTCCAATTCCAAATTCTATTCAGTATGTATACCAGTAATAAAAATCACCTTTTATTTTTTAAAAACATTCTATAATTGATACTTGCTCCTTTTTTATTCCTATTCTCATTCTTTAGATTTCACAGTTTGGGATAAAATTTCGAAAAGAATTTAGCTCAAATATATTATGTATTATATTTCCATCATAGTATTAATTCAAATGATCAGCATTCCCATTATTTTGTCCCCATTTTAGAATTAAGGAACTGAACTACTAGTAGATGATTAAGTAACCTGATTAGTCAAAACAGGAGTAACATTAATAGAGCAGAATTCACAGCTCCTGAATTCCCAACCTGTTCCTTAGCCAAAATTATTTCAGTCACCTCATCTGCAAACATCAACACCTGCAAAATGAGGTTCATAAATATTTTCCATGCTTTTATTTTAATATTTAAATCTAAAGAATCAAAGCATTCTTATCACTAAAATAAGTCATTCAAGGAAAACATCGCCAGTCATGTGAGAAACACATGGACTAATTATGAGTCTTAGTTTCTTTTTTGAAAAATTAAGAAACAGACTAGATTGCCTTTACAAGTACTGACCCTACTCAGCCCACTTCAGGTCAAATATTTCCTCTCCTAGTAACCTTTTATATTCATATATAACAGATTAAATCTTCTAAGGCACTAATATCAAGCTTACATAGAAATATCCACTATGCAATATATAAAGATCTCTACAGCTCGCCTAATCACTCATACAACTACCTTACATTATCTGTGTTCTAGTGTATTCATTTCTGATTTACATTTTAATATCTTCAGCTCCTCTGCCTCCCTTGCTATGTGTTTGACCCCTCTGAACCTAAGGGCCCCTCTAGCATTCAAATTCAAAAGTCCACATTCTAAGCTCCCTTCCACATCATTCTGTATTTTATATTCCAACATCTTTCAAAGCTTTCACAATCTATGTTCTATTGTTTCCTTATTCCAAACTCTGAAATTCTATGTTCTAGGATTCTTTCCACTGCTAAAATTCTAAGATCTAAGATACCATCCCCACTCTGACAAACTTTGTTCTATGGAGATCAGGTCTAATATTCCATATGCTATATGCTCTTCTACATTCCAGATATTTCAATTGTGCTCTGACATTCTATATCCTAAGGTCTCTTCTAGCTCATTCCATACTAATAGGAGGTCTAACATTATGTCACATATGGAATAATAATTCTCTGATTTTAGTTAATCCTATTAAGTCCAAATATGTAAATTCAAATCTGATGTTTGAGATGATTATTTGCAAGAAATCTAACTACCTCTTAAATTTATTTTGCAGAAAAATTAATGGCATCTAGCCCATTTGGTAAGAAAAAACTAGAAAAATATAATATAAAATAGCATTATACCCTTTCCATTAAACTATACCTTTGCATGATGTGATTTTTTTGTTTATTTGTTTTGTTCCCTATCAATATTTTATAGTCTCCTATTTTCTTTTACCTTTTAGAATGTGTTAGTACATCCAGTTCCCAATTAGTCCAAATAATAAATCTCCTGAAGTGCTTACATTTATACTGAAGTATGTAAAATATAGTCACTAGTAATATGGCAGAAACACAATATGAATACAAATAATATAACTACTTCAGGGGTATTCAATATTCACAATAATTAAAGCCCAGTTTTTTTCAGGGGTTGTGGTCCCTTTAAAAATAAACCTGGGGGTTAATGGATATGAATAGGCAATTTTCAGATAAAGAAATAAATAAAAATAAATAAAAATATGAAAAAATGTTCTAAGTCCCTCTTGACTAGAGAAATGCAAGTTAAAACAACTCTGAGGTACCACCTCACACATATCAGATTGGCCAATATGACAATAAAGGAAAATGATATATGTTGGAGGGAATGTGAAAAATTGGAACACTAATACATTCCTAGTGGAGTTGTGAACTGATCTAACCATTCTGAAGGGCAATTTGGAATTATTCCCAAGGGCTATAAGTGAATGCATATCTTTTGATCCAGTAATTCCACTCCAAGTTCTGTATTCCAAAGAGATAAAAAAAAAAGGAAAAGGACCTGATTGTACAAAAATATTTATAGCTGCTCTTTCTTTTTTTTTGGTGGTAAAGACCTGGAAACTAAAGGGATGCCTCTCAATTGGGGAATGGCTGAACAAATTGTGGTATATGATGGTGATGGAATACTATGCTGTAAGAAATGATGAACAGGATAATTTCAGAAAGAGCTGGGAAGACCTACATGAATTGATGCAGAGCAAAGTAACCAGGACCAGGAGAACATTATACTCAGTAACTGCAATATTGTGGAATAATCAAATGTGATAGACTTTGCTCCTAACAGCAATAAAATGATCCAGGACAATTCTGGAATACTTAAGACAAATAATGCTATCCACCTCCAGAGAAAGAACTGTTGGTGTAAAAATGCGGATGAAAATATATGATTTGTCACTTGTTTTTTTGGGCATATGTTTGGGGATTTGGTTTTATGGGACTGTTCACTTACAAGAATGAATAATATGGAGAAAAATTAAACTAAAAATATTGTCTTCTCACTACAGCTTGAGGAGGACACTTCAGGAATTCAATAAATAGAAAAATAAATAAATATTAGGGCAGCGGGTAGCACAGTGGATACAATGCCAGGCCTAAAATCAGGAGGATGTTGATTCAAACCTAGTCTCAGAAATTTCCTAGTTGTATGACCCAAGGCAAGGCACAACCCCAAATGTAACCTTTGCTGCTCTTTTGATTTAGAATTGATACTAAGGCAAAGTTTGGATTTAAAAAAATAAAGTTTTTAAAAAATAAAAAGCCAATGTGAATTGTACTTCATTTTTATTGTTGTTGTTGTTGTTTTTCCCAAAGATAGGTATGGAAACTTTGTGAGGGTTTAGAAAGAGTTTTTTGCTTTACAAAATACAGAATGTAAAGGAGAGGAAAGTGAACCAGGAAATCAAGGTTTAGCAAGACATATTACACACTTTTTGAATAATAGCTCCAGATTATGAAGCCATTTACACTTTACATAAAACACTTTCCTGGTAATATCTGTGAGGGTGGAGGCAAAAGTATTATTAACTTCAGGAAACTGAGATTCAGAAAGAATTGTCATTTATTCAGAATCTCATAGTTAGTAATGTATAGTCTGGGACTTGAAGCAAGGTTCCAAGTTCAATGCTCTTTCTACTCTACCACATAATGTTTCCAAAGACAAAAGACCATCTTTCATTGTATAGCTTCCAAATTTGCCACTCTGGTTCCTTGCAATCATATAACTATCTTTTTCTTTTCTTTTTTCTTTTTTTTTCTTTTTTCTTTTCCTTTTTTTTTTTTGGTCTGGGCCAATCCCTCCAAAAGTTAATTAATTGTGCTTTTCGTGGGATTTTCTTAAGATGCTAAGGAGTCATTTGGGGAGAGAAAATAAAAGTTATACCAAATAATAACAAGCAATTTATAGTCTGAATGTTACCCATACTGTATTGGCTTATTTTTATTTCACATTTAATCTCCTAGCTCACAAAAGTTTTATCGGATTGGAGGCATGTGCTGTATTCCCTTTATAAAATTTTATAGTCCCTTGCTATTTTCAGGGGCTTGTTTTATGGGCACAATTTGCTGCTTTAATCTCACCCAATTGTCATGTTTTAAATCATGGTGTATAAAAATGTCCTAAAAGGAGAGATGTGCTGAAGGGTAGTACTTAATTACACTTAGTGCCTGATTTAAATGTTATCTGTGCTTTGCCAAGTGCCAGACACAGAGTAACCCTGGCCGTGCAAATCTGCATAAACTGATACGAGTCATTACTGGGCTTTTAATAGCAACTCACTTGGGCTCCGGCAACATTTTGATGAAGGTGGGCTCTTCTGCCTTCCATCAGTATTTGTGCAAATTAAAGCGACTAAATGAACTGGCTCCAATCACTGGTATTATGAAAATGGGAAACTACAGGTTGTGTTCTACAACCCATCGTTGAGTCTTTCCTCTAGGCATTCTTTAGATCATTTCCTGGGCTACCTTTAGAAATTTACATCTTACCTAAATGCAATGGATAATGAAAATTTGGTTGGAGCAGAAGGAGGAAAAGGTGGAGCAAAGGACAGAAAAGTCTACTCTTGAAAACTTGCATTAAATATTAAGCACCTCGAACGTCTTAATTTCTTCAAAATTGTATTTTAAGATAAATGCAGCACTATTCATTGAATTTCAAGAAAAGAGATGAAAAATCTGTCTTCCCCTTCACTGCAGAGGTGAGGGACTATGGACATGGAGACTAAAACATTGCTGGACTCTTAATATTTTGGTTAGTTTTGCTGAACTGTTTTTCCCTCTTCCTCTTTCATTTTTATTTGGTAAAAGGAATTATCAATAAAAATGTATTTTTGTACAAAGCCAAAGTAAGAATTTCTTTTGCTTGACTGCATATTTATTATGAGGGTTATGCTCTTTCTTTTTTCTTTCCAGGAGTAGGGAGAAGAAAAGTGGGAGGGAGAGATAATATTACTTATTAATTTTTTAAATAAAATATTTAAAAATAAGGAAAAGAGATAGCTCTCTAGGAAGTGGAGAAAGAAGGACAGATTTGGAAATGAAAGGTAAAGAAAAACAAAGCAGATTTCTTAATTCTTAAATAAATTTTTCTAACGTACAGTTATTCAGGAAGGCTGATCACGAACCCAATTCATTAGGAAAAACAGCTACAGCTTTCTATTTTCTTGCTTAAGCCTTTCCAAAGAATGCTCAGCAGGGCAGAAACATAGGACTATGATTACACATTCTAAACAGCTGTTAGCATCCATGACAAACATTGTTTTCACCTAGCCCAAGGTAAAGCTGGCTAAATACCTATGGGTCCTCCCATCACAGTAGGAACATTTGGAGGGAAAAAAAATTACCAGCTGCACACACCCAATGATTGGACTTACCCTGATACTTAAATAAATGTGCACCATATTTCCCCAAAAAGGTCCATCTTGGGAGGAAGGGTAGAAGAGACAAGCCACTGATAATGTGAAAAGAGAACCTCCCACAGTACCATTAACAGAGCCAGGCAATGACAAAAATGATCTCAATTTTTATTTCCTGTACAAATGAAATGGAAATAAATGCTTCAAATTAATCTATGAGAGTCATCAAATCTAAGTCACAGAAGGGCATAGGGGATAAAGAACAAGCCTTGGAGTTAGGAAGACCTTTTGAATCCCATCCTAGTGGACCCATATTGACTACCTTATCTCCAGACCATTGACAATTTAAGTGCCTGGGGCAATTCTTTAAAACTATAAATTATGAAGGAATAACTGAGCTAATATAGACAGAGATTCCATTGGAATTTCCTCACACTGATCACAACTGCAAGTCAAACAAACTCGGTCATGAAAGTCCTCTTTTTAGACTTCATGAGACAGCTGAGTCCTCAAAGGCACTAGCAATACAACAAAACCTGCAACATCTCTTACCAAGCTAAAAAAAAAAAGGTTTCTATTTCCTGTTTGGGAACAGACTACCATTCAAGGATCCGACTATCTATGGGCAAAAGCTGTATAGTACAGTAGAATGAATCCAGAACTTCAGGTCAAAGCTGAACTTTGCCACTTAGTCCCCTTGTGTCCCAATTTACTTAACTTCTCAAGATCTCAATTTGTTATTTATAAAACAAAGACCGTCTACTGTATTGAATAACTATTGAGATCACTTCTCGATCTACAGCTCTGGAAAACTGTAAGGGTTAAATTAAGGATTTCAACAAAGTGAGGAGAGCAGTTTAACAGAAACTTTGTTTGATTGTTGAAAGAAATATAAAAAGAAAGATAGAAAAGAGGAAAGAGATTATTAATCTTATACTCTATAAATATACCTAAAATTCCTAAAAACTACCTAAAACTTCTTAAACCTCTCTCTAACTATCTTCTGAGAATAGTTTCTTCTGCCTGGCACACCAGGCCTATTCTACTCTACTCTTATATATAAAGTATTCACTAACTACCTAACTACCTAAAATAATAGACAGTCACCCCTCACTCACTCCTTCAATCAGTTTTCTATAGCAGCCCAACTGTCAGTAACCAACTGCCAGCAGATCATTTCCTCAAAGACAGGCCTCCTACTCTCTAGAGATCCCAGATGCAAAAGACCTCCTACTGTCAGCAGCTGCTTCTTTCTTTTCATCATTGACCAATCGTCCCCCTAACTTCCCGTCAGAGGGCAAGTCACTTCCTCCCGTCAGTCCTGGTCTCTTTGGTAATGGAATCTTCAACTCTGGCTCACTGACTCACTGTACTTGTCAGTTTTGATCTACTTAGAAACCCTGCTCTCTAGCTTCATAAGGAGACAAAGGGAGAGATTAAGAAAATCCTTTTAACATAATCCCCCTGAGATCCTTTGGGAAATTAGTCTCCCCAATGGATCTTTTTTTCAAACATAACTATCTTATACCTATACGCATATTTCCTAATCAAAGTTGCCTAGACTATTAATTCTTTCTAATAGAAAACTATACCAATATGAGAAACAGGGAGAAGTAAATAGAGAAAGAAAGAAAGAAACACCAATCTTGGTTTTTACACAAATAATTATAGTTACATAATTACAAATAACATAATTCTGACTATATTTCACAGAAAAATGAACCTGAAGATATTTTCCATATTCAACAAATGCCACATAAAAAGTATATAATTATCATTATATATAAAAATATACAAGAATATTATATAAATACAACTTCAATAAACAATCAATGACTTTTGTTTGTTTTTTGTTTTGATAGACATAATTCATGGAGAGTATTTACTTAGGCAATAGTTGACTGTGATCTTCATGGATGGAAGAAGTAACTACACTAAAAATATGAAATCTTTGATATCTCAAAGTAAGGTCATAAAAGTGACACCTGTCATCTTGAACCATGAGTGACCTTGAGCAAATCACATCATCTCTCTTAGCCTCCTTTTTGAGTCTAAAAATGCAAGGTTGCATTAACTGGAGAATGACTAAACAAAGTGCCATTCTATTGATGAAATGAAATGTTACATTGCACTATATGATATAAATAATTCAGAGAAATGTTGAAAGTCTTAATGAACTGATGTAGAGTGAAGTAAGCAGAATTAGGAAAACAAGATACACAATGACAAAAATAATTAAAGGAACAACCACACAAATGAATACTGTGCAATTTTAATGGTCAAATTTGGCCCCAAAGAATGGATGAGAAAGTACACTTCTATCCTTTCTTTAGAGAGGTAGATGATGAGTATAGAATTTGTCATTTGTTCTGTGAGTGTGTGTGTGTGTGTGTGTGTGTGTGTGTGTGTGTGTGTTTCCCTTCCTTTTTAATTCTTTGGTATAAGAAATAGCTACTAGACAGGAAATAGGGAGGGATACATTAGTAAATAAAGATGATGTCAATAAAGTTTTAAAATGTAGGTTTGTTTGCTTGATAGTCTTTAAAGCTCTTTTTCAGCCCTGAAGCTCTTCTTTTATCAGCAAGAATATTTGTCAATCTCTATCAGCTAAGATCACATTTAAAATTGAAAAGAAAGTAGAAAATTTAATACCCCAAATTTTTAAAGGTCTCTTCATCATGCAATTATTAAGTTAATCTGTGAAAATCCTGAGAATTAATGAACTCCCCACTCAAGTCAAATACTGAGTGTATTAAGCAGAATGTAAATGTTTCATAATTTTTAAAAAATGTGAAATCGTTTTGACAACTGTGAGAAAAAGCCTCTGGAACTCATCCCCTGCTGCTCTATTACTAGCATTAATTCAATAAATATTTATTGAGTGGTTGCTATGTTGCCCACATTGAGGTAAACAAATACAAAAAAAAAAAAGCTTACAAAACCTGGTCCTTACTCTTAAGGTGGTTAGGGTAAGGCACTTGTAGTTAGGAAAACCAGAGTTGATATCCTGGCTCAGATACTTACTAGGTGCATGACCCTGTTAAACTCACTTAATTTCTCTGTGTTTCAGTTTCCTTATCAGTAAAATGCGGATAATAATAGCATCTAATTCTCAGGGGAGTTGTGAAGATCAAATGAGTTACCATACATAAAGCATTTTTCAAATACTTCAAGAATTATATAAATGATAATTTTTTGTTTTTACTAGTAATAGTTTGAGAGTCACAGGAAATATGATGTCATGGATAGAAACTTGGCCTTGTAGTCAGGAAAACCTGAGTTCAAAGACTTCTCTAACACATACAGGTTGAGTGAATTTGGGTAGTCCATATCCCTATGTACATAAGTTATCACCCCTGTTAAGTTGTGAACTCAGAGAGTACAAGAACCATGATGAAACCTCCCACAATAACACAGGTTTGGATTGCAATAAGCACCCGTTTGCTTGCTGAATTAAAATAAAATGCACCGGGAAGAAAGCTGTATGTGACACAAAGCACAGTTTTTCACATTTTTGCACAGAATGCTTCTAGTGTTTTAATCCTACTATACTTCTGTTCTCTGCTGTCATTTGTAGATCAATAGACTACTAGTGAGGAACTTCATAAACATTTTCACCAAATATTTCAATATTTTGAATAAAGTTTAAGACTCACAGTTATTCTGGCTAAGATTCATTGAACTCTGGGGCAGGAAGTATCTTTCAGGAGCCAGCATAATAGCCAATCTAATCCTTTACTCCTTGAAAAGAAAATAGCATGTTGGGAAAAGCTCTTGATTTAGAATTGGAGTATCTGAGTTTGAATGTCATCTCTAATATTTATGGTCTATAAAATCTATAAATCACTCCATCTTGCTTGGCCTCAGTTTATTTTTTTTATTTGAAAAATGAGGAGTTAGACTAGACGACCTTTAAGGTCTCTGCCAGGCACAAATTTATGATTCTATAACAAAGAATTCCAAAAGGAGCCCAAGAAAGGGAGAGTTCAGTGCAAACTGGACTAATAGAAGAAGGTTTATTGTAATAATCAGTTTGGTACATGGAACATTTATAAATATTTGTTAAGTTGAAGTGACCAGATATGGCACTTGGTAATTAAACAAAACCTCACTTCCCTTTTGTTCCCTTCACTTGTCCCAATCCAACTTGTTCTCTACTATTCTTCTGAGCTCTAGTCCTTCCATCACAGGTAATCTCCAGTGTCACAGAAACAGCTGTCCTTGGTTTTCATACTGTGAGTTAAAACAAGGAAAGTTTTAGTGCTAACTTCCAATTTTTGAGTATTTTCTGGGCTTTATAGACTCTTCTGATGTTATTGCAATGTCGTTTTTCAGCATGAATTAATTCCAGGGTGAACACGTATTATTATTATTAATCTGAGACAAATTAATCTTCCCTATTCTAGGCTGCCTTGCTTCATTATGTTTTATTATCTCCCACAGTGAAAGTACAGCATATATTTTGTGGCTAAGCTTTTTATCCCCTCCCCCTTGTTGTGTATTCTTAATTGTTCAAAATCTAAATTCTCATAGACAAGAATCCATTTTCAAGAATTTGGGTATCAGAATTGCCACATTGATTCAGTTCTGTGTTCTATCAATCATCTCATCAATCTCAGAATAATAATACATTTGTCCTTTTTCACCACAAACTCCACAGCCTCAAGATGTGTTGCGAATACTATAGTCCTCAATGAAGATTCATAATAGGGCTATTATCTATCATTTATCTGACTATTGATTAGAGATGCAAATAATGATATATGGATAGTATAAGGATAATATTAGTAAATAAGTATTGTTTTATTAGTTTAGAGATAAGAAGTAGGAGTGACTGGCTTGAGAAAAGAACTAGAGTTTGAAGCAGAGCTGAGAGAGTGTGTTAATTTCAGATGTGACAGTTATAACTTTTCTGTGTCAATTACTCTCCCTGGCATTTGGGAATTGGTCTCTGGCAGTTAGCAGAGACACACTCTCAGAGACTCTTAGGACTGGAGGAAGTAACATCTTTGCCTCACCATTGTCATTTATTTCTATAATAGTATACCACATATAATATATGTGTGTATCCTACTTTTTGCTTTATTAATTATTATAGCTATTTATATATGTATATTATAGGTATATATACACACATATGTGGAATATATAGAAGTGACTATATATCAAAACATGTGTGTCTGCATATATGTGTGTGTGTAAGTGACCTACAGGCATCTGGATAAAACAATGGATAGAGTGCTGAATGTGATCAGAAAGACCTAAATTCAAATTTAGTCCTGGACACCTATTACTGCTGGGGGCCATCAGTCCACGATGCCTTGACAGAGTCATGCGTGGTAGCTGGGGAGACCACAGAGTGGTCCTTGGCAAGATGTGACTGCCCACTCTATCCCCCTTGCATGACCTCTTTCATCAATGCCCCTTACCTATGAATTGACGTGATTATTACTCCCCTTAGTCTCAAGATAAATAACGCAAGAGCAAAACACATGTAACCTAATTCTCCAAAACATCACCAAAAGATCAGACCCTCAAGCCCAATCCCAAAAGACTATCATGGGTTAACTTTTACTTAGGTACATAATTCCTAGCAAAACTGCTGCCATAAGCCAAGCTCAAAAGTTTCTCATGAAGCCAGCACACAAATCAATCATAGAAGCCCATACAATACGGACAGGTACAGTACAGGTACACTAAGCTTCAATATGCCTCAGTGACTCAATTACACAAACCAGTAACTCAAACTCCCTAGTAAACCACCTGTGATGAAATCATTTATCTTGTATTCTGTCTGTAATCACAATTCAAAAATATAGAATGTTAATCAAGTGATTTGTTAAAAGTTAATGTATCACTTTTGCAATTATCTCTCTTTGATTTTGTATACCTGCATGCCAAGAAAATGGGTATAAAAATAAATCCCAGGCCTGGGAATGTCAGAGCAACTAAGATGCAAAGCAATCCCATGGCCGTTATGATTAAGCTGCCTTCCATTTGTTATTTATTTTATTTATTTTGACTGATCGTTTGTCACCTGTCCGGAACCCAGGAGTCGCAGGTGGGGCTGGACCCTGACCATAGCATATTACCTGTGTTTGGGCAAGTCATTTAACTTCGTTAGCCTCAGTTTCCTCAACTGGAAAATAAGGATAATAATAGTACTTACCTCCCAGAGTTGCTGATAGAATAAAGTGAGATAATACTTTCTACCGAACTTAGAATACAGTTAGTGTTTAATAAATGTTTGTTTCCTTCTTCCTTTCAATTGATTTCATCGCATATTGCATAGTTTTTGTTTAATAAGACTTAGTCATATAAATTTCTGTTTATATAACAATCATGTTCATTAGAAGTGAAAGATGTGATACAGAATGCTGGGATTAGATTTAGGAAGAAATTAGTTTAAGTTACACTTAGGGTCCTTATTAGTTGTGTGATCATGGTCAAGTCACTTAAATTCTATGAACTTCATGCAACTATCTAAAGCTTATGTAATAAGTTCTAAGTGTTTTGATGTGTCAGTAAAGGGAGTTCTGTTATCAATCAAATAATAGGTCTTTGACATAATGACGTAGCCTTGGGAAGAAGTGAAGGAAATTGGAAAAAGTGATGGGTTTAGACTCAGAGGACCTGAGTTCAAACCTCAATTATTCTCCTTATTACTTGAGTGATCTTATAAAAACCATTTCTGTAGGCCTTGGTTTACTCATCTGTAAAATTAATGGGCTTGGCTAGATGATCCCTCTTATACCTTTGAGCTCTAAATTCGTGATCCCCAGTACTTACTTCCTTTCACAAAATGCCTACTTTGAAGCCTCCCTGTGGATGTAGAGGTGGTGCTAGGATATCAAGCATCATATCTGTTGAGCTTTGAGAGGCTTTGTTAAGCTGGAGAGGCTTTAAGTATGAGCTCAGTGATGGGCTGCATTTTTTATCGAGGACCAGCCTAGCTAAGTTTGGAGAGTTTTATCACTAGGTTGACTAGGTTGATGATAAATTCTTGATGATCATATGAGCCTGCAAAAATTGCACTGGTTTAGAGATCTGTATTAGTGGTAAGAGTACACATGCCAAGGAAATTGGAGATGCCTATAGTGTTTAAATAAGTAAATATACCTTATAAGGCTAGATTTACTAGACTCTAAGTTCTTTGAAAGCATAAAATTCATCTTATATATTTTTCTCTCTCCATTAGTGCCTAGTAGAATGTATTGCACATAGAAAATTCTTAATAAACATTTGTCTTATGAATAAGTTTGCCTAAATCATAGGGTCATAAAATTTAGTGAAAGAGACCTTAGAGATCATATAGTTCAAATTACTCATTTTATAAGTAAGAAACAAGGTTCACACATCTAAACCAATGAGCAAAGGCACACATATAGTGTGTAACAAAATGGGGATTCAAAATGAGGTTCTCTGAATCCAACTCCAGGACTATTTTAATTACATGATGAACTATTTTGGAACTCATGTTTTAGTGTACTATATATTACATAAGACATCCTTTTATTTTCCCCATTTGTTCATTTTTAGCACATTAATAACACAATTTTATCAAGATTTTTCATCTTTTTTTAATTTTTATTTTCAGTTCCAAATTTTCTTTCATCCTCCTGTCCCAATCCCAAGGCAAGAATATATGATACTCACTGATACTCACACATATAGTCATATAAAACATTTTTCTACATTAGCCATGCTACAAAAAAAGCAAGAAAAATAAAGAGAAAAAATGCTTTAAGTTCTATGGGTTTTTTTTTTCCCTCAAGGTGGATATTATTTTTCATCATGGTTCTTTTCGAACTGCCATAGATCATTTTACAGAAAAGCTGCTAAGGCATTCATTGGTGTTACAATATTGCTACTACTTTATAAATTGTTCTCCTGGTTTTGCTCACTTCATTTTGCATCAATTCATATAAATCGTCCCAGCCTATCCTGAAACTCTCTCTTTCATCATTTCTTATGGCAAAATAGTATTTTATCACATTCATATATCATAATTTCTTTAGTCATCCCCCAATTTGTAGACATTCTCTCATTCTTTGCCACAACAAAATGAAATGAGATATCTCTCTACACAAATATATATGTGTGTGTATATATACATATACATATTTACATAACTCCATAGCCTTTTTTCTTTTATTTCTTTGTGGGATATATTTAGCATCGATAATTAATGCTTAGTCAGATTTTATCCATGGATTGAGACTCAAGAATGACTGGACTAGTTCACAGTCTTACCAACAGTGCATCAGAATATTTATTTGCCCACGTTAAATTCAGCATTCAGCATTTTTCTTTTCAGTTATCTTAGCTAATATGATAGATTTTAATTTGCATTTCTCTAATTGTTAGGCCCTAATAGTTAGACCGCTAATAATTAGTGGTTTAGAGAATTTTTCATTTGATTATTAAAAGAGTTAACTTCTTAAAATTGTCTATTCATAACCTTTGACCAATCGTCAATTGGGAAATGGTATTTATTCTTATAAATTTGGCACCTTTCCTACATATTTGAGAAGTTGGACATTTGCCAGAGAAATATGCTATAGAATTCTTTCCCCCAGTTTCCTGCTTTATTGTGGCTACATTAATTTTCATTGTGCAATAACATTAAATTTAATGAAATCAAAATTGTTCATTTTACTTCCTGTGATCCTCTATATCTGTTGTTTGGTCATGAACTCTTCCCCTATCTAGAGATCAGACAGTTAATTTTTTCCTATGCTTTTCTAATTTACTTATATCACTTTTCTGCCTAAAACATGTACTCATTTTTACCTTATCTTATTATAAAGTGTGAGATGTTAGACTATATCAGTGATGGAGAACCTTTTAAATGCCTTAAAGATTGAAAAAACTGCAACCTCACACCACATGTGAGCCTCCCTGAGGCTCCTTACTCCAGACAAGGGAGGTAGGAAGCACTCCCATTGGGCTGCTAGCCGGAAAGGCAGGTCATGTAAGAAATGTCCTCAGGCAGGCATGGAGAAGGGGAAGGGAGCAGCCACCTCTATTATGCTCTGGCATACATAACATAGATTCACCAACATGGATCTATGCCCATTTTCTGCCAGACTTCTTCCCCAGAATTTTTAAAAATAGTATTCCCTAATACTTATTCCAAAAGTTTGGACCTTTGGGCTTATCAAATATTGTTACTGTTATTCATTTACTTCTCTATATTGGGTACCTAGTCTACAACTTTGATCTATCATTCTATTTCTTATTCAGGACTAAATTGTGTTGTTGATTACAGCTTCATAATATAGCTGGCATTTCTAAGATTTCTAGGATTCCTTCCTTCATATTTATTTTTCATTGGTTCCCTTGATAGTCTTGACCATTTGTTCCTCCAGTTTATTTTTATTATTAGTTCTTCTAGTCTTATAAAGCAATTCTTGAGAAATTTTGGTATGTTATTGAATGAGTAAATTAATTTAAATAATATTGTCATTTTTAGTATATTATCTCAGTCAAGCAATGAGCAATTAAAATTTCTCTATTTGTTTAGATCTATTTTTATTTGCATGGAAGGTGTTTTGTAATTGTGTTCAGATTGTTCCTGTGTGTGTCTTAGAAAGTAGACTCCCAAGCATTTTAAATGGAATTTCTTTTTTATCTCTTCCTTCTACACACACACACACACACACACACACACACACACACACACACACACTGTGAATTTTATTTTTATGTCCTGCAATTTGGTTAATATTGACAAGTTTTTAGTTGATTTACTAGGGTTTTCTAAGAATATTATCATTCTCTTCAAAAAGAGGTAGATTTGTTTCCTAAATATCTATGTTTATTCCTTAAATATCTTATTCTTGTCTAAGTGCTGCTATAACTAGCATTTCTATTACAATATTAAATAATAATGGGGATAATGGATATCGTTGCTATGTCTCAGATTTTGCTAGAAAGGCCTCTAAATAATCCCCATTACAGATAAAGATAGCTTTAGTTTTTAGATAGATATTACTTATTATTTTAAGATTCTTCCTCTATATCCTAATGTTTTAATACAGAAAATATTTTTCTGCCTTTATTCACAAGATTTTTGTGGTTTTGTTATTAATATGATAAATAATGCTTACATTTTCCTAATATTTAACCTGCTCTGAATTACTGATATAAATCCCACCTGATCATAGGGTATGTTCTCTGTAATATATTGTAATTTTCTCACTAGTATTTTATTTAAAATGTTTGCATCAGTATTCAATAGGAAAATATTCTATAGTTTTCTTCGGATTTAAACTCCCTGGTTTATGTATTAAAATTAGATTTCTGTCAAAAAAGAAAATTGATAGGGCTCTTTTTTAGCTACTTTTTTTCAAATAGTTTATAAGATATTAGAATATTTGCTTGCAAATCCATCTGGTGCTGTGTTGTTCTTTTTTCACTTAAAGATATCATTTATAGCTTGTTCCATTTCTTTTCTAAGGTGGAGTTACTTAAGCATTCTATTTCCTGTTTTATAAGTACCAACAATTTACATTTTTGTAAATATTCATCCATTTCATTTACATTGTATTTCTTATTAGTATACAACTGGCCAATTTAATTGCTTTAATTTTATCTTCATTGGCTATTAATTCAATCTTCTCATTTATGATACTAGAAATTTGGTTTCTTCTTTAATAAAAATCAAACTATAAGTGATCTATTTTATTGGTTTTTTTTTCACAAAAAAACAGCTCTAATTTTGTTAGTGCAATTTATATTACTTTCAATTTTCTGAATTCTTTAAATTTTAAAACTTCTGGATTGCTTTTTGGTGGTGTCTACCAGCAGTTTTTTTGTTTGTTTTTTTGTTTGTTTTTAGTTGTTTTATTTTGTTTTGTTTTTAAGTTGCACACCTAATATGTGGATCTGCTCTTTCTCACTTTCCACATTTGTTCTTTTTTTTCTACTTTAAACATTATTTTATTTGGTCATTTCCAAACATTATTCATTGGAAACAAAGATCATTTTCTTTTCCTCCCCCCACCCCCTTCCCACCACCTCTCCCATAGCCGATGCATGATTCCACTGCGTATCACATGTGTTCTTGGTTAGAACCCATTTCCATGTTGTTGGTATTTACATTAGAGTGTTCATTTAGAGTCTCTCCTCAGTCCTATCCCCTTCCCCCCTGTAGTCAAGCAGTTGCTTTTCCTCAGTGTTTTTACTCCCATAGTTTATCCTATGCTTGTGGATAGTGTTTTTTGGATCCCTGCAGATTGTTCAGGGGCATTGCATTGACACTAATGGAGAAGTCCATTACCTTTGATTGAACCACAATGTATCAGTCTCTGTGTACAATGTTTTCCTGGTTCTGCTTCTTTCGCTCTGCATCACTTCTTGGAGGTCGTTCCAGTCTCCATGGAATTCCTCTACTTTATTATTCCTTTTAGCACAATAGTATTCCATCACCAACATATACCACAATTTGTTCAGCCATTCCCCAATTGAAGGGCATCACCTCATTTTCCAATTTTTGGCCACCACAAAGAGTGCAGCTATGAATATTCTTGAACAAGTCTTTTTACTCATTGTCTCTTTGTGGTACAAACCCAGCAGTGCTATAGCTGGATCAAAGGGCAGACAGTCTTTTATCACCCTTTGGGCATAGTTCCAAATTGCTCTCCAGAATGGTTGGATCAATTCACAATTCCACCAGCAATGAATTAATGTCCCTACTTTGCCACATCCCCTCCAGCATTCATTACTTTCCATAACTGTCATGTTAGCCAATCTGCTAGGTGTGAGGTGATACCCCAGGTTTGTTTTGATTTGCATCTCTCTGATTATAAGAGATTTAGAATACTTCTTCATGTGCTTGTTAATAGTTTTGATTTCTTTATCTGAGAACTGCATATCCATGTCCCTTGCCCATTTATCAATTGGAGAATGGCTTGATTTTTTGTACAATTGATGTAGCTCTTTGTAAATTTGAGTAATTAAACCTTTGTCAGAGGTTTTTATGAAGATTTTTTCCCAATTTGTTGCTTCCCTTCTGATTTTAGTTACTTAAAAAGCTCTTTCATCTAGTTTGAAGGATCAGATTAAATTTCACAGAAGTAGTGGTACTTAAGTAAAATTTTAAAGCATAGAGTTGAATTTTAATAGATTTTGTAGAAGAAAGATGGGAAGAGAATGAGAAGCAAAGGATACTCTGCCCAAGGGGATTAAAAAGCAATAAATTAAGAAAAGAAAACAGCCCAGTATATCTGTGTTTGAAATAAAGTACAATAAGATAAGATAGCCAGATTGTGGTCAGACTGATGCCTCAAAACTTATAACAAAAGTAGTTTGAATTACTTTTCTCTAAGTCCATTATTATATTATCTCACCCCAAATCTCAAATATCAATTAAATAATTGATCATTCTTACCACTTAATGAAATCAGTCCATAGATGATTCTTGTGAGTTGGTATTTTCCTAACTGGAAGATCTAAGTGTTATCTGCAAATCTGGGGATCTCACTGGTCATGTCCACTTCTAAACAGGATATGGAAATGTTTTAAAAGTTCCATCTCAGACCCCAGGATGTATACTTCTCCATCCAGAAAAGTTCCCTTTCATCCCTTCTCTGTTTGCTTCCTCTAAGTAAATTTATTTCCTATCCATGACACAATACTCCTATCACGGTCATAGCAGCCCTACTGAAAACAATAACAACAGCAATAACATACATTGCCACTGTTCATGTAAACCTTGCTAATAAAAATAATTTTGGTAAGAGAGAATACTAGGAAAGGGAGAGTATGACTGATCTTCAGGAAATGAATCTTTGCTTTTAATAAACAATATTCATTAGGAGAAAAATTCAAAGATTTTAATGTAACACCCCCTCTGTTTTGTTGTCCCAAAACTTATATTGGTCCTAGTAGATTGAGCCTCCAGTAGTTTACTGCCACTACTGATCTCAGAGTCTTTGAGGGTAACCTTGAAGCCAACTAGGTTTCTAATAAAGTCATTCACAAGCCCTGAACAAATTTTTTCCATTAACAATCAGTCAAATCAGTCAGTTTCCATTAACATTCAGTTGATGCCAATTAGCATTTAGAAAGAGACATTTAGTAAGAAGGCATAGAATAACAATAGTTACAGAATATTCTTCCAGAACATATGGTCATACTCCACCACTACAGAGACATATAGCTTCCATGAAGAGAGTGGGCACAAAGAATGGAGATAGCAAAGAACATATATAGAGCACATATATGGCAAGAGTGAGACCTCACAACTCCTGATTACTAGAAGTCATTTTCTTTCTTCCCAGAGTCCATATGAAGTACCTCTTAGGGATGATTTCCTCCTGAATAGGCAGCTAAACTGAGCTCTGAAGGTCTATGCTTCTGGTGAATCCTTCACTGACACTCTATCTATCTATCTATCTATCTATCTATCTATCTATCTATCTATCTATCTATCTATCAGATATCAGGTAGTCAGTGACAGAAAGAGGGCAATTAAGCCTTTAGGATATCCTGCTTACTACCACTTGTATAGGCATAAATATCTGCCTCCATCCACGACAAAGTACTTCCCAGATATCGGCTTCCAGAGTTGTTTGCTGTTATTATACAGGGGCCATGACTGGTTATTCTGATTAGCCAGAAGATGTTTCCAGTAACTTAATCTAAGAGGTTCCACACCTGATATATGCATCAGACTGTCAATGAATATTGTCTACAAAATTAAAAGCTTCTAACGTTTTGGTGGAACCAAAATGATACAGAGATTAAGATAAATTCAAGCCTACTTCCCCATACAATGATATTATGTAGGAGAGAGTATTTGGGGAAAATGTTTATGCTTTTTCTCAATGTATCTTTGAAGAAAGTATCCCTTTGTAAAAGTTTTTTTTTAATTCATAGTGATCTTACAGTGATTATATGGTAGACTTTAATCATTATATTAATTGAAGTGAGCCTGTAAAACCCCCTCCTTCACATTTATTTAATACTTTTCCGATGTTTTTAACTCTCTCTTTTCAAACACATGAAGAACATATCCATTAAGCATTAAGTATAGAAATAATAACTGATTAGAATTTATGTTTTCACATGCTCATTTTATAGAAAAATAATAAAATTATAGCAAATTCACTTTGAATGACATATCATAGAGGTTTTCATGTCTATTTTACATCAGTTGATACAAAATGTTGTGAGTTAGATAAAGCTGGAATTTTGACTCTCATTTTATAAATAAGGAAACTGAGGCATGTGGCAGAAGAAGCAATTTGTACAAAGTCACCCATCTGGTAAACATTGAACTTAGTAATGAGACCAACAGCAAATGTGAATTACATGAAATTCTAACTGGGGAATTATAAGTAATGCAGAAAGGTAACAGCAGAGCCAAAAGAACAATACACACATAAATTCAACTACTTACAAGAAAGTAACATCAAACATCAGGACACCTCAAGGCAAACACAATGCACAACATTGGTGCTATCTTGTTAAAGGGAATGCAAATGGTCTTGGTTTCTTTAATCAGCAAATAACAGAAGCATATAATTGCATGCACAATCATTCATAACTACCCTTTTAAAATGTTTGCTAAATTGGCTACAAGGTTTTTGTGACACTGTTCTCTCCTCTTTCTTCTCATCTGACCTGTCAGTCTTCTTTGTTGGTTCATCATCCATATAATATCTTTCAGTTTGGGATTACCTCAATACTCTATCCTGAACTTTTATATTTTCTCACTTAGTGACCTCATAAAAGAGAAAAATGAGATAAGACAGGAAATCATTTTAGCAAAATACTTGACACACAGTAGGTGCTTTAGAAATATTTGTTTTCTTCTGTCTTTCCTTTACCAGCTGCCATGACCTTAATTATCATCTTTCTGATATCACTCCCAGATCTATACATCCAGTATTAATCACTAACTAGGGGATGTTTCAAACTGGATATTTCGTAAATATTTCAAATTCAACATGTGCATAACTGAACACATTACCCCTGCCTCTTATGAACTCTTCTCATTTTTTTTGAAGTCACCATCATCCTTAAAGACTTCCAGTTCTAAAACCTAAACATAATCCTCAACTGGCCCCTCTCACTTACTCTACATATCCACTCAGTTGCCAGATCTTTTCTTTTCTATCTCAACAACCTCTCTAGAATACTGCCCCTCTCACTACCTACACACAACTACCATTTAAACTAGGCCCTTCATACCTGTCACCTGGATTACTGCAATAGGCTCTTAACTGAGTTCCCTGCCTCAAGTCTCCCCTTCCATACAACTGCCAAAGAGAGTTTCTTTTAGTGCGGGTCTGATGATGTCACCACCCTAACAAATTACCCCATTAACTCTCTGTTTCCTCTAGGATGAAATAGAAACTCTTCTGTTGAAGTTCTTCATAACTTAGCTCCAACCTTCATTTCCAGGCTAATTATACATTACTTTCCTGACCACATTCTATGGTACAGCCAAGCTGCCTTTTTGCTGTTCCCCCCACACACAACAGTCCATCTACTATCTCCATGGCTTTGCTCTGCCTGTCCCCATCCCTGAAATTCACTTCCCCCATCCTCCACAACTTAGAAACCCTTGTTTCCTTGAAGATTCAGCTTCTGCATGAATCCTTTCTTGATCTTCCCAGCTGCTAGTGCCCTTCCTCCCCAAACTACTTGGTAATTGTTTTTAATATTCTTCTGAGATACATATATCTATTGTTTCCCTCAGCAAAATAAGCTCCTTGCAGACAGGAAATGCTTTATTTTTGCTTTTGAATTACCAAATGAATTAAGCACATAGGAAGTGCTTAATAAATGCTTGTCAGTTGATTAATTTGGGGGGGGGTTCTGTTCAGTTTATTTCTGACTGAGAAAAAAATAAATTATGGTTAGCTATGTAAGGCATATGCAGTTAGATGACAGAGTAGCTAGTGTGCCAGGCCTGGAGTTAGGAAGACTCCTCTTCCTGAATTCAAATCTGGCTTTGGACACTTACTAGCTGTGTGATCCTGGGGAAGTCACTTAACCATATTTGCCTCAGTTTTCCCATCTATAAAAAGAATTGGAGAAGTAAATGGTAAACTATCTCAGTATCTTTGCCAAACAACAACAATAAAAAATGCCAAATGAGGTCATAAATAGTTGGAAATGACTGAGCAACAACAACAATAACAACAACAACAACAACATGTGAGGCATTGTTGCATAGAGGATTGAGGGTCATACTTAAATAGGCCTTGTTCAAGTCCTGACTCTGACACATACTCCCTTTGTCACCTAGGCTGTTACCTGTCCTTTCATTCACTCCAGGCAATTCTCTAAGACTAAAAAGTTGCATGGCTGATCTCTATCAAAAAGAAGGGTTTTTCATAATGGGAATTTCCCACACTAATGAAATCAGAGGCATAAAGCTGTGGATTGATTTAGCTTCTTTAACCTCCCATATAAAACATGAAATGAATAAAAGACAAAGATGGGAACAGATGTTATGTCCTAAGAAAATGGATGGAATTTACCTTTCATTTTTGCTGAACTTTGAGAATACCTATGCATATCATTTAAAAGTTAATGAACTAAACCAATAGTTTTTATTTTTTTATCTTACCCCATTGAATAAATCCACAGTATACATAAATTTAATTCATAAAGTAAATACTTGTATACTTTACAAATAACTACATACATTCTAAAATGTAAAAAAAAAGAAATTAAAAAATGAGAAAAAATGAAATATTGTAATATTTCACCCTAGTTAGAGTCAACTACTGGAAGCTTACTCAGTGTAGGGGTGGGGTGGAAAGGGGGAAAAGGGGAAAGGTTCCTTTTAGGAACCAATTTACCAGCTCTATGATGTGTGGATTGGAATGGAAAGGCTTGAAGACGAGAGTCCAATTAGTAATCTATTGCAATAGTTCTGGTAAAAGAGAGCCATATAAGTGAAGAGAAGAGTACATATCTGGAAACATAAATGACTAAATTGGTCATTTCTTCAGTTAGAATATCTTATCATTTAGCAACTGATTGTTTTGTTGAGTGGGAGATGATGAATTGAAGGTGACAACAAGGTTTAAAACTGGAAGAACAAGGATGTTCTCAATAGAAATAGGCAAGTTTGGAAGGGCAGTGGAAATGGAGCAAAGGAGAATTCAGTGAAATGTAAGATGCAGTCATTTTTTAATCAATTAGTTGTTTCCAACTATTCATGACCCCATTGGGGGATTTTATCACAAAGATGATGGAGTGGTTTGCCATTTCTTTCTCCAGTTCATTTTATTAAATTTACTTATTTTTAAGTATTTTTCCCATGGGGGCAGCTGGGTGGCTCAGTGGATTGAGAGTCAGGCCTAGAGATAGGAGGTCCTAACTTCAAATCTGGCCTCAGACACTTCCCAGCTGTGTGACCCTGGGCAAGTCACTTAACCCCCATTGCCTAGCCCTTACCACTCTTCTGCCTTGGAGCCAATACACCATATTGACTCCAAGATGGAAGGTAAGGGTTTAAAAAAAATGTATTTTTCCCAAGGTTATATAATTCATGTTCTCTTCCTCCTCTCCTCCCTCACCCCTCCCCTCCCAGAGTTGACAAGCAATTCTACTGAATTATACATGTATTATCACTCAATACCTATTTCCATATTATTCCTTATTGTAATACAAACCAAAACCCCAAATCCTATACCCATATAAACAAATGATAAATCAGGGTTTTCTCCTGTATTTCTACTCCCATAGTTCTTCCTCTCAATGTTGATGGCATTCTTTCTCATAAGTCCCTCAGGATTGTCCTGGATCATTGCATTGCTATTAGTAGCAAAGTCAATTACATTTGATCCTTCCACAATGTTTGTGTACAATGTTCTCCTGGTTCTGCTCATTTCACTCTGCATCAGCTCATGGAGATCTTCCCAGTTTTTATAGAATTCAAGCAGGTCATCAATTCTTGTAGCACAATAGTATTCATATCTCATAATTTGTTCAGCCATTCCCCAATGAAGGGACACCCCCATATTTTCTAATTTTTGCCACCACAAAGAGCACAGCTAAAATATTTTGTGCAAATATTTTTAATCTCTTTGGGGTACAAACCTAGTAGTGGTACTGTTGAATCAAAGGCCATTTATTCTTTTAAAGCCCTTTAGGCATAATTTCAAATTGCCTTTCAGAATGTTTGTATCAATTTACAACTCTACCAGCAATGCATTAGTGTTCCAATTTTGCCATATCCCCTTCAATATTTATTTTCCTTTACTGTCATATTGGCCAATCTGCTATGTGTGCATTGGTACCTTAGAGTTGTTTTGATTTGCATTTCTCTAATCAAGAGGGATTAAAAACATTTTTTCATGTGATTATTGATAGTTGTAAACCTCAAAATTCCTTAGACTTATAAATGTTGGAAATTTCACCATTGGGATATTTCATACTTGGAAAATTTCTTACTGATAGTCTATTGGAATGGGAACTCCATTGGCATGGGAGGTTCCTTCTCTTCCCTTCTTAAGATTACTTTAGGACAGAAACCCTTTGCTGAACAATGGAAAGGACTTTGACCTATGCTTGAGCATAGAACAGGAATTTCTTTGAGTCTTGATTGATTTTAGAATTGATACAATGGAGATACTCCACCCTATTCAGTCCTAATAGGATTGAGTAAGGGCTGCAGCCTAGATCAAAATTTAATTATTCCAATCTCTACCATACTCAAGTTAACAGGATTTAGAAAGGGCTGGAACAAAGGAGTAAAGATTTAATCATTTGAAAAATATGACCTTCAACAGACATGTGCAAAAGCCAGAAACCTCTGGGCGGTCCTGGGTTAAGCGAGAGCCTCCATTGACAGGGAAATTGATGAAGAGTGATTGGTAGATGTGAGGACTGAGGGGAGGCAACTTGGATGGTGTCCTTAAAGATAGGAGGGTCTGGAAACTCGAGAGAGAGGATTGAGTTTTTGGTCGGTGTGGTTCCTGGGCTCTGAGGAAGCTTGCTCTGAAGGAAGCTGAAGGTGGGGGCCTCTGAGACTGTTTCTCCATTTTGGACACGTGAGTGAAAGGGACTGATCTCTTTTCTTTGCCCCAGCTATCTAAGGGCTTGGGCCTTTTGGCCCAGCCTAAACAGAAGGGGTATTTAAGCCCTATTCCCTTCTCTCCCCTTTCTCTCTCTATATATATATCTAATTCCTTTCTTGCTCCTATTGTAATTAAACTCCAAAAAAAGGCTGACGGCTGACTTGAGTTTTTCATTTAGGAATTACATAGCTGATTCCTTGGCGACGTTAAATTAATATATATCAGTCTTTTAAAGTGATTCCCTTGTAACATAGTTTTGATTTCTTCATCTGAAAACTGCCTATTCATATCCTTTAAACATTTGTTAATTGGGGAATGGCTTGATTTCTTGTACATTTGACTTATTTCCTTAAATATTTGAGAAATTAGACCTTTGTCAGAGAATTTTGTCATAAAATTTTTCCTAGTTTGTTGCTTCTGTTAACTTGACTTTTATTTTTATAGTTTTAGCAAGTTACATAGAATGAAGAAACAGAAATCAGAATTTAAGGGTCCAACCAATAATCAAATCTATTGCCAATGTTAGTTTTTTTACTTGCCATTTTATTTTTACACTTCCCTTATAATTCTGGTTGCATTGGTTTCATTTGTACAAAAACTTTTAAATTTAATATAATCAAAATTATTTTTTTGCATCGTGTAGTGTTCTATATCTCCTGCTTGGTTTCATATTCTTCCCTTTCCCATTATTCTGACAGGCACAGTATTCTATGTTCCCCTAATTTACTTATAATTTCCCTTTTTATTCCAGCTCATTTTATAGATGAGAAAACTGAGGCAAATAGAATTAAATTATTTGTACAGCTACTAAGTATCTGAAGCTAGATTTTAACTCATAAAAATGAGTCTTCCTGACTCCAGGCCCTGAATTCTATCTATTGTGCCATCTAGCTGCAAAGAGATGGCGTCACTAGCTATCATTGCCTTCTTATTCTGTAAGACCCCCTCCTTCCCACCCTAAATAAAAGAGGTGGTACTCTTATTCACTGGTCATGTCCTAGAATATACTTCCTGCTCTCCTAGGGGTATCTGCCAAAGTAATTTGGGGAACAGAGCATGGGTACATTGTAATAGAGGGGGAATTTTTTCAATGGCATTTGTGCAGTATTCGCTATGGGTTCCAGCATAATGGTTAAGTTTTAACAATCCAAAAGGGCCAAAACCAAGTTCACAAAAGGATGATGAGCCTTAAGGAAGAAGGGGCTTGAGTGAGTAAGTGTTAGAAGAAAAGGATAAATATGGTTTGGCTATCACTAGGTTAAAGAGGTCTACCTCCTCCTACCTACTCTCTCACATGCCCTTCAACCTCAATCCACAGCTCCCTTATAAGACCTTAGTCTCCACTTTGGACATCGCTGGATTAATCTAACATATTTCATTTGGAGGATGAAAGGGCCAGGAAATATTGAGTTCATTTTATGTAACTGGGGATGTAGGAATGTTTCATTGTTCAGGTGCACCTGAACTGAGTCTTGAAGGAAGATAAGGGTTCTTCTTAGAGGTGAAGATGAGGTGAGAGTGCATTCCAAGATGAGAGGAATGGCTTGTTCAAATGAAATGGAAGTGGGGAAATGGCTAACAATTTGCTAAATAATAAGCACATAAAACTGGCATTTTACTAGGGAATTTATTATATCGGTACAAAGAATTAACAAAATGTCAGTCATTATAGAATAAGTGAGACTTCGTTGGTACAAATAGATGCTAAAGTACTCCTGAATTTGACCATTCATCCCTGTGGCATATAAAGGTAGACAAACCATTGGATCTCCCTCAGCCTCAGTTTGTTCAATAGCAAAATGGAAATAATAATGGCGTCCTTGTGAGGATCAAGTAAAATAGTGAATGCTAAGCATTTTGTAAATTGAAACACTATATAAATACAAGCTGTTCCACTATCAACATAATCACAATGAGGCATGAAAATGAGGCTTAGCCTGTATATCAGACATCAGAAATTGAGCCTAATGAGAATCAGGCAAAAGGGCCTTCTGTCTCTCTATTCTATTCCCCTCTCATCTAGACTTCCTAAGATCTTGTTTGTATGGAAATCCCCAGTGTTTCTAATGTTTCCAAAAAGTAGTAGAAGAAGGTGAGGCAGGAGAAAAGCTATAGAAAATTGTATTTTCTCAACAAGATGAGACCTAAAGGAAATGGAAAAGAAAAAGTTATTTAGTCTATTACTAGTCATTTCTCCACATCCATTCACTTGAACAAGCCACTCCTCTCACCTTAGAATGCACTCCCTTCTCTACTTTTCAAGAGAAATCTTATCTCCCTTCAAAGATCAGCTCAGGTGCTCCCTGAACCATGAAACCTTCCCATATCCCTCAGTTGTTACTGTCTCATTATGGGGAACTTCATAATATTGAGACACCCCCTCCTATAAAAGCAGGTGGGCAATTTATCTGTAAGTTAGAGAGATTTGGGGGGCAATGAGTGGTTAAGTGATTTTCTTAGGATCACACAACTAATATGTGTTGGAGGCAGAACTTGAACATGTGCTCCATGTCTCTCACTCTAGTCTTCTAACCACTATGATTTGTTATCTCTTGTCAAAATACTTGCCAGAATAGACTTTTCTTCAAATCAAGCCCATTTCACGTGAATCTAATAAGAATCCATGCTACCTTTGCTCTTTTAAGAGCTTGAGCCACACAGGCTTAAAGATTTTCTCCCACCCGTTGATGGGAGAATAGCTAAAGAAGTTGTAGTGCACTATTGTGATGGAATACCACTACACCATAAGATTTATGAAAAGTATAATGAATAGAACCAAGGAAACATTATATATAGCTACAGAATTAATGCTTGAAGAATAATTTGTGAATGTCTACCACTAGAGAAATAACTGACAAATAGAAACTCACAAAAGACAATTTATTTATACATGATAGTTTTTGTCAAGCAATGCCTCCTCTGCTATGGAAAGGAGAGGGCAGGAAGGTGATATTTGAAAATACTGATGTAATAACAAACAAATTAATTTTGAAAAGAAAGTAAGCATAAAGGCAGAAAAAAAATTTTTTTAAGATTTTCTCCCACAGCCATACTAAGAAGAGACATCAGAGGTCATTTTAGTTCCACTTGGGTTTGAATAAGTGTACTTTATACAATATCTCCTAGAAGTGTTTCTCTATCTAGTGAAAATCTCCAGTGATGAGTAAATCACTACCTTCTAAGGCAGCCTATTCCATTTTGATATAACTAAAATTATTAGTAAGTTCTTCCCTTATCAAACCAAAATCTCCTTCACTGAAATTTCTATATATTTTTTTAGTTCTATTCCTATAGAGAAAGAAAATAAATCTAATCCCCTTTTCATATGACATTTCTTTAAATACTTGAAAACAACATTCATTCCTCTCCTGAATTTTTCTCCAGGCTAAAGATCCCCAATTCTTTCAATTGGTCATAATGTGAAATGTTTCTTTAGTCCATCCTTATTGTCCTTCTTGCCCTCCTTCAAATGCATTCTATGGTGACAATGTCCTTTCTAAAATGTAAGATCCAGAACTGAACACAGCAGTCTAAATGTGGGTTGATGGATGTCAGTGTCTTTATAGACATTACAAATTTTTTAATGCTCTCCAGGAATAGAATGAGCTTTGTTTTGTTTTGTTACCTATTATGTCACTACTGGACTATTTAGGTCTGGTGGGTCATTTTGAACCTTCAACTCACTAAAACCTTAAGATCTTGTTTTTCTAATCTATATTTAATATGAAGTTTGGCTAGTCAAAGTTTCCCCATATTATACTTGCGAAGTATTTTTTAACCCAAATGTAAAACCTTGCATTTATACAATTACGTTTCATCATGTAGAAGGTACCATATTCAGCCCTTTATTCTAGCCTATTGAGTATAACTGGAGCCTGATGATCATCCACATGTTGGCTATCCCTCCTAGCTTTCTGTCATCTATAAATCTGATAAGCATGATAATTATATTTTATTCAAGTCAATAATAAAAATGATAAGTAGCTCAGGGCCAGGGATGAATTCCTGGTGCACTACTCAAAAAGACTCCTATCCAGCTAACATTATCCAGTTACTGAATAAACTTTGGATCTTAATTCAGTTTTGTTTAATTGTTGCTTATTGTTGTCTTTAATATCTACTTATATACAAGTGCTGTGTGTTATATCATAAGGCCTGGGTTCAAGTACTAGAACTGCAAGGAAAGCAAGTCACTAAACCTCTGGAATCAGTTCTTCATCTGTAACAAGACTTTGAACTCAAGAAATACCCTTCTATTTCTAAATCTATGATCCTATGACTACATAACTATTGAGATGTAATCCCATGATCTCAGCCATACTATTCTCTAGATCATATATTTCCTTCTTTTCCAAAAGGATAGCAAAAGGGATTTTGTTTAAAATCTATGTACATTCTTTCAACAACATTCCTTGATCTACTAATAGAATAACCTAGTTAAGAAAGTTAATAAGATTAGTTTCACATGACAGGTATTCAATAAAATTGCTGGATTTTAATGATCACTGCTACCAAGGATTGAAGTTAAATTCCCAGCCAATGTCTGCAGTCCCTACTCTTTTCCTTCTTTGAAAGCCTGGCAATTTGTAATTATGCACAAAAAGCAGTGCTCTTTGACATAGTTATACCACTGTTAGATCTATGATCTAGATCAAAAAGGGAAAGAAGAAAAAGTCATTTTTGTTTATACATGTATGTGTTTGTATGTATGTAAGTATGTGTAAATACATACGTAATCAGCTCTTTTATGGTGATAAACTGGAGACTATGAGGATGTCTAGCAATGGAGAAATGTTGAATAAGTTGACATGATGTGATGGAATTCTGTCATGCTGTAAGAAATAAGGAAGTAGATGATTTTTAAAAACTTGAAAGACATGAACTGATACAGAGTGAAATGAGAAAAAGAACAATTTATAATATAATGTTAACATAAAAATGAACAATTTTAAGTGTTTTCATGAACTGAAGAATGAAATGAATAGAATAATTTATGTAATTATAATACAACTATAAAGGCAAATAATTTAGAAAACTATGATCAATAAACAATGATTATCCATATTGCCTAAGGACCACTGATGGAACAGGATCATTATGACAGAGGTGATAGATTCAGAGTAAAGAATGAGACATATATATACATATATATATATATATATATATATATATATATATATGAGAGAGAGCCATTGAAGGATTTTTTTTGCTTGTATCTACATATTTGTTACAAGAAATTTATTTTTTTTTCAAACAGAACAGGGGTAGGAAGAAGGAAAAATAAATTTATATATATTTTTATTTTTATTTCAAATATTTTCCATGGTTATATGATTCATGATCCCCACCCCTTGCTTTCTATACCCACCTCCCAAAGCCAACAAGCAGTTCCACTGGGTTATACATATATCATTGTTCAAAACCTATTTCCATGTTATTCATATTTTCAGTAGAGCAATTCTTTAACATCAAAACCCTAATCACATCCCTATCATATTACATGGTCAATCATATATTTTCCTAATGCATCTCTGGCTCCACAGTTCCTTCTCTGGATGTGGATAACATTCTTTCTCCTAAATTCCTCTGGATTGTCCTGGATCATTGCATTGCTACTGGTAGAAAAGTCCATTACATTAGTTTGGGTCACAGTGTATCAGTCTCTGTGTAAAATGTTCTCTTGGTTCTGCTCTTTTCATTCTGCATTAATTCCTAGAGATCATTCCAGTTCACATTGAATTTCTCCAGTTCATTATTCCTTTCAGCACAATAATATTCCATCATTAACATATACAACAATTTTTTCAGCCATTCCCCAATCGATGGACACACCCCCATTTTCCAATTTTTGTCACCCCAAAGAGCACGAATATATTTTTACAAGTTTTTTTCCTTATTATTTCTTTGGGGTATAAACCCAGCAGTGATATGGCTGGATCAAAGGACAGACAGTCTTTTAGCATCCTTTGGGCATAGGTCCAAATTGCCCTCCAGAATGGTTGAATCAATTCACAACTCCACTAGCAGTGTATTAGTGTCCCAATTTTGCCACATCCCCTCCAACGTTTATTGCATTCTTTTGCTATCTTATTGGCCAAACTTCTAAGTGTGAGGTGGTACCTGGGAGTTATTTTAATTTGCATTTCTCTAATCAGGAGAGAATAAATTTTTATTTTTTTAAAAAATAGAGACGTTAGGGATGTTATTGGTAACTGTGACAGAGTCGATAGAGTACTGTGCCTTTCTAAATCCAAACTACAGGAGTCACTTATCAGCTATGTGACCCAGGGCAAGTCATTTAATCCCATTTGCCTCAAGTCCTTATGTGTAAAATTATCTGGAAAAGAGAATGGCAAATGGCTATAGTATCTTTGCCAAAAAAAAAAATCCAAATGAGATCATGAAAACTCATGCATGACTAAAAGAAAAGAACAAAAGGGATGCAACAGATGTGAAAAGTGATTTCTACTTTTAGATGAGGTCATTGAATTAGTTTTACTTAGCTGTTTTATTTTCTAATAAACATTTCATGAAGTGAGAGTAATCTGTAAATGTATGTAAAGTAAAAATAAAACACATGAATAAAATTTTAAATTACATCAAAAATCAGTTAGTATGAATCATCCATCCTAATCTAGTCATACAGTTCCTTTCCTATTCTCCACAGCTTTTTTTTGGTTTGGTTTGGTTTGGTTTTTAATTTTATAATATTTGATTTGACCATTTCCAAGCATTATTCGTTAAAGAAAAAGATCATTTTCTTTTCCTCCCCCCTACCCCCCATAGCCGACACGTGATTCCACTGGGTATCACATGGGTTCTTGATTCGAACCCATTGCCATGTTGTTAATATTTGCATTAGAGTTTCATTTAGAGTCTCTCCTCTGTCATGTCCCCTCAACCGCTGTAGTCATGCAGTTGCTTTTCCTCAGTGTTTCTACTCCCACAGTTTATCCTCTTTTTATGAATAGTGTTTTTTATCCTAGATCCCTGCAGATTGTTCAGGAACATTACACCACCCCTAATGGAGAAGTCCATTACATTTGATTATACCACAGTGTATCAGTCTCTGTGTACAATGTTCTCCTGGTTCTGCTCCTCTCACTCTGCATCACTTCCTGGAGGTTGTTCCAGTTCCCATGGAATTCCTCCACTTTATTATTCCTTTGAGCATAATAGTATTCCATCACCAACATGTACCACAATTTGCTTAGCCATTCCCCAATTGATGGGTATCACCTCATTTTCCAATTTTTGGCCACCACAAAGAGCGCAGCTATAAATATTTTTGTACAAGTCTTTTTGTCCATTATCTCTTTGGGGTACAGACCCAGCAGTGCTATGGCTGAATCAAAGGGTAGACATTCTTTTATTGCCCTTTGGGCATAATTCCAAATTGCCCTCCAGAATGGTTGGATCAGTTCACAACTCCACCAGCAATGAATTAATATCCCGACTTTGCCACATTCCCTCCAGCATTCATTACTTTCCTCTGCTATCATGTTAGCCAATCTGCTAGGTGTGAGGTGATACCTCAGAGTTGTTTTGATTTGCATCTCTCTGATTATAAGAGATTTAGAACACTTCTTCATGTGCTTATTAATAGTTTTGATTTCTTTATCTGAGAACTGCCTATCCATTTCCCTTGCCCATTTATCAATTGGAGAATGGCTTGATTTTTTTTTCAATTGATTTAGCTCTTTATAAATTTGGGTAATTAAACCTTTGTCAGAGGTTTCTATGAAGATTTTTTCCCAATTTGTTGTTTCCCTTCTGATTTTAGTTACATTGGTTTTGTTTGTACAAAAACTTTTTAATTTGATGTAGTCAAAATTATTTATTTTACTTTTTGTGATTCTTTCTATGTCTTGCTTGGTTTTAAAGTCGTTCCCCTCCCAAAGGTCTGACATGTATACTATTCTGTGTTTACCCAATTTAGTTATGGTTTCCTTCTTTATGTTTAAGTCATCAACCCATTTTGAATTTATCTTGGTATAGGTTGTGAGGTGTTCCTCTATTCCTAATCTCTCCCACACTGTCTTCCAATTTTCCCAGCAGTTTTTATCAAATAGTGGATTTTTGTCCCAAAAGTTGGGATCTTTGGGTTTATTGTATACTGTCTTGCTGAGGTCACTTTCCCCCAGTCTATTCCACTGATCTTCCTTTCTGTCTCTTAGCCAGTACCAAATTGTTTTGATGACTGCTGCTTTGTAATATAGTTTAAGGTCTCGGAATGCAAGGCCCCCATCATTTGTGTTTTTTTTTCATTATTTTCCTGGATATCCTTGATCTTTTGTTATTCCAGATGAATTTTGTTATGTTTTTTTTTTCTAAATCAGTAAAGAAATATTTTGGGAGTTCAATGGGTATGGCACTAAATAGATGAATAAGTTTGGGTAGGATGGTCATTTTTATTATATTGGCTTGTCCTATTCATGAGCAGTTAATGTTTTTCCAATTGCTCAAGTCTAGTTTTAGTTGTGTGGAGAGTGTTTTGTAGTTGTGTTCATATAGTTCCTGTGTTTGTCTCAGGAGATAGATTCCTAGATATTTTATTTTGTCTAAGGTGATTTTGAATGGGATTTCTCTTTCTAGTTTTTGCTGCTGAGCTGTGTTGGAGATACATAAAAATGCTGATGACTTATGTGGGTTTATTTTGTATCCTGCAACTTTGCTAAAGTTGTTGATTATTTCAATTAGCTTTTTGGTTGATTCTCTAGGATTCTTTAAGTAGACCATCATGTCATCTGCAAAGAGTGATAACTTGTTCTCCTCCTTGCCTATTTTGATGCCTTCAATTTCTTTTTCTTCTCTAATTGCTACTGCTAGTGTTTCTAGTACAATGTCAAATAGTAGAGGTGATAATGGGCATCCTTGTTTCACTCCTGATCTTATTGGGAATGCATCCAGTTTATCCCCATTGCAGATGATATTAGCTGATGGTTTTAGATATATACTATTTATTATTTTTAGGAAAGACCCTTCTATTCCTATGCTTTCTAGTGTTTTTAGTAGAAATGGGTGTTGTATTTTATCAAAGGCTTTTTCTGCATCTATTGAGATAATCATGTGGTTCTTGTTGGTTTGCTTGTTGATGTGGTCAATTATGTGGATGGTTTTCCTAATATTGAACCAGCCCTGCATCCCTGGGATAAATCCTACTTGATCATGGTGGATGACCCTTCTGATCACTTGCTGGAATCTTTTTGCTAGTATTCTATTTAAGATTTTTGCATCTATATTCATTAGGGATATTGGTCTATAGTTTTCTTTCTCTGTTTTTGACCTGCCTGGTTTTGGAATAGGTACCATGTTTTTGTCATAAAAGGAGTTTGGTAGAATTCTCTCTTTGCTTATTATGTCATATAGTTTGTATAGTATTGGGATTCGCTGTTCTTTGAATGTTTGACAGAATTCACTGGTGAATCCATAAGGCCCTGGGGATTTTTTCTTAGGAAGTTCTTTGATGGCTTGTTGGATTTCATTTTCTGATATGGGATTATTTAAGAATTCTATTTCTTCTTCTGTTAGTCTAGGCAGTTTGTATTTTTGTATATATTCATCCATATCACCTAAATTGGTGTATTTATTGCCATATAATTGGGCAAAGTAATTTTTAATGATTGCCTTAATTTCTTCTTCATTGGAGGTGCTGTCCCCCTTTTCATCTTTGATGCTGTTAATTTGCTTTTCTTCCTTCCTTTTTTTAGTTAGATTGACCAGTACTTTGTCTATTTTTGTTTGTTTTTTCAAAGTACCAGCTTCTAGTCTTATTTATTAAATCAATAGTTCTATCACTTTCGATTTTATTAATTTCTCCCTTAATATTTAGGATTTCTAGTTTGGTTTTCTGCTGTGGGTTTTTAATTTGATCGCTTTTGAGTTTTTTATTTGCATTTCCAATTGATTGATCTCTGCTCTCCCTAGTTTGTTAATATATGCACTCAGGGATATGAATTTACCTCTGATTACCCCTTTGGTTGCATCCCAAAAGGTTTGAAAGGATGTCTCGCCATTGTCATTTTCCTCGATAAAATTATAAATTGTTTCTATGATTTCTTCTCTAACTAAACGATTTTAGAGTATCATATTGTTTAATTTCCAGTTAGTTTTTGATTTGGTTTTCCATGTACCATTACTGATCATTATTTTTATTGCCTTGTGATCTGAGAAGGCTACATTTATTATTTCTGCTTTTCTGCATTTGTGTGCTATGTTTCTGTGACCTAATGTATGGTCAATTTTTGTGAATGTGCCATGCGGTGCTGAGAAGAAGGTATATTCCTTTTTATCCCTATTTATTTTTCTCCATATGTCTATTAATTCTAATTTTTCTAAGATTTCATTCACTTCTTTTACCTCTTTTTTATTTATTTTTTTATTTGATTTATCTAAATTTGATAATTGTTGGTTTAAGTCTCCCACTAATATGGTTTTACTGTCTATTTCTTACTTCAATTCTCCTAGTTTCTCCATTAGAAATTTGGGTGCTATATTATTTGGTGCATACATGTCGATTAGTGATATTTCCTCATTGTCTAAAGTCCTTTTAACAAAATATAATTACCTTCCCTATCCCTTTTGATCAGGTCTATTTTTGCTTTGTCTTTATCAGATATCATGATTACCACTCCTGCCTTCTTTCTGTCAGTTGAGGCCCAGAAGGTCTTACTCCATCCTTTAATTCTGACCTTGTGGGTGTCTACCCGCCTCATGTGTGTTTCTTGTAGACAACATATTTTAGGGTTTGGGATTCTAATCCATTCTGCTATTCGTCTATGTTTTATGGGTGAGTTCATCCCATTCACGTTCAAAGTTATGATTGTCATTTGTGGACTCCCTGGCATTTTGATAACCTTCCCTAATTCTAACCTTTTTTCCTTTGGCTCTACCTTTTAGTCCAGTGATTTACTTTAAATCAGTCCCCCTTATCCCCTCCCTGGATATGTTTCCCTTTTTAGTACCTCCCCTTTTGTTCCCTCTCCCTCACCCCTCTCTTTCCCTCCCTTTTTGTTCTCCCTCTCCCCCTCCCCCCTTGGTTTTCCCTTCTCCCTACCCTTATTGGGTAAGATAGAATTCAAGATCCCAATGGATCTGGATGTTCTTCCCTCTCAGAGTTGATTTCCCTGAGAGTAAGGTTTAAGTAAACTCTCTTCCTCTCCTTCTTATAAGAGTTTTCTTCCCCTCCCCTTCCCGTGTGAATCTTTGTGTGAGAAAGATTATTCTATTTGGTCTTTCTTTTCCCACTATTTACACATTACATTTTCCCCACATGTTACTATACATAGATTGATATAAATGTAGTCCTTATAGAAGAGAGTTTGAGTAAAAGAAGAAGTTAACATTTTTCTCCTTTTTCCTGTCCTTCATATTTACCTTTTCAGGTATTCCATGCTCTTTGATTTTCAATATCGAACTTTCCACAGAGCTCTGGTCTTTTCTTTGCAAAAAGTTGGAAATTTTCTATTTTGTTGAATGCCCATACTTTCGCTTGGAAGTATATAGTCAGTTTTGCTGGATAGCTGATTCTTGGTTAAAGACCCAGCTCTCTTGCTTTTCTGAAGATCATGTTCCATGCCTTACGATCATTCAGAGTAGAACTTGCAAGGTCTTGTGTGACCCTGATTGGCATTCCTTTCTATCTAAATTGTCTTTTTCTGGCTTCTTGTAGGATTTTTTCTTTTGTTTGAGAGCTTTGGAATTTGGCGATTACATTCCTGGGAGTTGTCTTTTGGGGGTTTAGTGTAGAGGGTGTTCTGTGAGCTCTGTCAGTGGCTGTATTGCCCCCTTGTTCTGGAATCTCTGGGCAATTTTCTTTAATTATATCTTGTATTACGATGTCGAGTTTGCTGTTTATTTCTGGCTTTTCTGGAAGTCCAATTATTCTTAAATTATCTCTTCTCCCTCTATTTTCCAAATCTGTCACCTTGTCAGTGAGATATTTTATGTTCTCTTCTAATTTCTTGGTCTTTTGGTTTTGCTTTATTAGTTCTTGTTTTAAGGCCTGGTTTTCCTTTTCAGTTTGGTCAAACTGGTTTTGTAGATGTGTGAATTTCTTATGCATTATTTCCCACTTTTCCTCCCAGAAGGCCTCCATCTTTTTTATCATTTCTGATTCAAATTCTTTATGGGTTTGTGGAAAGTCTCCATCTCCTCTGGAAGGCTTCGGAGCATTTGCTCATGTTTCCTCTTCCGTCTCCTCTGTGTTTTGTATTTTTGCTCCATAAAATGTGTCCAAAGTTGCCCCCTTCCTCTTGTTTTTTTTTTTTTTGGAATTTGGGGGCCTTTGTGATTCTGTGGAGTTTGCCATCTCTATCTGAGTGGGAAGGACTAGCTTTTCTTATCTCTGTCTGGCGTTCTGAGGTTTTAGCCCCAGGCAGATTGTCCTTTCTATGAAGTTGTTGTTCTGTCTTCCCGGGGAAGCCAGGAATTGCTGGTGTGTCCCTGTTACTGCTCTCCTTGGTTCCCTCCCAATGTTTCTCCATTGCCTTACTTCCACGCTTTAAGCCTGGCTTGGCCCTTGTTTCTGTGCCTTAGCCAGCCAGATGAGCCTGCTCTCTGAGGGGAAGGGGCCCTGGCTTCCCGGAGCCCTGAGGGCTCCTGATAAAGATTAGCTTTCCCTGGGTTGAACTGAGTTTGCCTTGAGGCAGGGACATCCCTGAGACTCGGATAGAAGGATCCAGCCATTGGGTTATAAGCCCCCCCCCCCCCGTCTCTCTGTTTCCCTGCTGTCTGGGTGCCCCCTCGACTGGGTCAGGTTGTTTTCAGGAAGCGGCCTTCAGAATAGCCGGCCCTGGGGTCCTTTTGCCAGCCCTGAGGGTTACTGTTGTTTCCAAAGATCCTGCTCTCTGAGGGTGAGGGGCCGTGGCTTCCCTGAGCTCAGGGCGAGGGCTCCTGATAAGAAGATTAGCTTTCCCTGGGTTGAACTGAGATTCGGATGGAAGGATCCAGCCAGGGGGTTATGAGCTCCCCCATCTCTCTCTGTTTCCCTGCTGTCTGGGTGCCCCCACGACTGGGTCAGGTTGTTTTCAGGAAGCGGCCTTCAGAATAGCCGGCCCTGGGGTCCTTTTGCTGTCTCTTAAGTTCCCACTGCTGCCTTGGACTCAGTGCTCTGAGTTGGGGGGGATGGCACCTGGGACCTTCCTTCTGCCTACCCCTTAGGTCCGAGTGATCTCAGGTTCTGGCTTTTGGGAGGGGGCATACCTTTTTATCCAGGTCCAGGAGGAGGATTCCCGAGGTCTATGCTGTTGATCCTTTTGAATTTCGGTGCCCTAGGAGCATTTGATTTGAGATCGGTAAGGAAGGGTTTCAGGAGATCTGAACTTTACCTTTCTCTAAGCCGCCATCTTGACCAGAAGTCTCTCCATAGCTTTTTAAAAATCCCACAGTGGCTCAGAAATTACACCTTTCTTTTCTTTTAGTCCTCTAGGATGAAGTTCCTTTGGATGTGGTGATTTGAACTCATTGAGAGCTACAATCAATCAATTAATAAGTATTAATTCGAGATTTCCTATCGGTCAGGGACTATGCTGAGTGTTGGAGGTGCAAATTAAAAAGTGAGACTATCTTCAAGGATAGATACAAATAATGTGCAATGATTCAAGGAGCAGAATAAAGAAAGAAAACTTATGAAAGGCCTCTTGAAGGAGGAAACTCATAGATTAGGGCCCGAAAGGTCAAGAAAGATAATTTAAGGCAGACTGTGCAAAGACATGGAGGTAAGAGAGAATATCATATGACTAGAAAACATGGCACCACTCATCTGACTAAAGTATATGATGGGGAATAAAATTTAATCTGGAAAATACTTGCTTTCTTTAAGCCTTTATTTATTTAAGCCACTTATATTGTCTCATACTGTTTCATATTCATTTATATTGTTTATACTGTTATTTTTTTCTACCTTTTTCCCTAGTACAAATAATATTCTCCTCAGAAGAGGGAAAATAAAGCAAAAGAAAAGTTGAGTCGTCCTTTCTTCTAAAATAGAATAAATAAACTGGGAAGAAACTACTACTGATTGAAATAGAATAAAGTAAACTGATGGAAACTATCACTTGTTGAAATAGAAAGGTAAACTAAGGGAAAACTGTTTCTTTTACAATGACTGCTGTTCTCTGGCTTTGACCAGAGAGGGCTGATACAGGAACCTGAAGCAGCTTATTTGTAATGGAGGTAAGAATGAGAAATGCTGAGGGATGCTGCCCCACAGGGATGCTGGTACACAGGGGATACTGCTCTGGGGTTTACTTTGGGGTTTGCCTACTGATCCCTACTGACGGCTGATGGATCAATCTATTTCCTAACCTCCTTCCTCCCTCACTCCCTCCATTAACCAACTCTCTCCCTTTTGTCTCCGTCACCTCCCAATCTTCTTGAAGCCTTTTGCTTCTTTCCTCCCTCCTGAGTGAACTATAAAGATACTCTAGTTGCTTTCTCAGTCAAGGGGTTTATTGGGATAACAGGATGGTAACTGAGGTAAGAGGGATGAGGAAGTCCCTAAACTACGGAGATAATTTTAGAAAGGTTTGAGGAAGTAGTCTAGTCACAAACTGAGACTCTTAGACAGTTAGGGAGATGAAGGACAACAGTTTTTTAAATCTTCTTTCTTCTTCTTCCCAAAATCAGCCTGGCTTGTCTCCTTTCTCAGATTCAACCCCAGAGAAAAACAAAGTTCAAAAGTCTCTCAGTTTCTCTTGGCCAGATCAACTCTCATATAGACCACCAACTCAAAAGCCAAGTTTCTCCTTCTTGTCAACTTCAACTGTCCAAAGCCAGAGACAAAGTCCAAAAACCAAGTCACCCCACAAGGGTCTTTCAGCCAGCTTTTCCAAACTCCAGAGAGAGAGAGAGAGAGTGCGACTCTAAGTCCAGACCCCTCCCTCTGTCATATCAAACTGCCAACTCCTGGGAACATTCCATTTGGAACTCTGGTTCTTGATTGACAGATTATCTTCAGCCCCGGTTCCTGCATCTTGGCTTATAAATTCTCTCTCTCCCCATGCCTCTATTACACTTCTTTCCGTCATCTTTTTATTATTATTCTATCCTCTCTGAGCAATTGTCTTCTCCCTCCTGGTGTCCTTCTCTTGACCAAAGAAAAGCCAAAAAACCTTTTTTTCTTATTCTTAGAATTGAAAGCCAGCCTCATATATAGCCTTCTTAACATTATTCCTATATGACTTGGGTAATCTTTTGTACCTTCTTTTCTGACTTCCATGCATGTTTTTAACATCTGAGTTCACACATGTGTATTCTTAATTTGTCTTACTTATACATGTTCCCCCTTATAGGACTCAGTAAAAATATTTCTATTTGTATCTCAGAATTTCATTCTTGATGGTTTCCCATCCCTCAGGGACAGACTATTCCAAGTGAATCTTAAACCATAAGATTCTACAGTTACTTCAACCCTGAAATCTGTTCTCCTCAGATTGAGGACACACATTACCCTCTTCTTGACTTCAGTTTCCTTTATTACAAATCCTTAGATGGAGGGGTCACTTCACTCCAAGTTTCCCATCATTTTTGTTTCAAAGGCCCATTCTTCCTGGTTCAACAGAATCAGATCTAGATCTCATGTGTGTTTTCTCTACATTACGATTCAGGTACAAAAGCTCTGTTTAGGTTTATGGACTATAAAAACATCATAAATGTGGATCAATGAACTCATCCTTCAGGTTCACATGGGAATTTTTCAAAGCTGTGTTAGGAAGCTAATATTGATAGGAATTTGAACTATGAACTAACTTATAGAAGGGAACTCCCAAGTGAAGCAACTCCCCCTATCAATGTGGGTTGGTACCTTCTCTATAACCTTAGAATTTCATAACTGACTAGAAGACTGAGGTGTTATGACTTGTCCAGGAAATCACATGGCCTGTATGTATCAAAGGTAGAACTTGAATCCATATCTTCCTGTCTTTGAGCTTGCCTCTCTAACCACTACATCATACAATCTCTCTGGATGGTATTTAATTGTAATGAGCAATCTTAGCCCTAGAGAAGAAAGGAAATTAACTCCTTCCTTTCCATATAGCATCATAGGATCATAGATCTAGCACTGGAAGGGTCAGAGAGGTTAAGTGAATTTCCCAAAAGCACATAGGTAGTAATAATCAGAATTTGAACCTAGCTCTTCTGACTCCAAATTCAGTATTCTTTCCATTACACTACATTGCTTCTATTTAAAA
The DNA here is from genome assembly GCF_027887165.1 of Monodelphis domestica. NCBI lineage: Eukaryota > Metazoa > Chordata > Mammalia > Didelphimorphia > Didelphidae > Monodelphis > Monodelphis domestica. The sequence continues at coordinate 357,016,951 of NC_077227.1, read as the reverse complement.
GAAGTGGGGAGTCATGGGTACACAATGTCACACACAATTAGAGGTTGCTTTTTCAGTAAATCTCACTTAATTTAAAAGTAAAAACCTAGTATGGCAGAAAGTGTGTGAAGAGTGGGGAAGGAAGGTATCCAGAAATTTCTATCATGTGAAAACAAAAGACATTAATAAACTCAAATTAAAAAAAGAAGAAAAATTCCAAATTGTTTTTAAGCTTTACAACTGTATAAAGTGTAATCTCTTTTGGGCTAATCTTGTTCTCTTAATTAGTCAACAATTACTTTGTAAGAAACTACTGTGTCAAAGATATATGGGGCATTCAGGGAAGACTGGTATCTCTGAGATGAGAGCTTGCCCAAGCCTTTTACAGAGCTGCTTTCCTCCTTTGGAATTTATCTGCCACATAGCTCTCACCTGTACCCCAAGAAACTATAGCCTGCAACCACACCCTGGTCTCTGAAGGCAGGCTGAGGCAGGTTGAGGGTAGCCAACAGGCCTCAAATCTGTCAGTGAATTAGGGGACACATGAAGGCTTCCCCATGGGGAAATGAACAGATGAGAGCAATTTGTTCCAATGGTCATGAAAGTAGCCAACACCAGAACTGTAGAGTGCTTAGAACTTGGTTAGATATGAATGAAACCAACATCTTCAACTGGATCCCAGGCCATTGTCAGCCCTCTTGACTTTTGTCTTGCAACTAGACTTTGATAACTCTGGAAGAAAGAGTGAAGCTGGTGACTTTGTGCAACTCTGCCTTACTTAAATGTAATTTATGCTCAAGTCAAAGACATTATCCCTGATGTCATTGGTCTTCTGAGTATAAAGGACAACAACAAACCAACCACATGTGGCACTATGCTAGATACTAGAAAGAAAAAGGAAAAAAGAAATGAGAGTTCTTTCTTTCAAGTAGTTCATATTCTATTGGGGATGACAACATATACATATATCGGTAAATATAAAATATATACAAATTAATAAAAGGTAGATTTCTTTTTCTTTTTTTAATGGAGGTCTAGCAGCCTGGAGGAAAGACTTCATGTAGGAGGTGACTCATGAATAGAAATTTGAAGAAAAGTAGGAATTCTAATCCTGATTGATTCAAACTTCTGGGTTAACCTTCTTCTAGGTTAAAAAACAAGCAAACTGGCAAAATAAATAACTGTCAGCTGAATTCACAGAGGAACCACAAAAGAAATTCAAAAGCTAAATAAGTGCATTTGAACATCATTGAAGGATTAATTTTTTTCCTCCCAAACAAAACCAATTATAACTTGGCAATTTTGACAGAAGGGCTACTATTACAGAAAAGGAAAATAACCCACCATCCATGTCACTATTTTAATTGGCTGAATAAAAAGAGCATTTTCTACCCATCTGAAACCAAATTCTGCCAAATGACACAAAAATAACTAAGGCATATAGCATATACTTTATGTCACAATGAGATCTTGGCTTCTAGACGTACTTTTTAAAAAGTGCCACCCAACGGAAGTGTCAAATTACTTTAGATGTGAGAACCAAGGTTTTATGCAATGAGAAAATTTTTCATGTTATAATCAGATAGAAAAATAGGGAATCCCAAATTTGTCCCCTCTCCTAATCATTATTCTATCTAGAAATACATATTCAGTTCTAGCTTGATGACTAAGCTATCAGCTAGATTCATTTTTGGACCTTTCGGGATGTACATTAGCTATTCTGGGCCAGTAAGGTAACACTGTTTCAGTGAACTAAAAAAAAGAAAGAATCCTTATTAAGGTCTCTAAAAATATGCCTTACCTACACCCAGCCAATTGTTGGCTCACCTAACAATGTTCTGGCCCACTTACTATATAGAGAAATGTTTTATTCAACTGCCAAAGCACCAACTCATACCAACAAATATTGATTGAATAACTATCTTGTGAAAGAGAGTCTGCTTTGAATGCATAAATTAAATGCAGCTAGCAAATACCGGATGTGTGTACCTATTTTCCTGTTCAGTACTGTGCAGTATTGTGGGAAGGAAGAAAGAAAAGAAGCATTTATTGCTATGTGCCAGGCACAGTGCTAAATGCTTTATGAATATTATCTTAGTTGATCCTCATAACAATATTGCATATTATCTTCATTTCTTTTTTACTGCTGAGTCTCCAGGAAACAGAGATTAAGTGGCTAGCCAAGGGTTGTACTACTAGTAAGTACCTGAAATAGGTTTAGAACTAGGGTCTTCCTGACCCTAGGCCCAAATTTGAAAGTTCTATCCATTCTGCCACTTAGTTGCACATTGAAGTGTGAGAAGAAGACGCTTACCTCAAAAGCTGGTAACAAATTCGTTGTATCATACAGGAATTTGGTTTTGAGAATGGGTGCATGAAATGTAAACCAAAAAGTGATCTGATCAGTTTAGGGGAAAGGAGTCTGTCTTTCTCAGGAACATCTGGGAACATAGGTCTCCAAATGATATTTTCCTCCTTCAAAGCAGTAATTTTGGAGGTATCAGACACAAAGATATGATTCTTCCATGGATTGCATAGTCTAATCTTATTCAAAAAGCATTTAGTATTCACCTAGAATGTGTCAGGTGTTGTGCTAAGTTTCAGAGATAAAAAGGAAATGAAGAATAGTCCTGGTCCTCAGGGAGGTTACATTTTCTTCAGGAGAGGAAGGAATATAACATGTAAATATATGTGTCTAAATATGAGGAAGAAGAGGGAGAAGTGACAACTAGAGAATCCAAAAGGGTGTCCAGTTGGAAAAAAAAAAAAGCAAGAGAATCTGAGTGGTCAGGGCAAGTTGAGTGTGCTCAGAGCTTGAGGGAGAATTGATTCCTGGGACTCAGGCACAGACTTTGGGGGGGGGAACCTTATCAGTGATGAAAAGTACTTCTCAGTACTTATAGAATTATAGTACTTGGAGCTGGCATGAGACTCTGGGATTCCTATACTTGAACGTTCTCCTTTTATAAATGTGTTAGCTGAGCCTCAAAGGGGTTAAGTTCCAATCTAATAAACATTATTAAACACCTACTGTATTCCAGGCACTGTGCTAAGCCCTGGGGAAACAATTAACAAAAGAAAGACAACTCAGGCCCTCAAGTTTACAATCTAAGGGGTGTGGGGGAACAACACAGAAAAAAGGCAGGAAAGGAGGGGAGAGATGAGATATGAAGAGGTATCCACACATAGGGGCATCTTGTTCCATAGTTGAAACTAGAAAGAGCAACTTATACAGAGTGGAGTGAGCTCAAAAGTCCAGTTTCTATGCTCTAAAAAGGAAGGCATTCGGTATTTGGTACTCTACCCTCCAGGCCTCTAATCAGAGGAGAGATGAGGCAGAGGGGAGGTGATATCAGTCAAAACTTGAGTTAGCTGCATGGTGATGAGATTAGAGGTGAAAAGTTTAACCTCAGAGGGGTATCTAGTTTTCTGGAATTGAAACCAGACAGAGTAGCAGATACAGAGTGGAGTGGAGTTCCTACAGATAGGAAGCAGCAGAACCAGAATTAAAACTCAGCATCTTTAACTCCAAACTCAGTACTCATTTTACTAGCCCATACTTCCTTTCTGCAGATAGTTTTTGGAGTAAATTAGTCCAAAACATTGATGGAAGACACTGAGGCTGAGAGAGATAAGGTGAACAGGTTGAACAGGAGTCAAGTAGTAGAGCCAGGTTTCCGAGGTAGGTCTCTTCTGATTCCAAATACAGTATTCTTTCCCCTGCATCTTCTTTCTTTGAAAGCATATTTAATATTATGAAATTATAGAAAGGCATTCTGCACCAAGTCCAGTGAATAAAGAGGATGGTCAAATTCCAGATTCTTTTTGGATGTAAAAAAGAAAGTTTGACTATAAAATAATGAAAAATGCCCATAATCTGGCTCTAAGGATGATTCCTAAATAGAAATCCAGAGATGTCACAAGCAATGTCAGCTCACTGAAAAACATGTAAAGACTCCTAAGATGACAATTTTGAAAAATGATATACATTTAAATATAGAATTTGTAGCACTGTTTGAAAATCTATTTTATCTATTAACTATTATAACTATATTATCTATTAACCCATCAACAAGCATTTTTCAAGCATCTATAATGTGCTAGATTTTGGGGATATAAGTATAAAAATGAAATAGCGTCTGTCCTCAAGGAGCTTACATTTTACAGGGGAAATATTTATCTTTTTATAGACACAGTTCATATATCAATTCTACTGTCGTCCTTACAGTATGTCATACAGGCATGCATGGAGTGAGACTGGTCATATTGACAAACCCTGGAGAAGTATTCCTATTTTTCACCTAAGTTTTTCACCCAGTCTTACTTTATTCCTATTGGTCTTTCACCCAATCATGCTTTATGCACGCCTACAGCTAGACTTCAAATCCATCATTCTGAGGTAACTATCTCTTCCTAAACAGGTTCTTATTGTGAAGCCACCTAGATATCTCACAGGCCAAATGTTCCTCCTACACGTATGCAAGTCAGCAAAAACTCTTACAGAAAATAGTTTTAAGCTTAGTTTACTGAATTTTTGGTTCTTGCTGATTTATGTCACAACCTCAACAGTATTTCAATGCAACACAAATAAAAATGTTCTCAAATGTTGAACTACAGAAGCATGAATGGCGTCACTCACTGTCAATTAAGAAACCATCAAGAGAAGGGAATAAATCACACATCCTGGTGTAAGTGCTCCAGCAACTGGTAAGAAGGCAGCTTGGAAAGGCAAATAAATGAAAACGAAAATTGCTATTCTCTGGGCCCATCAGTGTTCCTTATTATAGAAAATCTGCTTGTGAAAGCCCAAAGGCTTACCTATGATTCAGTCACAGTCAGAGATCATTTTAGAGAGGTCAGCAATGATATGAAACTTAAAAGAACTGGATTATAATAGCATCATAATGAAAATAAGGCAAGTGTTTATATGCCACCCACCCCCAAAAGATCAATGAGTTGGATTATAAATCTGGAAAATGAAGGTCTGGTTGTCCACTAACTTACATTTTAACCCCTTGAGAAACTTTGTATATATAAGTGAAGCTCATGATATAAAAGCTATGAATATGTTCAAATGAGATTGGACATTTAACAAATAGACCAGAAATTATACAAGTGAATAAGTTTCATGCCATTGTATATTTATATTTGGAGGGGACCCTAGAGATGATCATGTCCAGTCTCTTAGTTTTATGAAAATGAAGAAACTGAGGCCTACATAGTTAAGTAGTTTATACAATGTCATCCAAATAGTAGAGAACTCAACCAGGATGCAAGCCCAAGTTCTCTACCTATAGATCCAGTGTATTTTTTAAAGTACTCACCTTTGGAGGCAAAACACATTCTTAAGTAATGTTGTCATTGACAAATATTAAATACCTAAAATGAGGTATAGAAGGAAATGGCAAATCACTCTAGTACTTTGCCAAGAAAACCCCAAAAGAGGTCATAAAATGTCAGACTACTGAAATGATTGAACAACAAGCATCTATTATGTACTAGGCACTGTGATAAATCCTTGTAACAATCTGAGGAGGTAAGCGATATTGTCCTAATTTTTTCAGTTGAGGACACCAAAATGGGCAGAGCTTAAAGGACTTACTCAGGATCATACAACTAATAGTTTTCTGAGGCTGAATTTAACTAGGTTCCTCCTTATCCTAATCCATCCTTCTGTCTGCTGTACCACCCCTTGGTGCCTCTGCACTCAAAACCCATCTGGATTCTTCCTCGATAACTGACTTCAGATCTAGTTTACAAACCACAAACATAATGTTCTTGAGCCTCAGATTCCTTATCTGTAAAATTAGAGAACTGTAATAGGTGGTCTCTAAGTACCCTTCAGCTTTAGAACTAGGATCCTGTTGTAGTAGGAATGGGGGTGGGGGGATTGATCAGGATGTTCCTGTTCAATTTAATTCCATCCAGTCTAACTAAAGAAATCACATAAGATAAAGGCTCAGTAACACCAATGAGGTTTGAAGATCTTGAATAAAGTATAATGGTGCTTTAGTTTCTGGATCCCTTTACAAGAAGGAAGGGGTTCTTTCCATAAAGCCTGATAGAATTAGACACTAACTATTAGAAATCCAAAGATTGGACATGCCCAGTTTGGGTAGCCTTTACAGAAAAACTTTGCCAATTTTGAAAAAAAGGTAGAAGCCCTCATGAAGGAGCATGAGCTCTGGCAGTTCAGAAGAGAGTCAGTTAACGTAGAAAAAGGTTGAGTACTGAATCCTGATTATCCTCCATGCCCTCCACCCTATTGGCTACAGCTTTTTAAAGCAGAACTACTTGCCTAGTAGTAGACACAATGCCCATCAGAGATTAGATTTAGGGAAGTAAGCCTATTAAACATGGGAAGAATTGAAAAAAAAAACATGAAAAGGGAAAGAACATCCAGGCACCTTTACATGAGAAGCCTGAGTCACCTTTAATACAGATATTCCCAGTGTGCTCTATGTTTGTCCATTCTTCTCATGGAACCTATATGTATTTGTGAGAGAGTAAATCCCAATTTTAAGGGAGGTGGGTATTTTGTAGGTACTGTTCTTATAATTTCATTTTAGTAGGTGTTAATAGTTTGAGAGATAATTGTGTCTGCTGATTATTAAAAGTAATGGAAGCAATTAGAGATTGAAAACTATCATTTTAAGGGTGAGGATTCACAAAGTATCCAAAACATGAGGGGACCCTATCTGCAAGTGAAAATTGGAAGTTAGCCAAAGAGACTGCTATACTATGATCCTATAAAACTTAATTTTGTGACTTGATAGCCACATTTAATTTTGTTGCAGTAGCAGAGAGGCCACCTGAGGAACTATGGAGAAAATGTTCTTCCTGACACTTTCCTCCAACTGACCTCTGACTGTTCTTATGAAATAAATATAGCTCCCAAGGCTAAGATTTGCCTCCTTTGACAATATATGAAAAGAATAGGTCACTGTTCCAAAGGCAATTACAAAGAGGAATCCAGAATATGTTTTGAATAGCTTCATTACAAGGTGTCTCATCTTCTAGTGATCCTTAGGAAGAGCACATTTGGGCAGATAAGCTCTTTGACAGATCTCCTAATGTAACATCTCATTGGGGAACACCTCTTCAGTACCCTTTTTCTCTAGATCCCTCTTCCTTCTGATGGAAGGGTAGGGACTCTTCCTTCCAGAACCTTCATTTAAGGAAAAAGACCAAGCCAACCATCATTTTGTTTCCCACACAGCTACACTACTGAATTCCTCTATCATGCCCCAGGAAGTTCTTCCTACTGAAAGATTAACTTGAGTTCTGAAACTCCTACTTCATCAGAATTCTCTGGCCCTGAGGGCCCTTCTTCCCTCTAATTAGACTTCTCGAAGAACCTCAGTTTTATAGGAGAACTCAAGTTATCCAATTCTTCATTTCCCATTCAGCTATATATGGCTGTATTTCTCCATCTTGCCTTCGTGCTGGGTGTCTTCTTCACCTACCCTGATTTTCTGTTTCCTTTGGTATATTATAAACCTTTAGAAGACAAGAATTATCTTTTACCTTTTTATATGCTTAGCATAAGGCCTGGTACATAGTAGGCACTTAGAAAATCTGAATTGATTGACTGGTATGGGAGTGGCCATAGGGTCTTGAAAGCAATGCCAATGGAGAATTAACTTTGGCAGGAAAATCTTAGAGTGTGATCCAAGAGTCAAACTGTCTGCCAATAAGTTTAGGAAAAATTGAGTTCTTGTAGCCACAATCCAATTTAGATACCCTGTTAGTAAGGAAATGACAGGATCAGGAAGGGAACAGAACCAAGGTATGACCTAACTACATATACAAAGGCTTCCCAGCAGTTTTATCATTAGAGCCAATGGCAAATAATAAAATAAGATAATTCTACATTTACTTCAAAAAGAAGTCTAATCATCTCTCATCTCGTATTTTCACATTATATCCCCCCTTCCTTATCTCTCTGTCTCTGTGTGTCTCTCTCTGTCCCCATCTCCCTTTTTCTCTGTCTGTTTCTCTATCTCTATCCTCTGTCTGTCTGTTGCTCTAAACACACATAAACACAGAGAAAAACAAAGAGAGACAGAAACAGAGAGAGAAGGGAATCAAAGATTTCCTTTTACTTGACTCCTTTACTCCTCAGGCTAAAAAGCACTGCACCCTGTTGATGTTCTTTCTTTTTCACACATGGAGAAGCTCTGGATGAAGCAACTGATTGACTCTAGATTGACAAATGTAGAACAACAAGCTGCAGTGAAACCTAATCCAGGCAAAAATATAAAACCCACACAGAGATTGAGGTAAAAAGGCAATGAAGTAATAGTGAGATCACTTAATGAGTGATGAGACTGAGACTCAAGAAAGAACTAGGTACAAATTCTGGTCCTGGAAATTCCTGGTCATATAACTGTTTTTTTTTTTTATCTATAAAATGGGGATAATAAATCTTTTACTAGTAATTCACATAGCTGTTGTGAGGAAAGCACTTTGTAAAAAACTTTAAGCACAAGAAAAAATATGAACTACTTTATTATTCTTAGTATTCTCTGCTACCCCAGAAGTCAATTTCTTAATGTTCTCCCAAATCCTCTATGTCAAGTGGCCCTCAACTGCCACTATCCACAACCCAGAAGCTTCCTGATTCCCTCTCTCACATTAAAGTGTGTCTATTTGTGCTAGTCTCAGAGGCCCTCTTCTCATTCAGTACTAATCTAATATATGAATTCAAGTTAAGATGTCAGTGCATGATAATGCATTAACAATATTTTAATGCAATATTTTATCCCTCCTGGAGTACATTTGCATTTTAATGGCAGCCTTCAATGCTGTCTCAGTGACACAATGCCCTGTGACCATCTTGGATGTGACTCTCTGGATCTTGGTTTCTTCACATGAAAAATGAAAGAGATGGACTAACAGATTTCTAAAGTCTCTTCTAAATTCAAAGCTATTTCCTTCTATAGATGATTTCATTCTAAATTTTCCAAGAGAATAAAAATGTCTTAAATACAATATTTTCTTATGTGAAAGCAGCAAATAAAAAAAACATTGCTAAGAACTAATCTCACAGAAAGTCAAATTAGGTCTCCATTAAAACAGAACTGAATCATTTCTGGTATGTTACTGATGTGTTGCTGCTTTTACTATCAAACACTATAAAAGGTCATAAATATTGACTTTTTTCTCTTTTTTTACTTTGCAATTTCCCTCATCCCATACCATTTTCCCCTAACATTTTTAACTGCCAGTGTATCTAAATTAAAACATGTCTGCAAGGTCTCAATTTCCCTCACACTTGTAGATGGCTGGGAGTCTGTGTATTCTCTGCAAGCTTCTGATGGTCCTAGGCAGATGCAACAACCTATGTTACTGGCTGGGTAGAGCTACAATGATGATGATAATAATAATTAACATAGATGTAGTACTTCAGGTTTACAAAACCTTTCATGCATATCAACTCATTTTCTTTTGATAAAAACTCTGGTAAGATAGATGCTATATTTTCTCATATAACAGATAAGGAAGCCAAGAAAGGGTGAGATTAAATTACTTGCTCGGGATCACATAGATGGTATTTGGTCTAGGATTCAAACTTGAGTCCTCCTGCTTCCAAGTCCAGCACCATTAAAGCTATGCCATCTAGCTGCTTCATGTGAAAGACAGATGTTCTTCCCAACCAGGACAGCATTTCAAAGGAAGAGCCTTCGCCTATTGACTATTAATACAGCATTAAATTAGAATCATCAAAAGGATTTTCTAGAAATTTACCTCCATTTTGACCATTTTGTGATATTACTCTAACACTAAAATCCTCCATTGCTGCTTCACTGAGACAGGGTGGTGAGCCTTGAGTTCTTGAAGGCTATTCCAGAGAAGCACAAGTTCTAAAATATCCTAAGAAGTTGCAAAGTTATTAAGTATAAGCTGAGGGTGGGCTGTATATCTTCTGCATAAGGCCAAGTCTATTGAAATTCAGAGAGGTTCACTGTCTAAAGATTGACCTGCAAAGGATAAATTTGGGTGGCAACTCATGAAGGCATTAGTGGAAGATGATGCCCATTCTGATGAAATCTCAGATCATTTGGAAATGAAGTTATAACTAATAATTTCATTTCATTTCACATTCTCAAGGAAATATTCTTGTAGATGAGGATATAATGCCCATATCTCAACTTTGTCCCCTTGCCCCCAATGGAAATATAGCCTGAGAAAGAGACATTAAGCAACTCTTTCTTTGGAACAACTACCAGGCAAGGTTGAATCAAACTAAAGAAAGAGAGCAGCAGTACGAAGAGTTTGTATGCAAACGGTGTTGATGTCATTGTATCCTGTCAACAGTTTTCAAAAAAGTGCTTTTTTCCCCCTTTCTCTGCTTGTCAGTCATCTTTTAAAACTATACTCTCCTCGCGGTACATCTTTTAAAAATGCAACTCCCTGGGCCCCTTCTCTTAATAGAAACTATCTTTTAAAATTGCCATTCCTGAAAAACAGTATTAAAGTCCGTGTAAACCCACACAGAACTCTCCCTGGACCTTATCTTCAGCTGAGTGTATTGTCAGAAAGCAGAAAATGTAGTTTGTCTCGCATTATCTGTAATAAGATAGACAGTCCTTCATTTTAACAAGGTGCCACTGCCAATATGAGACCTGCTGGGTGAGAAGCCGATGCAATGATTTCTTTATTTATACAAGTGGAATGAAACCCAGAGAGACTGGAGGCAATTGATGATGCTGTCCACCAGCTGGCACATGTTGGGTATTCATGCAGCACCTTGGTGAAAATTATAGCTGTAGATTAGGTCTTGTGTGCAATGCACCAGGGTGTGCACAGACCTACTTCTCCAGAGCTGCCAACAATTAGTTACGGAAGCTTTGTGCTGAGAGTCACACATTTACAGGATGAAGACCACCTAGCTGAACTTGTTTTAGCTTTTCCATTGTGAAGGAAGAAACTCAGCAGCATAGTGCCATCTAGGACTAGAACTATCAATGGAAAGAATTATATGGGACAAGTTCTTTTTCTGCTGCTTAGTTTTTTTGTTTTTTTTTTTAATTAGTGAGTTGTCTAAAGCAGTGAGATGTTATGTAATTTGCAGGAGTCACAGGCTTAAACTGTGTAAGAGGCAAGACTTCAGCCTAGGTCTTCCTGATTCTACAGCATCTAGGGCACTATAGAGTCCAGGGGTAGCTGGGTAATGCAGTGAATAAAGTGCTTGTCCTGGTATCAAGAATACTTTAGTTCAAATTGGACTTCAGACATTTATTGGCTGTGTGACTCTGAACAAGTCACTTAACTCTGTTTCAGTTTCCTCATCTATAAAATGATCTAGAGAAGGAAATGTCAAACCACTGCAGTATCTCAGCCAAGAAAGTCCCAAATGGGGTCACTAAGAGTCCAACAAGGTGAAAGGACTGAATAACAACAAAATACAACCTTAGGGTTTAGTGGGAAGAGGAAGATGTGGGAAAAGAGAAAAGAGAGAGAAAGTTCACAATTCATTTTAATTCAAGCTGCAAGGCTTACTCTTTTTGTTTGTTTGTTTTTTAAAAACCTGGAGTTTTTTACTTAAGAGTTGAAAGGTGGGGCAGTGGATAAGAATGCTTGTTTCTGATAACTCTTCCAACTGTTAGGATGCAAGTACTTCAAAATGGAGAGGATATCTGGAAGAGTGGGAACAATCTGGGGACAGATGGGTTTTAATCCTGCCTCCTGTGTATTTGTCATAGCACCCAGCAATCAGAGAATCATTGCCTAGAGCAGCGTTTCTCAATCTCTCAATTTGTAGCAATGAGAATACATAATGCATATCAGGTATTTACATTCCGAATCATAACTGTAGCAAAATTACAGTTTTGAAGTAGCCACCAAAATAATTTTTTGGTTTGGGGTCACCGCAACATGAGGAACTGTATTGTGGGGTCACGGCATTAGAAAGGTTGAGAACCACTGACCTAGAGGATCTTAGAACCTGATAGAACCTTAAATTTCTGCCAGTGGAGTACAGCCTATTTCAACAGCCTATAACAGATCCTGGACTTCAACATTTACACCAGTCCTCCCATCATATCCTGGTAGAAGCTATGAGAAGCTATCAAAACAGGAGGGAAGACAAAGAATGTCATGCACACAGGAAGTGGCTCTGCCTCTTCTGTATGCCACAGATGCCAAGAGATCTTGCTAGCCAATAACTCCCTGATTCCGAATTTATCAACTTCTCACCTCCCATGCCACATTTAGTGTCCTGCTCAATTGTCCTGTACCCTGAGAAGATTCCCATCACTTATGGCACCCCCTTAAAATGCTCCTCTAGAGTAATAAAAAGTAATGAAGTACTAAAACACTGGGTAATTGAATATTATGGTTTGTTTCAATATGGCATGCAGGTTTATTTCAATGAAGTGATCTTAGACTACAGAGCAATTCTGAAAATAACTCCCTCTTTGTTAGGCATAGCACCTGGCACAAGGGTCACAACATCATTGAAAACAAAAAATAAGAGGCAGCTGGTGTAATATCTAGTCCAATTCCTTTACATTCCAAAGGAAGTATCTGAGGCCCAGAGAGAGGAAGGCTTAAAGGTAACATGGCAGAGTGGATGGAGTGCTTAATTGGTGTGCAAAAGGAAATTTATCCTTCTCTCTTTTGACTACATGTACCTGGAGTGGGGTCTAGAAGTGAGGACTGCATGAGGGAAATTATTGGGTAAATTGAGTCATAAGGATAGAACAGCAGCCAGAAAAATGGAGTTAAAAATATCACAAGTCCAGAGGGCAGGGTGATCTTCCCTACAAATATCCATGGACTGCTCCCCCTCTCCCCGTGAGTAGCACAGGCAAAATGGAGTGCATGGTTGCCTACTGAGATGTGACATGTGGGAATTAGTGGGCAAAGAAGAAGTTTGATAAACTGAGGCAAGAGCGATTTGGGGTCTCTTCTCTTGTTGCTGACAGGATTGCCTTGTGAATGTGGCTAGGGAAGCCCTCATGGCAGCCATCCATTTAGCAAGCTAAATGTAGCAATAAGGAAGGTATCTTATATCTCCCTCTCTTATTTTTCCACCTTTTTCTCCTGCTACTTTTGATTTAATAAAATTAATAATTTATAGCCAATCTATTAATTTTAACTCTTACATTGGGAGTCTAGAAGATCTGGGTCTAACTCCCACCTACAATATTTACTATCCATAAGCCCAAGGAAGAGTTATTTAGTATGTCTTGAATTTCAATTTCCTCATATAGAAAATGGAGGTGCCAATATCTGTGATAACTTATTTCACAGGGCTGCCTTAAAGCTTATATGACATAATGTGTGTAAAGTGTTTTCTCAGCCTTAAGGAACAGATACTACCCAAGGTTATGCCATTCTTTTTCAGCCTTCATTTTTCAAAGAGGACCAATGATATTACAGGGTGATAGATTTAAGTGAGGATTTAAATTGGATTTAAGTGAGACAGAGTTGCACAAAGTCATCAGTTCATAGGAGGAGGGTGGGAGGAGGGGAGGGAAAGAACATGTAACCATGGAAAAATATTCTAAACTAACTAAATAAATAAACTTTTAAAAAGAGTCATCAGCCCCTCTGTCTCTTCCAGAGTCATGGAATTTTAGCAACAAGACAAAAGTCAGGACAATCTGGTGATGGCCCAGGATTCAGTGTATGACCTTGGCATCTTTGATGTCTGACCAAGCTCTAAGCTACCTTCATGACGGCTAGAACAAATTATTCTCATAAACTCCTTCCTCCAGGGGAAGTCTTCATATGCTTGGGGTAGAAACCCACTAATTCACCATGGATTGGAGGCATGTTAATTACCCTCAACCTGGTTTAGCCAGCCTACCAAGACAGTTTTATCAGAGTGTCACTACTGCAAATGCTATAGCTTCTTAGAACCACAGTTGAGAGTTGGATGAAATGTGGACACCAAAGCCCTGAAATGGGCTCAACAAACCCTCCTACCAGAGGTCCTAGTCCTTCCAGAATACTCCATACATCCCAAGATTATGGAAGTTATTGGTGCCATGCTATATTTGTTTTAATTCAGTTTCTCAGATCAGGGAAAAAAGAGGAAGTTGGAAGCTTTGTGAAGGGTAGTCCCTTGAAGAAATTATGTAGGAGAGAGAGATATTCCATTAAGGCCCATTGGCAGATAGACTCTTTAGGTTAACATTCCCCCAATTCTTGCCAGTGTTGCTCAGTGAGTCACAAAATAAAGGGTGTGTGTGTAGCCTGTTATATATTATCGTGTCTCTAATAGTGAGATCATTCATAACTAAGACTTCACACCTTTAATTTTATCTTATTTAAGAATACCTAAGATTAGTGAGTGCCTACTGATTAGGAAACCATTAAGCAAACAGTAGCTTATTAATATAATATAGTAAACTGTTATGTCAAAAAAATGAAAAATACAAGGCAATGAGAGGAATGTAGGAAGATTTAAGATAACCAATACAAGTGAGCAAAACAAGAACAATTTGTCTAGACACCACATTAAAAGACTTCAAAACTATTTGCTAAATCACCATGATCAATAGTCACTTCAGAGGATTGGAGGTGAAACATATCTCCTATCCCTCAACAGGGGTGTATGGGGTGCTTAGGGAGGGGTAGTATCTCTGGTATGGAGGGCTTGTCGTGCCCTCCTAGGGCACCTCTCTCAGCCTCTCCCACCTGACACCCAGCTCTCACTTGTGGCTCCCAGTAGCTGCTAGCATGTGGCAGCAGCCACACCCCGGGCAGCGGCTTCGACAGGCTGGCTAAACCTTGTGAGGGTCGTCATGGACCCCTGGTGAACCAGGGCTTTGCTCACCCAGCATGTGAAGACTGCTTTGGCTGAACATACAGAAGAAACCAATAAGAAGGTTCATCGGCTGAGATGGCAACGCAGCAAAGCACTGTGGAGTGCTTAGGGCGTGTTGGAGCACAAAGGACAACACGGCCATCCAATGCAGTTGAGGAAGTCTCCAGGTGTAACGACTTTTCGTGCCACTGGACCCAGGCTTCCAACGCCAAGAGAGTGGGACTGTCTCTGTGCATCGACTTTTCCACTTAAATCTCCTTCACGCACAAGTGTCTTTGTGCACAAAAACACACAAAGACAATAGTCATCCTCGGTTACTGAGAGACTACTACTACCCCTCAACAGAAAGGAAGTAGTTTTAGGTACAGAGTAAGGCATACATTTTCAGACATGGCTACTATTTTTATTTGTTTTGCTCATCTACCATTTATTACATGGGAATGTTCTATATGGCTGAGGAAGGAAGTTATTGGGAAGTGACAGCATTGTAAAAAAATCAATAAAACATTTCAAAATAGTCCCCTAAGGTCTCTTACAACTCTGTGGGAATACCTGAAGGAAAAAAGTCAGACTTCAACTTAATATCACCTAATAATTATTACTTAACACCTTATTGGAATTTGGGTAATCAGTTGAAAACAGGAAAAAAGGTATCCCTAGTCAGTAAGCAAGAGGGAATAAAGGAGTACTGATGGTGAAGGTTAGAGAATGTCAAAGACAAACTTTGCTTATTGCACATTCTTACCAAGCACCAAACCAGGCTCTGCCATTTTAAAGCACTATATGGTCTATCTTTGACATTTGTACTTCAAGTTGCCAACCCTTAATCAATGATTCATGGCATGATAAAGTGGAAAGCGCATGCTATGTGATTTTCTACAAATCATTTCTTATCTCAAGACCTCATTTTCTTCACAGTAACATGGCAGCACAGGGTTTCTAGACTAATTCCCAAAGAATTTTCTGGTTTTAACCTTGTCTGATTCTGTACTGTGAATGTACACCACAGGTAAAACCTGATCAGACACTAATATCAATAGCAAGCAAAAACAATAAGCAAAATCTTTAATCAGCAGAAGTTAGATAATATAGAAGAGGAGTGGCGTAAGCTTTTAAGCAGAAGTGGCAAAAATCAAAGCAATATGTGAATCAAATGAATCTACAAAGAGATGTTTGGAATAGACCAGAAGGGAGAAAACTAGGAACCTAAAGATTAAAATAAAATAATCTGAATCATCTTTGCATCTCCTCGAGTGCCTAACTCTTTGTTAGCTTTGTACTCTACTTTTTGTTCATACTTGTGCTTTCATTGATGTTGGGAATTCTATGGAGGCAGATTGGAGGTTCTTCTGTAGCACATTTTTGGCTTAGGAAATGGCCTAAGAGATTAAATTATTTGCCAGCTAATATATCAGAGGTAGGAGTTGAAACCTAGTGAGATCACTATTCTCTAGCAGGTAGATGGTACAGTGGATAGAGAACTGGACCTGGAGTCATTACTAGATATGTGACCTGGGATATCACTTAACTCTGCCTCAGTTTCCTCATCTGTAAAATGAGCTGGAGAAGGAAATAGTAAACCATTCCAGTGTCTTTGCCCAGAAAACAACAAATGGGGTCACAAAGAATCAGATACTACTGAAAAACAACAAAACTATTCTCTATGTAAAGCTGTCACACCTTAAATATAATACATACTTAATAACTGCTATTGAATGGATGAGCATGTAGCTAATGTTTTTAGTACATGTTTGTTGAATGATAAATATGGGAATATATTTTGCATGGCTGCACATATATAACCTATATCAAATTGCTTCCCTTCTCAATGAGGGAGGAAGGGAAGATTGGGGTGGGGAGGGGGAGAATTTGGAAACCAAAATTTTAAAAAACAAATGTTAAAAGTTCCTTTTATATGTAATTGGGAAAAAAGAAAATATAAAAAGAAAATAATGTATGTTTGTTGAACCAAAGGGAGTTGAGTTGAGTCTTTTGCAGTAATGTAGTATTGGCAGTATGAGGAGCTGACCTAGAGTGGTCCCAGTAAGAAGAAAAGGGACAAAGCTGAGAGAAATTTTGAAAGAAAAATCAAGATGCCTTAGCAATAATTTAGATGTGGAGAAGTAGGGTGAGTAAAGTATCAAAGAATCAGAAAACAGGTTTGTAGCCTAAAGTCCTATCGTAACGGTGATACATGCATATGACAGACATATTCAGTTTGAAGTAAGAATATGATACCCAGATGGATACGTCCTGAAGGGAGTTGGAAAAAAAAAAGGCTGTGAGCACATGGTAAAAGATATGTTTGTCACTTCATCACATAGAGGTGACAGTTAACATTACAAAAGGAGAAAAACTTTCCCAAGGAACATGGAGAAAATGATGGTCAAAATGTAGCTCTGGAAGTATAAATAGGTCATTAATAAATTTCTTAATTGAGCTTACCAACCTCTATACATTATTTCACATTTAAACTTTAGAAGTAACATATACAATATTAGCATTCTCCTGTAGCACTATCTCACTTAACACCACTAAGAAATATAACCAATGATAACATACAACCAAATTCTGTTGTAATATGTCACAAACTCCTGCTAAAACATTGTTTCATTCTTTAGTCATTTGTTATATTCATGGTATTTGGTCCTGGGAAACAACTGAAGGCAAGAAAGAGGATTGCCTGGGGACTACTAATTGAAAACTATAAATTTGACAGTCTGGATTAATCTGAAAGACAAATAGGGAAGGAAGTTATACTGGGATTAAGAAAACCTGGTTGGATCAAAATCTTGACTAACTAGGCTCTAAGGTCAACCAATTCAATGGGCATTTATTAAATGCTTCCAACAGTAGGGCAACCTGCTGGGTGCTGACAATACAAAGATGAAAAGGAAACTGCCCCTGGACTCCAAGAGCTTCCATTCTAACAAGAGAAACAACCTGGAAGGGGATGCAGAATGCATACAAAATCAATACAAAGCCAGTTTGGTAAAGGAACCTGAGGAGATCAGGAAAATCTTGTGTAATCGTAAAGAAAATTAATAATTCTGAGCAGTAGAAGTGAAGGGGAAGTGAATTCCAGGCAAGATGCCCACTCAGCATGAAGGCACAGATACAGGAGATGGAAATATTGTTAATAAGAAACAGTAAGAAGGACAATGCAGCTGAAATCAGGAATTAGAATAATGTATATTGAGGCTGGAAAGATAGGTTAGGTTGTGAGGAGCACTAAATGCTTTGAAGAGGAATTGACATTTTATCCTGGAGGCAAGAAGGAGCTACTGGAGTTTACTGAAGTCAAGAAATAATAGGGTCAGACTTTCATGAACAAGAAAAGGCAATTTGAGAGCTTTAGAAGAGTTGAATTGGAGAGAGGAGAAACATAAGGCAGGAAGACATATTAAAAAGCTATCACAATTGTTCAGGGGAGAGGTAATGAAGGCCTGAACTAGGTGGTAATTTGGAGAGGGGAGGCTTGACAGAGAAGATAAGATGTGAAAGTAGTTGTGAAGGTACAAGATAAGATCTGGTAGCTGATTGAAAAATCAGAAGAAAACACTTTTGAAGCCCCAAAGAGAGAGAACATAAGAGAAGCAGTTGGTCAGCAGTGGTGGTAAATACTGAATAGAGGTCAAAAAAGATGAGAATTGAGAAAACCAGATTTTGACAATTAAGTCACCATTGAAAACAGAAGAAAGTAGTTTCAGTTGACTGAAGACATCAGAAATTAGATTGCAAAGGATTGAGGAGGGAAACAGGAGGAAATGAGTTTTAGCTTTTTTCTAGGTGTTTGGAGAGTCAAATATAAGAATATAGTTTGAAGGGATGGAAAAGCTTTGAATGTGTGATGGCAAGTCACCTAACCTCCCTGAACCTCAGTTTTCTCATCTGTAAAGTTAAGGGGGATCTATAAAATGATTTCCAAATATAAATCATTTGAACTAAGTCTTATTTGATAATCAGCAAACAAAAGCAATAGTAATGAAATGTCTAAAGAGGAGATCTATGGCACCATTAGGTCAGAGATAATAGCAGTCAGCAGATCAAAGCAAGGGTCTCCAATGAAGCAAATAAATGGGAAAAGGGAGCAGAGAGGAAACTGAGGCGTGTACTCCAGATAACTTGTCTGTGGTCTTTTTTTATTCAGAAGCAACTTCAACTACCTTACACTCCACTATTAACTGCTGACCTTGAGCAGCTGTTGGCTTTGACATCAACTTAACATTGCTCCTATTAAATGATCTACCCCTATAACATAATTTTATCTATGTGCTAATATATTATTGATTTACTCTTCCAAAGAGGATATTAACAAAAACCATCTTCGTTTGAATGACTTCTGGGTGGCACAGTGGATAGAGGTCTGGCCTTAAACTTAAGAAGACCAGAGTTCAAATCTGGCCTCAAACACTTTATATCTATATGACCCTGGTCAAATCACTTAACTATGTTTACTTTAGTTTCCAAATTTGTAAAATGAACTCTAGAAGGAAATTGCAAGCTACTTCAGTATCTTTGCCAAGAAAATCTCAGAAAGGGATCATAAAGAGTTGGAAAACATACCTAAACAACAACAAAATTGCAAAGACAAATAAAGTATGTACATGTGTGCAAAAATATTTCTGAATTTTCAGAAGATGAGTTGTGGATACCTAAAACATACAAAGCATAAACTATTCCAATGCATCTTAATGTAGGGACAGTCAATCCCACTCTGCTCAGTCTCACTTGCATAATGGTAACTTCTTATCACAAAGGATTGAAATATTAACATCAACCCTTTGGCTATAGTCCTGAAAATCCTAGCTGAACCAAGGCAAATCTCTAAGTAGGTCAGGCCAAAGTGAGCACATTAAACTTCCAGATGAATTTGAAGGTTTCTTAAATCTTGGAAAGTTTTCCAAACACATGATAATGCAGTACTTTCCCTCTACAGGCTACACTGAACTGAGCACCAACTTCACAGAAGATAATGAAATTTAAATAGAGGAGAAATTAATTAGATTTCTAGAATCAAATGCAATAGGGGGGAAAAGACCTCTTAAACCTCAGGAAACATAACTCTATTCCTGTTCACCAAACTTTCACAAAGTTTTTAATAGCAAATATCTGCAATAATTTGAAAATGAAGAAAGAAAGAAAGAAAGAAAGAAAGAAAGAAAGAAAGAAAGAAAGAAAGAAAGAAAGAAAGAAAGAAAGAAAGAAAGAAAGAAAGAAAGAAAGAAAGAAAGAAAGAAAGAAAGAAAGAAAGAAAGAAAGAAAGAAAGAAAGAAAAAAGAAAGAAAGAAAACAAAGAAAGAAAACAAAGAAAGAAAACAAAGAAAAGAAGAGAAGGAAGGAAGCAAGGAAGAAAATAAAGAAAAGAAGAGAAAGAAGGAAGCAAGGAAGCAAGGAAGGAAAGAAGAAAATGTTATTTTAATACTGTTAATACTTCGTGTTCTAAGGTCTTTCCAGTCCTGGCATTCTGTGTTCTAAGGCAGTGGAAAGAGCAATGGATTTGGAATCACATTTCAAACCCCACCTCTCTCACTACCTATGTAGACTTGACAAGTGACTTAAGGTTGCTTGTCTTCAGTTTCCTAATGTGTAAAGTGAGGGGGTTGGACTAGAGGACCTGTGAGATTCCTTAATGCTCAAGATCCAGATACTCTAAACCTAATGACTTTTCCAGATTTGTCATTCTCTGGTATTTTCTAATGTCCTTTAAAACTCTAAAAGTATGTGTTTTTATTGGATGTTGGAGCACAAATCTCTAAGATAAGATGAGACTCAAGCATCATATTCCTGTAGATTCACTTCAAAGATGGAGCCATTTGAGAATGGCTTGCTATTGTCAAAGTTTTGTTCCCTATGGGGGTGGGGGGGAAATGACTGACATGTCCTCATATCTAAGGATATCATTTGCTCTGCATGCAGGAGTCATATTTGAGTTGAGATAAGTTGATCTAATTCCAGTGTTCATGTGGTCTTTGGAATGAACTTTGGAAAGTTTATTGATAATATAGTAGTGATAATACACAATTCTGACCCTGTTCATTAGGACCTTAAAGAAGTCATTCAGCCTTTCATTGTGACCTATTCATCACTTAATGAAAATTAGCACTTTTTGCCTTGGCCCAATTCACAAGAATGCCCTGGGGCAGAGGTGAGGGTGGAGAGAGAGACATACTTGCCAAATGTTCTGAGCTTCTATGTGATGGGAACTGTTTATGAAGCTCCTCTGTTCATAAACAAAAATATCTGTTGCTGTGCAACAGTATTACTCTAAATGCCAGGTACAATACGAGAACACGAACAAAGGAGCAGCAGAGAGTTATCATTTTTAATTTGAAGTGATTGGGTTCCAATTCTATTACCTGTCTGCTTCTCCTGTTTATGTGATTTAAAAAATTACACTAGACAAGGAGCTTTTATAACAGCCCCAAAACAACTTATCTATGGAGAAAATCAAAATCCAATATATCCTTTACTACTGAAGAACTGGGGAAAACCTTTCTGATGTTTCCATTGTTATATCATTGATGGAAACCCCCAATTTGAGGAAAATTATGTTGTTGTTGTTTTATTATTATTATTATTATTACTTCATCTGATTCTAAAGTAAAGAACTGAAGTCCCAGGCACTGCACTAAGCACAAAGGATACAAAGAAATACTAAGAACCCCTTAGGACCCAAAAAGGATACAAAGTAAAGTGGACAAAAGTCTCTGCTCTCAAGGAGCTCAAAGTCTAATGAGGAAGATTCTATTCTATTTCAGTATTTATTTATTTTTTCTTTTTAAAGTATTTTCCCATATTTACATGATTCATCTTCTTTCTTCCCCCCTCCCAGAGCTGACAAACAGTTCCAGTGGGTTATACATGTAATATCATTCAATATCTATTTCCATATAATTCATTTTTGTAAAAATCTTTTAAAAACTGAAACCCCACATCCAATACCCATATAAACAAGTAAAAAATCAAATATTTTTCCTCTGTGTTTCTACTCCCACAGTTCTTCCTCTTGTTGTGGGTAGTGTTCTTTCTCAGAAGTCCCTCAGAACCCTCCTGGATCATTGTACTGCTATCAGTAACAAAGTCAATTACATATGATCATCCCACAATTTTTCAGTCTCCATGTACAATGTTCTAGTTCTTCTTATTTCACTCTGAATCAGTTTATGGAAGTCTTTCCACCTCATATGGAAATCAAGTAGTTTATCATTTCTTATTGCACAGTATTCCATTACCATCATATACCACAATTTCTTCAGCCTTTCAACCATTCCCCAATCAAGGAATACTCCCTAATTTTCCACTTTTTGTCTTCCACAAAGAGCACAACTATGGATATTCTTCATTATTAAGATTCTAATATTTTAAAAAGTCACAAAGTACTAGACATAACGAATCTACGATCTTATTCTTATGCTTTCAACTAGTGATGATCACAAGCCATCCATACCTTAGATCAGAGAATCATAGACACTGAATTAGAAGTTCTTCACTCCTTTCAGTCCTGTCTCTTTGTGGCCCCATTTGGAATTTTCTTGGCAAAGACACTAGAATTGTTTGACATTTCCTACTCCAATGAATTTTAAATGAAAAAAACTGAAGCAAAGTAAAGTGTCTTGCCCAGAGTCACACAGGTAGTAAGTGTCTGAGGTCAGATTTGAACTCAGATAGATAAGTCTTTCTGACTGGGAACCAATCCATTATATCACCTATCTCTCCCTTGGAAGGAACTTCAGAGGTCTTCTATAACCCTTTCACTTTAAAGCTGAAGAGATTCAGATCCAGAGAGGTTAAAAAAAAAGAGCCAAAGTCATATATATAGTAAATTATAATACTGATATTTGAATTCAGGGGTCCCATGATTCCATAAACCTGCTTATATATATGCTTATCTATTCAAAGAGATTTTTATAGCTTAAAAAATACTTCACAAAAATTCATTTGACTCTGCCAATAGATTTGCAAGGTAGGTATAGCTGAAAATATTTTCCTGAATTTTATTTTCTATCTGATTATATCCCAAGTTCTAGGCAGCTAGCTGGTGCAGCTGATAAGAGTGTTTGGCCTAGTATTAGGAAGGCTTGAGTCCAAATCCGAACTCAGTCTCTTAGTAGCTGATTTATCCCTGGGTAAGTCACTTAACCTCTATTTGCCTCAGCTTCCCCAATTGTAAGATGGAGTAAACAGCACCTCTCTCACAGGATTATTATGAGGATTGAATGAGATAGTATTTGCAAAGTATTTAGCATAGTGCTTCATACATAGCAGATGCTATATAAATGCTTATTCCCTTCCCTTCCCTCCTCTCATTTAGAGTTGTAAAAACTTGTTCTGAAGTGGTAAGTGACATGATCACGGTCACATACAGAGCTGGTAAGCAACTGAACTGGTTATCAAACCAGATCTTCAGGACTCCAGATCCAGGAGTCCACTAAGCTACAACTGCCCCCTTATTGCAATATTGACATACAAAGATGACAGAGTATGGTTTTTTTTTTTCTCCCTCCAAGTAAATGGCTCTAAGATAAATTGCTTTCTTATATAATGTTACACTTGAAAGGTCTGATGGTTCCATTAGTCTCTTAGCAGAGGTCCTTGGAACAGTCCAAATAAGAAAGAACAAAATTAAGTGTTGCATACAAGATTGGTATAAGAACGCTATTTACATGGTTTATGCGATCCAGTTCATGTACAGTAAGTTGCTTATCTCATTTGTGTGATAATAAAGTTGTTTACTAGCCAGGAGACAGACTGATTTTGTGTCTCACACAGCCTGCAATTTCGGGAAAATTAAGTTAATAAAAATTTTCTCTGAGATACAATAATACCTAATAGTGAATCACAGAAAACCTGCCAACTTCATGGAAATATAGACATTGCTTCCCACCATGCTGGCTAATTCTTAGCTTTAACAGACAGAGGTTAATAACTATTCTAGTAGAGTGCAGAGGTAGCCAGGGTAAGAATGTAAAGTGGCCTTGTATCTTAATAGGGGCTCTTATTGATCAGGTCCAGTTTTTGGAGCTGTAACTGAAGCTGTCCTAGACCAGAGATAGACTAAGAATGGGAGAGTCACTTCTGAACAGACACCACCTATAGAGACTTAAAAAAATAACGACAAATACATTAATTGTTACAAGGCATCTCTGCAACTGCTGTTGATGTGGGATTCAGCCTTGTGGAATCAATAATCTTGCAGGTACCTCTACAGGTTATAAAAGCTACATTTTCTTCCTTTTATTAAGGAAAAAAGAAAGAAAAACAATAGAAAATGGAGTTATTATTTCAAAGCTACAAAGTAGGAAAAGAATGTATCTAATGTTGGTCTTTGTCACTGGTGCCATGCTACATCACTACAGACCAATACAATACAATGCACTGTAATTATTTTCATAATTATCGTACAGCTCTCTGCAACTCCATTCAACCTCATGTCACCTCATTCCTCCTACTCATCTGTGCTGGGTTGATAGGGAGTACAGGAGATATCCATTTCCTTTCTTTTCTCCATTTCTGGCTGTGTGCAATGATCCTGTCTCTCCAGCCCTTTTAATTAGTCCTCTCTTGCTCTGGCATGTGTCAGAAAGGATAAGAGGTATTTCCTTATGGGCAGACTCACATCTCACATGCAAATCCAAAAGTATCATTATCATACTAAGACCTCCCCTTCTCCCACCTCATAAAGCTATATAGAGTACATAAATAAAAGCAGATAGGATATTAAAGAGTCTTTAAATTCCTTATTCACATAGAGTTCACGTTAAAAAAAAAATAAAGTTGATAGTGGATGAGAGTTCTCATTGTGTGCAAAGAGCACTTTACCATGTGATAAAAGGGAGAAAGAAGGAGGGAAAAAGAACTCAGGCTCAATAGTGCTTTTGCAGTTTACGAAGTACTTTCCTCACAAGGGTCTTATAAAGTAGATAGAGCATATATAAATGCCCCCATTTTAAAGATAAGCAAACTGGAACTAAAAAAAAACTTAAGCCACTTGACTACAGTTTTAGAGCTATTACATGGTAGATCTGATTCTCAAACCCAAGGTCTCCTAATCCAGAATTCTTTCTCCTACCTTATATTATTTCTCCAAGAAAAGTTGGGGGGGGGGGCAAAAAAAAGAGACCATTCCAGATCTTAATAGGCTTACAATTTGGAACTAAAAGCTCACAAAATGTTACACTAGGAAAGAGACCTTAGAGTTTCTAGTCCAACTAGTATGACCCTCTCATTTTACAGTTGAGAAGATTAAGACTCAGAGAAGAAAAATGACTCATAACACTTATATAGCTGTCTGTTGAGGATACTATGGCATTCATAATAAAGCCATGAAAACAATTTTTAAATAATACATAAACAAGTAAAAGGCAGTATTCCTTAGGATATAATGGGCCAGCCCTGGAATGATTCAGAACAAGGTTCAGCCCTGCCTCTTTATGCATGCTAGCTGCATGACAATGAAGAAACTACTTAGTGTCTCAGGGCCCCCCAGGTAGCTCTTTAAGACTATAAATTGCAGATGGGTTATTGATCTGCATTGGGTGGAGGGAGCTTATATACCAGGAGGTCCCCACACCAATTAAATCAAACTTATCAACAAAACAAGTGCGACCCAATAAACTGTTTCAATGAGAAAATGTGTGATATATACACATACACATATAAAACAAACATATACATATATATTATTACATATAGTAACTTTGAATACTGATTAGATATTTGCAAACATTGCCACAAGTATGATAACCCTATTGAGTAATAAAACTATTCATTGTAATGATGTTTATTCATGATATGATATAATTATTCTAGTAGTAATATTCGAGTTTTAAAAAGCAGATATTCCAAATAGTAGAATTGTGTAATTTATAGGAGGCCTTTAAAAGATGTATGGTTGGGAAATGTAAGATATTATTGTGTGCATAAGTGTTAGATATGCCATTGCAAAACTAAGTCTATCAACATGTATCACCACTTCCAAATTACACACCCAGTTTGAGACCATGATCCTCTGTAGGGTCATTTACCTAGAACACAGATAATTATAATATGAAAAAGAGAAACAAATGCACATGTTAGGATGTCACACATTGTTCTTACAAGGACATGACAGCTGTAAGCACTTGCTTCCCTTAAATTCTGTGCTATAATCCATTATTGTTGATACGTCACATACCTATTTTCTTAAACACCATGTGGTCCAAACCATATACATAAGTGTTAACGGATAGAGAATAAAGAAAAATCACATTGGTCCAAAGAACCAAAGGCAGAATTTGTTATTTTAACCTTTCAAAGAATATACCAGTTAACAAAAGCAACTGGAAAAGGCAATTGAACTTGGCTTTATTGCGGTGGCCAATAAGTTCTCTAAAACATTATCTGTGACAAAACACACATCCTTTCTCTGGGAAGAAAGATGAGAGACTACAAGATAGTCCATACATTGTCAGATGTGGTGACTTTTCCAATCCATTTCAATTTACCGGCTTTTCATTGCAACATGGGAAGTTTTAAAAACTATAAACAAAATTAAGTATACCACATGGGAAAAGATCCCCATTCCAAAGTCTTCACAGCAGGCACAAAATATGTTACTTCTCATTTAAAGATCTATGCAAGGAAAAATGACCCTACCATGAATAAGTAAACTATTTCCACAATATATTATAAATATTTTCAATGTAATAATCTTTCCTCAGAAAATTATCATTGTAAGAAGATGATAGCATAATGAAGAGTACAATGAATTTAGAATCAGAAGTCCCAGCTACAAATACCAATTTTTCCACTCCCTAGCTATGGCACCTTGGGTTAGATACAAATTGTCTGAACATTAGTCTCTCCATCTGTAAAATGGGAAAAGTAATACCTGCATTAACTATTATTCAAAATTTCTAGGAGATGACACATTGGAAAATACTTTCTATACTATAAAATTTCTATATACTAGAAATGATCATAAATAAGAGGCTTTATAAATATCAAATTCCTCCTTTGCAATTATGCAAGGAAAAGCACATTTTTTGTCTCAAAATAAAAATAGTCTTTCATACTTCTCTCTGGAATGACTTATCTTACTTAGGATCTGTCACATCTAGTAAAAAATATATTTGGAATATTCCAGCTGATGAATGTCTTTGGTCTTCCCTATGTTCTATCTTTCCTATAAAGAAAAGAAGATGCAAAAGAAATGACTAATGTACCAACTTACTGTACATTCTGAGAACAATCCTCCCACATAGGAACTATTAATTTGCTAACATATAAAAATATCATTGCTATTTACAGTATATCTGTACATTCATTTTTTCACACTATGCGACTATAGTTAAGGTGTACTCAATAAAGAAGACATTGATAATCATTAGATTTGCTATGAATTTCTTTTGAACTTATGTTGTGAGGCTTTAGTTCTTCTTTCCAGAGTTAGATATAAAAACAGAAAGTATATTGCCTTCAATATAGGAGACATATAAAATAGTAGATTTGCTGAGTTGAGGTGGATTGAAAGGAATATACTCAGGAAATTTTACTTTTTCAAATTAGGAAATAGGTACATTTTATCAGACTAATAGTAATATTTAGAAATAATTAATATTAGAAAACCAGTGATCACTAAGAGCCAGTCAGGGATGTTGCTTTTAAAAAATCATTTCAAATTAACCTACTTTCTTTTTTTTGACAGATGTTTATATTTACAGTAATGGAAAATAGCATATACTTAGTGTATCTGATTTCTAGTAAGGCATTTAACAATGTCTTTCATGACATGGTAGATAAGATTATCACAATGGTCATTCTCAAATGCATCAATAACTGAACTACTGTGGCTAACATGGATGTATTAACAAGAACATGAACCTGAAAGTGAAGCTATCTGATTTCAACTGGCTCCCAGATTTTCTGGCTCTGACATTTATCAGTTGTATGACTATAAATAAGTTATCCATTCGGCTTTGAGCCTCATCCTGGGGTAGAGATACCTGAATGAGAAGGTAAATGTGTCTGATTGCACCTGTAAATCTATTTCAGATTGCTTAACATATCATGGAGGAGGAAGGGGAGAAAGGTTGAGGAAAAAGAATTTGGAACTCAAAATTTATAAAAAACAAATGTTAAAAATTGTTTTTAAATGTAATTGGGGAGAAAGAAAATATTACTAAAATACATAAAAGAAAAGGAAGTGAATATGCCCATTATCACTTAGGACCTTATAATTAGTTGGCTTCAGAACTCAAACCAGGCTTCATTTCATCCAGCTAACATGACACAGAATCTAGTTGACCAGACAGCTTTCTATCTTCTCTGACAGCAGGCATACACCCATCCCACTATCTCTATCTCATCTCCTGTATTTCACCTCTTTGGGGGGGAATAATATAGTCAATACCATTGAAACAGAATTTAATAGAATGGGCATAATAATACTGCTCTTTGGTCTCACTCAAAATATCAGTGACTCCTTGGCCAATGTTATCTTTCTTGGCCAATATTCTCCAATATATACCTCATTCCCCTTCAGACTTAGGCTCCTTGAAGGGAATTTTGCACTTTTATTCCTGTATTCCTGGAGACTAGCACAGTGTCTAGTAGGCACTTAAAATGCTTCATGTTTGATTGACTTACCCTCTCAGACAAAATTTCATTATTTATAAAATGGGGATTAAAATGCTTGTTAACTGCAGGGCTGTGAGGAAAGAATGTGGTAAAAGTTAAAGCTCTACGGAAATGCTATTATGGGGCAGTTAGGTGGCTCAGAGGATAGAGAGCAAGGCCTAGATATGGGAGATCCTGGGTTCAAATATGGCCTCACACAAATATGACCTAGGTGTGTGACCTTGGACAAGTCTCTTGACCCTCATTGTCTAGCCCAGTGATGGCGAACCTTTTAGCACTCTCATTGAGCTGCTGGGCAGAGGGGGGGAGGGGTTGAAGTGAAGGATATCCTCAAGGAGTATAGAGAGGGGGAAGGGAGTGGGCCAAGTGCTCTGTTCCCTTCCAAAGCTTGTGAGTCACCCACCTTACCCCCTGTGTGCTCCCATTGGGCTGCTGGACAGAGGGGTGGGTGCTGTGAAAAAATGTGGTCAGCCTTGGTGGAAACTGGGAAGAGGAAGGGAGCAGCCTTTCTAGTAGTGAATGGTGTGGGGGGGGGGGAGGCATGTGCCCATGGAGAGTGCTCTGTGTGCCATCTCTAGCACCCATGACATAGGTTCTCTATCACTGGGCTAGCCCTTAATACTCCTGCTTTAGAACCAGTTATTGATTCTAAGATGAAAGCTAAGGGTATTTTTTTTAAAGAAAAAAGAAATGCTATCGTAATTATTATCACATTTATCATTCATATATATGTGTGTGTGTGTGTGTGTGTGTGTGTGTGTGTTTTGCCTTACTGGATTGTAAGTTTCACCAGGGCAGCCCTTGTACCCTCATTCCTGGTATAGCATTGTTGCGGGCACATGAGAGGTGTTCATTCCACCCATACTAGATACTCATATTTAGATCAATTGATTGATTTTTAAGTCATACCCATTTCCTCAGACAAAACTGAAATACACAATGCAAAGCTGCATTCTGATATGAAATGACCCCTTTCCAAAAGTATTGTCCATTGGACACTAGTTGAATCAACAAGGGCTAACTAACTTTAACCTACATGTGGGGAAAAAAAGATTCAGTTCTTTATGTTGTATATAATGAATTGCATTTGTTTCAGGGAAAACGAATCTCCTTCTAAATAATGCTATTAAGCAAGAGAATAGAACGAGAAATAGATTTCTCAATGCATGCCTCAAAACAGTAGCACCACTAATGACTCTGTACAGAATGCAAGTACAGCCACTCTGTGACTGAAATTGCAAAACAGTTTAGCTACTCAGGACCAATTTGTAATCAGGACATCAAGCCATATTATAGGAAAGTGTCAGTTCTTGTGCAGTCTTGATGAGATAAGATTGAATGAGCAGGCCAGTTTATCATATTATCTTGGCTTCACTGGCTTAAAGCAAGCAGGCCAAAAATGAGGGGGGAAAGGGCTCCTTTATGGATAATTTTGCTATTGAGGAAGATTTAAACAGAATTGCTGATCTTTTCTTTTATCCTAATAGCACTAAATGCAGAAATAACCCAATCATTTTCCAAAAAAAAACTATGTTTGAAGGCATTGGCTACATTTTAAATTATGATTTCTTTAATTATAATCCTTCTATAATAATTTAGATAATATCTTTGCTGTTAATTTTTTGTCTGATACAGTAGAAATATATTCAGGACATTTCAATCATTAAATACCATCTCAGAAAGCAAGTCTCTTCTTTGTTTTTTTCTGTTTATAGTAATAAACATTGTGCAGCTTAAAAATAGGAAAGTGTTAGTCTACAAGGTTCTAGTAGGCTTCAAAAATTGCTGTTGGAGTGACTCATGGAATATAAAAATATTTCCACCTACAAATACTTCTGGCCAAAGTTCAGTAACTTTTTAAGTAACCTATTTGCCAACTTGTACAAGTGTTTGAAATGGTAAAGGCGACTAGAGAATAGATGATAAAACCTATTTTCCTCCTATTAGTGGGACTGGGAGTGGGGAGTAATTGATGAAGAATGTTATATTCCCTGTCAGATGTGCTCACTGTTTTGGTTCATTTTCTTTATCTTTTTGTTGTTGTTCTATATTTCTGGGATGATTTCAAGGTGTGGGATAATGGAATATGTTTAGAATTGAATATAAAAACAAATATGAAATAAATTTGATGTGAAAACAAAAGGTGCCAGTAAAGTTTTTTTTAATAGCTTAGGCTACCTCCTAATTTATGCCTTTGGATACAAATAACAATAGTTTTATTCTACACAAATAAAAATCTATAACGAAGTCTTCCTCAAAATATAGGTGCATCCACTATTATTGATTTAGCTGATGACTGCTCCAAAATCCTGTGCAGCATAAAAACCAGAGAGACAGAAAATACCTCCAATAAATTAATGATTTCCCCCTGAATACCTTCTAGCACCAAAAATAAAAACACAACAAAAGTAAAACAAACAAACAAACAAACAAACAAAAAACAACCCTAAGGCCTCCACTATGCTTGGTAAAGGATTTATGGTAAAATACAGATGTCAGACATATAGGATGACAAAGTTTGACAGGTATGCAAGCTGCAATTGTGGAGAGGGTTACTCCCTCACAAATGAGATCATGACATATTCATAGTATCAGAATAAGTCCACAGATTGTGAAAACTCAGGGCTAGAAGGAATCTTAGGGTTCCTCTAGGCCAATCCCCTAACTTTGAACATGAGGTTACTAAGGCACACAGCAGTTAGGTGACTAGCCTATAATCACAATGGCAGTAAGTAGCCTAGGAGAATAACTGCCCTTATTATTATCTGTACTTAAAATACTCAACTCCAATTAATTTCTGATATTAGTTTGGATGTTCCATCTAATAATGCAAGTCACAAACTATCCATGTCTATTATTTTGTCCAGGTGCCACAAAGGGCACACCCAAAATGCTGGAGTCTTTCCTCTGTTTCTTTCGACACAATAAGAATACCAGTTTGCTGGATGGATATTTTATCATCCCAAATCCTCGCAACGTGACCAGACCATCTTTCATTCCTATCATACTTGTCCCTGATGACATTGCTTGTCATTTTCTTTAAAACATTGAAATATTAAAAGAAAATATGCTTTTAACTAAAATAACGACATAGGAAAATTAGCTACATTATTTAAAATGAATATATTAGA
Organism: Monodelphis domestica; assembly: GCF_027887165.1. NCBI lineage: Eukaryota > Metazoa > Chordata > Mammalia > Didelphimorphia > Didelphidae > Monodelphis > Monodelphis domestica. The sequence goes on along the minus strand of NC_077227.1, from coordinate 356,985,439 downwards.
AAGATGAAGAGTGTTAGAAGTGGGGGGATGGTAGAAAGGAAACTCTATTCATTTCCCCCATAGATGTTATATTTTTCATTATAGAGCAGATATATATATATTGAAAAAAATGTATATTTTTACATCTATTAGGAGATAACAGTATAAGAAAGAATCGCATAAAGATTACAGTTTATTTGGTAAGATATGACATACATCTAAAAATATAACTAATAAAAAAGAAGGTACATGATAAATTCCAAATTAAGGGCTTGGAGTTTAATAGGCAGGGAGATCCCTGAATACCATTGCAAGTAAGACGAGACCAGGTGAGCTTTGAAAGAAAAATAAGTTTTAAATGGGTGGATAGATCAGAGAAGCTGATTTAAAAAACAATAAGCATGACATGGGCTAAATGATGCAACTTGTGATGATGTGAATGTCTTTGTAAATAATTGTTACTACAATGAAACTCTTATGCCAAAGGGGAGTACCTCCAATTGGCTTTTTGTCAATGCATCTATCAATCTTTTTTGTTTTCTTTCTTTTTTCTTTCCCTCTTATCCCCAAATTGTTGTAATTCCCTCTACATAAAGTCCAATGTTTTACACACCTCTAGCAAAAGAAGCATTAGAGGTACAAGCTGGGTTTAACATGTTTTGCTACATACATGTGTGCACACACATGCATAATCATATACACAGTACAGGTATCCCTTCAATACTGTAACTTTCTCCATCACCATTTCTATATATTGTGGGTCAGCATAAGAAATCAAAGGGGAATTTGGGGAGACTTTTGCATAAGCCATAGATGAAAACACAGAAGGTCAGCAGATGATACAGAAAAAGTTAAGAAACTCAGAAATGCATAAAATATATGTACAATATTGTATAATATCAACATATTTTATCTTTTAATACCATAAATATACACAATTCATTTTACTGTAAATATTCCAGAAAAAGAAAAAGAAAAAAATTCAAACAACTTTTTTTTTTTTTATAAAGGGAGGGCTAAAAATCTTTGCAGGGATTTTCCAGATCCCATGAATGCCAATCCCCTATTCTCCACAGTGTGAAAAGGGATACTTGTGCATATAATTCCTCTGGTTGGCTATTAAAGCATTTGAACCACTCCTACCCCTCAATCTTTTTACAATTCACTCCTCTCCATGTGCTCTAAGATCTAGAGAAATTGGCCTTCTCATTCCTCTCACATGAGACTCCATCTGCTGACTTTACCCATCTCATGGGCTGTCCCCATGCCTGAAATGATCTCCCTCCTTACCTACACTTCCTGATTCCCCTGGCTACCTTTAAGAGCCAGCTCAAATACCATCTCTACCAGAAACCTTTTCCAAGTATCTATTCCCACTTCCTACTCTATGTGTCTGCTTTCCTTCTGATATTAAACTCCACTTCACTAGAAAGTGTGTTTGTATAATTACAAAGACAGAGAGAGAAAGACAGATAGAGTGAGAGAGAAGAGAAGAGAAGAGAAGAGAAGAGAAGAGAAGAGAAGAGAAGAGAAGAGAAGAGAAGAGAAGAGAAGAGAAGAGAAGAGGAAGTAAATAGCATTTATATAACATTTGAAGTTCCAAAGTGCTGTGAATATGTTATCTCATTATATTCTCACAATAGCCATGGATAGAAGGTACTACTCTTCTCTTCTTTTTATTTTATACATGAGGAAAATGAGATTGAGTTTAAGTGACAATAGAGGATCACACAGCTAGTAATTTTCTAGAATAAGATATGAATTCATATCTTCCTGACTATAAATCCAGTGATTTTACCTATATATGTACATAAGTACTGTTTAGACAGAGATATCAATGTACACATTTTAATACATATATGTGTATTTATAGTATGTCAATAATGTGTACATGTATATCTGTGTGTACCTGTGTATGTGTGTATATATATATATATATATAGAGAGAGAGAGAGAGAGAGAGAGAGAGAGAGAGAGAGAGAGAGAGAAATAACATATACAGTTTTTTGCATGTTGTCCCCACCATTATTAGAATGTGAGCTCTGTGAAGACATTTGGAGCATGTTTTTGCCTTTCTGGGTGTCACCAGGTAAAGTACCTGAAATGGAGTAAACAGTTAACAAATGCTTGGTGATGATGGATAATTTAAGAGAAAAAGTGGTCCTCAGGTTCTTTTAAACTGGAATCCTTAGATTCTGGAGGTAAGTTTGAGGTTCACAGTTGAAGGACTGAAATAAAACTCAGTTGTCATATAACCTAATACCTTCATTTTATAAAACAGTAAACTGACTCAGAAAGGTATTGACTTGCCTAAGGCCACACAGGTGCTAAGTAGGAAAGTAGAATTCAAATTCAAGTCCTCTTCTATGAGAGTCAGTGAACTTTCTTCTGTGCCAGGGTTTCTAATTCCTTGGATAGCCATGGAATACTAGAGAAAAAACTATTTTTGCCCTTCACATTTTTTATCTGTAAAGCAAAATTATTTAATTGAGAACTATAAGGGGTCTTAAAGATTATCTGGTACATTTTTCAAATGAGGAAACATGCCCATAAAAATGAATCATGTACAGAACAAGGATTTGCACTCAAGCCCTTTGACTCCAAATTCAGTATTCTTTTCACTGTACCATGTGGTTTCCCTTATATATGAGATGCCTGCTTGCCATGGTTCAGTTAACATGGACATTAACAGTGCACTTGGAGAACTTTAGTTGAGATATCATAAGGCATTATCCATTTGAAGTCACTTGAAACCTAGCTGTAAAATTCTCCTCCCTTTCCTGTATTCATGGTTACTTTAAAGATGGTAAAGATTCTACTTAAAAGCAGTCTTAGAATCAGAAGGATTCACTCATTCTCATAGTCACAGAATAGTAGCCTAGATTTCCTTTCTCTAGACACTTTGCTAGAGACTGCCTGCCTTAGCAGGGAGTAAGGGAAGAGGACAAGTCCATACCCTTCTAAGGTTCTGCGAGTCCCACCTACAGCATTCTGTACCATCAGTCAGCATCACGTCACCTAGCAGGGCATATCCCCCAGTTAAAACCATCAGTGTATGGATGATGTTGATGGATACTCAGTCAACCAGGAGCCATGGTGGGGTGGGGAAGGGGAGGGGGAAAGCAAAGAAAGTGGTCTTCTCTGATCAAATGTTTATATGTTGCAAATCTATTTATGAACCTCTACTTCTTGCCCTTTTAAATAGTTACTGATATTTTTTGTTCTTATATGACCTTTATTTCTAAAAATATCTCTTCCTGTCCCCTATCCAGAGAATCATCCTTGCAACAAAGAATAAAAAAGAGAGGGAAAATCAGTTCAGAAAAACAGTCAGACAGTATATATAATGTTCTACATTCATGGTTCACCTGGGCAAAGTATAAAGGAAAGAACACTTTTCATCTTTTGGGGCTCAGATTTAACATTATAATTGTGCATCAATCAGATTCATTTTGATTGTTCTTTTTAATTATATTGTAGTTGTGATTATTGTTTTCTTGGTTCTGCCTACTTCAGTTTGCCTCAGTACACATAAATCTTCCCATGTTTCCTTGAATTCATCATTTCTTATATATAATAATATCCTATTATATTCATCTACCATAACCTTAACTAATAGTCATCTGCCTGGTTTTTAGTTCATTGCTATTACAAATAGTGCTGGTGTAAATCTTTTCAGAGATAGACAGACAGAAAAATAGAGGTATATTGAAAGCAAACTCAACAAGCATTTGTTAGGTGTCTACTATGTGCCAGAGACTATGGTAAGTGCTTAGACTACAAAGAAAGGTAAAAGAGAGATCCTTCTCTCAATAGGCATATATATGTAAGCATGTGTGTATATAAATACATGTGTGTATTTGTATACACATGCACACTGCACGTATCCATTTGACATGTGTGTCTGTCTGTATGTAGTATGTATACATATCTATATGATCTTTCTAACCTCATTGGGGAATATATGGACTTTCCAATTCTATAAAATGCCTGAACACAGGCCTGATAAAAATAAAACTTTAATTACATACTTAGGTCATGAGTAGAAAGGTGATTTAGATGGCTTCTACCCAAGTTCACACTAATTGGTGATGAGGGCAAATGTATTATGTTGAGATCAAAAGAAAAAAAGATCCATTATGTTGAAACCAACTGGAGATAGGTATCTCTGAATATAGATGGCCAACTGACATGTAGTCCACTACTGATTGTATTCAAAACTTTTTCAAATGGATAGTAGATATCTAGAGCTTATAATTTGTTGGCATTGCCCTTGGAAACACAGTCACCCTTATGCCATGATGAGACATTGGTATAGGGTTCTAGGAAAGTATATAGCATACAGGATGTCATTGGTCAGGGAGGATCGTTAAAATATCTTTTAGGAAACATGGTAAAAGAGATAGCTTTCAGATGATGTGTTATTTTAGTTATATCAATTCATAAAAAAATAAGACTTGGAGATGTACTCTGCACTACTCCAAAGAGATAACATATCCTCTGAAGTATATTTAAATTTTGATGTTTTCTCTGAAAGAATTTTTTAAAATCTAAAATATTGATCACACAGAAAATTTGTTTCCCTGTAATTTCTAACACAAAACAGCCAAGTTGGAAATTAGATTCTTGTTCCTTTCATAATGTCAGCTGAATTTGTCTAGTTGTCTGCCATCCAATCAGAAAGTCATGCTTTCAATGGTTTTCAAAAAGTCCCTACTTTTTCTGTTGGCAGCCTGAAAAGTTAACATATCATGATTTTCCAAAGAATTTTCTCAAACAAGGAAGGGTTTCAGTCACAAATATAGCATGGAAAAATCCCAACTCCTTTAAAAGACAATTGGTTTCCCTATAATTTAGAAGGAAAGTGCAAGACAATACCATAATAGCAGCATTCCCTTCTGAAAACCTATGAGACAGCACCTGCTGGGATAGATCAAATGTAATATTTCATTTTTACTGCACACCTCTATAGTAGCATTAAAACAGTCCTTTCCAACATGATGTATTATCACTAGGAATGGAAGTAAAGAGAAGAGTTGCAGAAATTCTGAAACTCCAGGAAAAAAAAAAACATTTGAAAGTTGCCTTTCATTTCCTCATCTGAGGACACAGGGAATCCCCCTGACACAGGATCATAGGGCCTAGAGATGGAAGGGGCCTTAGAGACATTCTCATATGGCCCCAAGCTCCCTGGCTTCACCATTTTTTCTCTCCTATCAAATATAACAAAAGAACAATACTAGATATAGAGTCAAAATTCTGCCCTCTGGCCACAATTTTCACATCACTCAGTAGAAACTCTTTGAGAATTCAACATGGCACTTGGCTCCATATTTGGCACTTCCATCAAACTGTTTGAAACATGAGTCATCACCCCACACACACACACACACACACACTCCTTTTATAGAAGAGGGAGATAGCATAGGTACCACATGGTACCCAATGAACAAACTAAGGCAGGGAGGGGGAAATGGTAAAGGAGTATAAATCAATGCTTTTTATGCCCTGCATAGATTTTTCCCCCTACTGATGCTATCATAATAGTCACCAGGGCCAAAAGTGATTCTTGGCAGAAAAAGCATAAGAACCATTAACTCAGACATGCGTAAATGGGAACTTGGCCCAAATAGACTACATTTAAAGTATAAGACCAAATGAGTTTGCCATATTATTCTGCTACTTCTTTGGTTAAATATATTGGCTTTAACTTTTCAAATGGACATGACACAAAAAAAGAGTCAGTAGTCAGGGGCCCTGGGCCTAGCTTTGGCACAGAAACACTATGAAATGTTGAGTAAATTATTCTACTACTTTAGATTTCAGTTTTCTCATCTGTAAAACTAAGCAAATGGTCTAAATCATTTCCACTGACCTTTGCAGTTTCAATCTTTCTAAAGATAAGGGGCATTTGGTCTCAAAACTTCCCCCAATTCAATCATCTTCATCACCATCACCAACACATATTATTTAAAATTACTTAATCATAGATACAGAAGAGAAAAAAAAACTAAACTTGGAATCAGAGGAGTCCTGGGTTTGAATCCTATATTTCATTTGACTCCTACTATTCACTTCTTATGTAAGCTTGAACAAGTTACTTCATTCTTCTGGACCTCAGTTTTCCCATCTGTAAAATGAAATGGTTAAAATCAAAGGTTCCATTTATCAACCTTCTGGTGACTGAAAATAATGTGGTTAGCAGTAAATAAATGGTTAAAGGGAATGAACAGTCATTTTTCATGGGAAATGATTCAAGTTATCAACAACTACATGAAAACTGTTCTACATCACTAATAATTACAGAAAATACAATTAAAGCAATTTTAATGTTCTATCTCACATCTATTAGACTGCCAAAGAAGAAAAAATAGAGTAAATTGACAAATATTGGAGGGACTATGGGGGTTGAGGATGAATCACACTTTCTGGAAAGCAATTTGGAACAAAGTTCATAAAGTTACTAAATGGTGACTACTTTTTGACCTAATTATAACACTATTGGACCAAAGAGATCAAAAAAGGAGTAAAAGGATCTCTATATACAAAAATAGTTATAGCAGCTCTTTTTTATAGGAGTCAAAAATCAGAAACCAAGGAGGTATCCCATTGGTGCATGGCTAAACAAATTATAATATTTGAATATAATGGACTATTATTGTCCCTTAAGAAATAATAAAATGGACAATTACAGAGGAAACTGAAAATACCTCTATGAAATAATATATAGTGAGTAAATATAACAGAACTAAGAGTAATTTATTCAATGGAATTATAGGGAAAAAACATTGGTAAACTTCAGAATTATGATTAATGTAAAACCAAAAGTCTAGATAAATGAATATGAAACATGATTCTCATCTTCAAGAGAGAGATGATAAACTTAAAAAGCAGAAAGAATGACACATTTTCAAACATGGTTAAGGTAGGAATTTATTTTTCTAGTCAATATATTTTTAAGATGAGGGTTTTATTTTCCTTTTGTTGTTGCTCCATTGTGGTAGGTAGTGGGAGGAACAGGTTACAATTTCATGTAAAATTATATAAATTTACATTTTAAAAGGAAAGCAATATGGGGAAAAGGTAAGCCAAGGTTAAAATGTATGTGCTTTGATTAAGGATTAGGTTAATAATTGGGTACAAATTGTTCAATGAAAATAACACACTCAAAACCAAAGTTGATTTTCTCTTCCCTCAAAATCAAAAATAGCATTGATGTATTCTAGTGTTTGGATTTATGAACCACATCAAAATGACTGTCAGTTGGTTAGGTGAGCTTGCTAATGAGGACAAGATTACAACCAAGATCAAGATCACAACAGTCTAGTTATCCCTTCATGATTATAAAAGGTACCTTCCAACTCCTACTAGCTCCTATAAACCATCTTGTAATCACATACTTCTTAGTAGAAAAAGACTGAGTGAGTATGACTCGATACAAATTCATCCCCTCCTACTGGAATGCCAATTTCAGTTAAAATTCAAAATGTATTCAAGGTCCTTTCCAGTTTGGTACCAACCTACCTTTTTTGACACCTAAAAAACTGTTTATCTTTTTAGTCCTATCTACAAATTCTGCTTTACAATCAAGCTTAACTATTCTCTCCCCTTTTATACTTTCACTGTCCTTTGTCTACCTCCTTGCCTGTTGAATCCTTATTTTTCTTTAAAGTCCAGTTTAAGTAACACCTCCTCCATAAGACTTTTTCCTAATCCCAATTTTCAGTAATGATCTTTCCTCAATCCTTCATATTACATTTTGTTGCAATTATTATGAAATATTATGTATTAAAATTATTTGTGTTTGCCCCATATTTCCCTCTTTCACTGTGTGCACCATGAGGGGAAAAGTATAAGGGAAGAAAACATATCTTGTCTGAAATTTTCATCTCAACATATAGTATAGAGCTTTGCACATTGGAAACACTGAATAAGTTGTTCTATATAGTATTTAATAAAGTAAGTTTACTTGATTTACTTGTTTACTTGAATTTGCTAAAATAATAATAATAAATAATAAATTAATAAAAGCAAGACAGGCCCTGGAGAATCTAAATATCTCAGATAATCCTGAGGGCATGCAGTTTTAGAATAACTCATGTTATAGGTTTGTTTAACCTTTCAACTTCTCATTCCCATCTTTATATAAAATTGAAAATGGGTTCAAATGAAATTCAAAAATAGCCATTCATTCATTTATGATTTCTTAAAAAAATATTTATTAAGCATCAACTTTGTTCAAGGCATCTGAGGACTGAGTAGACTTTCAGTCTAACAGAAGAGAAAGACCCATACCAATAAATTCATACTTCTCATACCTCTGAAAATAAGATTCTGAATTTGCCACATGATTAGATAAAATTGCTGGTCAGTTTCCTTTTCTGTAAAATGAAGGTCATCATAAGATCTAAAGCTTGAATGGTTGTTCATCATAAATCTCCATTTTGAAGATGAATGAACCAAGGTCACCTAGAAAGTTGTACTCTTAAGTTCACAGTGACAAAGCTGTTCTTTTTAGTAAAGTCCTGTGCCTCCAAATCAAGTGCCCTGATAATTACACTGAATGGCCCTATTCCAGACTGGAATAGAAGATCTTTTGGGTATCTTTCAGTTCTAAAGTTTTATATATAAGTACCTATACTATATATAAGAAGTTCATAGATTCATAGAGTTAGAGGTAAAAGGGATTTTAAAGACCATCTAGTTCAAATGTCTACATTTATAGATAAGGGACAAAGTCTCTCCCAATGTCATACAGATACTGAGAGAATTGGTATTGGAAATCAAATTTTATTTCAAATCCAGGACTCTTTCTACTATGCCAAGCAGGGTTCCTAAATAACAAAGCATAATGGTTATAGAATTCTTGGTGATCACTTTAAGTATCATTAACATGTTCTATTCCAGAAATTCCTAGAGATAACTTGAATACCTCTACCTAATAATTTGGCTATTTCTCTTCATGCTCAACCACCACCCTTCAACTTTAGTCACTTAAGTCCTCCCAAGTAGATTAACATCTTAGGTCATATTATCTCAGGATTTCACTATCAAGCTAGGTTCAGGGATTAATGAAATTGATTTCTGCAGTTATTTACCATATATCCCCACTCAGAAGTATTTGTATTTTAATAATAGTCTCCTGAAAAAAAGAAAAAAATTTAAATATCCCAATGGATTAATGTCTAATGATGAAATATCTAGGACTTTTACAAGGTAATGATAATGGCATTTTAAGAACAAGTGTCCTTGCTGGTGCTACTCAAATTACCCAACATTATCTTCAACCCATCTCAGTAGGCCAGTCTTTCCTGTCTCTACCCATCTAGCCTTCTATTTAACACTAAATGGGGCTTACTTTCATGATAAAAATGTCCCATTTCTCTTTTCTATGGCTTCTCTTTGATGGGTTATTTGCTTTTACTTTTTTGATAATGATTTACAAAACCTCTTTGAATGCAGAGAAGGTGTTACATTAAGAAGTTTCTGTTGCCTTGTCAGCACTGATTATAATGTTTCCAAAGGATCATCTACAATATACTGCACCAATGATCTGTGTCTTAATATCTCCATAATATTGACACCATGTGACAAAGATGTACGTGTTAACAACTCCATAGTGCAATGCACATATTCCAGCTTTGGAGGCTATATTTGGGTTGAGCAAGCCTCAAGTCATTTAGTCATACACCAAAGCACCCCAAGAGTAGAAATATCCCAAGGTGATTTTTTAAAAAATCAAACACACACACACATACACAGAGTGCTTTAGTGATATTGGGGAGTAATATAGTGGACTCTGATCCATAACTTTGACAAGGACCCTATGCCATCAATTCTGACCAGGTTTCATTAGGAATGATGAAAAATATTAATAAACATTCACATTTCTTCAAATCTGCCTGAAATGTAACACAGAACAGCATCAAAGAAAGGCCTAAGTTATCATTACCTTCTAAGTAATCTTACTGGGAAAAGAGGTTTGGTTTTCCAGGAACCCACAAGACCTTATTAACAGAGGACTTGGAAAGTCAACCTTATATCTGTTTCCCTGTCATCTGAAATTTGCTCCATCAGCAAATCCTCCTGTACAGCTCAATCTGTCTCAGTTGAAGTTCAAGTTTAGCATTTTTCAGAAGGTGGACCAGTTGGCACAAGGAACACAAATATTTACCAATCACCAACCTTTCATAGCAGAACATGGAACTACCTTTCCTTTAAGTTAGTGGCAGTTAGCTAAACTTAAAATATCTAGACTAGGAGTCAAGGAGATCTGGTCATAAGCTTGTAGCCTTGAGAATATTATTTCTCCTCTTTGGACTTCAGTGTTTTCAGTGGCATGCTAAGGGCATCAAAATAGGCAATCTATAAAAAAAGACTTGAATTTCAGAGTTGGGAGAAGAATATTTCTTTCTGTGTCTAACTGATGAGTTGCAATTTGTGCCATTGGAGGGGAGTACCCACATCGATGAAAGCCTATATCATTTAATGATACAAAAACAGACGACTGAAAAGTCCAATCTATTGGTTTCATAGACAGGTTTTTAATACTTTGCACATGTTATTTAATCTCACTAACCTTCAGTTTCCTAATATGTAAAATAACATACATCTAACAAAGTTGTAGTGAGGTTCAAATGAGATAGTATTTATAAAGTATTTTGCAAACCTTTATACAAATATTACATGTTATTATTAATCATATTAGTGCTTTCAAATCAAAACACCCCCCAAATCATTTTTAAAAATAACCCAATGCCATATATCCAAACACTATTTTCTTGATTTATTTATAACTACTATGATCATCTTACTCTATTTTCTATTACTTCAGTTACATATTTGCCCTAAAACTTAAAGTTCTTACTTCTGGAATTTTAATCTCTCTCATTCAGAATGAAAGGCCACATCAAGTCATTTTGAATTATACTTTTTTACATTCCAAACTGCACAAAAAATATCTCCAAATTCCAGGTGCATGTGGGTAGCTCAGTGGATTGAAAGCCAGGCCTAGAGATGGGAGGTCCTAGGTTCAAATCTGAACTCAGACACTTCCCAGCTGTGTGACCCTGGGCAAGTCACTTAACTCCCATTGCCTAGCCCTTACCACTCTTCTGCCTTGGTTCCAAGACAGAAGGTAAGGTTTTTTTTTTAAATTCCAAATTCCAAGTTGTTTGAATTTTTAACTTATAAAACACCTATTGTGTTCATGGCATTATATGTCCAGTCTTCATAAGAACATAAATTTAGAACTGGACAGGGATGTAGAAGTCATTAATCCAAAACCCTCATTTTATATATGGGAAAATCAAGACCCTGTGAGATTAAATGACTTGTCCAAGTTCACCCAGGTAGCAAGTTTCAGAGCCAATATCTCTGCAACTCTGATACAACATATTTTCCATTGCACCATTATCTTTATCTGCTTAATGATTTCAGTGGGGAGGAGGGAGAGATAAGGAAGGGATGTTTGTCACATACACAAAATAACTATAATACAAAATAAAACATGATGACTACATGGAAGAAAATATAAATCAAATATTATATTAAGTCCAAGGAGGAAAATATAATTTTTGATTTGGGGAAAGTCAAAAGGGGAAGAGTTCCTGGTGGATGTGACTTTGAACTTTAAAGGATAGAGAGAATTATAACAGAAGGAATAGAGCACTCATTTCAATTCAATCTACTATGTTAAATTAACACAACAAAAGAAAGAAAATGGAAAGAATGAAGGGATAGAGGAAGGAATGAAGCTAGGGAGTGAGGAGTGAAGGAAGAGGAGAGGAGAGGAGAGGAGAGGAGAGGAGGGGAGAGGAGAGGAGGGGAGAGGAGAGGAGGGGAGAGGAGAGGAGAGGAGAGGAGAGGAGAGGAGAGGAGAGGAGAGGAGAGGAGAGGAGAGGAGGGGAGGGGAGGGGAGGGGAGGGGAGGGGAGGGGAGGGGAGGGGAGGGGAGAGGAGAGGAGAGGAGAGGAGAGGAGGGGAGGGGAGGGGAGGGGAGGGGAGGGGAGGGGAGGGGAGGGGAGGGGAGGGGAGGACAGGACAGGAGAGGACAGGACAGGAGAGGAAAGAGAAGGGGCAGGGAGTGAATGAGGGAAAAAGAGGGGAAAAAAACAGAATAGAAGAAAATTCCAAAAAAAGATAATTTATGATGCTTCCAATCATAGATTTTAAAAAGAGTATTTTACCACTGAAATTGCAATTAACTGTTTTGAATGCAGGTAAATTCTGCCTTTGTGATCTATATTCCTAAATTATAGCAAGTCAAAAAATAAAAATAAAAAGTATAACTCTTGACAGTAGCTTGTCAGAGTACCCAGAGCTCAATTACTATCTACAAATAAAAGGTCAAGGTTAAAAGAAGCACAGTCTCAGAAAATAAATTTGGATCTCCAAAGGAAAGATGAGAAAACAGTAGGTTAAATAAGAAGTCTGACACCTTTAGCCACTTTCCAATAAAATAAGATCAGAAAATACCTGAAATGCTGCAGAGCACAGCATTGAAATTAAGCAGACTACTGTGAAATCCTGGGAGTGTGTGGGGGGGAGGGGGAAGGGAGGGTCACTTCTTTTTTATCTGTAGCACATGTCATTCAGATATTACAGGGGACCCAGGAGAATAATTCTTTATCATATTTTCAACTGGTAGTCAGATCTATGAGTGTCACCTGCTACTACTTATCTAAGGTTCCACAAACCTAGGAGGGCTCTGATTAAAGTAGCTTTTGACACAACTGCCCTCTAACCTGCCTCCCAGTGACACTTTTTGTCAATGATTTGTACAAATAGAAACACTAAGGCTGTTAAGAAGCACTTTGTGCTTCCAGGATGCTTTGATCCTGTCAGGAAAGGAAGTAAATAGTTTAACAAATGCCTATATGAATGCTGTGCAGTTCACTTCTCAAATAAGTCAACAGATTTCCTAATACATAGCACTGAATCCAGGCAACACAACTAAAACTGGTATGCCTTCCCTCTACTTTGGCTTGTTACCTCTAGTCCTGGTTATAAACCATCCAACCAAAATGCAAAGCTGCAACATTTGTATGATGAAAAGAACCCAGGACTGAAAGTGAAGAGAATTAAAGGTGCCCTCAAGTAGAGGGAGCCTCATGACACCTCCGACCAGGTACTGCCTTGCTGAAGGGACCACTAGTTAATGGAATAAAGTGGGTGATGATTTGTTTCAACAGCTTCTCTGGTCCTCTGCCTTTAAAGTGAAATTTCATACAATATACCTTTGAAGAAGTGCCTTAAAATAGAATTGTTTAGAAACATCTGACAATTAATAATAATGATAGCTTGCATTTACAAAACCTTTAAGGGAATTCCTAACAATCAGCTATGTGAAGATGTGCAAGCATTACTGTAATTTCATTACAGATGAAGAAACTGAGGCTCAGAGAAATGGCATAACTTGCCCAAGCTCACATATGATGATGGGAGACACTAGAGCTCCTCCTTTCTAATCCAGGTCTCCACACTCCAAGGTTAGTATTCTTTCCACTATATCAAGGAACCTTAGGCTGAGAGGAAATTTTAGGGTTAGGGATTCCTACAATGTTTGTGTCCACTCTACCTTATTGCACTTTAATGACACTGAGCACTGTGCAGACACAGTCAGTACTTAATATGTTTGTTGAGTGAGTGAATGAGTGGGAGAATGAATGAATCCACGAACGAATGCACGATTACCTCATAAGCATTCACTCAGAGAAATTCCGCGAAGAGGAATTTCTATCTCCATGTAAATTTACAAAGAGCTAAACTTGCAATTCCCGTCTTAGCCAATGAATTCCAGTCCTAAATGAGAAGGGTAATTTCAGCGTAATTCACGACTCCCTAGTGAAGCAAACAGCCGCAGTTACTAGCCTCATAGGGAGCAGGGATTGAGTCCACTTCTTTAGAATCTCGGGTGGTTTATAAAAATTAACAATCACCGACACTTGCTCTGTCCTGATCTCTCTCCATCCCTTCCGAATCTCTCGCTTTTCGTTTGACACCCAATCCATGGCCCCCAACTTGCTCTCAGCTCATCCGACGAAGACGACGATGACGACGAGTGGGCAGATCCCGAGGCCCCCTCTGCCAACAAGACGCTAACAGCGACCACGTTTCCCTTGAATGCGTGAGCCCCATGCTAATACCACGGACTAGCTCTCTGTCAAAGGACCAACACTACTCGAAAATTATTAGACTGGAATCTCAGTTTCCGAGTTTTTTCCGGGGCTAGGGGGTGGGGTAGGAGTGGGAACAATTCCAAAAGGGAGAAGGGCTGGCGGAAAGGGAAGTAGGGCTTGGAAGGATACAATTAAAGAAAAGCAGCGGGAGAAAAAAGCGGAGCGAAGAATAAGAGTTACAGTTCGACGCATTTTGCATAGCTTGTACTTCCCAACAGCTGAAATCTATTATGTCTTCCTGGCTGGAATCGCTATCCACCAATTACAGAAGAAATTCTGAAAGTCCTAAATGTGTCTAGGGTCAAGCTTCTTAGTACTGCTGGACTTGAACCCATACCTGCCTGCATTCCATACATCTGTTGACTTAGAGAGATAACAAGCTCTGAAAGGAGTTAAGAATCTTGTCTCCTTCTGACTGCTTTCACTTTCCGTCCCGACCTTAGAGCTGAGAAACTTAATCTCTCACCAAACTCTATCTCAGGCAAGCAATTTGAGCCATCATCACACACAAATCTCTCTCTCTCTCTCTCTCTCTCTCTCTCTCTCTCTCTCTCTCTCTCTCTCTCTCTCTCTCACACACACACACACACACACACACACACACACACACACACAAACACACACACACACACACACACACACACACAGGCACGCAAGTATCTTGGGATTTGAAGCAAGGGGGCGGGGCAGGGGCTAGCTGCAACCATTGCTGGGTGAAAGGAAGAAGTCAGGGACCAGAAAAAGGAATCCCCTCCAGCTTTCCTAAAGATTTTGCTTACAGTGCCCTTAGGCCTTTAGACTCGGGAAAGCAGGGAGCCTGGGACAACCGGAAGGGCTAGTGCGGAGGGAAGCAGCAGCTTGCCCACTCCAACTAGGGACCAGCCAAGTCTTCTGCATCCTTTCTGAATGGGGCCTCAATTGCCTTGAAGTTCAGTCACATCCTCTATCATCTACACAAAGAGGGCCTCAACAGAGAGTTCACTTGTTTTCTCAAAGAGGCATCAAGGCAACTGCATTTGGATGGCGCTCGTGCGCTCTCAAATACGTACACGTACACGTACACATAGAGTTGGACTGGCTAATAAAACCACAGGGAGAGGGGAAGTGCATTTCCTTACCCCACATTTAGAGACAGCTTACCCCAGAGCAGTAGTAGCAAAAAAAAAAAAAAAAAGCCAGGGGGCTTCAGAGACAGGATTCCCTCCCTGGCTCCCAGTCACTAAGAGACTGGGTCCAGCAGTCACCTGTTGGATGCTCAGAGTCCTTGCCAAGCTCGGTCCAGCTGCAGCGCCACTGTGTATTCTACCCTCTTATCCTCAAATCCTGAGCTGTCACTGATATCCCTGTTTCTCCTTTCCAGGTCTTGGATTTTTTAGAGTTGCCTGCTCAGGGATGTGTTTTCTATTCCTGTAGCCGAATAATTTCACGCGCGTATCCTCCTGCCGCTCCAGTCTCTCCCCAGTGCATACACACACTCACACACGCTCTGCTTTTAATATTCAAGCTGCTCAACGCTCCTTTAATGAAGTGCACGCGGCCTCCTCCCGCGCCCTATCTGCCATCCCTGTAGATCTCTAAGCGCTTATATTTTCTACCTGCTAACCTGCGGATGAATTGCAATGGGAGAAAAACCTGACCTGGGCACCCCACGTTCAAGATGCAGTGAGGATCTTCAATTATCCAAAAGAAGCCTATCGGCAGTGCACTGTGTCCCACTCCTTCTGCTCCCCATTTATCCCTACTACTAGCCTCAGTACTGGGAGGCAAGGGGGGAGGGGGACAACTCTTGAGAATGAAACGAGATAGCTGGGTTTGGTGGAGCTGGAGCTCCGCGAGACTGCCAGTCACAGACAGAGAAAGGGACAACTTCCCCAGTGACCCGAACCGAAGAGTGATTTGGTTGCCCCTCTCAGAAGCTGGGCCGAGCCTTAGTTCCCCTTCCCCTAAAAGGGGCAAACAGACAACTTCAGAGAGACCGTGCCTGCACTAAAGTGGGGAACTGGGCGCGGCGACAAGCTACTCACCCCTTGGTCTGGGCGCCGGCCGGAGCCGCCCCCTCGCGGGACTGGAGGGCGAGCAGCAAGTGCAGCGGAAGGACTATGTGGGTCTTTCTATGTATGTCTGTGTGTTAATTTTTGCTCCCCCTCCGTTCTTCTCCCGGCTCCGCGGGAGCTAAGCGCTCCAACTCCAGCCTCTATATGCAGTCAATCCCATGAGGGGAGAGGCAGCGAGCGCGCAACCCGGCCGGGAGCACATCCCTCCACTGGACGAGTCAGCGAAGCCACAGCATTGGGGGAGGAGAGGGGGAAAGGGAGGGATGAAGGGGCTGGGAATGAAGTTGGGTGGGAAGCGGGGCGGGGGGATGGGGATGACCGACCCCAGCAGCACCAACTCTCCTTGGACTTTAAGCACCCGGCTGGATGCGCCGACGCTCTTTTCCTCTGGCTCTGACTCCGGCTCCAGCTCCCAAGCCCTCCTGGAGCTTCTAGCCGGGAGCTGGCGATCCGGCCGCCCCCTGAATCCAGGCCCCAGCCGGAGGGAGCAGCCGGACGCCTTGACAGCTGCGGGGAAACCTCTGTCCGCTCCCGCCGGCCGCCGCCTACCCAGAGCGCCGCTGCATCGTGCTTTCCGGCAGACAGGCAGGCAGGGAGGGAGAGAAGGAGGGAGGGAGGAAGAAAGAAAGGCGGGGAAGGAGGGCGGGGGCCGAAGAGCGGGGTTTTCTCCTTTTTGCTCCCAGCTTTGGGCTTTAGGGCTCTCCCTCCCCTACCCACCCGCCTCCCCCAATTCCCCTTTCCGCGATGTCCTCTCTCTCTCTCCCTCCCCCTCTCTGTGCTTGCACTGCTCTCTGCCAGCTCCCTGTTTCCCTTGATGCTCTGCTGGGTTCCGGCTAGAGACTGAGAGGGCAGCAGCAGCCAAGGCTCGAGCGGGTTTGGGCAATAGGAATAGCAGCAGCAGTAGCAGTAGCAGCAGCAGCAGCAGCAGCAGCCTCGGCCGCCGCCGCTACCGCCTCTTCCCGCGCGTCCACGTGCCGGGGTCCTGTTGTGCGCGCGCCAGCGGAGTATGAGGGCGAGAAAGGGATTGGGGATGGGAGGAGGGGAGAAGCCTCCAGCCAAAAGGAATGGAAAGGGTACAGAGGGAGAAATGGACGAAGGGCGCAGGACCCAGTCTGCGGCTCCGGGAAGCCTGATGGACAAATTCCACCCCTTTCCCCCGCCCCCCCCCTTGCAGAACATAAAGAGCCAGAAAAAGGGAGGAGGGGGGGAGGGGCCCCTCTCCACTCCGCAGGATCAGCAACAAGATGAAGAAGCAAAGAAGCTGCTTCCTGACTCTGCCAAGGGGACAAATTCCAAGCGTCCTCTGTTGACAGTCCCCTCCTCCCCGCCCCGTCTCCCCCATCCCCCCACCTCAATCCCCAGCCAAATAGAAGGATTCTGGCACACAGAGCTGGCGGAAGGTTTGAGGGAGGGGTGTCATAATCATTGCGTATATTGGCGTCCCTTAAGGTCCTCCTCACCTATGGACTTTCCTCCTCCTTTAATACGAAACACTGGGTTGTCCCTCTTCCAGGAAAACAAAAAACAAACAAACAAACAAACTGTCTTTGGCTTACAGGATGGAAACTCATTTCCTACCACCAATCAATCCACAAATATTTAACCAGTTCCTACTATGTTCAAGACACTATGGAGGTTGCAAAGATGAATAAGACACCATTTTTTTTTACTGTGAAAGCTTACCGCAACAATAATTTGAAAAGTTAAAACAACAGAAGTTGTTCATCCGTAAAGATTAAAAAGGAAGTATAGCAGAATGCTGCATTTGAAGGAGCTCTACATTGGAGTCTCATCACTACCTGTGTGACCATAGGCAAGTCAGTTAACCTGACTGGGCCTCAGTGTCCTCAACCGTAAAAGGAGAGGTTAGCCTAGATTTCCTCTAAGGTCCCTTCAAGGACTAGATCTGTGATCCTTCTTAGCTCACAGGGTATTTATTGAAACACTTTGTAACCTCAAATAAATATATACATGTAAGTTATTATTGTCACAGGATCTCAAAACAATTCCTGAATAAGTGAGCCTAAGTGAATTTTCACACAAGTGAAAATGTGTCCTTTTCAATTCTCTAGTATTTCAGGAATGAGAGAGATAAACTCAAAGTGTGGTGGCTAGAAACGTAGAGGCTTGGACTAAAATTTCGAAGGATTATGTTTTAGAGATAAGCAAAAGCATAAATCAAAATAAGATATTCTAGGAAAAGCCTAGATGAACAACTGATCATCATAGTATTGGGGGGGAGAGGCTAGAAAGGTAGATCTTCCCATAGAAGCAATACACCTTCACATTCTTGGAGGGGGAATTGAGGGAAAGATTCTAACTACAAAAAGATATTTTTATTAGGAAAAGGAGAATAACTGGGCTTCCTACAGCCCAAGATTCAGCACTTGAGGATTGGACAGAAGTACTCTCCCTTCCAATGGCAAACTACAGTGACTCCAGTCATTTCAATTCAGTCCAGAAAACTTGAATTGCTTTTACAGTTATTATACACAAGGTATAATTCTGCACATGTAAAAATGAATGTGAAAAGTAAAAAAAAAATCTGCAAAGCAAAAAAAGAGAACAATATCTACACAAATCATAATCAGACAAGACAGTATGTGATAACAGATTATAGAAATATAGATTTGAAGTTGGAAGGAACCTTAGAGACTAGTAGAATGACCCCTTTTTGGAGACAAGGACACATTCCCAGCAGATTAAATGATCTGTCCAAAACTGCATAGATAGCTGGTAGTAGAGTGGGAATTTGAACACAGATCCTCTGATTCCAAATTCCAAGTCTATTTTCCAGTATTTCAAGATAGAATCATAGCATTTAAAGTTAGATGGAATCTTGCAGATCATGTAGCCAGTCAACTTCTTCATTTTATAGATAAGGAAACTGAAGTACAAGAAGATTAAAAGACTCGCCCAATACCAAACCACCAATAAGTGGCAAAGTTGGAATTTTAACAAAGGTTCACTGATTCCAAACTTGGTAGTCTTTCCATTACACAATACTACCTCTGGGAAAGATCAGCTTCAGCTAGGGGATTAATAAAGACTTCATGGAGGAGGTGGAAACTGAGCAGAAGACAGAAATTTTAATTCAACCAACAATCATTAAGTACCTATGGTGTGAAATTTGGCAGAGGAGATAAAAGTTAAGAGAGTAGAGAAAGTCTTATTTAATTTATGCTCTACTGAAGATTTTAATGTATCTGGGGAGTCCAGAGAAATGACTTTTGGGGATTCCTTTGGTTTTAATTAATTTTAGAGAATATGTCAGGTTAATAGACTAGCAGGTAATCATTCTGTTTCATTAATCCATAGGAAAAGAAAGTCCAGGAAAAGACAGAAAAAGACAAGAGGAATAGAAACGTTTTAGTGGTGGTAGGGTAAAGCTAGAACAGCCAGATCATATGCTTAATAAAGGCAAATAATGTATCTTTTACTACTCTTGTGCCCTACAGCATCTTGTGCAAATCAGGGCACATTTTGATGATAACTATTTGTTGATTGAGTGATGTTTGAAAACCTGGATATAAAAAAGAAAACACTTGTTGAGTAGAGGGGGGAAAATGCTGATGTGTGTAATGAAATAGAAACAGAGATTTTGAAGATGATTTGTATAATTTGAGGATCTTGCTCCCCTGAGTAAACTTCATTAGCTTAATGTGAGGAAAACTGTTCATGTTTCAAACATTCTTCAAAAATTTTCCCTATGAGTAAAAAAATATTTTTCCAGTAGAATTTACCTTTTCTTCCCTTTTATAGCATTATCAATCCCTCACTTTTTTGAGGGGGGGAAGCATGTGAAGACAATAAATACAGATTGCTAGTTGAACAACAATCGGGAGTATAAAATAAAATTAGCCAAGTAAACTTGATTAGTACCTGAAGCCAAGAGAGGATATTTTCTGCAATTATGACATTGACTCGGGATCTTGGCAACTAGATTTTCCATTGTTATTAGATGAAAAACCATACTAAAAGCTGGGAATACCACCTTATGTTTTAAATAATGTCCTAGTTGTCTGAAAGTTATTATTAAAATTTCTATTAATTCCAGTTTAAGTCATTTGAGGTTTTCAGGAATTTCATTCTCTAAGAGTGACAAATTCAATGTTTTTTTATCTACTGGAAACCTTAATGTGTATTCTTACCCCTTTATTTATTATAAAGTTCTGGGGAACACAGAGGATGAATATAAAACTATTCCTTCCTTTACTGTGCCATTAGTGCTGCTCTAGTTGACCCATTCCTTCTGGAACTCTTAACTGACAGGGAATTGTAGAATGGCCACATTAGTTTTGTCAATATATGCATAAATGTACCATAAGATTAAGGTTTTATAAGAATATGTTCTATGAATAGGAACCACAGTATAGATCCATCTACAGTATTAAATTCAATTTTATATACCAGGGTTTGAGAAGAACATAAATAAGCTAAAGTGTGTCCATTGCAGGGCAAGTAGGATTACTAAAGTCGTTTATTCCTTGATATATAAGGATCATTTGAAAGAACATGAAAAGTTTAGCCTAGAGAATAGAAGTCTTAGGGATGATGTCTTCAAGTAAATGAAGAACTGTCATATGAAAGAATGATTAAAGTTAGTCTGCTTGGATCAAGAAAGAACCAGGAACTATAGGAAGAACTTAACAAGAAGCAAATTACATAGATTGGGGGAACTTCCTAAAAATTAGGATTTTCTTAAAGTGGAAAAGGCATCTTTGAGAGGAGGAATACATACATCTTCACTCACACACTCACACACACACACACACAAACACACACACACACAGTTCTTCAAATAGAGTCTAGAAGATCATGTACTGGGTATATGATGACTAGGATTACTTTTAGTTAGGAGCTGGACCAAATGGGTCACCAAGGTCCTTGAAATTTAAATTCTATAATACTATATAAAAATTCTATATAACTTAATATTTCAGATTTCACTTTTTTGAACACCAAAATATTATAATATGCTCCCTCCACTGAACTAGCTGCTTTTCATTCTATAGAGCTACATTTAGAGTCAGAAGACTTGGAATCCAGTTCTGACTGAAATGGTTAAAGTGTAGTTATATCACTTTACTTCTCCACATCTTAATTTTTTCATTTAACAAATGAAGAGAATGCCACTTGCATTAACTAACTTAATGTCTATGAAGAAAGTACTTTATAAATGATATATGTATATATATATATATATGCCTAAGTATATATATATGTATATATATCATATATGTATATTATCTTTGTGTCTCTACTATATTCAATAAATCCATTGACTCTCTCCACCACCTAGCTTCCTTCAGTGAACAGCTAAAATCCTGCCATTTACAAGAAGTTTTTCCCAGGCTTCTATTAATCTTTCTCTCTGAGAACTGCCTAAGCTCTCCTTTACTTAAAGCCTTTCACAACCTAGTTCACACCTACCTACCTTCCTTTCTAGTATTTTAATATAATAATTAATTTCCACATACACTTTAGTCTAATCTAACTGTTCTTTCTGTACCTCAAATGTAGCATTCCATCTCAGTGCCTTTGAATAGGCAGTCTTTAATCTCCCTCTTTAACTCCACCAATCACAATAGCTAGTTTCCTCAATTCCATAGCTACCTCTTATGTGAAACCTTCAGAAGATGGAACATCTTAAGAGCAGGGACTGTCTTTTGTTGTTCTTTAAATTCCTCCAGTGCCTAGCATATATTTATTTACTAACTGATCTCCCCAGTTGCTTATGCCTTTACCCTCATATTATTATGCATTTATCTTATGTGTATTTAATATATTTGTGGACTTACAATACACAAGTATATAATTAAATATACACAGTGTTATATTATCTCCCCAATAGAATATATATTCTTGAAGGGTAGGGATTATTCATTTTTTTCTTTGTATGCCCAGTGACTAGCATTGTAGTTGGTACACAGAAGAAAATTAATATATATTAAGTGATGATTGATATGTGACATATTGTTATTATCCATATTACAATTGGTATGCAGAACATAGATGATTTATTTTTACTTTTCGAAATGAAATAGGGTTCAAAATTAGAGTGATTTTGAAAAATTATTGCTGACAAATTTTTGATACTTATTATCAAGGCTGAATATAATCATTACAGTATTTGAAGGGAAGGTTAAGCATAAGTATTAAAATATTATTAATAATCATAACCATCATTATAATTATTATTGTTCTTATTGTTGGAGTGGTAGTGATTGAGGTAGTGATAGTTGTTAACAAGATTATGAAACTTGGTGCCACTTAAAATTGGCCAAAGTCAAAGTCAGTGGGGCAGAGTCAAAATAATGGCATAAAGGCAGGGACTCATTTGAATTCACCCAAGTTCTATTCCAAATTTCTTTTAAATAATGCTTAAAAACAAATTCTGGAGCAGCAAAACCAACAAGTGGACAGTAAAATACTTTTTGACCCAAGACATTTCAGGACGTTGACAGGAAAGGTCTGTCTCACTGGGATGAGAGTGGAGCATACTCCAGTGTAGTCCTCAACCTTGCAAGCAAACAGTAGACCTTGAGGAAACTGAGTCAGAAGTGGCTACTTCTGTAGCACTCAGCCTATAAATGATAAAGGACTGACCAACTGATCAGAAGGAGATTACAATGGATGCCTTTTTGTCACTGAGTGCAGAAATCTGTTGAATTGCCTATATTTAGTTCTAGGTGCCTGTCTCAGGGCAAGGAAGAGCACTAGAGCATGTAGCTTCAAAGTTTAGGGGACCCTGGTCATAGTTCCAAGACTGATAAAAAGTGTTTGATGTTGCTCATAGACCAGAGGACAGGTCAGGAGAGCAGTGATCACACCTCTACTTAGATCATACTACCTTAGAACAACTGATGACATACAGACCCTTAGAATTAGCTCTGAAATCAGCAGCATGAAATAGTTGAAGCTTAAGGCAGTGCTCCCTTTACCCTGAGAGTAAACTGCAACTTTAACATGAAGTTAAAAGTTAAGGAATAGGTTGGGTGAACAAAAAAAAAAGAAAAGAAAAAGAAAAAAAATATATAAATGGGCTGAGAAAATGAGAAAATAACAAAAAGAGAATTAAAAAAAAATCAAAACACAAACTTAGAAGACAGCAGAGTCAAAACAGCTATATCCAAAGCCTCAAAGGAAAAAAAAAAGTAAATTGGGCTTGGATCTTGAAGAATTATTTTTTTAAACCCTTATCTTCTATCTTGGAGTCAATACTGTGTATTGGCTCCAAGGCAGAAGAGTGGTAAGGGCTAGGTAAGAGGGATCAAGTGACTTGCCCAGGGTCACAAAAGCTGGGAAGTGTCTGAGGCCAGATTTAAACCTACGACCTCCCATCTCTAGGCCTGACTTTCAATCCACTGAGCCACCCAGCTGCCTCTTACCCCAAAGAATTATTGAGAGAGCTTAAAAACTATTTTAAAGATCAAATAATAATTCCATAAAAAACCAGAATTGGTCAAATGGAAAAGGAGGTACAAAAGATCATCTTTCAAGAAATTATGAAGGAAAATTGCTGTTGATATCCCAGAACTGAGAGTAAAATAGAAATTCAAGGAATCTACTCATCAGCTTCTGAAATACAAACTCCCAAGGATATTATAGCCAAATTCCAGAGATCCTAGGTTAAAGGAGAAAACGTTACAAGCAATCAGAAAGAAACAATTCAAATATGGACCTCCAATCAAGATAATCCAAAATTTTGCAGCTTTTACAGTTAAGGATCAGAAGGCTTGAAATACAGTTCTCTGGAGGGGAAAGAAACTAGGATCACAACCAAAAATCATCTACCCAGTAAAATTAAGAATGATATCTCAGGGAGAAAATGGATATTTAGTGAAATATAAGACTTTCAAGCATTCCTTATGAAAAGACTAAAGCTGAAAAGAAAATCTGACTTTCAAAAAGAAGTCTCAAAAGAAGCATAAAAGGGAAAATAGGAAAGAGAAATTATAAGGGATTAATTAGTTAAGCTGTTTATATTCCTGTGTAGGAAGATGATATTTGTAACTCCTTTTAAAAAAATATGTATTTATTTATTCTGCCCCTCCCCACACCACAGAAGATAACATCTGACAAAACATATAGATTATATCTTTCATGTTTCCATTTCTCAGTTCATTTTATGAAGGTAAACATTGATAACTTATTCTTCAAATATTAAATCTTTAGCTGATTATAATATTCTTTTGTTTCTACTCATTTGATTCTTCATTATCCACATAATTCTTTGCAAGTTAAAAGAAAAGAATCTGCTCATTGTTTATTATGATGCAGCAGTTTCCATTACAATTTGTTTACTCAGTCCTAAATTAATGAACTTATCCTTGATTTCTAGTTCTTTGCCACTACAAAGAGAGCTGCTATAAATATTTTGGAACATGTAGGTTCTTTTCCTGTTTCTCTGATCTCCTTGGGAAACAAACCAGGCAATAGTATTGTTGGGTGTAAGGGTTTACACAGTTTTATAGTTCTCTGGGCATAATTCCAAATTGGTCTCCAAAATGAATGGACCAGCCATGAAACTATGTCCCCACTTTACTCCTAGAGTACTTACTTTTCCACATCCCCTTCAACATTTGTAATTTTGACCTTTCACCATTTTACACAATCTGATGGCTGAGAGATTTTTTATGTACTTATATATGGCTTTGATTTCTTTATCCAACAACTGAATGTTCATATCTTTTGACTATTTATCAACTGGGGCAAGGCTCCTTGTAACTCTTAGGAACTTTATCATCATTGGAACATTTAAAAGGATTATACATAGCCAGAGTACATAAGCATGATTGACTATGATGGAATGATATCTAAAAATAAAGGGGTGAGAAAAAGGGATGTACTAGGAGAAAGAGGAAAGGAGAGGTAAAATGGGGCAAATAAATTTATGTAAGAGAGGCATAAAAGAGTTTTTACAGTGGAAGAGAAGATGGGAGGTGGTGGACCATACATAAACCTTACTCTCATTGGAATTGACTCAGAGAGAGAATAATATACACTCTCAGTTGGGTATAGAAATTTGTCTTATCCTACAGGGAAGTATGAGGAAAAGAGGATAAGAGAAGATGGAGCTGAAAGAAGGGAGAGAGAATTGGGGGAGGCAGTATTCAGAAGCAAAACACTTTTGGAGTTGGACAGGGTGAAAGGAAAGAGAGAAAGACAAACAAGGAAAATAAAATGAAGTGAAATACACAGTAATCATAACTGTGAGAAAACATCACAAGTTTCACTGATAAAAGTCTCATTTCTAAAGTATATAGAGAACTGAGTGAAATTTATAGTGATAAAAATCATTCCCCAATGGATAGTCAAAGAATATGAACAGGCAAAGCTATCTATAGTCATATGGATAAATTATTTAAATAATTATTGATTAGAAAGGGGAAAAGTAAAACAACTCTGAGACACTATCCCATACTTATCAGATTGGCTAAAATGAAAGAAAATGAAAATGAAAAATACTGATGGGAAAGTGGGGAAAATGGGAACACTAAAGCATTGTTGATGGAGTTGTGAACTGGTCCAACTATTCTGGCTAGCAATTTGGGACTTTGCCCAGAAGGCTTTAAAACCATGCCCAGCAGTATGACTACTAGGTCTATATCTCAGAAGGATAAAATATAAAGAAAATGACCTATATGTACAAAAACATTTATACTACTTCTTTTTGTGGTGGAAATTGAGAGGATGCCTATCAATTCGGGAATAGCCAATGGCTGGACAAGTTGTGGCATATGATTATGATGGAATATTATTGGTCTATAAGAAATGATGAGCAGGATGCTTTCAGAAAAACCTGGAAAGACTTACTTGAACTGACTCAAGGTGAAATGAACAGAACTAGAACAACATTATACATAGTAACAATATTGTATGACGATCAATGGTAAATCACTTAGATATTCTCAGCAATACAATGATCCCAGACAATTGCAAAGGACTTATGAAGAAAAATGCTATCCACATCAGAGATAGAATGGATGGAATCTGAATACAGATGGAAGGATACTTTTTTTAACTTTCTTTTTTTTCCATTTTATTTGTTTTTCTTTTACAGCATGACTAATATAGAAATATGTTTGTTATGACTGTACATGTATAACTTATATCAAATTGCTTGCCTTCTCAATGAGGGGATAGAGGAGGAAGATAACTTGGAACTCAACTTTTCAAGTTGATATTAAAAATTGTTACATTTAATTGGAAAAAATATTTTTTAAAATACAAAATTATAGTCATCATGATGCATGTAATTATAATTGAAAAATTATTATTTTCCCCCTAGAATTTAAATGTGTTCACTGAACTAACTCTAAAAGTTACACATGCATAAAAAAATCTGATTTTCTTCATAAGTCAGTGCTACTATCATTCTAAACCATTAGAAACATCATGCTTCAGTCAAGAACAGCTCCTCCTCATCATTTTTTATGATATCCTGGATCTGTTTTGTTCACTTTTAATGGCTATTCAGACATCTCAGAGATAATATTGATTTTGGCCCTTGAGTGGAATTGATTATTCAGCATGCCACTATTAAAATATCCTCAAATTGCTTAAGCATTCACTTCAACATACAAGAATACTATTTTGCCAACAGCATGTATCTAGAAGTAGTAAGATTCAATGCCTGCTAAACAGAATAGGTCAACCTTCATGAAAATTCTTTGAATTAGTTTTTTTTTAATAAACCAGAATAAAAATATAAATACAAATGAGGAAAAATACTGTTTTAAGTGATAAATCATAACATCAATGTAAGCTATTATTTTCCCTAAATATAATTAATTATATGTGCCAATTGTTTTTCTAGATCAAAAGATGGGGTTAGGGAGTAATGAGAATGAGCAAAATTCCAATGCATTCTTCTGCTAGGTTATAGACTGTAACTTACCAGATATTTCTCAAGAAAGATTTTTTGAGGACCTATTATGTGCCAGATATTGTGCTTGGAACTGAAGATACAAATACAAAAATGAGGCAATTTCCTCTAAGGAACTGATATTCTACAGTGAAGGGAGTGTCCCACCAAAGTGCCAAGAAGCTCACCACCACAGGTCTACACAGGATCCAGGGAAAGAGTCTCCTCCTCCAGTCCAGCTCACAGATACAGAGAGTCACCCAATCTTTCAATTTGCTTAGCACTGCTCAAGGAAGGGGTGGGCAGTGACCTTTGTAGGTGTGAGCTTACTCTAGTGAGTGACTTGCAACTTTCTTACTTAGTGTCAAGTAGGGGTACTTTAAGTGATTTTTTTAGCTAAAAATAGAGTTATCCTACAAGGGGAGAGTTAATCCTATCTTCACAACAGAAATGAAATGTTTATAGAGATAAATGTGAACTATATACTAATTAAATATGAAGTAATTTCAGAGTTATGAGGAACAGTAATAATTAAGAATAAGAAATGTTATCTACAGAAGATGGTACCTAAACTGTTCTTTGTTTTTGTTTTTTTTATTTAATTTTTTATTTTTAAAAATATTTTCAATGTTTACATGATACATTTTCTTTCCCTACCTTCTTCCCTCCCACCTCCCAGAGATTACAAGCAATTCTACTGGGTTATACAAATGTTATAACTCGATAACTATTTCCATATCATTCATTTTTGCAATAGAGCAATCTTTTGAAACCAAAACCCAAATCATGTACCCATATAAACAAATGATGAGTCTGCTTTTCTACTCCCACAGTTCTTTCTCTAAATGTGGACAGCAATCTTTCTCATAAGTCCCTTGGGATTGTCCTGGATCATTATATTGCTACTAGTAGCAAAGTCCCTCATATTTGATCCTTCCACAAATGTTTCACTTTCTGTGTACAATGTTCTCTTGGTTCTGCTCATTTCCCTCTGCATCAGTTCATGGAGGTTCCTCCCGTTCAGTTCATCATTCCTTCAAGCAATATAGTATTCCATCACCATCATATACCACAATTTGTTCAACCATCCCCCAATCAAGGGATACCCCCCTCATTTTCCAATTCTTTGCCACCACAAAGAGTGTAGTTATGAATATTTTTGTACAACTCTTATTATCTCTTTGGGGTACAAACCTAGTAGTAGTATATTGTTGGACCATTGGGCACACATTCTTTTAAAGTCCTTTGAGCATAACTCCAAATGCCTTCCACAATGGTTGAATCAATTTACAATTCCACTATGTGTAACTGGAAATCTGTTACCCTAAAAACTCCATTTCCCAGGAGCCCACTGACTTCCTGTTGTTACGTGGTGACATAGATATGGACATATATTGGGTAAGGTTCCTGGTCTTCCTCTCTTTCCTTCCTGGGTCTAGACATTGGTGGAGCAAGCTGTTGAATAGGTACATTAGCTATGGGCATGTGGTTTCATTGTTACCTTTTTATTTTGTTACTTCTAATGATCATTGATAAATCTTAAAAGTATAATATTTTAAATTACTGTACATTCATTTTAATTTTTACAACTAGCAATATATTAGTGTCCCAATTTTGCCACATTCCCTCCAACATTTATTTTTTTCCTTTACTGTATGGTATGTACAATCTGGTATGTGTGAGGTGGTATTTCAGAGTTGTTTTGATTTGCATTTCTTTAATCAGGAGAGATTCAGAACATCTTTTCATGTGATTATTGATAGATTTGATTTCTTCATCTGAAAACTACCTATTCATATCCTTTAACCATTTGTCAATTGGGGAATGACTTGATTTCTTGTATATTTGAATTAGTTCCTTATATATTGGGGTAATTAGACCTTTTTCAGAGAATTTTGTTATAATTTTTTCTCAGTTTGTTGCCTGCCTTCTAATTTTGGTTGCATTGGTTTTCTTTGTACAAAAACTTTTATGATTTAATATAATAAAAATTATTCATTTTACATTTTGTAATGTTCTCTATTTCTTGTTTGGTCTTAAATTCCTTCTTTTCCTATTGATGAGACAGTTATACTACTCTATGTTCATCTAATTCATTGTGATTTCACTCTCTATATTTAAGTCATTTATCCATTTTGAATTTATCTCAGTATAGGGTGTAAGATGTTTACCTTAACCTAATTTTTCCCATACTATTTTCCAATTTCCCCAGCAGTTTCCTGCCAAATAATGAGTTCTTGTACAAAAAGCTGTGCTCTATATCCTGGGAGATGATTGGCTCAGTATTTATAAGAGTGTGGGAAAGGTTAATAAGAGTGTGGAATAAGTTTATCGGAAAGTGGGAAGGGTTTATAAGTCCTTAAAATTTATATGAATAATAAAATAAATATAAAGCTCCTATTTTGCGGATTTTCACCTATCATCTGTGTGTGTGTGTGTGATGCTCTAGAACGCAACTCCTGTAATAGGTAAGGTATCATTGTAAATTTATTTTTATTACTTTGTTATTAATATAATCAATTCTGTTGATGGTTTTCCTCATATTAAGTCATCCACACATTCCTGGTATAAATCTTGTTTTGTCACAATTTGTAAATTTTGTTTTTATCTTATTTATCTTACTTACTTATTATTCATTTATTTTTATTTAATTTATTAATTTGTTTTATTTATGTTTATTTTATTTATGATTTTTGCACCTATATTCATTAATGAAATTGGTATATAATTTTCTTTTTTTTTCCTCTTCCTTTTTTAAGTATCAGTACCACATTTGTTTCAAAAGAGGAGCTTGGTACAACTCCTTCTTTACCTATCATTTCAAACAAATAATTTAATATTAGAATTATTTGATCTTTAAATGTTTGGTAGAATTAAATTTTCAATCTATGTTGTCTTGATACAATATGTTAGGAAGTTCATTCATGATCTGTTCAATTTATTTTCCTAAAATAAGTACATTTAGATATTCTAATTCATCCTTTATTAGGCTAGGCAGTTTATAGTTTTGGTATTCTTCCATTTAACTTACTTTGTTAAATTTGTTGTCAGTTAATTGAACAAAATAATTTAATGATTGTTTTAATTTCCTATGAATTGGTGGTATATTTATCTTTTTCAACTTTAATGCCAGTGATTTGGTTTTTTTTCTCTTTTTTTAAAAATCATAGTAACCTGAGGACTTCTGGTCAAGATGGCGGCTTAGAGAGAGCTAAAGTTCAGATCTCCTGAAACCCTTCCTAACTGATCTCAAACTGTAGGCTCCTAGGACACGGAAATTCAAAACAAACAACAGGATAGATCCAGGGAACCCTCCTCCTGGACCTGAATCAAAAGGTATGGACCCCCAAAAGCCAGAACCCGAGATCACTCGGATCTAAGGGATAGGCAGAAGGAAGGTCCCAGGACCCATCACCCCGAACCCAGAGCTCTGAGTCCAAAGCAGCAGTGGGAACCTAAGAGGCAGCAAAAGGACCCCAGGGCCAGCTATTCAGAAGGCCACATCCTGAAAACAACCTGAGCCAGTCACCGGGGCACCCAGACAGCCAGGAAACAGAGAGAGACAGAGGGGAGCCTGTAGCCCCCTGGCTGGATCTTTCTGTCTGAGTCTCAGGGAAGGTCCCAGCTTTAAGACACACTCAATCCAACCCAACTGAAGTTAATCCTATCAGGAGCCCTTGGAGCTCCGGGAAGCGTCGGCCCCTCCCCCCTCAGAGTGCAGGCCTCTCTGGCCCACAAAGGCTGAGATACCTCTCGGACAGTGCCAAGCCAGGCTCAGAGTATGGGAGTAAGGCAAGGAAGAAGCATTGGGAGGGAACTGAGAGCAGTAACACCCACAAATGGACAATTTGCCTGGAGCTAAAACCTCTGAACACCAGACAGAGATAAGAAAAGCTAGACCTCCCCACTCAGATAGAGATGAAAAACAGCACAGAAAAGTCCCAAAACTCCAAGAAAAACAAGAAGAAGGGGGCGACTTTGGACACATTTATGGAGCAAAAATACAAAATACAGAGGAGATAGAAGAGGAAACACTAGCAAATGCTTCCAAAGGAAACAGAAACTCTCCACAAACCCATGAAGAATTTGAATCAGAAATGATCAAAAAGATGGAAGCCTTCTGGGAGAAAAAGTGGGAAATAATGCAAAAGAAATTCACGCATCTACAAAACCAGTTTGACCAAACTAAAAAGGAAAACCAGGCTTTAAAAGTCAGAATCAGCCAACTGGAAGACAACGAGCAAGAATTAATAAAGCAAAGCCAAAAGACCAAGAAATTAGAAGAGAACACAAAATATCTCACCGACAAGGTAATAGACTTGGAAAATAGAGGGAGAAGAGACAATTTAAGAATAATTGGACTGACTTCCGGAAAAGATGGCGGCTTAGAGAAAGCTAAGGTTTAGATCTCCAGAAATCCTTCCCTACTGAACTCAAACTATAAGCTCCTAAGGCACCGAAATTCAAAACAAAAAACAACATAGACCCTGGGAATCCTCCTCCTGGACCTGGACCTGGATCTGGAACAAAAGGTAAGGCCCCCCCAAAAGCCAGAAAACAAAATCATTGGGACCTAAGGAGTAGGCATAAGGAAGGTCCCAGGACCCATCCCCCCAAACCAGAGCGCTGAGTCCAAGGCAGCAGAGTGAACCTCAGAACCTCAGGGCTGGCTATCCTGAAGGCCACTTCCTGAAAACAATCTGACCTAGTCGAGGGAACACCCAGATAACAGGGAAACAGAGAGAGACAGGAGGAGCCTGTAGCCCCCTGACCAGATCCTTCCATCTGAGTCTCATCGATAGTCCCTGCCTCAGGTCATACTCAGTCTGAGATTAATCCTATCACCAGCCCCTAGAGCTCCAGGAAGCCACGGCCCTCCCCCTTCAGAGAGCAGGGTCCTCTGAAACAACAGTAACCCTCAGGGCTCTCAAACAGGCCTCGGGAGCCGGCTATTCTGAAGGCCACATCCTGAAAACAAACTGACCCACTCGCGGGGGCACCCAGACAGCAAGGAAAAAGAGAGAGACAGAGGGGAGCCTGTAGCCCCCTGGCTGGATCTTTCTGTCTGAGTCTCAGGGAAGGTCCCTGCCTCAGGGCATACTCAGTTCAACCCAGAGAAAGTTAATCTTATCAGGAGCCCTCAGAGCTCCCAGAAGCCGTGGCCCCTCCCCCCTCAGAGTACTGGCACTCCTGGCCAGCTAAGGCACAGAAACAAACACCCTGGGAAAAGGGCCAAGTCAGGCTCAAAGCGTGGAAGTAAGGCAACGGAGAAGCATCGGGAGGGAACTGAGGAGGCAGAAACAGGGAAACACCAACAATTCCTGGCTTCCCCAGGAAGACAGAACAACAACTGCATAGAATGGACAATCTGCCTAGGGCTAAAACCTCTGAACACCAGACAGAGATAAGAAAAGCTAGTCATCCCCACTCACATAGAGATGGCAAACTCCACAGAACCACAAAAGCCCAATATTCCAAGAAAAACAAGAAGGGGGCGACTTTGGACACATTTTATGGAGCAAAAATACAAAATACAGAGGAGAGAGAAAAGGAAACACAAGCAAATGCTCAGAAACCTTCCAAAGGAAATGGAAATTCTCCACAAAGCCATGAAGAATTTGAATCAGAAAAGATCAAAAAGATGGAAGCCTTCTGGGAGAAAAAGTGGGAAATAATGCAAAAGAAATTCACGCATCTACAAAACCAGTGTGACCAAACTGAAAAGGAAAACCAGGCTTTAAAGGTCAGAATTAGGCACTCAAAGACAATGAGAAGGTAAAAGAGCAAGAATCAATAAAGCAAAGCCAAAAGATCAAGAAATTAGAAGAGAACAAAAAATATCTCACTGATAAGGTGACATACTTGGAAGACAGAGGAAGAAGACATAATTTAAAAATAATTGGACTTCCAGAAAAGCCAGAAATAAACAGCAAACTCGAAATCATAATACAAGATATAATCAAAGAAAATTGCCCAGAGATTCTAGAACAAGGGGGCAATATAGCCACTGACAGAGCACACAGAACACCCTCTACACTAAACCCCCAAAAGACAACACCCAGGAATGTAATCGCCAAATTCCAAAGCTCTCAAACAAAAGAAAAAATCCTACAGGAAGCCAGAAAAAAACATTTTAGGTATAAAGAAATGCCAATCAGGGTCACACAAGACCTTGCAAGTTCCACTCTGAATGACCCTAAGGCATGGAACATGATTTTCAGAAAGGCAAGAGAGCTGGGCCTTCAACCAAGAATCAGCTACCCATCAAAACTGAATATATACTTCCAAGGGAAAGTATGGGTATTCAACAAAATAGAAGATTTCCAAGTTTTTGCAAAGAAAAGACCAGAATTCTGTGAAAAGTTCGATATCAAAAAACAAAGAGCATGGAATACCTGAAAAGGTAAATATGAAGGAAAGGGAAAAGGAGAAAAATGTTATTTTTCCTTTCACTCAAACGCTCTTCTATAAGGACTACATTTATATCAATCCATGTATATTAACATGTGGGGGAAATATAATGTGTAAACAGGGGGAAAAGAAAGTCCAAATAGAATAATCTTTCTCACACAAAGATCCACACGGAAAGGGGAGGGGAAGAAAACACCTATAAGAAGGAGAGGAAGAGAGTTTTTACTTAAACCTTACTCTTAAGGAAATCAACTCTGAGAGAGAAGAGAGCATCCAGATCCATTGGGATCTTGAATTCTATCTTACCCAACAAGGGAAGGGAGAAGGGAAAACCAAAAGGTCAGGGGGGAGGGAACATAAAAAAGGGAGGGAAGAAGAGGGGGGAGGGGGAGGAACAAAAAGGGACTAGAAAGGGAAACATATCAAGGGAGGGGACAAGGGGGACAGATTTAAATTAAATCAATGGACTAAAAGGTAGAGCTGAAGAAGAAAGGTTAGAATTAGGGAAGGATATCAAAATGCTAGGGAGTCCACAAGTGACATTCATAACATTAAACGTGAATGGGATGAACTCACCCATAAAACATAGACGAATAGCAGAATGGATTAGAATCCAAATCCCTACCATATGTTGACTTCAAGAAACACACATGAGGTGGGTAGACATCCACGAAGTCAGAATAAAAGGATGGAGTAAGACCTTCTGGGCCTCAACTGACAGAAAGAAGGCAGGAGTTGAAATCATGACATCTGATAAAGCCAAAGCAAAAATAGACAGGATCAAAAGGGATAGGGAAGGTAATTGTATTTTGTTAAAAGGGACTTTAGACAATGAGGAAATATCACTAATCAACATATATGCACCAAATAATAGAGCACCCAAATTTCTAATGGAGAAACTAGGAGAATTGAAGGAAGAAATAGACAGTAAAACCATATTAGTGGCAGATTTGAACCAACCATTATCAAATTTAGATAAATCAAATAAAAAAATAAATAAGAAAGAGGTAAAAGAAGTGAATGAAATCTTAGAAAAATTAGAATTAATAGGCATATGGAGAAAACTAAATAGGGAGAAAAAGGAATACACCTTCTTCTCAGCACCACATCGCACATTCACAAAGATTGACCATACACTAGGTCACAGAAACATGGCATACAAATGCAGAAAAACATAAATAATAAATGCAGCCTTTTCAGATCACAAGGCAATGAAAATGATGATCAGTAATGGTACATGGAAAACGAAATCAAAAACTAATTGGAAATTAAACAATATGATACTCCAAAATCTCTTAGTTAGAGAAGAAATGATAGAAACAATAATTTCACCGAGGAAAATGACAATGGCAAGACATCCTTTCAAACCTTTTGGGATGCAGCCAAAGCATTAATCAGAGGTAAATTCATATCCCTGAGTGCATATATTAACAAACTAGGGAGAGCAGAGATCAATCAATTGGAAATGCAAATAAAAAAACACGAAAGCGATCAAATTAAAAAACCCCATCAGAAAACCAAACTAGAAATCCTCAAAATTACGGGAGAAATTAATAAAATTGAAAGTGATAGAACTATTGATTTAATAAATAAGACAAGAAGCTGGTACTTTGAAAAAACAAACAAAATAGACAAAGTACTGGTCAATCTAATTAAAAAAAGAAAGGAAGAAAAGCAAATTAATAGCATCAAAGATGAAAAGGAGGACATCAACTCCGATGAAGAGGAAATTAAGGCAATCATTAGAAATTACTTTGCCCAATTATATGGCAATAAATAAAACAATTTAGGTGATATGGATGAATATATACAAAAATACAAACTGCCTAGACTAACAGAAGAAGAAATAGAATTCTTAAATAATCCCATATCAGAAAATGAAATCCAACAAGCCATCAAAGAACTTCCTAAGAAAAAATCCCCAGGGCCTGATGGATTCACCAGTGAATTCTATCAAACATTCAGAGAATAGTTAATCCCAATACTATACAAACTTTTTGACATAATAAGCAAAGAGGGAGTTCTACCAAACTCCTTTTATGACACAAACATGGCACTGATTCCAAAACCAGGCAGTTCAAAAACAGAGAAAGAAAACTATAGATCAAGCTCCCTAATGGATATAGATGCAAAAATCTTAAATAGGATACTAGCAAAATGACTCCAGCAAGTGATCAGAAGGCTCATCCACCATGATCAAGTAGAATTTATACCAGGGATGCAGGGCTGGTTCAATATTAGGAAAACCATCCACATAATTGACCACATCAACAAGCAAAACAACAAGAACCACATGATTATCTCAATGGATGCAGAAAAAGCCTTTGATAAAATACAACACCCATTTCTATTAAAAACACTAGAAAGCATAGGACTAGAAGGGTTGTTCTAACCCTTATATATCTAAAACCTTATATATCTAACCTTATATATCTAAAACCATCAGCTAATATAATTTGCAATGGGGATAAACTAGATGAATTCCCAATAAGATCTGGAGTGAAACAAGGATGCCCATTATCACCTCTACTATTTAACATTGTACTAGAAACACTAGCAGTAGCAATTAGAGAAGAAAAAGAAATTGAAGGCATAAAAATAGGCAAGGAGGAGACCAAGTTATCACTCTTTGCAGATGACATGAGGTCTACTTAAAGAATCCTAGAGATTCAAGCAAAAAGCTAATTGAAATAATCAACAACTTTACCAAAGTTGCAGGATACAAAGTAAACCCGCATAAGTCATCAGCATTTCTATATATCTCCAATACAGCTCAGCAGCAAAAACTAGAAAGAGAAATCCCATTCAAAATCACCTTAGACAAAATAAAATACCTAGGAATCTATCTCCCGAGACAAACACAGGAACTATATGAACACAAGTACAAAACACTCTCCACACAACTAAAACTAGACTTGAGCAATTGGAAAAAGATTAACTGCTCATGGATAGAATGAGCCAATATAATAAAAATGACCATCATATCTAAACTTATCTTTTTATTAAGTGCCATACCCATTGAACTCCCAAAATTTTTTTTACTGATTTAGAAAAAAACATAACAAAGTTCATTTTGAATAACAAAAGATCAAGGATATCCAGGGAAATAATGAAAAAAAACACAAATGATGGGAGCCTTGCATTCTGAGACATTAAACTATATTACAAAGCAGCAGTCATCAAAAGAATTTTGTACTGGCTAAGAGAAATAAAGGAGGATCAGTGGAACAGACTGGGGGCAAGAGACCTCAGCAAGACAGTATACGATAAACCCAAAGATCCCAGCTTTTGGGACAAAAATCCACTATTCGATAAAAAACTGCTGGGAAAATTGGAAGACAGTGTGGGAGAGATTAGGAATTGATCAACACCTCACACCCTACACCAAGATAAATTCAAAATAGGTGAATGACTTAAACATAAAGAAGGAAACCATAAGTAAATTGGGTAAACACAGAATAGTATACATGTCAGACCTTTGGGAGGGGAAACACTATAAAACCAAGCAAGACATAGAAAGAATAACAAAATGTAAAATAAATAATTTTGACTACATCAAATTAAGAAGCTTTTGTACAAACAAAACCAATGTAACTAAAATCAGAAGGGAAACAACAAATTGGGGAAAAATTCTCATAAAAACCTCTGACAAGGGTTTATTTACTCAAATTTATAAAGAGCTAAATCAATTGTACAAAAATCCAAGCCATTCTCCAATTGATAAATGGGCAAGGGGCATGGATAGGCAGTTTTCAGATAAAAAAACCAAAACTATTAATAAGCACATGAAGAAGTGTTCTAAATCTCTTATAATCAGAGAGATGCGAATCAAAACAACTCTGAGGTATCACCTCACACCTAGAAGATTGGATAATATGACAGCAGAGGAAAGCAGTGTATGCTGGAGGGGATGTGGAAAAGTAGGGACATTAATTCATTGCTGGTGGAGTTGTGATCTGATCCAACCATTCTGGATGGCAATTTGGAACTATTTCCAAAGGACGATAAAAGAATGTCTACCCTTAGATCCAGCCATAGCACTGCTGGGTTTGTACCCCAAAGAGATAACGGAGAAAAAGTCATGTATAAGATTATTCATAGCTGCACTCTTTGTGGTGGCCAAAAATTGGAAAACGAGGGGATGCCCTTCAATTGGGAAATGGCTGAACAAATTGTGGTATATGTTGGTGATGGAATACTATTGTGTAAAAAGGAATAATAAAGTGGTGGAATTCCATGGAGACTGGAACAACCTCCAGGAAGTGATGCAGAGCGAGAGGAACATAACCAGGAGAACATTGTACATAGAGACTAATACACTGTGGTATAATCGAACGTAATGGACTTCTCCATTAGTAGTGGTGTAATGTCCCTGAACAATCTGCAGAGATCTAGGAGAAAAACACTATTCATAAGCAGAGGACAAACTGTGGGAATAGAAACACCGAGGAAAATCAACGGCCTTACTACAGTGGTTGAGGGGACATGACAGAAGATAGACTCTAAATGAACACTCTAATGCAAATATTAACAATATGACAATGGGTTCGAACCAAGAACACATATGATACCCAATGGAATCACGTGTCAGCTATGGGGGGTGGGGGGAAAGGAAAAGAAAATTATCTTTGTCTGTAATGAATAATGCTTGGAAATGATCAAACAAAATATTATTTAAAAAAACAAACAAACAAACAAAAAAGAATAATTGGAATACCAGAAAATCCAGAAATGAACAGCAAACTCGACATCGTAATACAAGAGATAATCAAATAAAATTGCCCAGAGATTCTAGAACAAGGGGGCAATACAGCCACTGACAGAGCTCACAGAACAGCCTCTACAATAAGCCTCCAAAAGACAACTTCCAGGAATGTAATTGCCAAATTCCAAAGCTTTCAAGCAAAAGAAAAAATCCTACAGGAAGCCAGAAAAAGACAATTTAGTTATAAAGGAATGCCAATCAGGGTCACACAAGACCTTGCAAGTTCCACTCTGAATGACCGTAAGGCATGGAACATGATTTTCAGAAAGGCAAGAGAGCTGGGCCTTCAACCAAGAATCAGCTATCCACCAAAACTGAATATATACTTCCAAGGGAAAGTATGGGTATTCAACAAAATAGAAGATTTCCAAGTTTTTGCAAAGAAAAGACCAGAGCTCTGTGGAAAGTTCAATATCGAAAAACAAAGAGCATGGAATACCTGAAAAGGTAAATATGAAGGAAAGGAGGGAAAAGGAGAAAAATGTTATCTTTTTCTGTTACCCAAAGTCTCTTCTAAAAGGACTACATTTATATCAATCTATGTATACTAACATATGGGGAAAATGTAATGTGTAAATGGGGGGAAAAGAAAGACCAAATAGAGTAATCTTTCTCACACAAATTCACATGGGAAGGGGAGGCGAAGAAAATTCCTATAAGAAGGAGAGGAAGAGAGTTTTTACTTAAAACTTACTCTCAGGGAAATCAACTCTGAGAGGGAAGAACATCCAGATCCATTGGTATCTTGAATTCTATCTTACCCAATAAGGGTAGGGTGTAGGGAAAACCAAATGGGGTAGGGGGGGAGGGAACATAAAAAAGGGAGGGAAGAAGAGGGGGAGGGGGAGGGAACAAAAAAGGAGGGGCTAGAAAGGGAAATATATCCAGGGAGGGGACAAGGGGGACGAATTTAAAATAAATCACTGGATTAAAAAGTTAGAGCTTGTAAAAAATAGACTCGAATACAGGACTACAATCCCCACGAGCCTTTGCTCCACTTCCCCAGAATGCCTTGTAGTCTCACCTGGGCCGAGATCAAGAAGGTTTAAGCTGATTCAAAGGCTTTTGAGGGTCTCTCTCTTGGCTCTTGGACTTCCGTCTTGGGGCAGGCCTGGCTTTTTTTCATAAAGTAGGTGAGGTTGTGTCTAGGCCACTCTATGGCCTGGACACTTGTTTCTTATCTTGTATTTCCTTTAATCCTTAATCTTCAATAAACCTCTAAAAAATATAATACTCCTTGCAGAGAGAAACTAATTTCTACCTGCCTCAGTCTCCCCAGTCTCCCCTAAATTTTAATCTTTACAGTTGGCGTAACCACTTTGGGAGAAAAAAACTCTCAATCTTCTGATTTAATCTTTAATACCTAGTACCTAGAAATTTTTTTTTGAGCCATATCTCTCTGGCCAAGGTTTTCTACCCTTGCAAAGCTGCTACAGGCTCCGGACCTGTTGCATTTGCTGCCCACCCCACCTGGCTTGGCCCAGTCGCTTCCTGCCTACAGCCTGCTTTGTTGTTTCCCTTCTGATTTTAGTTACATTGGTTTTGTTTGTACAAAAGCTTTTTAATTTCATGTAGTCGAAATTATTTATTTTACATTTTGTGATTCTTTCTATGTCTTGCTTGGTTTTATAGTGTTTCCCCTCCCAAAGGTCTGACATGTATACTATTCTGTGTTTACCCAATTTATTTATGGTTTCCTTCTTTATGTTTAAGTCATTCACCCATTTTGAATTTATCTTGGTGTAGGGTGTGAGGTGTTGATCAATTCCTAATCTCTCCCACACTGTCATCCAAATTTTCCCAGCAGTTTTTATCGAATAGTGGATTTTTGTCCCAAAAGCTGGGATCTTTGGGTTTATCGTATACTATCTTGCTCAGGTTGCTTGCCCCCAGTCTGTTCCACTGATCCTCCTTTCTGTCTCTTAGCCAGTACCAAATTTTTTGATGACTGCTGCTTTGTAATATAGTTTGAGGTCTGGGACTGCAAGGCCCCCATCATTTGTGTTTTTTTTTCATTATTTCCCTGGATATCTTTGATCCTTTCTTATTCCAAATGAACTTTGTTATGGTTTTTTTCTAAATCAGTAAAGAAATATTTTGGGAGTTCAATAGGTATGGCACTAAATAGATAAATAAGTTTAGGTAGGATGGTCATTTTTATTATATTGGCTTGTCCTATCCATGAGCAGTTAATGTTTTTCCAATTGCTCAAGTCTAGTTTTAGTTGTGTGGCGAGTGTTTTGTAGTTGTGTTCTTATAGTTCCTGTATTTGTCTCGGGAGATAGATTCCTAAGTATATTATTTTGTCTAAGGTAATTTTGAATGGGATTTCTCTTTCTAGTTTTTGCTGCTGAGCTGTGTTGGAGATATATAGAAATGCTGATGACTTATGCGGGTTTACTTTGTATCCTGCAACTTTGGTAAAGTTGTTAATTATTTCAATTAGCTTTTTGCTTGAATCTCTAGGATTCTTTAAGTAGACCTCATGTCATCTGCAAAGAGTGATAACTTGGTCTCCTCCTTGCCTATTTTTATGCCTTCAATTTCTTTTTCTTCTCTAATTGCTACTGCTAGTGTTTCTAGTACAATGTTAAATAGTAGAGGTGATAATGGGCATCCTTGTTTCACTCCAGATCTTATTGGGAATTCATCTAGTTTATCCCCATTGCAAATTATATTAGCTGATGGTTTTAGATATATAAGGTTAGATATATAAGGTTTTAGATATATAAGGGTTAGAACAACCCTTCTATTCCTATGCTTTCTAGTGTTTTTAATAGAAATGGGTGTTGTATTTTATCAAAGGCTTTTTCTGCATCCATTGAGATAATCATGTGGTTCTTGTTGTTTTGCTTGTTGATGTGGTCAATTATGTGGATGGTTTTCCTAATATTGAACCAGCCCTGCATCCCTGGTATAAATTCTACTTGATCATGGTGGATGAGCCTTCTGATCACTTGCTGGAGTCATTTTGCTAGTATCCTATTTAAGATTTTTGCATCTATATCCATTAGGGAGCTTGATCTATAGTTTTCTTTCTCTGTTTTTGAACTGCCTGGTTTTGGAATCAGTGCCATGTTTGTGTCATAAAAGGAGTTTGGTAGAACTCCCTCTTTGCTTATTATGTCAAAAAGTTTGTATAGTATTGGGA
The DNA here is from genome assembly GCF_027887165.1 of Monodelphis domestica. Taxonomy (NCBI): domain Eukaryota; kingdom Metazoa; phylum Chordata; class Mammalia; order Didelphimorphia; family Didelphidae; genus Monodelphis; species Monodelphis domestica. The sequence goes on along the minus strand of NC_077227.1, from coordinate 356,944,030 downwards.
TTAACTATTCTCTGAATGTTTGATAGAATTCACTGGTGAATCCATCAGGCCCTGGGGATTTTTTCTTAGGAAGTTCTTTGATGGCTTGTTGGATTTCATTTTCTGATATGGGATTATTTAAGAATTCTATTTCTTCTTCTGTTAGTCTAGGCAGTTTGTATTTTTGTATATATTCATCCATATCACCTAAATTGTTTTATTTATTGCCATATAATTGGGCAAAGTAATTTCTAATGATTGCCTTAATTTCCTCTTCATCGGAGTTGATGTCCTCCTTTTCATCTTTGATGCTATTAATTTGCTTTTCTTCCTTTCTTTTTTTAATTAGATTGACCAGTACTTTGTCTATTTTGTTTGTTTTTTCAAAGTACCAGCTTCTTGTCTTATTTATTAAATCAATAGTTCTATCACTTTCAATTTTATTAATTTCTCCCGTAATTTTGAGGATTTCTAGTTTGGTTTTCTGATGGGGTTTTTTAATTTGATCGCTTTCATGTTTTTTTATTTGCATTTCCAATTGATTGATCTCTGCTCTCCCTAGTTTGTTAATATATGCACTCAGGGATATGAATTTACCTCTGATTAATGCTTTGGCTGCATCCCAAAAGGTTTGAAAGGATGTCTTGCCATTGTCATTTTCCTCGGTGAAATTATTGTTTCTATCATTTCTTCTCTAACTAAGAGATTTTGGAGTATCATATTGTTTAATTTCCAATTAGTTTTTGATTTCGTTTTCCATGTACCATTACTGATCATCATTTTCATTGCCTTGTGATCTGAAAAGGCTGCATTTATTATTTATGTTTTTCTGCATTTGTATGCCATGTTTCTGTGACCTAGTGTATGGTCAATCTTTGTGAATGTGCGATGTGGTGCTGAGAAGAAGGTGTATTCCTTTTTCTCCCTATTTAGTTTTCTCCATATGCCTATTAATTCTAATTTTTCTAAGATTTCATTCACTTCTTTTACCTCTTTCTTATTTATTTTTTTATTTGATTTATCTAAATTTGATAATGGTTGGTTCAAATCTGCCACTAATATGGTTTTACTGTCTATTTCTTCCTTCAATTCTCCTAGTTTCTCCATTAGAAATTTGGGTGCTCTATTATTTGGTGCATATATGTTGATTAGTGATATTTCCTCATTGTCTAAAGTCCCTTTTAACAAAATACAATTACCTTCCCTATCCCTTTTGATCCTGTCTATTTTTGCTTTGGCTTTATCAGATGTCATGATTTCAACTCCTGCCTTCTTTCTGTCAGTTGAGGCCCAGAAGGTCTTACTCCATCCTTTTATTCTGACTTCGTGGATGTCTACCCACCTCATGTGTGTTTCTTGAAGTCAACATATGGTAGGGATTTGGATTCTAATCCATTCTGCTATTCGTCTATGTTTTATGGGTGAGTTCATCCCATTCACGTTTAATGTTATGAATGTCACTTGTGGACTCCCTAGCATTTTGATATCCTTCCCTAATTCTAACCTTTCTTCTTCAGCTCTACCTTTTAGTCCATTGATTTAATTTAAATCTGTCCCCCTTGTCCCCTCCCTTGATATGTTTCCCTTTCTAGTCCCTTTTTGTTCCTCCCCCTCCCCCCTCTTCTTCCCTCCCTTTTTTATGTTCCCTCCCCCCTGACCTTTTGGTTTTCCCTTCTCCCTTCCCTTGTTGGGTAAGATAGAATTCAAGATCCCAATGGATCTGGATGCTCTCTTCTCTCTCAGAGTTGATTTCCTTAAGAGTAAGGTTTAAGTAAAAACTCTCTTCCTCTCCTTCTTATAGGTGTTTTCTTCCCCTCCCCTTTCCGTGTGGATCTTTGTGTGAGAAAGATTATTCTATTTGGACTTTCTTTTCCCCCTGTTTACACATTATATTTCCCCCACATGTTAATATACATGGATTGATATAAATGTAGTCCTTATAGAAGAGCGTTTGAGTGAAAGGAAAAATAACATTTTTCTCCTTTTCCCTTTCCTTCATATTTACCTTTTCAGGTATTCCATGCTCTTTGTTTTTTGATATCGAACTTTTCACAGAATTCTGGTCTTTTCTTTGCAAAAACTTGGAAATCTTCTATTTTGTTGAATACCCATACTTTCCCTTGGAAGTATATATTCAGTTTTGATGGGTAGCTGATTCTTGGTTGAAGGCCCAGCTCTCTTGCCTTTCTGAAAATCATTTTCAAGCCTTACGGTCATTCAGAGTGGAACTTGCAAGGTCTTGTGTGACCCTGATTGGCATTCCTTTATATCTAAATTGTCTTTTCTGGCTTCTTGTAAGATTTTTTCTTTTGTTTGAGAGCTTTGGAATTTGGCAATTGCATTCCTGGGAGTTTTCTATTGGGGGCTTAATGTAGAGGGTATTCTATGAACTCTTTCAGTGCCCGTATTGTCCCCTTGTTCTAGAATCTCTGGGCAATTTTCTTTGATTATCTCTTGTATTACAATGTCTAATTTGCTGTTCATTTCTGGCTTTTCTGGCAGTCCAATTATTCTTAAATTGTCTCTTCTCCCTCTATTTTCCAAGTCTATTACCTTGTTGGTGAGATATTTTGTGTTCTCTTCTAATTTCTTGGTCTTTTGGCTTTGCTTTATTAATTCCAGCTCGTTGTCTTCCAGTTGGCTGATTCTGACTTTTAAAGCCTGGTTTTCCTTTTCAGTTTGGTCAAACTGGTTTTGTAGATGCGTGAATTTCTTTTGCATTATTTCCCACTTTTCCTCCCAGAAGGCTTTCATCTTTTTGATCATTTCTGATTCAAATTCTTCATGGGTTTGTGGAGAGTTTCTGTTTCCTTTGGAAGCATTTGCTAGTGTTTCCTCATCTATCTCCTCTGTATTTTGTATTTTTGCTCCATAAAATGTGTCCAAAGTTGCTCCCTTCTTCTTGTTTTTCTTGGAGTTTTGGGACTTTTCTGTGCTGTTTTTCATCTCTATGTGAGTGGGGATGACTAGCTTTTCTTATCTCTGTCTGGTGTTCAGAGGTTTTAGCCCCAGGCAAATTGTCCATTTGTGGGTGTTACTGCTCTCAGTTCCCTCCCAATGCTTCTTCCTTGCCTTACTCCCATACTCTGAGCCTGGCTTGGCACTGTCCGAGAGGTATCTCAGCCTTTGTGGGCCAGAGAGGCCTGCACTCTGAGTGGGGAGGGGCCAACACTTCCCGGAGCTCCAAGGGCTCCTGATAGGATTAACTTCAGTTGGGTTGGATTGAGTGTGTCTTAAAGCTGGGACCTTCCCTGAGACTCAGACAGAAAGATCCAGCCAGGGGGCTACAGGCTCCCCTCTGTCTCTCTCTGTTTCCTGGTTGTCTGGGTGCCCCGGTGACTGGTTCAGGTTGTTTTCAAGATGTGGCCTTCTGAATAGCCAGCCCTGAGGGTTACTGTTGTCTCAGAATACCCTGTAGTCTGAGGGGGAATGGGCCAAGGCTTTCCAGAGCTTTGAGGGCTCCTGATAGGATTAACTTCCCCTGGGTTGGATTGAGTGTGTCTTAAAGCAGGGACCTTCCCTGAGACTCAGAAGGAAGGATCCAGCAGGGGGCTACAGGCTCCCCTCTGTCTTCTCTGTTTCCCGGATGTCTGGGTACCCCTGCGACTGGCTCAGGTTGTTTTCAGGGTGGGGCCTTCAGAATAACCGGCCCTTGGGTCCTTTTGCTGTCTCTTAGGTTCCCACTACTGTTTTGGACTCAGAGCTCTGGGTTGGGGGGATGGGTCCTGGGACCTTCCTTCTGCCTATCCCTTAGATCTGAGTGATCTCGGGTTCTGGCTTTTGGGGGTCCATACCTTTTGATCCAGGTCCAGGAGGAGGGTTCCCTGGATCTATCCTGTTGTTTGTTTTGAATTTTGGTGTCCTAGGAGCATACAGTTTGAGATTGGTAAGGAAGGGGTTTCCGGAGATCTGAACTTTAGCTTTCTCTAAGCCGCCATCTTGACTGGAACTCCCCAAACTCTTTTTTTAAGATACAGAGTTCAAGAGATCTGGAGAAAGAAATCAATGTACCCTTTACTTTTCATGACTTATAACAGTGAAAGTATATGAAATAAGACTGTAAAATGCACTTTCCAGGATAGATCCTGAAGCTCTTACTCTGAAACTATTTAGTCTTACTTTATAAAAATTTTTAATAATCACTGTTATTAATATTAAATTAGAATAGGTAGATACAAATGCAAGATAAGTGTAGCTGACAACAAGAAAGAGAATGGAACTATAAGGTAAATGTTTAAGTGTAAAATCATTGCAGTCTATTGCTATTAAGCACAGAGAAAGCATTTTGACATATCAGGTTTTAAGGATGTTACTGTACTGTATAATAGAAGAATATAAATAATTGTTTTACCTAATTATGGTTGTCATAAAAAAGTTATGTAAGGACTCTGAGGACAATAACCAGGTTTAATTTCTCTTTATATCCTCTAGCATCCAACATAGGCTTCTATAAAATGTGGATGCTCAGTAAATATTTGTTGAACTTAACTTAATTCTCCTTTGTGTTTACCTTGCTTAGTTAATTTTTTTAAAAGATTCATATTCTAAATGTGAACAGGATAATTAGACAATAATTTAAATCCTAATTTCAGTCTATTTTCCCCCAATATCTTTTGGTTTTTGAGATGATAAAATATTTGTCTTATAGCAAAATGAAGAGTAGTGACCATCTCAGTTACATTAAGCAAAAGGATTCTAAAATCTGTTATTCACAACCTCTGTGGCAAACAATGGTCAAAGTTATGTTTTCATTCTTTTTAAAGTTATAAGGCTACATCTTTTCTTACAAGTGTTTTTAAGAACAATGTTTTCTTTGGCAAACAAATGTTTTACTGGGACTTTTCTTAACAGCACATACTATTTCCATCAAAGACATTTGTTTTGCCAGCAAATGTTTCCAGAATTGAAATGTTAGTTTCAATGTTGTATCTGAAACAAACATTTATTTTAGGGCTTCTCACATGTTGTGATATAGAAAATGCAGGCATAGGATTAGAATTCAGTGACCTTGGTGAGATATAGAAATGGCCAAAAAGCAGCAAAACCGTACAGATAGAAAAAAAATTTGGGTAGTATATAAAACTAATACAACTAGCCTTGTTTATGTTCAGAAAAAAGATGGAGGGATTCTATTGGGCCAGAAACCTCTAAAAATGTAATTTGAAGAAAACAATGCCAGTGTGTTAGATCTAGAAGGGATCTTAGAAGATAAAAGATAGAACATTAGAGAGCTATACGGAACTTTGATGTTTTGCATTCTAGAGTTTGTAATAATCCTAAAAAATGAAGCAGAGAATAATAGAGTTAGAAAGCACTTTATGGAATATTCGATATAACTTGAAGGAACACTGGACACTATCTAAACTCTTGAACGTACAAATAAAGAAATTAGTTTTATATAAAAAATTTAATTGGTTACCTCAGGAATTAGTGAGTTCCCTATATCTGGACATGATTAAAAGAGGTTTGATTACTCCTTGTCAGAGATAGAAAAAAAGAGAGAGAATTTCTTTAAATATGGATCAGAACAGATGAGGTCTGAAATCCCTTCAAATTCTGAGGTTCTGTGAAATGTAAGACTCCTTGAGGTTCAGTAATCATACTACTAGTGAACTAATGGACCCTATATTCCACCTACCTTTTAGGACATGAGAGCATTTCTTCTATGATAGATATTTTAAAAGGCTATCATTCCCCCCATTCAGGTTTAGTAATCACCAACCCTCAATCATACAAATAATTTTAATAAACTAAATTAGCCCTTCTGTATCCAAAGACCCAGAGCCAATTAAGTTTATGTGGTATGCAAAAAATGCATTTCAATAGTAATGCATCTGTGAATGTATATATACACACATAAATCTAATATAAAACATAAACCAATATATGTATATACATGTGTATATATTAGTACTGAAATTCAATTTTGCATACTATATAACCTACATAATTATGTATATATGTGTGTATGTGTATGTGTACCTGTGTGTGTATGTGTGTATATGTGTGTACTATAGAACCTTAACCTAATTAAGGTGGGTATTTGATGATTCACTTCTTAACTAACCTATTATTCACACTTTTTTTTGAAGTAAATAGAAGACATTTAAAGGGTCATAAGAAAGCCATTTATTGATAGGTTTACAACCCATTATAAAAAGGTAAATATTTCTCTGAGCTCCATTTCATTAATTGTTACCCTTTTTATAATAATAACCATAGTGATTCCTCCTGGATCACTTCCTTATTGTGGCAAAGCTTGTGCAGCTCAATGAAGACTACAAGTTTTCAGTAACCCAAAGATGGGTAAGTCATAGTGGAGAGTTCTGACAAAAGGTGAACCACTGAAGAAGGAAATAGCAAACCAGTCTAATATATTTGCTAAGAAACTCTATGAGTGGCATTAAAATAATAAGAAATATGACACCATAAGATGAGCCCCTCAGATCAGAAAGTGTTCAACTACACTACTAGGGAAGAGTGGAGTACAACTAATAGTAACTTCTAAAACAATGAATTAACTAGATCAACATCAAAAGGAAGCTCAGGTTCAGATGTGGCTGGTGATGAAAGTCTGATGCTATAAAGATCAATACTGCATAGGAACATGGAATGTAAGATCTATGAATGAAACTAAATTGAATGTGGTCAACAAGAGATGGAAAAATTAAACAGCCACATCTTGGATGACAGTGAACCAAAAGGAATGGTTAAAGTTCATTCAGGTGATTATATTGCATACTACTATCATCAAGAATCCCTTAGAAGAAATAGAATGGCTCTCATTGTCAGTAAGAGAATGAGAAGAACAGTATTGGATAAGTGAATTATATGAACTTAGTAGTATGGGTAGCAAGGGTGATTGTGGTTAGAGTAAACTTTCCCTTTCTCTTACTACATTTAGAAAACTTTTTACTACTCACAAAAGGACAGTTATAAGCCTCAAGAATTGAATTTATGGTTTGTATCTTTCATTACCCCATCATCCCCTACCTTATCTCAACTCCTTAGAATACCTAATTTTCCTTAAAGCTCATCTCAAAAGAAACTCAGAGGAGACCTCTAAACTGATAGAAATCCCCTTGTTCCTAGCAATGTTCCCACAAATCATTTTGTATTTACTTTGTATGCATTTTAGAGTTGAAAGAGTCTTCAAGAGCTGTATATCCATAATATGCTATTGTGAGAAAAGCATAGAATTTAGATGCACAAGAAAAGAGACAAAATACTAGCCTTTCTACACTACCTATGTGACCCTGGGAAAGTCATTGAACATCACAGGGCTCCATTTTCTTCATCTACCAAATAAGATGATTGGACTTAATTATTACTTAATTTACTTATCTCTTTCTCTTTAAATAATTCACTGTCTTCCATTCAGTTTTTAAGGTCTTTCCTTGGCTACCTTTAAATTACAAATCTTCTCTGTTCAGTTCTAAAATGTCTCCATACACCCTTTTCCCCATCATATTTCTTTTATTTCATTGTTCTTTTATCACAAAGAAGTATGTACAAATTAATTTAATGTGCAGAAGTTTCTCTTTTATATAAAATATAATGGAGGAACACATATATACATAAGTGTGTGTGTGTGTGTGTGTATAATTGGAGCAGGACTTTTGCCCTCACTTCAAAAGATCATCAGCTTTTCCAAATGTCATCTCTAGGGAGGGATAAAGAGGAAAAAGATGTACTTCTTTCTGAATCTACTCTTCTTGTGGCTAAACATCTCTAGTTTCTTCAGCCACTCCTTGCTGATATTTTCTACACTGTTCACCATCCTGGTGGTACTCTGATACTACAGTTGATCAAGTGTGTCAATTTCCTTTATGAAGTGGGATGCCCAGAACTCACCAGGAAAGTCCAACTAGTATCTGACCAGCACAGAGAACATTGGGGCCTTCCTCGTTCTATATGCTATGCTTCTGTTATGTGGTGTAAGATCAATTAACTTTTTTCATAACTACATTTCACTGTTGGCCCACAATAAGTTTTAATTCCTCTATAGACCTCAAGTACTTTGTAAACAGACTTCTCTCCTATCTGGTAAGGCTTTTTTTTTAATCCTAATGTTTACAATTGATTTTTTTTTCTTTTCACAGATGTTCAGAAATAAGATCTTGGGAAAGGGTTTAGACTTTGATTTCATTAACTCCAAGACTCCCTGAATGAGGAAACTCTTTACCAATATATCTCAGCATTTTCTCTAATACTTATAGTTTTTGAGTTGCCTAGACAATTCAAAGGTTAAACAAGTCACCCAGGATCACATAATATATATTTTAGATAAATATATATATAAGCTATGTAATATTATCTCCATATAGAATATATATGTGAATATGCATGAATATAAGAATGTACATATGTATGTACAAGCATCCTGTAGACAATATAGTATAATAGGAGAGCTGGTCTTAGAACCATGAAAATCTTGGTTCAAGTTACAAGCTGGCTGTGGGACCTTAGATAAGTCAGTTAGCCTCTTAATTCTTTAAACAACTCTAAGACTAACAGTTTCAGGAAACATTTTGGCCTGCAATGGTACATAGATTCTTCATTCAAGAGTTCCTTATGCTAATAAAACCACAGGCCCAGTCCCAAGGAAAGTGTAAAAATTAAAATTAAATATCAATAATAAAAATATTCTATTTTAGGAGATTCATTAATGATCATTAGAAGTAAAGGAATAAAAGAGATAACAAAATAAAAAATACCACATGGCCATGACTGATTAGCCCATTTAAAATCCCTGTGCTTAGCTTACCCTGGCCACCATGCTCTCTACAAGCCCAAAGAGGTTGTGACCCTCAATGTCACTTCCTAATATCCCTTGTCTACAGGAAGTATGTAATGACAGGAAGTTGGTGGCCTCTCAGGAAATGTAGTTCTTTTTTAGGGTTACAGATTTTCAATTATACATTTCCCCTGAGATCTGTGGAAGACTAGTTTCTCCAATGGATCTTGTAAACATAACCAACTTTTAAATTACAATAATTTGGGGAGAAAAGGAAAAAGAACAAAATCATGATTGCTACTCACATTGACAAAAAGCCAGTTAGGGAGCAGTCCCCTTTGGCATTAGAGTATACATATAAAACAAATTCATTCAAGCCCACACAATTCAAATCACCACATCCCAAAGTTCACTCTAGATCTTCTGGTGCAGTGTGTGGTCTGTCGAGGTATCTTTATGCCTCCATATGCCTTTATGCCTCCATATAATGTATATGAATCAATTGGAAAGATAAATAAAAAACATAAAAAATCCAAATAAAAGAGAAAAGATAACTTCTAGATGGAATATGGACTATCAAAGTCTTATATGTAAAAATTCTAAGTAAAGGAAAAATAAACCTATAAGATGTCCTTTAATCAGGGCTCAATTAAAATGATTTAAGCAATTATGCATTTAATCAACCAGTGGCCAGGACCACAGAAAGTTCGCCACACTATGAAAGACAGAAGAGGGACTAGATTATAGGAGCAAATAGGAACCAGGATGGAGCCAGAACTTCAGTACTTGTCTGTGAGTATTTCACAAAGAGTGTGGATACAAGGTGTCCAGAATCTCAGCATATGTCAAGCTCCACAACCTCAAGTCTCACAGTAAGTATAAGTGCTTTTATATTGGCCTAAAAGTTCATCAGTCCTATCTGGATTGGTTTGGTCCTTTTTGACATTGTGTTCCTTGGCACTGTGAAGATTTTCATCAACCCCATTGGGATTGGTTGGTCTCCTTGACCTTGTGATTCTTGGCACTGTATAATGGCTCTTTTGTTCCCTTCTCCTGGAATCAGACAAAATCATTAAGCAAAGTCCTATGCTTTTTAAAAAATAATCAGTGGCATCATTTTTTATAGTCTCAAGCTTTGGGGTATGCATTGATATTAGGCAAATGTATTATAAACTTATATTACTGCAAAATAAAAAAAAAGTTTAAGAAAATCTTCTCAATACTGGTCACATGTGCTTCAAATACAAAAAGGAAAAAAGAAATAAAAGTTAAATAGTATATTGCACTTGCAATAAAAAAATAACAAAAAAGTTTTAAAAATAAAAAAATATATAGCTTACTATTATTGACATGATGTGTCAGTTAAGAAAAGGTAAAATACAAAGGTTTCTTACCCAAAAATGAGACCCATTTCCTTCTTCAAACCTGGCCATGATCCACTGTGAGTGCAAATGATTTTCACAAAGTAACATTTTTTTTTTATAAAGAACAGTAGTACAACAGGTAATGCACATTAAAGAAGTATCAAAATCTCCAAAGTTATAATAGCCCATGTAATGACAATAGCAAACAAACCTACTATCATTAAGATTCACATGAGTCTGCTGTATGACATTTAAAGCTAACAAATACTTGTCACAAGTTTTTCAGATGTAGCAATGTTTCAAACTTGTCTGATATATTTTAAAAAAAAATATATTACTGACATCATTACAAAATATGGCAGAAGAGTCTAGGAAAACAAACAAACAAACCTCAGTACTGTTGATGTTAGGTCTAAAAATGTCACCAAGAATCTAGATCTTTCCAGTGGAAGGGTATAGTAAACTGAAGAGTTACAAATGGGAGATGCTCCCTCTCGAGAGCCATCCAGGGGTACTGGAATCAACTTCCCAGCTCCTTTGGTATGAAACTGTTATGTCCCATCCAATCACATTTTTACAATTGTGGAGGTGGGGATTATAATAGTACTTCACTTCAGCTACTAAAATGGACTCTTTACATCTTGTTATAAATAACTTAGAGGCAGGCAAAATGATCAGAGAGAGTTGTTGAGAAAAATCTAAAAATCATGTCTAAATACCCCTGAAAATCAATTTGAGATATTTAGCTTATTAAATTTTTCAAAGGTTGTTAGCCAGGTTGAGTCCATCCATCTTCTATGTGACAGTGAACAAATGCAAAATCGGAAAAAAGCTGATTATGGGCTTTTACAATATTTAACAAAATTTTTTCAGTAGTTATGGGAGAAAAGGAACAGAATATATCTAATAGTTAAAACACAGTATATTAAAGTGATTCAGTGTAACAGAATAGTATTTAATACATTAATATATGAACTTAAAACTTCAAAATTAAATCTTAAAACAGACAATCAGAAAAATACAATAAAATACAGAGTCTTTCATAAAAAATGGAGTCTGAGGAGGCTTAAAATTTCACCTCCAGACTCTTTAAAGTTCCTTTCTCTATCTGTTCAGATTCCTTTTGTCCAAACTCTTGGATTTCCCATAGTGAGGGAGAACTCCTTACTGAGCCTAGTGCGAAGAAATCCTAAATTGGATGAATCTTAGAGATGGGGCAGGCCCCAAACAGCAAATTTCTCCCCTGAACCTCAGGCAAGATAAATGAAAGGATCAGTGCACTCATGAAAAAAAATCTGAAAGTGGAAGCTGGTTGAAATAGGTAAGGTATTGCTCTTTCAAAGAGTGTGCCGCGCTTGTAATTTACTTCTTGCTTGGAAGAGTAACTTCCTTCTTCCCTTCCCCCTTCCCCCTGAGGTAAAATGCTAGGGAACAATTTGTTTCCCCAACCATGTGGAGAGGGAATTAGGAGGCTAATTGTTGCCTAAGGAAAATACACCCTGGTTTTTACCTGCTTCCTGAAGAGCAACTCCAAATTTGTGAGTTCCGAAGATACACAGAAGCCCAACAGGACCAGCAACCATGGTCAGGGTTGGGGCAGGGGCTGATTCAAGAGCAAGATTAGGAGCGGGCAGTATCACCAACAGTAATGCTAGAGGTATTAGCAAGGAATGCTGGCTTGGGCAGATGGGTGAGAGAAGTGGCTTATCTTTTCTCTGCTAAGAGTCTCAAACTAAAACCACTGGGTTGGTAGAGAAAGCAATCAGGCAAAAGGTGGGGATAGCAAAAGTAAAGCAGCAGCTGAGAATAGAGTTTGGAGTTCTCTTGGAGTTTGTGAGGGTGGGTGGGGCATAAAGCCATGGCAGGAGAAATATGGCTTAAAATTTTTTTATCTAGGTTATCTTTAAAAATTTGAAAAGTTCTTCTCCAACTAGTGGTTGCCAAAATGCAAAAATTAAAATTAAATGTCAATGATAAAAATATTCTATTTCAGGAGATTTATTAATGGTCATTATAAGTAAAGGAATAAAAGGGGTAAAAAAAATGAAAAAGATCACATGCCCATGGCTAATTAACTCTTTTAAAATCCCTGTGCTTAGCTTACTATTGCCACCATGCTTGCTACAAGCCCAAAGAGGCCAGGACCCTCCATGTCACTTATTAATGTCCCTTGTCTCCAGGAAGTATGTAATGACAGGAAGTTGGTAGGCTCCTGGGAAATGTATTTCTTTTTTAGGGTAACAGATTTTCAATTATACAAAAGGTAGAAGAGAGAGAGGGAAAGGGAGAGAGAGAGAGCTGTACTATATATGATATCAATGTGAATATATGAATGCCTCTATATCTATTATCAAATTAATAATCTATATCTATATCTAACTCTAATTACATCTTTATGTAAGTATGCATGCATGCTTACATCTATATCCATAAATGTGCTTATATTCATATATATATATATATATATATATATATCTGCTACGAGAAAGAGAGAAAAGGATATCAAGTCAAAGTTGGGAAATGGTCTATCAAGAAAGAGTATATTTGTATTGTATGTGAATCACTATCTCTATCCCTATCTGTTTCTCATCATTTATATCTATTAATCCCTATTTGGCTATCATCTATGTGGATTTATGTATAAATTTATGTGTGATTATGTATGAATACACATATATGTCTTATATAGAGATATCATACATGTATGTTAACATTTGATACTCTGTCTTCCATCTTTGACTTTGTACTGGAAATCCTATTTGTCTGGAAGTTCCACTTTCCCTTCATTACTTGAATAAAATTCTTCTCTTGCTCCAAATACTTTCAATTGAATTCTTTTCTAATCTTCTCCATTACTTATTGCCTTCCCTCCCAAGCTACCTTTTACTTAACTACTCCCCCTCCCATTTATTTCTAGAGGCAGCTAGGTAATAGAATCTTAACCCTGATGTAAGGCAGACCTGAGTTCAAATTTGACATCTGGTATCTATTAGCTATGTGATTCAAGGCCAGTTGTTTAACCTCTTCCTGCCTCAATTTCCTTATGGAAATAACATCACTTATTCCCCAGGGTTCTTGTGAGAAAGAAATGAGATTTAATTCTAAAGTACTTGATAAACCTTATGTATTATGTATATACATATATATGAGTATATGTTAATATGTATATGTGTGTGTATATATATATATATATATATATATATATAAAATCCTTCTCATTAAAATGCAATATCCTTGCAGGTAGGAATAATTTTATTCTTTTTTTCTTGTGTGTGGCACATGGTAGACAATTAATAAATATTTGTTTATTTTTGCATGTGTATGTATGCATACAGCCCCAAAATGTAATTGGGAAATATTTAGCCCAATTTAAAAATATAATAAAACATAGATAATACTACATTTTAAAACCAAGTCATATGTAGCCCATAGGGATCCTTTTGTATGGATTAGTAACCTTCTTTCTATTTGAGTATCATACCACTGATGTATGTATATAACTAGGAAGTATATATAATATACCTATAACCAATAACTTTCATTTTGTTCAATTTATTGAACATGTTTAATTTTTTATTATGCATTTTTATCTGCAACAATGTTTTTGAATTGTGATTTCATCATCTTACTGCTTAGCTATCTTCAAATTTCATCTTTATGAAAATTTGATAATCACATAGCAGAGAAAGAGAAATGGGAAAAGAAAATGTGTTACCTATCCACTGTTTGTCTTTGCTTCTGGCAATTGCTTCATGCTAGGGTTAAAGGCATAGCTCACTTTCAATAGACATTCCCTTCCTACCAAAAATTTCCCTGTCCTCAGTACACTTATAAATATCTTCATTCTGATGTAGAAGAAGCTGTTGCTTAAAAAATAGGTGCACACTTCCGGTTAAGATGGCGGCTTAGAGAAAGCTAAAGTTCAGATCTCCGGAAAACCCTTCCCGACCGATCTCAAACTATAAGCTCCTAAGGCGCCGAAATTCAAAACGATCAACAGCACAGACCCTGGGAACCCTCCTCCTGGACCTGGACCCGGTTCAAAAGGTACGGCTCCCCTCAAAAGCCAGAACCCGAGATCACTCGGACCTCAGGGGTAGGAGCGCGGAGTCCAAGGCTCCCGGAAGCCGCAGCCCGGCCAGGCTCAGAGAGCAGAGTCCTCAGAACAACAACCCTCAGGGCCTTCTACCCAAGTCCGGGTGAAAGTTACTGCCTGGGGCTTCCGCTGCAGAGAGCTGGTCGAAACAACAGCAACCCTCAGTGCGGGCAAAACAGCCTCACGGGCTGGATCCTGCTATCCAAGTCTCAGTGAAAGTCCTTGCCCTCAGAGCTTGGGAAAGCTACAGCCCATCCCCCCGCAGGCCGACAAAACAGCCTCACGGCCAGCGATTCTGAAGGCAACTTCCGGAAAGCAAGCCGGGGGGAGAGTGTGGCCTCATGGTCCGACCCTTCCATTCCAGTTCCAGTGAGGCATATTCAGTTTAACCCAGGGAAAGCTCATAGAAGGGACAATCTGCCCCGGACTAAAGCCTCTGATCACCAGACAGAGATAAGAAAAGCTAATCCTCCACATTCAGAGATGGCAGCAAACTCCACAGAAGCACAGAAGCCCCAAAATACCAAGAAAAATAAGAAGAAAGGGGCGACTTTGGACACATTCTATGGAGCCAAAATACAAAATACAGAGCAGATAGAAGAAGATATACAAGAAAATTCTCCAAAATCTTCCAAAGGAAATAGAAACTCTCCACAAACCCATGAAGAATTTGAATCAGAAATGACCAAAAAGATGGAAGCCCTCTGGGAGGAAAAGTGGGAAATAATGCAAAAGAAATTCACGCATCTACAAAACCAGTTTGACCAAACTGTAAAAGAAAACCAGGCTTTAAAGCAAGAACTAATAAAGCAAAGCCAAAACACCAAGAAATTAGAAGAGAACATAAAATATCTCACCAACAAGGTGATAGATCTGGAAAATAGAGGGAGAAGAGAAAATTTAAGAATAATTGGACTCCCAGAAAAGCCAGAAATAAACACCAAACTGGACATGGTGATACAAGATATAATCAAAGAAAATTGCCCAGAGATTCTAGAACAAGGGGGCAATACAGCCACTGACAGAGCTCACAGAACACCTTCTACACTAAACCCCCAAAAGACAACTCCCAGGAATGTAATTGCCAAATTCCAAAGCTATCAAACAAAAGAAAAAATCCTACAGGAAGCCAGAAAAAGACAATTTAGATATAAAGGAATGCCAATCAGGGTCACACAAGACCTTGCAAGTTCCACTCTGAATGACCGTAAGGCATGGAACATGATCTTCAGAAAGGCAAGAGAGCTGGGTCTCCAACCAAGAATCAGCTACCCAGCAAAACTGACTATATTCTTCCAAGGGAAAGTATGGGCATTCAACAAAATAGAAGACTTCCAACTTTTTGCAAAGAAAAGACCAGAGCTCTGTGGAAAGTTTGATACCGAAAATCAAAGAGCAAGGAATACCTGAAAAGGTAAATATTAAGGAAAGGGGAAAAATGTTATTTTCTTTTACTCAAACTCTCTTCTATAAGGACTACATTTATATCAATCTATGTATACTAATATGTGGGGAAAATGTAATGTATAAATAGGGGGTAAAGAAAGACCAAATAGAATAATCGTTCTCACACAAAGATTCACATGGGAAGGGGAGGGGAAGAAAACTCCTATAAGAAGGAGAGGAAGAGAGGGATTTTTTTTTTTTACTTAAACCTCAATCTCAGGGAAATCAACTCTGAGAGGGAAAAACATCCAGATCCATTGGGATCTTGAATTCTATCTTACCCAACAAGGGTAAGGAGAAGGGAAAACCGAGGGGGGGAGGGGGAGAGGGAGAACAAAAAGGGAGGGAAAGAGAGGGGGGTGGGGGAGGGAAGAAAAAGGGAGGGACTAAAAAGGGAAACATCAAGGGAGGGCACAAGGGGACTGATTCAAAGTAAATCACTGGACTAAAAGGTAGAGCCGAAGAAGAAAAGGTTAGAATTAGGGAAGGCAATCAAAATGCCAGGGAGTCCACAAATGACAATCATAACTTTGAACGTGAATGGGATGAACTCACCCATAAAACGTAGACGAATAGCAGAATGGATTAGAATCCAAAACCCTACCATATGTTGTCTTCAAGAAACACACATGAGGCGGGTTGACACCCACAAGGTCAGAATTAAAGGATGGAGTAAGACCTTCTGGGCCTCAACTGATAGAAAGAAGGCAGGAGTGGTAATCATGATATCTGATAAAGCCAATGCAAAAATAGACCTGATCAAAAGGGATAGGGAAGGTAATTATATTTTGTTAAAAGGGACTCTAGACAATGAGGAAATATCATTAATCAACATGTATGCACCAAATAATATAGCACCCAAATTTCTAATGGAGAAACTAGGAGAATTGAAGGAAGAAATAGACAATAAAACCATACTAGTGGGAGACTTAAACAAACCATTATCAAATTTAGATAAATCAAATCAAAAAATAAATAAAAAAGAGGTAAAAGAAGTGAATGAAATCTTAGAAAAATTAGAATTAATAGGCATATGGAGAAAAATAAATAGGGATAAAAAGGAATACACCTTCTTCTCAGCACCACATGGCACATTCACAAAAATTGACCATACATTAGGTCACAGAAACATAGCACACAAATGCAAAAAAGCAGAAATAATGAATGCAGCCTTCTCAGATCACAAGGCAATAAAAATAATGATTAGTAATGGTACATGGAAAACCAAATCTAAAACCAATTGGAAATTAAACAATATGATACTCCAAAACCGTTTAGTTAAAGAAGAAATCATAGAAACAATTAATAATTTCATCAAGGAAAATGACAATGGCGAGACATCCTTTCAAACCTTTTGGGATGCAGCCAAAGCGGTAATCAGAGGCAAATTCATATCCCTGAAAGCTTATTTTAACAAACAAGGGAGAGCAGAGATCAATCAATTGGAAATGCAATTGAATAACTCGAAAGCGATCAAATTAAAAACCCCCAGCAGAAAACCAAATTAGAAATCCTAAAAATTAAGGGAGAAATTAATAAAATCGAAAGTGATAGAACTATTGATTTAATAAATAAGACAAGAAGCTGGTACTTTGAAAAAACAAACAAAATAGACAAAGTACTGGTCAATCTAATTAAAAAAAGGAAGGAAGAAAAGCAAATTCACAGCATTAAAGATGAAAAGGGGGACAGCACCTCCAATGAGGAGGAAATTAAGGCAATCATTAGAAATTACTTTGCCCAATTATATGGCAATAAATACACCAATTTAGGAGAAATGGATGAATATATACAAAAATACAAACTGCCTAGACTAACAGAAGAGGAAATAGAATTCTTAAATAATCCCATATCAGGAATTGAAATCCATCAAGCCATCAAAGAACTTCCTAAGAAAAAATCCCCAGGGCCTGATGGATTCACCTGTGAATTCTATCAAACATTCAGAGAACAGTTAATCCCAATACTATACAAACTATTTGACATAATAAGCAAAGAGGGAGTTCTACCAAACTCCTTTTACGACACAAACATGGTACTGATTCCAAAACCAGGCAGGTCAAAAACAGAGAAATAAAACTATAGGCCAATCTCCCTAATGAATATAGATGCAAAAATCTTAAATAGGATACTAGCAAAAAGACTCCAGCAAGTGATCAGAAGGATCATTCACCATGATCAAGTAGGATTTATACCAGGGATGCAGGGCTGGTTCAACATTAGGAAAACCATCCACATAATTGACCACATCAACAAGCAAACTAGCAAGAACCACATGATTATCTCAATAGATGCAGAAAAAGCCTTTGATAAAATACAACACCCATTCCTATTAAAAACACTAGAAAGCATAAGAATAGAAGGGTCATTCCTAAAAATAATAAACAGTATATATCTAAAACCAACAGCTAATATCATCTGCAATGGGGATAAACTAGATGCATTCCCAATAAGATCAGGAGTGAAACAAGGATGCCCATTATCACCTCTACTATTTGACATTGTACTAGAAACACTAGCAGTAGCAATTAGAGAAGATAAAGGAATTGAAGGCATCAAAATAGGCAAGGAGGAGACTAAGTTATCACTCTTTGCGGATGACATGATGGTCTACTTAAAGAATCCTAGAGATTCAACCAAAAAGCTAATTGAAATAATCAACAACTTTAGCAAAGTTGCAGGATACAAAATAAACCCACATAAATCATCAGCTTTTCTATATATCTCCAACACAGCTCAGCAGCAAGAACTAGAAAGAGAAATCCCATTCAAAATCACCTTAGACAAAATAAAATACCTAGGAATCTATCTCCCAAGACAAACACAGGAACTATATGAACACAACTACAAAACACTCGCCACACAACTAAAACTAGACTTGAACAAATGGAAAAACATTAACTGCTCATGGATAGGACGAGCCAATATAATAAAAATGACCATCCTACCCAAACTTATTTATCTATTTAGTGCCATACCCATTGAACTACCAAAATACTTCTTCACTGATTTAGAAAAAACCATAACAAAGTTCATTTGGAAGAACAAAAGATCAAGGATATCCAGGGAAATAATGAAAAAAAAAACACATATGATGGGGGCCTTGCAGTCCCTGACCTAAAACTATATTACAAAGCAGCAGTCATCAAAACAATTTGGTACTGGCTAAGAAACAGAAAGGAAGATCAGTGGAATAGACTGGGGGAAAGCGACCTCAGCAAGACAGTATACGATAAACCCAAAGATCCCAGCTTTTGGGACAAAAATCCACTATTTGATAAAAACTGCTGGGAAAATTGGAAGACAGTGTGGGAGAGACTAGGAATAGATCAACACCTCACACCCTACACCAAGATAAATTCAAAATGGGTGAGTGACTTAAACATAAAGAAGGAAACCATAAGTAAATTGGGTAAACACAGAATAGTATACATGTCAGACCTTTGGGAGGGGAAAGGCTTTAAAACCAAGCAAGATATAGAAAGAATCACAAAATGTAAAATAAATAATTTTGACTACATCAAACTAAAAAGCTTTTGTACAAACAAAACCAATATAACTAAAATCAGAAGGGAAACAACAAATTGGGAAAAAATCTTCATAGAAACCTCTGACAAAGGTTTAATTACTCATATTTATAATGAGCTAAATCAATTGTACAAAAAATCAAGCCATTCTCCAATTGATAAATGGGCAAGGGAAATGGATAGGCAGTTCTCAGATAAAGAAATCAAAACTATCAACAAGCACATGAAGAAGTGTTCTACATCTCTTATAATCAGAGAGATGCAAATCAAAACAACTCTGAGGTATCACCTCACACCTAGCAGATTGGCTAACATAACAGCATAGGAAAGTAATGAATGCTGGAGGGGATGTGGCAATGTAGGGACATTAATTCATTGCTGGTGGAGTTGTGAATTGATCCAACCATTCTGGAGGGCAATTTGGAACTATGCCCAAAGGGCGACAAAAGAATATCTACCCTTTGACCCAGCCATAGCACTGCTGGGTCTGTACCCCAAAGAGATAATGGACACAAAGACTTGTACAAAAATATTCATAGCTGCGCTCTTTGTGGTGGCCCAAAACTGGAAAACGAGGGGATGCCCATCAATTGGGGAATGGCTGAACAAACTTTGGTATATGTTGGTGATGGAGTACTATTGTGCTAAAAGGAATAATAAAGTGGAGAAGTTCCATGGAGACTGGAACAACCTCCAGGAAGTGATGCAGAGCGAGATGAGCAGAACCAGGAGAACATTGTACACAGAGACTAATACACTGTGGTATAATCGAATGTAATGGACTTCTCCATTAGTGGCAGTGTAATGTCCCTGAACAACTTGCAGGGATCCAGGAGAAAAAAACACCATTCATAAGCAAAGGATAAACTATGGGAGTGGAAACACCGAGAAAAAGCAACTGCCTGAATACAGAGGTTGAGGGGACATGACAGAGGATAGACTCTAAATGAACACTCTAATGCAAATACTATCAACAAAGCAATGGGTTCAAATCAAGAAAACATCTAATGCCCAGTGGACTTACGCGTTGGCTATGGGGGGTGGGGGGGAGGAAAAGAAAATGATCTATGTCTTTAATGAATAATGCTTGGAAATGATCAAATAAAATATATTTAAAAAAAATAGGTGCACATCGACTTCTGGTCAAAATGGCGGTTTAGAAGCAGCAAAAGTTCAGACCTCGGAAACCCTTCCTTACAGATCGCAAACAGAGGGCTCCTAGGCCACTGAAATTCAAGCTGAACAACAGGATAGACCTGGGGAAACCTCCTCCTGGACCTGGATCAAAAGGTACCACACCCCAAAAGCCAGAACCCTAGATCACTCGGATCTAAGGGGTAGACAGAAAGAAGGTCCCAGGACCCATCCCCCCCAACCCAGAGTGCTGAACCCACGGCAGCAGCAGGAACCTCAGGGCTCTGAGGACTCACCTTGAAAGCAACCTGAGCCAGTCTCCGGGGAGCCCAACACAGACGGCAGGGAAACATAGAGAGAAGGGGGAGGCCTGTAGCCCCCTGGCTGGGTCCTTCCATCTGAGTCTCAAGGGAGGTCCCCGTTTTAGGGCACCAGCTGAATCCAATCCCATCAGGAGCCCTCAGAGCTACTGAAAGGACAGAAAACTCAGGGCTGGCAAAGGGGTTGCTCCAAAGAGCTTATCTTGAAAGTAACCCGGGCCAGTTTCTGGGCACTCAACACAGACTGTGGAAGAGGAGGTTGCTGCTTTTTTTTTCTTCCTTTTTTTGGCTCCTGGATCATTCGGCTCACACCACCTGAACCTAATCCCATCAGGAACCCTCAGAGTCCAGGCAAGCAACCACCCCTCCCCCCTTAGAGAGCTGTGTCTTCTGAAAAAACAGAAACATAGAGGCAAAGTCAAGATGGCAGCCTAGAAGGAGCATAGACCTGGCAGCCTGGCCAGAGCTTTAGAGATCCTCCATATCTGCTCTAGCCTTCCAGGAAGTTTAAAACTCCGCGTAAACCCAGCCCAACTAAGCTGAACTCAATCCCATCAAAAGTCTGCAGAACACAGGGAAGCCCAGGCTCCCCATCCATCCTCACTGACTGCTGGACTTTAAGCCAATCAAAAGCCTCCAGAGGACAGGAAAGCTCAAACCCCCAACAACCCTCCCTCAGAGATTACACCAAGAGATCCTCTGTTAAAGCTCCAAGAGGGGAGACTGATAGAAGTCCCCAAAAAACAAAAAAATGAGAGGAACAAGAGCACAGACAAATACGGTGAGGAAAGAAGGGGTGAATTTGAACAAACAACAGAAACAGAAGAAAGAAATTACAATAGACAGCTACTACTCACCAAATGGAACAGAGGGGGAGAGATCAGCAAACGATAAACCAGAAATCCCAGCGAATTGAAAACAGGCTGTGGAAGAACTCAAAACACAACTAAGAGAGGCTGAAGACAATTGGGAAAAGAACTTAAAAATTAAGATAAGTCATCTGGAAACAGAGGCACTTGAACTAAAACAAGAAAATAGTGTCCTGAAAGCCAAAATCATCCAGCTGGAAAATGAGGCAAAGGAGATGAAAGACGAGATAAAGAGGATGAAAGACGATCTTCAAAGAAACTCAGACCAGAAGGAAAAAGACGACCAAAAAGCCAAAGATGAAATCCAATCTTTAAGAACCAGAGTAAAACAACTAGAATCAAGTGACCTCACAAGGCAGCAGGACACTATAAAACAAAACAAAAAGAATGAAAAAATTGAGGAAAATGTGAAGCATCTCATTCACAAAACAGATGATTTAGAAAATCGTTCAAGAAGAGACAATTTAAGAATAATTGGACTACCAGAAGACCACGACAAAAGAAAAAGCCTGGACATAATACTAGAGGAAATTATCTAGGAAAACTGTCCTGAAATCCTAGAACAAGAGGGGAAAGTGGAGATTGAAAGAATCCACAGATTACCCCCTGTCTTTAATCCCCAACTGACAACACCAAGAAATGTTATTGCCAAATTCAAAAACAATCAGATGAAAGAACAGGTATTACAAGCTGTCAAGAAGAAACCATTCAAATACCATGGAAACATGGTGAGGATAACACAGGATCTGTCTGCATCCACACTGAAGGACCGAAAGGCATGGAATATGATATTCCGGAAAGCAAGGGAACTAGGCCTACAGCCAAGAATAAAATACCCATCAAAACTGACTATATTCTTACAGGGGAAAGTATGGTCATTTAACACAACAGAAGAGTTCCAAGCATTCATAAATAAAAGACCAGACCTGAACAGAAAATTTGAAGTCCAACCACAGAACTCAAGAGAATCATCAAAAGGTAATTAAAAAAGAGGGGAAAAACAACAACAACAAAGGTTTTTTTTAAAAGACTCGATAAGTTAAAATTATATGTATCCCTATAAGAAAAGAGGTCATTGGCAACTCTTAAAAACTGTTGCTATCACCTAAGCAGCTAGAAGAACTACACTCAGAGGGAACAGTGACAAAGTGTATAGGATGAAAGGACAAGACATAAATCGGTATATAGATATATGCATGCATAAATACATATACATGTGTATGTATATATATATATATATATACATGACTAAAGCTAAAAAAGAAAAGAGGTTATGACTAAAAGAAATGGGAAAAGAAACAAATTGGGGTAAATTTATATATCACAAAGAAGCTCATGGCGGGAGGGGGGAGAACATCAATACACTGGAAGGGTAAAGAGGTTGGAGATAGGAAATACTCAACTCTTATGTACTTTGAAACTGACCCAAAGAGGGAAGAACAATCCAATCCATTGGGGAAGAGAATAGATTTGCACCCTATACGGGAGTAGAAGGGTACTTTAATGAATAATGCATGGAAATGATCAAATAAAATACTATAAAATTAAAAAAAAATAGGTGCACATGGTATAAGAGAAAGATCAGGGTACTGGAAGTCAATAGATTGAGATCTAGTCTCTCTCCTGATATTCTCTATCTGAATGATAAACCACATGTCCCTTCTCAGTCCTGATATATTTATAGTTCATATGATTTCATTTTCCTTATTATGCTTTTATCTTATATTTCAAATGACTATGTTAAACTAAAGAAAATTTTAAGTGTCTACTATAAGCCATGAATTTGGCTAGATTCTGAAGATTATAAACATATCAATGAAATATTCCCTTCCATTAAGGAGCTTATATTCCCTTGGGGAAAAAACATATACATATATAAGTATATTTTATGCATATGTGTGTATTGAATTGTTTTATAACTGTATTCTATTATTTCAAATTTTTTTCAAAAGTTTGCATTTTGAATTTATGTAATTCTATGTTTTGCACTTTCATTTATGCAAGTTTGTTTTCATTTATTATTTGTTTTCATTGAAATTTTCTTTTCTTTGATTTATATCTCTAGTGCAGGTTAGCATAGATAAGGTGTAGCAATAAGAATAGGATAAGATAAGTATAAAATTAAAACTATTTTTTTTGGAAATAATAATAAGATTAGGTATAGATTTAGAATTATATAGAATAGCAAGCATATGGGAGAGATGTTTTTATCTCTCCATATGCTTTAAGGGGGGAAATTATAAGGATGACATTAGAAAATAGGTCTTGTTATATTAATTTAGAGATAAGAAGTAGAGAAGCTGGCTAGAGAAAGAATTGGAGTTTCAAACAGAGCTGAGACAGTGTCAGTTTCAAGTCTAATGGTTTTTCTTTGTGGCAGTTGGTCTCTGGCAGTTGGCAGTCACTCACAGAGACTCTTTCTAAGGGGTTGGAGGAGATAACATCTTTTCCTCTCTCTCTCTCCTGTCTGGAGTAGAAAAAAAGGAGGGAAAGACCTGAAGAGGCTTAGTGTTTTCCTTTCCCAATTTAGGAAACACTAGTGACTAGCTATTACTGTCTTTATAGACTGGTTTATATCTAAGAAGACAAAGAAAAGCCTGGTCTTTGGTTTGGACTCTGAGCCTGCTAAGGTTCAGAGTCCTCACTTGGTTCTTGCTGAGACTCAACCAGCTAGTCTTTGTTATTTTTTATAACTTGGAGGCAAAGTTAAGAATTATAAGGATAAGAGTGTTAGTTCCTTGTAGAATAGAAAAAATTTGGGTTAGTCAGAGCAGGAAGGATCAGTGTAGCTTGTGGACACAGGAAAAGAGGTTCCTTGCGGAACCAGGGAGTTTTATTTGGATACAGTTAGAATCACTTAGAGTTAGAAATCCTTTTTATCCTTATATTTTCAATAAATATTTTATTTTTTTATAACGAGTCTCTTTAATGTCATTATGCCTGGCCCTGAAGAGAAGTTCACTTATGAGCTTCACTTCACTGATATAAACTGAAGATACTTTGTGAGCACAGCAAGCAGAGTATCAAAATCAATTTATAAACCCATAATCAATTCATTGCTTTATTATTTTTACAGTTAGCCTTTTTTTTACAGTATACATACATATATTACAACTAACAACAGATGAAGAAGGAAGAGCTTTATATAGGAAATGGCATCTGAGCTAAGCTTTGTAGGAAACTAGGGATATAAAGAGGCAGAGATGAAGAAGGCGGACATTGCTGGCAATTGGCACTGCCAGTAAATAGAAAGAAAAATGCCATGGGTGAAGCAAGAAGGACAAATTGATTACATCAAAGATGATGAAGATAAAAAATGTATAAGAAGATTAGAAAAGGCTGTAAAGGACTTTCAATGCCCATCCGAGAAATCTGCAAATGATTGGATGATTCTGAAGTTCTTTCTATCTTTAAGAATATTGGGTGATATTTTTATGCATTTACAACCTAATTTCTTATAGGCACAGATTAACTTCTTTTGATTTCTAAGCATATAAACCCATTATACAACATATATTGCGTTGAGTTTCTGGTCTAGAAAGGGCAGATCTCTAAGTATGTAAAAAAAAATAAAAATTTCATTGAATTCTATTTTTAATGTTATATTTTTGGAGAATTGACTCACTGCATTCATAAGTTTATGTTTCAGGGAAAGCTCTTCTTGCACATTTATCTATTCCTTCTCACCCTTCATCTGTGCAATATTTGCATCTTCCACATCCATTCCCTCTGCAAATCATAAAAGGACCATTCTTAACAAAGGCATATGTTCCGTTGTTCCTGTCTCCCTTTCAATTGTGGTAGAACGTCATTGATTTTCATTTACTGATCATTCTACAAGCTGTTCTCATAATGACCATTAGAAGGTTTCTCTTTGTAATGCAAAATCTACAATCTGACTCCAGCTTCAATTTCCCATCAGCTGCCAAGGAAAATGTCATATATCTAAAATCCAAAGTTAGAGTAAAAGGTTGGCTTTGTTTCCTCTAACTTCTCCAATGAAGTCCTACTTTGCCCAAAGTCTCAGGGAACTATTTTTAGTTTCTCTGAAGGATGCCATATATGGTCATAACTAATCCACTGAACACAACAACAAGGCACCTGCTGCTAATGACTCATGATTCTGAATGCTACAGGAAAAATATAGGCCACGGAATAGTTTGAGGGTTTTGAAAAATTAACCTCTTTCTAAGGTCCTTGTGTGGTTTAGTAATCTGATCAACTAAAGGTCAATCAAGGTCAAGAAAAAAGAAGGAAGGTGTTTAGCAAAAGCCCCCCCCCCCAATTAAAGATAAAAGTTCCTTTAAAAGGAATTGAAAAGTGTCTATATTGGGAAATCCTTTTTAAAAATCTATTTCTCATCAGTAAGAGTTCAGAACTGAAATTTTTTTCACCTATGTATAATCATCTTCAACATGTTTTTAATCCTAAGATTACTTCCCCTTGCAACTAAGAATAATGATAATACTAATGGCTACAAACCTCTTGTATTTGTGTGATATTTTATACCTTTCAAAGAACTAACAAATAGAATAGTACAGATTACCCATCTGAGCATGTTCTGAGGCAATATATCACTACAAATAGTTGACCTTGGGATATCTAGATGGCTGAATAGATTGGAAGCCAGACCTAGAGTTGGGAGGTCCTGAGTTCAAATCTAACCTCAGTCACTTCCAGCTGTGAGATACTGGACAAGTTACTTAACTCCAGTTGTTAAGTTGTTAAGCAGTAAGATTTTTTGCCCTGGAATCAATAATTAGCATTGATTCTAAGGTAGGAGTTAAAGATTTTTTTTTTTAAAGTCAAACTTACTTTTTGAGACTAGAAGGTATTCAAAACACCTCCCCATATCAGCAGAAATTGGGAAAATATTGCTTTAAATAAAGTGATATTGTACACCTGTGAATCATGGGTATAAATTAAATATTGCCCACAAGGGAATGGAGAGATGCATAATGGGTGTGAGCAGATTACAGATTGTAATATATTACAAAGTCAGAATTGCTTGGAGATGGAGTCAATTATGTCCTTAGAGATATGCATGATCAATCAGTTGTTTAACAAGGAGGGAAGATGACCATTAGAAGCATCCATTTGTCATGTGTTCAATTAGCTAATTCTAGGATGCTTCTCCTAGAATGCAGAAACAATTTTGCAGGTCTTCTCAACAGATATTCTACATTCACTTCAGAACTGTGCTATCCAAATAACTCACAAATATAGAACTTCTAGGAAGCCGAGGCATAACTAAGACTTCCTTAAACTTTTTTCATTGTAATATCTTTCTGGCAATGACCATCTTCTCTAAGACATTGTTGTGGAAACTACCTCTTGCTAGGCAACTAGTTCCTAAATTCTAAATTTCCTGAAATTACCAATGAGCATAGAAATATCAGTTTCTTAGACCGGCTATTTAGTGACCTAGACTAGGGGAAAGAAATACAAAATAGATGACAAATCCCAGGGACTGAAGAATAGTCTCAGGCTCACTTAGGTAGGCATATATATATATATATATATATATATATATATGTATATATATATATTCCATTGTTATTAATGCTAATGAAGGGCAAGAAAAGAAAGACATTTCCTCTCCATAAAAGCCCTAAGGAGAATTAATATTTCCTGTGTTCCAACAAAAAGCTTAGTTCAAAAAAGCAAGACAGTCAGACTTCCTCACTCCTTAGAGTGACCCATAGAATGAGTGACTTTTCCTGGAACAATTGCCAATCCTCTTCAGCACAGGCCTCAGTCAAGGGCACATATGAAGATCACTTAAAAATTGATTCTCACTCATGTTCATTAGCAATCAAAGAAAGAATGTAGGGTTTCCCATTGAGCTAAAGCTACAACCTCTTGAGAGACTCCCCTGATCACTCCAGTTATACTCTTCTCTGAATTAAACATTTGTTGTAGCATATAAGCTAGGGGCCTCTTGCCATATTTGTGCAAATCCTCAATTCTGTATGGCTCTCTGGGAATCTGGGAAGGCTCAAGCATTGTCCTTTATAATGTCTCCCCCAGTGCCTTGAGCTAAAAAAAAAAAACAAACTACATGGTACAGCCTTAATTGTCTCATGAATGTCATTTATGATTCCCAAGATGGCTATTTAGCATGGTTCTTAGTCAAACCCCAAACTTACAGTCTTTTGAGAGGAACTAGGCATTATAATTTGTGATCTGGAGGTTATAATCACTCCTAAATAGAAAGTTATATAAATTCTGCAAGCAAATATTACAATGTTCTCATGAGTAACCACTAGGTTCATACTTTAATAGATCAAGAAAAAACTATTTCTTTAACTCCAGCTGTGGATCAAACACTGTGCTAGGAGCTGAGAGTACAACTCCAAAGAATAAAATGATCCCTACTTGCAATAAGCTTATATTCTAATCAAAGAGACAAGTACATATAAAAATATAGAATATAAATATAAATATATATGCCACACATGAAGTGTGTATGCACAGGGCACAAAGGGATGAAGGACACAAAAAGTTTGTGAGAGCAGAAAAGGCTTCATGTAGAAGATTGCATTCCACCTTAATCTTAAAACAACAAAAGGAGGCTCTGAAGTAGAAATAAGAAAGTAGTGCATTCCACAAATGAGGGAAGGCTAATACAAATTCATAAAGATGTGATATGGAGTATTGTGAATGAGAGTGAGAGATAAGGCCAGTTTGGGTCGATCACAGAGTGCTGGCAGGGAAGTAATCTCTGATGCATCTGGAAAAATATGAAGGGGTCAGGTTTTGAATAACCTTAATAATTAAATAGAGTTGACTTATACTAGAGGTAATAGAAAGCCACTGGAGTTGGTTGGGTAAAGAAGCATATGACCAGATCAGCACTTAAGAAAAATTACTTTCATGTTACTGTGTAGAAAGGCTGAAGTGGTGAGAAAGTTGAGTCAGGAAAACCAATTAGGAGGTTGTTGCAATAATCTAACTGAGAAGTAAAAACTGGTGGCTATATTAGTTGAATGGAATCAAAGTCAAGAGATACTGTGAAGATAGAAAAGTCAAGATTTGGCAACTGATTAGATATATGGGGTGAAGGAAGGAGGAGCCCAAGATTATGAACCTGAGATGCTGGAAGGACTCAACATAACTAAACAAAATTTATAAATCAACAAATGAACAAATAAACAAATTCAACAAAATAAACAGCAAAATTAAAACACAAGCAGAGCTTGAGGAAAGAATAAGTTTTGTTTTAGATGCATTTTTTAGATATCTTTAGGGGACATTCAGTTCAAAATATCAAATAGGCAAAGTGGTGTAGTAAAGTTTAATGGAGAACCTAAGGTTTAATGTGCAGATCTGATAGTCACCTGCAAATAGATGATATTTCATTTTAAGACATGAGAAGTGAGTCCATGTCAGAACTTTAGAGATGATTAAGAAGAGGAAATGTGTGAATGAAGAACCAATAAAAGAAATTTAGAAAGAGCAGTTACAAAAGTAGGTAAGCAAAAAGATAGTCATATCACAAATGTCCAGACAAGAGAACAGTGAGGTCAGGGGTGTCAAATGCACTAGATAGGTTGAGAGGAGTTAGAGCAGATAAAATATGATTTAATTTGGCAATAATAGATTGTTGGTAACTATGGAAAGAATATTTTCAATTGAGTGATGACTCTGAAGTACAGAATGCAAAAAGTTGAGGAGTGAAGAAGAGTGAGTGGATAGTAAATATAAATTTTTTTGAGAAAGTGAAGGCCAATGGGAAGTAACCACTTGTTAAATAAATGTTGAAGTGTTGAGAGGGATAATGTTGAAGACTATGATCTGCTGGGGAGGAAAGAAAATGAGATCAAGTCCACATGCATAACTACTGGTCTTGACAAGGAGAAAGGCTACTTCTTTGTCAGAAACTGGGCAAAAGGAAGAAAGTGAGAACTGATGTAGAGGGTTTTCAGAATGAGAATGGAAACAAAGGGAGAGAAGGTTGAATGATATTAGTTTTGTCAATAACTGGTAAGGTTCTCATCACAGTGGGAAGAAGGGTGATATATGGGGAAATTCAGGAAGGAAGAGAAGCTTCCAAAGAGCTTCTGTGAAAAGTGAAGTAGAGTATCAATTAGGAAGGAATAAAAGGACTACCTTGCTAGAGTGAGAGCCCAAATGGGGGTTGGATAACATGATTTTAATAAGATTCCCAGTCAGCACAATTGTAGGATTTTCTCTACTTTTATTCAGCTGCTTATTAGTAGAAAAGGAATTTGTAGATAGGAGTAACCCATTGTTGCTGTTTGTCTATAGAGCATCAGTGAAAATAGAAGGGGTCAGTAAATTAAAGAGCAGAAGGCAGTGTAACATTTTAAAGAATTATCACTGGATTGAGTTTAGAGGGGTGTGCTAAATAAGACAGAAAGAGTAGAGTGCTAAGAAATAGAAGGAATAGTGATTTTGGTGAAAGTAAAGAATAGGCATAGAAAGGTTAACACATGGGGAGAAGTTGAATGATAGGAAATGAATATACTAGGAAACATCAGTCTCTCTAATTTGAGAAAGGTAATATATATAGTAATGGAAAATTCTCATATGTGACTGAGGTAGGATGAAGGAGTAGGTCATAGGACTGAAGGAGGTTGAGGACATTGGAGATTAGTAAGTCTGAAGAAGCACCCATTGATACCCTTCTATAAGGGCAAGAGAAGATGATCATACATCAGGTTTTAAACACCTTGAGAAAGGTGGAAGAATGACTTGCAGGTCAGTAAACTACAGTGCAGGCTGCTAGGTGGCACAGTGAATAGAGCTTGGAATTAGACTCATCTTCATGAGTTCAAATCCAGCTTCACACACTTAACTAGCTGTGTAACCCTAGCAAGTCACTTCACCCTATTTGATTAAATTTCTCATCTATAAAATGAGGTGGAGAAGTAAGTGGCAATCCACTCCAGTGTCTTTGCCAAGAAAATTCCAAATGGAGTTGCAGAGAGCTAGATAAAACTGAAAAAGACTGAACAACAAACTACAGCATAGTTTTTGAGTAGAAAATTTTAATTATATGGACTTCAAAGGAACTAATTATAATAAATGAAGGAGACAAAGATTGATTCTAAAGGTAACAATGGAGAACAAGGAGTATTCCACCTTCCACACCACAACCAGGGTGATAAGAAGTTTGAAACAAAGTATAATGTTTTTCATGCTTAAATTGCTTACCAGCTCTGAAAAGGGGAAGGGAAGAGAGGAAGGGATACAATTTGGATCATATAACATGAATTGGTAAAATAAAATATCTTTACAAAAATAAAAAAATGAGTGAAAGAAAGAAAATCCTAGAGAGGATAGCTGGAAGTAAAATGTTAGAGGGAAGCCAAGTCTCCATAAGGGGCTAACCAAAAGGTGTGAGAGAAAGAGGTCCAGAATGAAGGAGATTTTGTTCATGATGGATTGGGAATTACAGAAGGTGCAGTAAAACGAGTGGAAAGGGTTATATTGCGACATGATTGGGTCACATTGACAGGGAAAGAGATGAAAGAATACGAGGGGAGAAGAGACAGTTTTCTCCTAAATGGCTGATAATTATTATTGAGATAGAGAGAGAACAAGAGAAACCATAGGAGAAATAGTGAAAGAAAAACTCACAGACTCCAAATATTGCTACAAAGAGAGTTAAACTGAACCTAGGTCCTATCATTCTCTTGAGAAGCTAATGTGGATGGGTGGTAAATATGTTTGGGGAGAAGGTGTTTCACTGACTGCAGAAGGCCCCCTGATTAGTGGCCATACACCCAGGTTTGAGCTTAGCTTGTGTCTGTCTAGCTCATGTCAATCTGCTTCATTTAAGTGACTCTTTGTGCCTCCTCCAGGGTTACTGGCAAAAGAGAAGGTAGAATATTGAGGGGGAAGGTCCCCAGGGTGGCTGAGAGTTATGGTAGCTGGGCCTGTGTCTAGATTAATGCAGGCCAAGATAATTAGGCCTGGATAAAATTCAAAGTGAAAATGAAACAAGTAATTAAAAGGGGGAAAAGAAGGTAAAATGATGAAAAAAATTAGCTTTACCTCTTACTTGTGTAGTCCCAAAGAAATATAGGTCATAGGGGCTCTCCCATTTGGGACTTAAGATGTAATGTTGATTGGCAATTACCTCTTTACTCTCTGGTGAGAAATCAATGTGTTCTAGGTGAAACTTTAATATGTGGGATAACTCATGCCTTTCTACATCATATCTTGACAATGTATAGACAATCCAGAGGGAGATATTGACAAAATATCTGCCTGTAACATAGGGCAAACTTTTTTCCTACAATGAATCTCTCTAAATACATAGAACATTCTAAAAGGAAATCCAAAATTAGCCAATGACAAGACAAGCAAGCTAGCCCAAAATTAATAGGACAAACTCATATGAGCTTAAAACACCTATGGTATGTGGAGGAGGAATTCCCAAAAGAGATTTTTGAGATTGATAAAAATCAAAATTCCAAATGAACTATTCAAATCCTTGAGGCTCCTCCAAATGTGAGTCTCCTTCTATGTGAGTGATTTTACAGAGGAGTCTGGTGCTAGAACTCCTCTAATACTGGAGCAGGCAAGCAACCACCCCATTGCCTCATTCACTTTTGGCCTTAGATAAGTAGGCCAACTACAAAAATGCTAAAGGCAAGTAGCTTCAGTCCCTTCAGGCTGAATCAGTGGTTGCAACTCCCCCTCCTATGGCTTGAACTTTTGTTCTACATGTTTTCCTGATGAGTCTATTTATGTTTATAGTATGATCAAGATTCATTTTTATTCCAAAAGTTTATGAACTTATCAGATTCACTTTCTATCATTGGCTCCAATCACCACCTCCAGCTTTCACTAAGGGAGAGAAAATACTGTATATTTCTGTGAGGAATGGATTCTCCATGCTCTCCCAGACTATACACATTCAGTAAACAAGGAATTTCAAGTTGATGGCCAGCATGTGTTTTTTATAACAATATCAAAAATCAACAGGCATTTATTAAATACTTATTATATGCTAGGTATTAGGCTAAATTCTGGGGAAACAAAGAAAGGTAAAACATGTCTATGGTATCTTCAAGCAACTCACAATCTAATGAACAACAATATACAAACCACCATGAATGATAAATACACATTATTTAGCAAACTATGTATAAACAAACTATGCATACTATGTATCATATACATGCATATATGTGAGATAAATATTTAATATATACAAACAACTATGTTTAGATCACATATATGTAATATATAGTTACACAATTTATATTACATACATACATATGTAAATATATATATACACACACACACACACACACACACTGGGGATAATTTCAGATGGAAGTATTAATGGATATTAGGAAATGCTTCCTGTAGAAGTTGAGATTAGGAGTTAGGGAATGGGAGAGATCTATTTATGTCAAAACTGAGCACTTAAAAAATTAATCTAAGGGCCTATAGCAATAGGATACAATTAATCAAGTATTAAATTGTCTTTTCTTCATTCTTCCTCTTTTCCCATTCTTAATTTGGAACAGCAATGGAGATTATTGCAAACTAATAAACAAAGATAGCTCAACTGACCAAGAATGAAGAAGAGCTGGGAAGGAAAAAAGGTGTTGGGATAAGGTATATCCATTTTACCAGTTCTTTCATGATGTTCTGGACTCAATTTGCCCTCAGTTTTTTTTTTTCTATTCTATACATTTCTCCAGTCCATAGCTCTACTCCAGTGCATCAGTCCACTGACCATAATAACTCCTTGCTTAGAGAATCCAAGATGTAGACCCACATGATATTTTATTTGCTATTTCCCAGAGTAGCTGCCCTACTTCTCAAGCATATCAGGTTCAAAGTCATTAGCATTTGGGGATCACTGGAAAAATGTCTGTCTCTTCATAGATAGAAACTTTGGTTGTTTTAAATATCTATGGCAATCTTTCTTAGGAAAGGAAAGCCCAGAATTACAAAACAATAGATACTTTAAGGAAGACAAAAAGAAAACTCATCTAAAGAGATGAGAGTGATCTTAACACATAAGATGGTTGATATGGAAGAAGATATGACCACAGAGGAAAGAAGGTCCATTTAAAAATATAGTAAGAGTGATGTTCTTACTGTACCAAAAACAAACAAACAAACAACCGAACTACCTGTAAAAGAACATTATTTCTTATGTTAGAAATATTGATCACATGGATCCATAGGAGCCATCAATTGATTGGTCATCCAGCAGAAGTGAGAAAAAGAAACCAAGTATTCTTAAGTGTGATTCTCTGTTCTGGGGTTTTGAGTAAGTTAGTAATAATTAACTTTACAAAAAATAACAGAGGGCTGCTGTCTCCTAATGATCTATGATTCAACCTAAGATGGAGTATCTCCTAAGACTTCTCAGATTTGATAACTAAGCTTTCTCTCAGTGATTCAGGTGGACAAAATGATACCAATGTACGAAACATAGAAAATGTTTCTGAAGATTATGAGGCACAGGTGTTAGAGTACAGAAGGCCATATTAAGGTCACAGAATTAATTTTCATTTCTGTTGTCAATGGTAGGAGTATCAGAATAAAAAGATGGATCCAGAACATAAATCACTTGCCAAGAAAGTGCTGCATGAAAATAGGTTTTAGATGTAGGAAATTAAGCCACAAATAGACTCCATATCATTAAGTATTAGTAAAAATGGATTTATTTGGAATCTTCTAAAATTGATCAAATGCTTTATTTTTTAAAAATTTTTTTATTTGGTCAATTTCAAACATTATTCCTTGGTTACAAAAATCATTTTCTATTCCTCCCTCCCCTCTGCCCTTTCTTGCCTTCCCATAACCAACACACAATTCCACTGGGTATTACATGTGTCTTTGATCAGAATCCATTTCCATATTGTTGGTATTTGCACTAGGATGTTCATTTAGAGTCTATACCGCCAATTGTATCCCCCTCGACCTATGCAATCAAGAAATTGTTTTTTCTTTGGTGTTTCTACTCCTACAGTTTTTCCTCTGAATGTGGATAGTGTTCTTTCTCATATATCCCTCCAGGTTGTTCAGGATCACTGCATTGCCACTAATGGAGAAGTCCATTACATTTGATTGTACCACAGTGTATCAGTCTCTGTGTATAATGTTTGCCTGGCTCTGCTCCTTTCACTCTGTATCAATTCCTGGAGGTTGTTCCAGTTCCCATGGAATTCCTCCACTTTATTATTCCTTTGAGCACAATAGTATTCCATCACCTATATATACCAGAATTTGTTCAGTCATTCCCCAAGTGAAAGGCATCCTCTCATTTTCCAATTTTTTGCCATCACAAAGAGCACAGCTATGAATATTTTTGTACAAGTCTTTTTGTCCATTATCTCTTTGGGGCACAAACCCAGCAGTGCTATGGCTGGATGAAAGGGCAGACAGTCTTTTATCGCCCTTTGGGCATAGTTCCAAATTGCCCTCCACAATGATAGGATCAATTCACAACTCCATCAGCAATGAATTAATGTCCCGACTTTGCCACATCCTCTCCAGCATTCATTACTTTGCTCTGCTGTCATGTTAGCCAATCTGCTAGGTGTGAGGTAATACCTCAGAGTTGTTTTGATTTGCATATCTCTGATTATAAGAGATTTAGAGCACTTTTTCATGTGCTTATTAAATGTTTTGATTTCTTTGACTGAAAATTGCCTATTCATATTCCTTGCCCATTTATCAATTGAAGAATGGTTTGATTTTTTTTTGTACAATTGATTTAGCTCTTTGTAAATTTCAGTAATTAGACCTTTGTCAGAGGTTTTTGTTATGAAGATTCTTTCCCAGTTTCTTATTTCCTTTCTGATTTTGGTTACATTGGCTTTGTTTGTACAAAAACTTTTAAATTTGATGTAGTCAAAATTATTTATTTTACATTTTGTGACTCTTTCTAAGTCTTGCTTTGTTTTAAAAATTTTTCCCTTCCCAAAGGTCTGACATGTATACTATTATGTGTTCCCATAATTTACTTATAGTTTCCTTCTTTATGTTCAAGTCATTCACCCATTCTGAGTTTATCTTGGTATAGGGTGTGAGGTGTTGATCCAAGCCTAATCTCTTCCACACTGTCTTCCAATTTTCCCAGCAGCTTTTATCAAATAGTGGATTTTTGTCCCAAAAGCTGGGATCTTTGGACTTGTCATAGACTGTCTTGCTGAGGTCACTTACTCCAAGTCTATTCCACTGATTCTCCTTTCTATCTCTTAGCCAGTACCAAATTGTTTTGATGACAATTACTTTATAGAATAGTTTGAGATCTGGTACTGCAAGGCCACCTTCCTTTGTATTTTTTTTTCATTATTTCCCTGGATATCCTTGATCTTTTATTCTTCCAAATGAAATTTATTATGTTTTTTTTTCTAATTAAGTAAAAAAGTTTTTTAGTAGTTCGATGGCTATGGTGCTAAATAAATTAATAAGTTTGGGTAGGATGGTTATTTTTATTATGTTAGCTCATCCTACCCATGTGCAGTTAATGTTTTTCCAATTGCTCAGATCTAGTTTTAGTTGTGTGGAAAGTGTTTTGTAGTTGTGTTCATATAGTTCCTGTGTTTGTCTTGGCAGATAGATTCCTAAGTATTTTATATTGTCTAGGGTGATTTTGAATGGAATTTCTCTTTCTAATTCCTGCTGCTGAGATGTGTTGGAGATAAATAGAAATGCTAATGACATATGTGGGTTTATTTTGTGTCCTAAAACTGCTAAAGTTGTTATTTCCACTAGATTTTTAGTTGATTCTCTAGGATTCTTTAAGTAGACCATCATATCATCCACAAAGAGTGATAGGTTGGTCTCCTCATTGCCAATTTTTAATACCTTCAATTTCTTTTTCTTCTCTAATTGTTACTGCTAGTGTTTCTAGTACAATGTTAAATAATAAAGTTGATAGTGGGCATCCTTATTTCACTCCTTATCTTATTGGGAATGTATCTAGTTTATCCCCATTGCAGATGATGTTGGCTAATGGTTTCAGATAGATACTGTTTATTATTTTTAGGAAAGACCCTTCTATTCCTATACTTTCTAGTGTTTTTAATAGGAATTAGTGTTATATTTTGTAAAAGGCTTTTTTCTGTGTCTATTGGTATAATCATGTGATTTTTTTTGTTGCTTTGCTAGTTGATATAGTCAATTATGTAGATGGTTTTCCTGATATTGAACCATCCTTGCATTCCTAGTATAAATCCCACCTGATCATAATGAATAACCTTGTGATCACATGCTGGAGTCTTTTTGATAGTATCCTAGTTAAGATTTTTGCATCTATGTTCATTAAGGAGATTGGTCTATAGTTTTCTTCATTTTTGACCTGCCTGGCTTTGGCATTTGTATCATAAAAGGAATTTGATATAACTCCCTCTTTGATTATTATGTCAAATAGTTTGTATAGTATTGGGATTAGTTGTTCTTTGAATGTTTGATAGAATCCACCTGTGAATCCATCTGGCCCTTGGAATTTTTTCTTAGAGAGTTCTTTGATGGCCTATTCAATTTCTTTTTCTGATATGGGATTATTTAAGAATTCTATTTCTTCCTCTGTTAGTCTAGGCAATTCATATTTTTGTAAATATTCATCCATATCACCTAGATTGGCATGTTTATTGCCATATAATTGGGCAAAATATTTTTTAATGATTGCCTTAATTTCCTTTTCATTGGAAGTGAGTTCACCTTTTCATCTATGATACTGTTGATTTGATTTTCTTCTTTCCTTTTTTTTATTACACTGACCAGTAGTTTGTCTATTTTGTTTGTTTTTTCAAAATACCAGTTTCTAGTCTTATTTATTAGTTCAATAGTTCTATCACTTTCAATTTATTAATTTCTTCCTTAATTTTTAGGATCTCTAATTTCGTTTTCTTCTGGGAATTTTTAATTTATTCACTTTCAAGTTTTTTGATTTGCAAGTCCAAATTATTTACCTCTGCCATCCCTAATTTCTTAATATATGAACTCAAGGATATAAATTTTCCCCTGAGTACTGCTTGGGCTGCATCCCATAGATTCTTAAAGGATGTCTCATCATTGTCATTTTCTTCAATGAAATTATTGTTTCTATGATTTGTTCTCTAACTAACCGATTTTGGAGGATCATATTATTTAATTTCCAATTAATTTTTGACTTGGCTCTTCATGTACCCTTACTGATCATTATTTTTATTGCCTTATGATCTGAAAAGGTTGAATTTATTATTTTTGCTTTTCTGCATTTGTATGCCATGTTTTGATGACCTAGTATATGGTCAATCCTTGTGAATGCACTATGTGATGCTGAAAAGAAGGTGTATTCCTTTTTGTCCCAATTTATTTTTCTCCATATATCTCTTAACTCTAATTTTTCTAAGATTTCATTCACCTCTTTTACCTCTTTCTTATTTATCTTTTTATTTGATTTATCTAAATTTGATAGTGATAGGTTCAGGTCTCCCGCTAGTATAGTTTTACTATCTATTTCTTCCTTCAATTCTACTAGTTTTCCATTAGAAATTTGGGTGCTATACCATTTAGTGCATACATGTTGATTAGTAATATTTCCTCATTGTCTATATTCCCTTTTTCAGGATGTACTTACCTTCCCTATCCCTTTTAATCAGGTCTATTTTTATTTTGGCTTTGTCAGATATCATGATTGCAACTCCTGCCTTCTTTCTATCAGTTGAGGCCCAATAGGTCTTGCTCCAACCTTTAATTCTGACCTTGTGAGTATCTACCTGCCTCATGTGGGTTTGTTGTAGATAACATACAGTAGGGTTTTGGATTCTAATCCACTCTTATTCGTCTACATTTTATGGGTGAGTTCATCCCATTCACATTCAAAGTTATGATTGTCATGTGAATTCCCTAGCGTTTTGATATCCTCTCCTAGTACTGTCCTTTCATCTTTTGCTTTATTCTTTTAAACCAGTGGTTTACTTTTAATCAATCTTCCTAATCCCCTCCCTTGATAAGCTTCCCTTTCGGGTCCCTCCCTTTTTGTTCCCTTCTTGTTTTTCTTTAGAGTCGGTTAAGTTCCCTCCCCCTTCTCCTTCCCTCCTTTTTTTTAATCCCTCCCCCTATACCCCTTAGTTTGACCTTCCCCCTTACCCTGTAGGATAAGATAGAATTAAAGATCCCAATGGATGTAGATGCTTTTTCCTCTCAGAACTGATTTCACTGAGAGTAAGGTTTAAGTATTATCTATTAGCACTCTCTTCCCCTCCTTATTATAAGAGTAGTCTTCCCCTCCCCTTCTCATGTGTATCTTTGTGTGAAAAAAGATTATTCTATTTATTTTATTTCTTCAAGTTTCTCTTGATACCATCATCGATTCCCCCATTTTCTTTTTTGCATATCATCTTATAGCCCTTAATGCCCCAATCTTTTCCTATGAGTGATTCTTCTAATTACTATTATAATGAATACAGTTTTTGAGAATTACAAATAACATTTTCCCCATATATTAATATATATAATTTGATCTAATCGTAGCCCTTAAAAAAGAAAGTTTGAATAAAAATTTTTTTTCTCCTTTTCCCTCTTTTTCTTATTTACCTTTACATGTTTCTCTTGATCTTTGTGTTTGGATATCAAACTTTCCTCTTAGTTCGAGCCTTTTCTAACAAATACTTGGAAATCTTCTCTTTTGTTGAATGCTCATACTTTCTCCTGGAAGTATATAGTCAGTTTTGATGGGTAGGTGATCCTTGGTTGAAGACCCAATTCTCTTGTCTTTCTGAATAGTATATTCCAAGACTTTAGGTCCTTTAGTGTTGAAGCTGCCAGATCTTGTGAGATCCTGATTAGTGCTCCTTAATATCTGAATTTTCTCTTTTTGGCTTCTTGTAAGATTTTTTTCCTTAGCTTGGAAGCTCTCAAATTTGACAATTACATTCCTGGGAGGTGTCTTTTGGGGATTTAGTATTGAGGGTTTTCTATGAACTCTTTCCCCCCCCCTTGTTCAAAAATATCACGGCAGTTTTCTTGGATGATTACTTGTAGCATGATGTCAAGATTTCTGTTTATTTCTGGCTTTTCAGGTAGACCAATGATTCTCAAATTGTCTCTCCTTCCTCTGCGTTCCTGTTCTGTCACCTTGTCAGTGAGATATTTTATGTTTCCTTCTATTTTATCAGTCTTTTGACTTTGCTTTATTAATTCTTGCTGTTTTATAAGATCATTGTTTTCCAGTTGCTCAATTATGGTCCTTAAGACCTGGTTTTCTGCTTTAACCTTTAGATTTCAGCTATAATTTTTTGGTTTTGTGCTATATCTTTTTTATTTCTTTTTGAGCCATTTCCAACTTATCTTGCAACAAGGCTTCCATCTTTTTTATAAGCTCCAATTTAAATTCTTCCAGAGCTTGTGGACAATTTCCATTTTTAGAAGGTTTTGTTTTTGTTTGAATTTCCTACTGTATATCCTTTGTGGCCTGGGGATTTCCTCTGTAAAAATTTTTGAGGGTTATTGCCTTTTTTTTTTGCTTTTTTTGGAAGGAGATTGGGGTTCCTGTGCACAATTAGCCATCACTGTAGAAGATTTACCTTCCCTTTTTGGTCAGAAATCTGAGTGACTTGGGCAGGTTCTCTGTGTGTGGAGTTAAGGAGCAAGGATTTTGCCTGAGGCAGGATCTCAAATCTCTGCAGCTGCGCTACCTTCCTGGGGGTGCCCATGGTCTGCGCTCCCCTGTCTGCTAGGTTTTCAGGTGTAACTGCTCTCAGGGGTAAGTCCTTGGTGGTCTTAGTCAGCTTCTAAGACCTAGAGCTGCCCCTTGCTCACTCCAGAGGAGCTCCTCGCTCCCTTGCTGACTGGTGCACACTGGCTCTGACTCTGGCTCCATAGGTGGGGTGGGGGAAAGGGGAAGATCAACTCATGTTGGGGTGGTAGCTTTTTCACCCCCTTATAATGTGGAAATGCTCAAATCACACGTACCTTCAATTTTTCACCCTACTGTAGAGTCCCTTTGTTCTTATGAAAATGTTTTTTTGTCTTTTGAGGTAGTCTATATTGGTGGGTCTGAGGAGAGGAAGTGTCCTGCGTCTAGACTGCCACCATGCTTACCCGGAAGTGGAAAATACTTTATTTTTAATGAAAAAAAGAGGGGGTGGAGAGAACTACCTGCACAGGTTGGTCTACTGGGTAGCACTTATAGCATGGGAAGAAAAAAATTGCAGAAAATAGTAGTAATAATTCAAAGGATTAATTTCTTTAAAAATTTTGGGGAGAATGAAGAGAGATATAAAACACAACCTCTGATGTCTATATACAGTTTTTAAAAACTGGACAATAAGCACAGTTAACTAGAGAGCCTAATGTAAGAAAGCACAACCAATCTCATAGGTGTTATTACAATTTGGGTGAATTGTATTTTTAACTAGAAGATAGTTTTGAAAGAGCATTCTTTATTCAAATAGATAAAAGTCCCACTGAAATAAAATAGTAAAACATAATAATGTTCCCCTCTGAGGACACTCAGGGACCTGTAGAGGTAAACAAACTTTTTGAAGTGAGGCTTAATGGACACATAAAGAGAGGTGATAATGACATTAGAATTTAAAGCATATCATTGGGACAGAAGGAGGGATTAAATGTGTTTTATTTCTTGCCCATTGGAGAGGTTGTGTGGTATAGCAGAAAATGCTGGATTTCGAGTCAGAGATTACGAGTTCAATTCCTGAAAAGGGTTTTCTATTAACTACCTTGTATAACCTTGTATAAATTTATTTGAACCTTGGTTTACTTATCCATAAAACCAGGTTATTGGGCTTGATGATCTCCTATATCTCAAAATTTCTTTAAATTTAATATCTTATGATCCTAGAAGATAGCACATCAGAGTTAGAAGGACCTTACAGTTTTGATTTTCTTTATTTTTAAAAAAATTTAAACTTAAATACAAAAAAGCATTTCCATAACAGGAGAATACAAAAAGAGAATTTTATGTGAAACTATGAATTTCAATTTGATCTTACTTACTTTAAATATATATTGTATATTTAATAAATTCCACATTTTCAAACTTTTCCTGCTTATAAATTCTTTAACTACTTTTTCTTTTCTATTTTTACATTTTAAAACTCTTTAATTGTCCTTTTATTGACTTTGTTATTGCTTTCTTCTCCACAATCTAACCTCCAATTAAAAAACTAAAGAAAAAAATGAAAAAACTTATTATGAATAAGCCTGGTTGAGCAAAAATGTATGCTTTGGTTTGGACCAGGAGTTTGTTGCCTCTCCATCAGGAGATGGGTAGTAGGATTTATCATTAGTCCTTTATAAATGAAATTTGTTGCTGCAATGATCAGAATTCTTAAGCCTTTCAATTTTTTTAAATTCAAATACTGTTCTTTATATGAATGTAACTGGTTCTTCATACTTTACTCTGTATCAATTCATATTAATTTGAATTTTCTGAAATTTTCATTTTTAATCACTACTTATAGCACACTCATATTTCATTATATTCATATAAGGCAGCTACGTGGAACAGTGGATAGAATGTTGGCCCTGGAGTCAGGAGATCTTAAATTCAAATCTGACTTCAGATATTAGCTATGTGACCCTGGTCAAGTCACTTAATCCTGCTTGCTTCAGTTTCTTCATCTGTAAAATGATCTGGAGAAGAAAATGACAAACCACTCCACTTCTTTGCAAAGAAAAAATACAAAACCCAAATGGAGACATAAAGAGTTGGATACAACTAAATCAACAAAATGACAATTCAAATACCACAGTTTGCTCAGCCAATCTCTAATTGCTGAGTACTCCTTTAGATTCTAGTTGTTTGCTATTCTTTTATTCCTTTTTTTTTTAATCTTCCCTTTAGGTTTGGAAAACTTGTTCTGCTTGTGGCTATTTTCTCTCTTGGATTATCCTCTCTTTTAATCATTCCCTCCTTAAACCTTGTTGATTCCTTTTTGAGTTTCATATATTCCTATAATAATTGTGTGTATATTGAATCATTTTCCCATTTCAAATGAATATAGTTCAACCATGCTAACTTGCTCTACAGCTTCCTTCATGTTTTAAACTTTTTTATACAACCTTATTATGAGAAACAGTTTTCTTTCTTCCTCCTTTCTACACTGTATTTGTCCCTTTACTCTCTCTTCCTTTGTCCCTCTTAAAGCCCTCAGAAAAGAACTAATCCACCTACTATCATACATTTTTAAAAAGGAATCAATTATTTGTATAGGCTTTAATTACCTCTCTTGACCACAATCCCCCTTCCAACTGAAGAGTAAAAAAGAAAATCTCATAGTAAATATGTATACTACAATAAAACAAATCTCCAAGTTGACTATGCCTAAAAATGTATGTATCATCCTACATTTTAAATTTATCACTTCTCTGGAACTGATGACTGTCATGATTCATCTTTAATCCTCTGGATTTGTGGTTTATTATTGTATTGATCAGAGTTTGTCTTTCAAAGTGTTTTTTTATTATACAGATGGTAACATTATATAGAATGTTCTCCAACTTCTGTTCACTTCACTGTATATCAGTTCATAGATAATTTCTCAATTTCCTCCTTTATTTTCAATTTTCTCATTTCATATGGCAAAAAAATATTCCATTTAATTCATAGATTAAAATTTGTTTACTCATTCCCCTGTATATTGTCATTTATTTCAATATTTTGGCTATGGCAGGAAGAGTTGGTATATTTATTTCATACAGATGTGTCCTTTTGCCTTTTTCTCTGATACCTTTCTGGTATAAGCTTGGTTAGTGGTGGTATAGCTTGATATAAGAATAAGTTTGGGGGGCAGCTGAGTTGCTCAGAGGATTGAGAGTCAGGCCTAGAGACAGGGGGTCCTAGGTTCAAATCTGGCCTCAGACACTTCCCAGCTGGGTGACCCTGGGCAAATCACTTAACCCCTATTGCCTAGCCCTTACTACTCTTCTGCCTTGGAGTCAATATTGACTCCAAGGCAGAAGATAAGGGTTTAAAAAAAAATAATAAGTTTTGTTACTTTGGGTAAATAATTCAAAATTACATTTTAAAATGGCTGGACTAATTCATAGGAAGTAATTAAAGAAATGAGCATTGATTAAGTATCTACTATGTCTCAGGCACTGTGCCAAGCATTTTACAAATGTTATCTTATATGATGCTTATAAAATTTATGAGAGGTAGGTGCATACTACTATTCCCATTTTACATTTGAGGAATTTGAGACAAATAGCCAATAAGTGACTTGCCCAGGGTTATGCAACTATTAAGTGTCTGAGGCTAGATTTGAATTTAGGTCATCCTGACTCCAGGTTCACTGCTGTATCTACTGTGCCCCTTCTATTGTGCATAAGTGTGCCTTTTTTTTTAGCTCCCCCATACATTTGTAATTTCCCTCTTATTATTTTTCCAGTCTGCTAGATAGGAGCTATAACCTCAGAACTGCTTTAAATGCCTTTCTATAATTATTAATGATTTAGATCATTTCCCCTAAGTTTGGATTTCTTCTTTTGAACACTTATCTTTTGATTTTTAATCTTAACAGTTCGAATGAAGTTTTTTTGTTTTTTTTTTTAATGTTTTGGATATGAGATCTTTATACCAAAAAAAAAAAAGGTTACCTGTTTCTCATCTAATTTTAACAGTATTCAATTTGTGCAAAATT
This sequence comes from Monodelphis domestica, assembly GCF_027887165.1. Taxonomy (NCBI): domain Eukaryota; kingdom Metazoa; phylum Chordata; class Mammalia; order Didelphimorphia; family Didelphidae; genus Monodelphis; species Monodelphis domestica. Next base: position 356,899,960 of record NC_077227.1, on the reverse strand, counting down.
TTGATTTAATATAATCAAAATTGCCCAATTTATCTTCTCTAATGCTATCATGATCATGATACTCTTCCCCAGTCCATAGATTTAAATGATATTTTTTCCTTGCTTTTCTAATTTACTTATGATGCCACATTTTATATTTAAGTAGTGTATCTTTTTAAATTTCTATCTTGGTAAGAATTGTGAGATATTGCCTATAGTTAATTTGTGCTATACTAACTTTCTAGTTTTCCTGGTAGGTTTTAATTAATTAATGTCTTTCTTCCAATAAGTAGACTAATTGGATTTACCAAACATTATGTTACTATATTCACTAACTTCTCTATGTAATAAATACATTATTGGTTCCATGGATCAATCTCTTTGTTACATTCTCTGTTTTTCATGTGATTACCTCAATAAACTTTGAAAATGAATATATGAATATTGTTTCTTTTCTCACTATTAGGATGCTAGTATTATATCATCAGATAGCCTCTACCAATTGATAAAATAAATTTACCTTTCTAGGTTTCTCTCAACTCTGATAAACCTTACTAAGTCCTAATATTTTTATTAGAAATGTTTGAAAGTACTTCATTTAATTAAAGGTTTGCTTTTCTCTATAGTATGGTACTTAGCTATAAAGGCTGTAGTATTATTGGTTTATTTTGCCTTCTGTAGTTTCATATCCTCAGGTCTCCTCATTCATGTGCAAAAGTACCAAAACAGATAAAACTCACAGCTATGGTTAGAAAGTGAGTTCTAACAATAAAAAAGTGATAAAAGCAAAATATAAAACAAAAACTTGATTATATTATACTCATTTTTTTCATGAGCATAAATAATGCATCTAAGATAATAAGGGAAGTAATCAACTAACTGGGAAAATGTTTTTGCACAAAACATCTTTGAAAAGCTATAGAAAACTAATATAAGAAAGACCAAGAGCTATTCTCCAATGGATATCTGTACATAGAATATGAATAAATAGTTCTCAAAAGAATAATTGGAAAGCATTATCATACATGAAATACTCCTCCATATTAGTAATAAGAGAAATGAAAATCAAAAGTACATTGAAATTTGACCTCAAACCTAGAACAGTGACAAAAGTACCCAAATTTTTTGAATAGCTAATATGCGATGAGTTGTGAAAATAAAGGCAAATTAATACATTGCTAGGGGAGCTGTGAATTGGTTCCACTATTCTGGAAAGCAACTTGTTTTTATGGTAAGGAGATAAAAATGTCTATGCCTTTGACTCAGAGACCCTACTTATAGGCATATATCCAAAGGAAGTTAAAGACAAAAAGTTCCCATATATAAAAATATTTTAGTAGCTTTTTTAGTAGAAAAGTATTAGAAACAAACTGTGTCCATTAATACCTAGAGAAACTGTGTTATATATAAATGTAATGCAATATTACTATGCCATAAATATTGATCAATAATTAATAATACAAAGAAGCATGAAAAGATCTATATGCTGATGCAAAATGAAGCAAACAGAACAAATAAAATAATATATACAAAAATACCCCTAAACCATAGGCAACATCATTATAATATCCAAGATTTAAAAAAAATATTCCCAATGAATAGAAATGCAGAAGAAAAATATATGATAGATCATGTGGTTTGATGGGGATATGATTGAGGTACTGACATTAAAAGATCACTCTACTGCAATATAACCCAGTGGAATTGGTTGTTATCTCCATGAGGGGGGAGGGAAGAAGGGTGGGAAAAAATCGTGAATCATGTAACTACAGAAAAATATTCTAAATAAATAAATAAATAATAAAATATATATTATTCCCGATGAAGACATGAGAAAATACATCTCCAATGTATCTTATTTGCTATGACAAGTGGAAGACTTTTAATGTGATAAATTTTAGGTACTGTCAGTTTTAGTTAATGATAGATTATTATTTTGTTAATTTCCTCCTTATTTTGTTATTTGTTGCAAGGAATGGCTCTTAGAGGACTGGGAAAGATATATTTAAAGATGAAGGTAATAGAAAAAAATGAAAGCTATCTGCACAAAGTAATTTTGAGGAGGGTGGGTGAAGGGAGGAAAGAAAGGAAGGAGATACAGAGGGAGGGTAAGAGGGAGAGAGACAGAGCATCCCACAGTGGGATGCACTTTCTCATTTATAATTTAAAATCTGTTACCCTAAAAAGGAACTACTTATCCCAAGAGCCCACTGACTTCCTGCCATTACATACTTCCTGTTGATGGAGGATAAAGTCAGTGGGCATAGAGGCTCTGCCTCCTTCTTTGTGAATGCAACCAGCAGTGATGGTGGTGAGTGGGGATTTTGAAAACAGCTAACCAGCCATGGGCATGTGGTTTTTATTTGTATCCTCTTTATTCTTGATTTCTAATGATCATTTAATAAATCTCCTAAAATATAATATTTTTATTATTTGAGATGAAATTTTAATTTTTATAGTCATCACCTCTCTTTTGGAATCCATAATTTCTTTTGATATTCAATTCAGGCATAATCTTCTCCATAATTCCTTCACTCACATCACCTCATCTCTTTCTGCCATCCATCCCAAACTATGCTACATTCACTCCATACCTATTTTGCATCTATTTCTAGGTATACATGTCTCTCCCATTAGAATGTACATTCTCTGAGGGCTAGAACAATTTTACTTCTGTCTCTGCATCACTAATACTTAGTACTGTATAGTTGCTTCATACATCCTTTCTGACTGATTGATTAATTGAAAGCAGTAAGGGAAGAAAACTTCTCTGTCCAAAATGGTTGTGAAAGGCCCAGCATGAAGTATTTATTAAGAAATTGTTATGATCTCGGCATTGTACAATTCACTGAGGATAAAAAAGTAAGGAAAAAGACAGTCCCTGTCCTCAAAATGCATGTTAATTAAGGAAGAAAATAATAAAAGAAATTTTAAACATATGGTTAGGTACCATTTGGGGTCATGGTATCAAAGTCTGGAAAGTCAGTAACAGAGTCAGGAAGAGAGAGATTAGCTGGCCTGAACTCCTAAGCAAACGGGTTTGCTTGGGACTAGAGATTTAATTAGGAACCAAACAAGAAGGGAAGGAGAGATAGCATGGAGTGGAGATATTCCAGAGTGAAAAGAGGATGATGGATGTTCTGTTCCTCTAGCTCAGGAGACTGAGGGTACCAAAGTAAATTCTATAGTGAGAAGATAGCTAAAGAATGGATGTGAAATCCAGAAAATCAGAAGCATGGACAAGAGGGTAAGGACTTTGGAAGAGAGGAAAAATATATAATGATTACTTAAGGAGATGACAGGATCTACTGGTTTCTTTTTAAGAATGGGGAAGCCCTGGGCACAATTGTAGGAAGCAGTCTAGGATAGTGAAAATTAGACAATGAGATAGAGGGAATAATTGAGGAAACAATCTGTTAGAGGAGAGGAGATGGGGTAAATGATGGATATAAGTACTTTGGCCGTGGTGAGAAGGGCTACCTGTAAGTCAAAGACAAAGGGTGACAAGATGGGACGATGTCAAGTGATTTTAAGAAGTAGAAAAGTGAAGAAGGGAAACTCTTGGCAAATGGCCTCTATTTTCTTTATAAAGTGTTTTTTTTTTTTATGTAGTATCAGGGGATGTCTAAAAGAATTTAAATAAAATTCAAGAGACATTGATATGGGAAAAATTGGTTCCAAACTTGAATTTCTAAAAAAAAAATAATAAAGACATTGAGCTAATTTCTGGGTGTTCCAAAAATTTTGGTGCTGTTTTAAGTGTTGTTAAACTTTAATAAGCTTAAAACTACACTAGGACTTTTGGGGACAACATGGATAAATATAATCAGGAAGTTTGTATGTGGATCCTGACTTGGAAATTTTCAGCTGTGTATCTGTACTTCAGTTTCTTCATCAATAAGAAAAAGAATAATGAGTAAACTATATGCTTTGGGGTACCTGTAAGAATTGTAATTTATACATATTATGTAAATATGAGATATTATTATACTTTGAGTAGACAAGGAAGAATCTGTAGTTAGGGTTTGTATGACTTAAGAGACAAAAAGTTAGCATTTCATACATGGGAACACAATGGAAACTTTGTTTTGTATTCAAGATAATTTAAATAAGCACAGGTCAGACTTCTAAACTGAGAAATAAATTCAAGACAGCTGGTTTTAAGTTTGGCCCAAAGTTTGGCAGGGTGGGTGAAGGTGTCCCAACAATACTCTTTATCCTTTCACCTGAATTTACTACAAGGTGTATGCGGGGGTAGGGGGGTAGTGTGACCTGAACAGAAGGAGGGAAAGTCAAAATGTATTCTATTTCAATGCCTTCATCCCAGAGTACAACTCTAGGGATAAAGCTTAGATATGGACCACATCCAGGGTCCTCTCAAATAGGCTCCCATATAAAAAATCTATTTATATGGCTATCAGGTCAATCATTCAATCAACAAACATTTGTAAAATGCCCATGCTATGCCAAACGTAATACTAAGCACTGTGGACACAAAGAAAAGAAAAAGGACTATTCTCAAAGCAAAAGGACTTGCTCTCAAGATGCTCATATTCTAATGGTATATAAATGTACAGTAATATATAGTTCTCTGGATAGAATAATTTATTTTTTCCACCACAAAATTTTTTTAAAGATTAAGATGAATGAGGCTAGGAAAATGAACAAACATAAAAAAAGAACTAACATCTAACCATAGAAAATTATTATGGAGATAAGAGCAGATAAGGCATCTCCAAGATAAGGCACAGACTTAGATGAGGACAGTGAGATCAAATCAGCTACATTCAAAATTTCAAAGAAAAATGTAAATTCATTTCAAGCTGTGAAAGAGCTCAAAAAAGGATTTCTAAAATCATTTAAGAGAGGCAGAAGAAAAATGGAAGAGAGAAATGAAGACAATGCAAAGCATAATTGGCTAAATGAAAAAAGAAATACAAAAATCTTATGAAGAAAACAATTTCTTAAAACATCTTAAAACATCAAATTAGCCAAATGGAAAGGAGGTTCAAAAGCTTATGGAAGAGTATATTTGCAAAGATTGACCATGTACTAGGGCATAAAAATATTGCAAATAAATGCAACCTTTTCAGATCATAATGCAATAAAAATAATAATTAGTAAGAAGAAGACCTGGAGAGGCAAATCAAAAATCAATTGGAAATTGAATAATATGATTCTACAAAATAGGATGTTTAAAGAACAAATCATAGAAACAATTAATCATTTCATTCAAGAGAATGACAATGAGGAGAAATCATATCAAAATCTATGGGATGTAGCCAAAGCAGTACTCAGGAAAATGTATATCCCTGAGTGCATATATCAACAAATCAGAGAGGGAAGAGGTCAATGGATTGGGCATGCAAACTAAAAAACTAGAAAGAGAACAAATCCCCAGATAAAAACTAAATTAGAAATCCTAAAAAATTAAAGGAGAAATTAATAAAAGTGAAAGTGAAAGAACTATTGAACTAATAAATAAGACTAGGAGCTGGTACTTTGAAAAAAACAAATAAAATAGATAAACTACTGATTAATTTAATTTAAAAAAAGGAAAAAAGGAAACTGAATTAATAATATTAAAGAGGAAAAAATTCCTCTAATGAAGAGGAAATTAAGGCAATTATTAAGAACTATTTTGTCCAATTATATGGCAACAAATATGGCAATCTAGGTGATATGGATGAATATTTACAAAAACATAAAATGCCTATAGGAGGAGAGGAGAGGAGAGGAGAGCAGAGGAGAGGAGAGGACAGGACAGGAGAGGACAGGAGAGGACAGGACAGGAGAGGACAGGAGAGGACAGGAGAGGAGAGGACAGGAGAGGACAGGAGAGGAGAGGACAGGAGAGGAGAGGAGAGGAGAGGAGAGGACAGGAGAGGAGAGGAGAGGAGAGGAGAGGAGAGGAGAGGAGAGGAGAGGAGAGGAGAGGACAGGAGAGGAGAGGAGAGGAGAGGAGAGGAGAGGAGAGGAGAGGAGAGGAGAGGAGAGGAGAGGAAGGGAGAGGAGGGGAGGGGAGGGGAGAGGAGAGGAGAGGAGAGGAGAGGAGAGGAGAGGAGAGGAGAGGAGAGGAGAGGAGAGGAGAGGAAACAGAATATTTAAATAACCCCAAATCAGAAATAGAAATTGAATAAGCCATCAAATAACTCCCTAAGAAAAAATCCCCAGGACCAGAGAGATTCACAAGTAAATTCTATCAAACATTTAAAGAACAACTAATTCCAATACTATACAAACTATTTGACAAAATAAGCAAAGAAGGAGTTCTACCAAATTCCTTTTATGACAGAAATATGGTACTGATTCCAAAGCCAGGCAGGTCAAAAACAGAGAAAGAAAACTACAGACCAATCTTCTTAATTAACATAGATGCAAAAATCTTAAATAGAATACTAGCAAAAAGACACCAGCAAGTGATCATGGGGATTATTCACTATGATCAGGTGGTATTTATACCAGGAATGCAAGGATAGTTTAATATTAGGAAAACCATCCACATAATTGGCCATATCAACAATCAAACTAACAGAAATCACATGATCATCTCAATAGATGCAGAAAAAGCCTTTGACAGAATACAACACGCATTCCTATTGAAAACACTACAAAGTATAGGAATAGAAGGGCCTTTACTAAAAATAATTTTAAAAAAGTATATATCTTCAACCACAAATAAGCATCATCTGCAATGGGGACAAATTAGAAGCCTTCCCAGTAAGATCAGAAGTGAAACAAAGATGCCCATTATCACCCCAATTAGTTAACATTGTACTAGAAACACTAGCAATAACAATCAGAGAAGAAAAAGAAATTGAAGGTATTAAAATAGGCAAGGAGGAGACTAAACTATCACTCTTTGCAGATGACATGATGCTCCACTTAAAGAATCCTAGAGATTCCACTGAAAAGCTAGTGGAAATAATTTAACAACTTTAGCAAACTTGAAGGATATGAAATAAACCCACAGAAATCATTAGTATTTCTATATATTTCCAACAAAACTCAGCAGCAAGAGTTGGAAAGAGAAATTCCATTCAAAATCACCCTAGACAATATAAAAGATTTAGGAATCTATTTGCCAAGATAAACTCAGGAATTATATGAACTGTGTCTCCTCCTCTAAATTTTCACGTCTATCAATCACATCAGAGGCTTTTCTCCAGGACTGCCCATTCTTTAATTCTCATCTTCTTTGATTAGATTGTATCTTTTGAGTTACTTAACACTTCTTTATTAAGTTCGCCTTTTGTTAGTTACTTAACCTTTTTGTGATTAAATTACCCATTATATTTACTTAACACCTTTTTGTAGTAAGATCTAAAAAATAGACTTAGCTTAAAGTTCTAGCTTCACTATAAAGTAAGAACTAAGTACCTTCATTGTTCAATCAGGAGATTACAACTTTATCTTCACCATTAAGTAAGATCTAAGTAGGGTGGAATAATTTAAAGTTCAAATCCCCCTGATGGTCACTGGGAGACATCTCCCCATTGATCATTTAACATCTTGTAGTCCTAAAGCACTTCTAACTACAGATGAATACAATATTCAGTTTCTAAGAGGAAATGACAATAGTTAGGGAGAAATAAAAAACAGAGAAAGCAAAACCAATGTTTTGCTAGGCACATTGACAAAAAGCCAAATTAGTGTCAGTCCCCTTTGGCATAAAAGTGTACATTTACAATAAATGTTCAATCAAACTTCAGTTCAATTAACCACACCCAAAATTCATGTGTGATATTCTTGATGTAGTGTAGATTTTCTGGCATCTTCCTGTAATAGTTCATTCTCTGGATTTAGGAGTTAGCAAGCTTCTTTCCTTGAAGATTTTTCTCAAGCAAAAATTCAAAATCATGGATTTTTATTAAAATACAATCCCCCACTGAAGTTGGTGTTAAAAAAAAAAAAACATCCAGTTCATCTCAGAATGTAATGTTGAGTTATGGAGGTGTATGAGTCAATTATCAAAAGAAGATAAAAACCAATATATATATATATATATATATATACATATATATATATATATAAAGAAAAAATGGAAAAAAGTTAAACAGTGGGAGAAAGAAAAAAATCAAAATCAGAATAAAAATACTAAAATCTATGTATATAAAATGTAGAGTAAGCAAGAATAAATTCATAATAGGCCCTTGTACAGATCCAATTTAAAGTAATTTCTATCCCACAATTCTGTAGGACAGAATGCAGTAATATTTCACTTACCCATTTGCAGCCAAGACTATAGGAAGTTGCCATACTATAAGAAGAAAAGAATTAGAATTTTGTTTTGATAGGGAAATGTCATTCCTTGGTCTGATGTTTGTCATTATCAGGGATATGGGGAGCTAGGATGATAGTCAAACTTTGGTACTTTTCTGAGTCCTTCAGAAAGAGTGTAGATACAAGGAAGTTCAACAACTTAATGTATGTCAAGCATTGCAACCTCGAGTCTCACACTAGTTTTTCCTGTGTGCTCTTTTTGACACTATTCAGGTTAAGTCTGTGCTCCTTGTTTTTCTCCCATTTTCTATATTCAGACACAAACATTAATCACAGTCCCATAATATTTTATCAATAAATGGCAGATTCCCATAGTTTAAAGCTTCATGGGTATGCATTGATATTATAGCAAGAATATATGTAAATATACATATATATATATATATATTACTGCAGAAAAAATATTAATTGTATGTATCTTTAGTACAAGAAATAAGGAAAAAAAGGGAAAAATCAAATACTCTAATCAAAATAAAAGAAAATCATTAAAAAATAAGGGGGATAAGAGGGAAAAAATCAGGAATTCAATGTGTTCTCAAAAAATAACATCCACTTGTCAATGGATTATTATCTCTAATGCATGTGATAGAATACAGTCAATCAGTCTCAACAGGAGATGCTCTCTTCACATGTGAGCAAAGAAACCAAGGGTCCTTCTCTCCAATCTTTATAGATGTTGGAGTAGTCAACAATATTTGGAATGGCCCTTCCCATGAAGGCTGAGTTGCTCCAGTACACTGGAAATTTTTAATATACACCTTTTCTCCTGGGTTCTGCTCATGAAGTGAAAAGTCTAGTGGTTCGGCTTATACTGCAGCTCCAGATTCATGGAGTTCATGCAGTTTGTGCTGTAATTCCTGTATATAGGAAGCAATAGTAGTCTCTCCCCCTAATATTGATGTATATGCTGGGGGAAAAGGTTTAGTATGTATAGATGGATGTCCAAAAAGCATCTCAAATGGTGAGATGTGTAGATCTTCTGTAGGCCTGCTTCTAAGATAAAATAGGGCCAGAGGAAGAATTTCAGGTCATTTTAAATGTGTTTCAGTGCATAATTTGCCAGTCATAGTTTTAAGTTCTCTGTTTGTTCTTTCAACTTGGCCTGAGCTCTGGGGATGATGTGGTACATGAAATTTGGGAGTTATCTCCAAGCAAGAATATATCTGATTTAGGACAGAATCAGTAAAATGACTTCCTCTATATGAATCAAATCATGCTGGCAGGCCAAAGCAAGGAATAATTTCTTTTAAAAGCACCTTAGCAACAAAAGCTGCTGTGGCTCAGGTCACAGGAAATGCTTCCAGGCATCTGGTCAGTTGATCTACTATGACTAGACAAGATTTATAATGTCCAGCCTTTGGCATTGTTATGAAATCTATCTGTAGATGCTCAAAAGGTGTGTAAGCCAGAGGATGCCCCACCAAAGGCTTTGCCACAAAAGGCATGTTGGTTATATGCTTGGCATGTAGAGCAAACTGTACACACTTTAGAGGCTATAGTACTTATAAAGGGGCTAGCCATACTCTCTTAACAGAGTCCATGATGCCCTGCGTGCCAAAGTGACCATTTTTATGAATACATTGGCAAATTTGGTGATAGAAACTTCTAGGGAGCAGGGGTTTCCTTCAGATGACACCCATTCTCCATTAATCTGTTTTACTCTGAATTTTTGCTTCCAGTTTTCCACTTCCTTTTCATTATAGGAAAGTGATAAATTTAAGTCATCAGTGGTTGTTAATGTTAAAATTAATTCAGGCCCTTTTATGCCCACTAGCTTTGCAGCAGCATCTGCTCAATCACTTCCCCTAGAGACAAGGTCAGTACCACTGTATGAGCAGAGCAATCAACTACAGCTAGGGCTTCAGGCAGCTGGAGAGTAGAAAGAACTTCATTAATAATTTTGGCATTAGCTATAGATTTTCCAATTGAGGTTAAAAATCCTCTCTGGAGCCTAGCATACCGACTGAGTGACAAATGCCAAAAGCATATCTAGAATCCATATAAATTGTTGCTTTTTTATCCTTAGCAATTATACAGGCATGTTTCAGAGCTATGAGTTCTGCACTTTGAGCACTAATATTAGAGGGAAGCGAAGCTGACCACTCAGTGGCAAATTCTGTGACTATAGCAGCTCCACTGTAGCATGTGCCATCCCTCATAAAAGAGGAACCATCAGTAAATAAGACCAGATCTGGTTTGTCTAAGGGAGTGTCCAAGAGATTATTTTAAGGCTTTTCTGCCATGGACACTAGTGTTTCACAACTGTGTAATGGTTCTCCTGAAGTAGATAAATCTGGAAACAAGGTTGCAGGATTAAGGGTTGTACTGCATTTCAAGGTAATGGTTTTGATATTTAACAAGGTTATTTCATTCCTTGTAATTCACGGATCCAAGAATGCCTGTGTTCTATGCCTTAGCAACAATTCTTCTACCTCATGTGGGCACATAATTGTTAATGGTTATCCCAATACTAGATAAAAAGTTTTTGTCACTAGTAAAGCTATAGCAGCTACTCCTTTAAGACATGGTAGTGCTCCTGATGCTACTGGGTCCAGTTGGGCAGAATAATAAGCAATTGGGTGCTGAGAAGGTCCCAAAGTCTGAGTTAAACACCTGAAGTTAAACACCTTCTTAGCCCATATGCATACAAAGTAAATGGCTTGTTGTAATCTGGGATGCCTAGAGCAGGGGCAGATAGGATAGCCTGTTTTAGATCTGATAGAGTTGACAAGTGTTCTGGCTCTAATTTGATGGGTTCAGGGACAGAATCCCTTGTTAGTGCTATAAGGAGTTTAGTAATTTCCCCATAGCAAGGAATCCATTGTCTACAAAATCCTATTGCTCCTGAAATTGCTCTCAACATTTTCTTAGAGGTAGGAGTGCTTAAATTTTGAATATTTTAAATTCATTTGGGAGAAGTAGAGCAGGCACCTGCATTCAGAATGAACCCCAAATATTCTACTTTAGGGAGACACCACTGAACTTTATCCTTCAAGATCTTATGTCCTCTTTTGTGCAAGTCCAAAAGAAGGTTTTTACTATCTGCCTGACATGCTTCTGCATCTGTTGAAGTCAAGAGTAGATCATCTACATATTTGATTAATTTGCTATTTTTAAATGTTATATTATCTGTGTCTTGGCTCAAAATTTGGCAAATAAACTCGGGCTTTCCACGAACCCTTGTGGCATATAATTCCATGTATATTAAAGCCCTTCCAGGTGAAAACAAAGATATGAGGATGTAGACTCCAAATGATACTCTATTGCAAATATTAATAATATGGAAATGGGTCTTGGTCAATGACACATGAAAAATCCAGTGGAATAGCTCATTGGCTATGGAGGGTGTGGGAGGAGGAGAGGGAAAGAAGAGAAATCATGGAATTATGGAAAAATATTCCAAATTAATTAATTAAATAAATAAACTTAATTTTTAAAAATTAACTTAAATTTAAAAGAAGCTTTTGGAAGAATATTATGTCTTAAAAATTAGAACTGGATAAATAGAAGCTAGTGACTTCATGAGACATCAAGAAACAGTAAAACAAAATCAAAAGAATGAAAAAAATTGAAGAAAATATGTAATATCCAAATTAAAAAAAAACCACTAAAGGGGCATGAAAAACCTATTTCAGTGGAGGTGAAGATAAGGGTGATGATAAACAATGCTTAAATCTTACTGTTATCAGAACTGGCTCAAAGAGGGAATAACAGCCATTCTCATTTAGGTATAGAATCCTGTGTTTCTTTATAAAGAAGGAGGAGAATAAGACAAGGGGTGGGGTAATTGAATGAAGGGGGAAGTAAGTGGTGGTGATTAAAAGTAAAACATTTGTGAGGAGGGACAGAGTGAAAGAAGTGAGAAAAAACAGGCTCAAATGGGGAAATAAGATGAAGGGAATACACTGTTTGTAATCATTACCATATCAGTAACCAAACTAATAGAAATCACATGATTATCTCAGTAGATACAGAAAAAGCCTTCAACAATATACAACACCCATTTCTATTTAAAACACTATAAAGTATGGGAATAAATAAACCATTCCTCCAAGTGATAAGTAGCATCTATCTAAAACCATCAGCAAGTATCATCTGCAATGGAAATAAGTTAGCTATCTTCCCATCAGGGTAAAGCAACACTGTTCATTATTACCACTATTATTTAATATTTTATTAATATTGATAATAAATATTAATATTTAATAATATTTACTATTATTTAATAAAAATAATGAAAATAATATATATTATTTAATATTATTTAATATTTAATATATACATATTAGTGTAAAAAATAAATTATGTCTAATAATAAACATATTATATTTTATGAGGTTTATTAGGATTATTCGAAATCAAGGAATAAAGATGATACAAAATGATAACTCACATGCCCATGGCTGATTAGCCAATTTATAACCCCTGTGCTTAGCTTAGTTACTACATCATTGCAATGGAAGAGGGAGAGGTAGGAGTTGCTGCCAGTTAAATACTAATTGTGATCTTGCCCAGGTAGAGACTCAGATTATAGGCAATTCTGGGAAATACCAAGGACTTCTGGGGATTTAAGTCTGGGGTTCAAAATCTCCATTTTACACTAGTAATGTTAGATTTAGCAATAAGAGAAGAAAAAGAAATTGAAGGACCTAAAGTAGTCAGTGAGGAAACTATACTATCACTCTCTGTAGATTATATGATGATATACTTAGAGAATCAATGAAAAAACTAGATATATTAACTTTAGTAAAGTTATATGATACAAAATAAACCCACATAAATTATCAGCATTTCTTTATATTACCTATAAAGTCCAGCAAAAGGAGATAGAGAAATTCCATTTAAAATAACTCTAGACAATACAAAATACCTAGAAATCTATTTGTCAAGATAAATACAGGAATTATATGAACACAATTACAAAATACTTTTCACACAAATAAAGTTGGTTCTAAATAACTAAAAAGATATTAATTGCTCATGGGTAGGCCAAGTTAATATAAAAATGAAAATTCCACCTAAATTTATTTATTTATTTATTGAGTGCCATAACAATCAAACTACCAAAATTATTTTATAGAACTAGAAAAATAATAAGCAATTTCATCTGGAAGAACAAAAGGTCAATAATATTAAGAGAATTAATGAAAAAAATGTGAAGGTATCCTAGTAGTATTGTATCTCAAATGGTACTATCAACAGTAATCATCAAAATGATCTGGTACTGACTAAGAAATAGAATGGTGAATTATTGCAATAGATTAAATTAAAAATATGCAGTGGTAAACAACCTTAGAAATCTAGTATCTGAAAACCTCAAACACTCTAACTTCTGTGATAAGAACTCACTATTTGACAAAAACTGCTAGGAAACTACTAAACATACTGCTAGTATGGCAGAAACTAGATATAGACCAATAAATTTCTCACAAAAAGATAAAGTCAAAATGAGTATTTGATTTAGACATTAAGGGTGATACCATAAGTAAATTAGAAATTAGAATAGTTTACCTGCCAGATCATTGTAGAAGAGAAGAATTCACGACCAAGCAAGAAATAGAGAATATTAGAAGGTGTAAAATGAAAATTTTGATTATATTAAATTAATAAGGTTTTGTGCAAATAAAATCAATATAATAAGATTAGAATAAAACAACAAATTTTAAAAATGTATAGCCAAAATTTCTAGCAGTTTTCAGATGAAGAAATCAAAGCTACTGATAATCAAAAGAAAAAATATTCTAAATCACTTTTGGTTAGAGAAATACAAATTAAAACAACACTGAGGAATCATCTCACACCTATCCAATTGGTCAATATGTTAGTAAAGGAAATGATAAATTTTGGAGGGGATGTGACAAAATTGGGACACTGATGCACTGTTGATGGAGCTTTGAAGTAATACCATTCTGGAGACAGTAAGAGCAATATTCTAAGATGATCAACTGTGAAAGATTTAGTTACTCTCAGAAATAAAATGATACCAGGCAATTCTGAATTACTTATGACAAGACTGTTATCTACCTCCAGAACTTAAAAAAATTATTAAAGTCAGAATGCAGATCAAGGCCTACTATTTTTCACATTAGTTTATGTTTATTTTTGAGGGTTTTGGTTTTATATGAGTATTCTCTTACAACAATGAACAATACAGAAATATATATTTGCATGAAAATACATGCACAGCCCATATCAAATTGCTTACCATTACCAAGAGAAGGCAGGTGAGGACAATTTGGATGTTATAATTTAAAAATAAAACCATATATTGAAAATTTGATATTACCTTTAATTGGGAAAATAAAATATCTTTAAAAAATTAACATTTAAAATTTTAAAAAGATTAAGATAATCATTAACACAAATGGAAAGTATCTCAATCGCCTTTTAAATTAATATTGTACCTACAAGGTGAAAGTTCTTTGTGGGATGATTTAATTTCACATACACTTTGACAGACTTGCTGAGTAACTCATAAGGTCTGGATCCTCTGGTCTACCAGAGAATGTTTTAGTCTTTCTTCAGTATTTCACTGAAATATCTTCCTGATACTGGCTGACATCTCCAAACATATCTCCCCCGTCTGGTTGCTTGGCATTCAGTACTAAACCTCTGGAACTTTCTCCCTCCAAGGTTTGAAAGTACATTTGGGGGAATCATTAATGGATGACTTTTTCTCAGGGAATAATGCAGAGGAAGGTGATCAGAGATTCAAAATTGCACAGCTATTCAGATATTCCTTATATACTCCTCATATGCACCTTGTTCAAAGTCTAAGGGAAAGAATTTCCTGGAATAGCTCCAATATATAAAGATTTTAAAAACAAGATATGATTTTTTTGTTCTCTAATCTTATAGACTACAAAATACACACAGCTTCTCATTGTCAGATATAGGGAATCTTAGAGATCAATTACAAGATTTCTTATCACCTTAAAAAGGTATATGCACCTCAGAAAAGGTTAAAGTGTGTGCCCAGCTCCTTGAGAGGTGCTCCAGTCTGAGTTATTATGGGTGGTATAGTTCGTGTAAGAATGCAAGTTTGAAGAAAAATGATCTCTATTCATATTCTAATATTTCTACTGATCACCTGTGTGATTTGAGGTAAGACATTGAACCTCTCTGAATCTGTTTCCATTACATAAAAGGAAAAACATAGTGTACGAAATTATCTCTACAGTCTCTTCCAGGACTAAATTCTTATAAAATAAAATTTCTTTCCTGCCCAGTACTTTTGTTGAAAAGTTTTCCTCTCAAACTCTGTAATGTAATGTAAAGACCCCAGCACTGAATAGTTTGGACCATGACTAGGCAGTTATGCCATGATATTAAGTTGGGAGAGAAAGCCAACCTTTGATAACAGATTCAACATCCAAAGGAGTGAACTAGAATGAAATTGTCTCCTATCTTCATCAGACTATATCTGGAAAACCACATTAGTTCTACTATCAAATTTCAGAAGTGACATAGACAAGCTCCAACTTATGCAGAAAAGTGTAATCAGGCTAAGGAAAGGACTAGATAACATACCATGCAAGAATTAAAGAGGTTCCTTGGAAAAGATAATTTTTAGGAAAGTTAGAAAAGAAAATTTTTTTTCTTTAGAAAAGACTTGGGAAGAGGGTTGGGGATAGAGGAGGATGGTTACCATGTTTAAAGATATGAAGGCCTTGTAAAATATACTGTTCTGATTGACCCTGAAAGTCAAAACCAAGATCAATGGAAAGAAGGCAGATTTTGGCTTCCTCTATAGATATGACTTCCTAATCATTGTGTTAAGTCATGTTCAACTCTTCATGGCCCCATTCAGAGTTTTCTTGGCAAATACACTGGAGATATTTTCCATTTTTTATCCAGCTTATTTTACAGATGAGAATGAGGTAAAAAGGGCTAAATGACTTGGATCAAACAGCTAAGTGTCTGAAGCTATATTTTAACTCTCGAAGATGAGTCTTTCTGACTCCTGGCCCAGTACTCTCTATTTAATGTACCACATAGCTTCCATCCTAATAATTAGAACTATCTAAAATGAAGTGGTTAACTTTGGGAGAAGAGGAGTGCCTCCTCAATGGAATTCTTGAAGGAAGAGCTAGACATCCAGTTTACAGCATTGTGGCAGATGGGATACTTGGTCAAATATAGGTTTGAACTAGAGGGCCTGTGGGCTTCCTTTTAATTGTTAGAGTCATTGAAAATCAGAGGAGTCACATTTTGGGTAGACCATAGACAGGGGTCATAGCTAATTTTTGTTTTAGATATTTTCCTGTAGTTTTTACTCTTGGGTAGAGGCAATGAACTAAACATTAAAAGAAACTTGATTTCCACCATTCCCATCCCCACAATCTTGTGGTCATCTCATCCCCAAGAATAGATTCAGGGACTTCCTGGTAAACATGGCTGCAATTTAGATGTAGAAATCTACCTCTCCTCAGTGCCTACCAATATAGACTACCTCAAAAGGCAAAAAAAAAACTAATTCAAATAAACAAAGGGACTCCACAGTCTGGTGCAGCATTGAAGGGACATGGGATTTGGGTATTTCCACACTATAAGGGGGTGAAATATCTTTCACCAAAATGTGAGCTGATCTATCCTTCCCCACCCAACCTACTGAGCCAGTGCCCTAGGCTCAGAGCCAGTGCATGCTAGAATCAGTGAGAGACTGAGGGGCACCTCTAGGTCCTTGGCAGTTGACTAAGACCACCAAGGACATACTCCTGAGAGCAGCTAGACTTGAGAGCCCAAAAGGTGGAAGAGCATAGACCTTCAGTGAGGAGATAGTTCAAAGAAGGGCTGCAAACATTAGAAGCTCCAGAGTCTCGAGAGGTGGCCTCAGTCAAAAACCTCACTCCTTAGTTCCAAACACAGAGAGCCTGCCCTCCTTACTCAGATTTATGACTGGAAAGGGAAGGAAAAACCACCACAGTGATGGCAAAAAACACCAAGGAAAAAGAAATTCCCAACACCAAGAAAAAACAAGAAGAAGGGATTGACCCTGGAAAATTTTATGTATGAAAAATTCAGACTACAGAGGAAATAGCAGAAGAGGACATATAAATGAATGCATCCAAACCTTCCAAAAATGGAAATTGGCCACAAGCTCTTGAAGAATTTAAATTGGACCTTCTCAAAAAGATGGAAGAATATTGGCAAGAAAAGTGGGAAATAGTTCAAAAAGAAAATAACAATTTAAAAGATAGGAACTCCCAATTAGATAAAGAAACCCAGAAATCAAATGAAATGGCAAATAAATTAGAGATCAAAATTAAACATCTGGAATCCATGAAAAGCAGAATAGATGAAACTGAAAAAGAAAATTAAAAAAATTATAGGGGAAATCAAAAGATTATAGTGGAAAACCAGTCTTTAAAGACCAGAATTGGGCAATTAGAAGTCAATGATCTCACCAAAGAGCAAGAGGAAATAAGGCAAAATCAAAAGATTGACAAAATAGAAGGAAACATGAAATATCTCACTGAGAAGATGACTGACCAAGAAAACAGATCTAGAAGAGACAATTTGAGAATCATTGATCTACCTGAAAACCTAGAAATAAACAGAAGCGTTGACATCATACTATAAGAAATTATTCAAGAAAACTGCCCTGATGTTCTTAAACAAGAGGGCAAACTAGACATTGAAAGAGTTCATAGAACACCCTCTACACTAAATCCTCAAAAGGCAACTCCCAGGAATGTAATTGTCAAATTTAAGATCTTCCAAGCTAAGGAAAAAAATTTTACAAGAAGCCAAAAAGAGACAATTCAGATAGCAAAGAGCACCAATCAGGATCTCACAAGATCTGGTAGCTTCAATACTAAAGCACCTTAAGACTTGGAATATGCTATTCAGAAAGACAAGAGAATTGGGTCTTCAACCAAGGATCACCTACCCATCAAAACTGACTATATACTTCCAGGAGAAAGTATGGGCATTCAATAAAAGAGAAGATTTCCAAGTATTTGTAAAGAAAAGGCCAGAACTAAGTGGAAAGTTTGATATCCAAACACAAAGATCAAGAGAAACATGAAAAGGTAAATAAGAAAAAAGAGGGAAAAGGAGAAAGTGTTTTTTAATTTAAATTTTGTTCTTTAAGGGCTTCAATAGGATCAAATTGTTTAATATTAATATATGGAAAATGTTATTTGTAACTCTCAAATATTATATTCACTATTATAGTAATTAGAAGAATCATTTATAGGTAAAGATTGGGGTAATAAGTGGTCTAAGATGACACGCAAATAAAGAAAAAGGAAGGGGAAATAGAATATACCACCAAGAGAAACTTGAAGGAATAAGATAAATAGGATAATCTATATCACACAAATAGGAGTATGAGAAGGAAAAGGGGAAGAATACTCTCATAAGAAGGAGAGGAAGAGAGTGCTAACAGGAAATACTTAAGCCTTACTCTCAATGAAATCAATTTTGAGAGTGAAGAGCATCTAGACCCATTGGGGTATAGAATTCTATCTAACCTTACAGGGAAAGTGAAAAGGGAAAACCTAAGAGGGGAAGTAGGGTGAGGACAAAAAAGGAAGGAAATGGGTGGGGGAGGGAACTTACTAGAAATGAAAAAAAAAATAAGGGAACAAAAAAGGAGGGGGCAGAAAAGGAACGATAATAAGGATGGGGATAAGAGAAACTGATTAAAAGCAAACCACTGATCTAAAAAGATATAGTGAAAGAAGAAAGGGCAGAACTAGGAGAGGATATCAAAATATTGGGGAATACAGAGTTGGTTATCATAACTCTGAATGTGAATGGAATAAACTCATCCATAAAACAAGAGTGGATTAAAAACCAAAATCCTACCATACCTTGTCTACAATAAGCACATATGAGGCAGGAAGATACTCACAGAATAAGGATCAAAGGCTGGAGGATAAACTATTGGGCCTCAACTGAGAAAAATAAGGCAGGAGTTACAGTCATGATATCTGACAAAGCAAAAGTAAAAATAGATCTGATCAAAAGAGGTAGGGAAGGTAATTACATCCTGATAAAAGACACTATAGACAATGAGAAAATATCTGTAATCAACATGTATGCACCAAATGGTATAGTATCCAGATTTCTAAAGGAGAAACTCATTTAGTTGAAGGAAGAAATAGATAGTAAAACTATACCAGTGGGATACCTGAACCTTCTTCTATTAGATCTAGATAAATCAAACCAAAAAATAAATAAGAAAGAGGTAAAAGATGTGAATGAAATCTTAGCAAAATTAGAGTTAATAGATATATGGAGAAAATAAATAGGGACAAAAACCAATACACCTTCTTTTCAGTGGCACATGGTACATTCACAAAGATTTACCATGTACTAGGGCATAAAAATATGGCAAACAAATACAAAAGATCAGAAATAACAAATGCAACCCCTTCAGATTATAATGCAAAAAATAACAATTAGTAAGAGTACATGGAGAGGCATATCAAAAATAAATTGGAAATTGAATAATATGATTCTCCAAAACTGGTTAGTTAAAGAACAAATCATAGAAACAATTAATAATTTCATTGAAGAAAATGATAATGAGAAGACATCCTTTCAAAATCTGTGGGATACAGTCAAAGCAGTACTCGAGTGGAAATTTATATCCTTGAGTTCATATATTAACAAATTAAGGAGGGCAGATGTGAAAAAATTGGCCATGTAAATCAAAAACCTTAAAATGGAACAAATTAAAAATCCCCAGATGAAAACTAAATTAGAGATCCAAAAAATTAAAGGAGAAATTAATAAAATTGAAAGTCAAAAAACTATCAATTTAATAAATAAGACTAGAAGCAGGTATTTTGAAAAAACAAATAAAATAGACTAAGTACAGGTCAATCTAATAAAAAAAGGAAAGAAGAAAACCAAATTAAAAGTATCAAAGACTAAAGGGGAGACCCCACCTCTCATGCAGAGGAAATTAAGGCAATTATTAAAAACTATTTTGCCCAATTATATGGTAATAAATATGGCAATCTAGATGACATGGATGAATATTTACAAAAATATAAATTGCCTAGATTAACAAAAGAAATGGAATATTTAAATAACACCATATTAGAAAAAGAGGTTGAACAAGCCATCAAAAAACTCCCAAAGAAAAAATCACCAGGCCAAATGCAATTGATTTCTATTAAACTTTCAAAGAACAACTAATCCCAATACTACACAAAATATTTGACATAATTTGCAAAGAAGGTATTCTACCAAGTTCCTTTTATGACACAAATATGATACTGATTCCAAAGCCAGACAGGTAAAAAACAGAGAGAGAAAACTATAGACCAAACTCCTTAATGAACTTAGATGCAAAAAATTTTTAAAGAATGCTAGGATAAAGACTCCAGAAAGTAATCATCATAGTGATTCATTATGATCAGGTGGGATTTATACCATGAATGAAAGTATGATTTAATATTAGGAAAACCATCCACATATTTTTGACCATATAAACAAGCAAACCAACAAAAACCACATGATTATCTCAATAGATGCAGAAAAAGCCTTTGACAAAATATGACTCATTCCTATTGAAAACACTAGAAAGTATGGGAATAGAAGGGACTTTCCTAAGAATAATAAACAGTACATATCTAAAATCATTAGCAAGTATCATCTGCAATGGGGATAAATTAGAGGCATTCCCAATAACATCAGGAGTGAAACAAGGATGCTCATTATCACCTCTATTATTTAATATTGTACTAGAAACACTAACAGTAGCAATTAGAGAAGAAAAAGAAATTAAAGGTATTAAAACAGGTAATGAGGAAATCAGGCTATCATTCTTTTCAGATGATATGATGGTCTACTTAAAGAATCCTAGAGAATCCACCAAAAAGCCAGTGGAAATAATCAACAACTTTAGCACAATTTCAGTTTACAAAATGAACCCACATAAGTCATCAGCATATCTATATATTTCCAACAAATCTCAGCAGTAAGAGTTGGAAAGGGAAATTCCATTCAAAATCACCCTAGACAATATAAAATACTTAAGAATCTATTTGCTGAGATAAACACAAGAAGTATTTGAACACAACTACAAAACACTATCCACAGAATTAAAACTAGATCTAAATAATTTGAAAAACACTAACTGCTCATTGGTAGGATGAGCTAACATAATAAAAATGACAATCCTACTCAAATTAATTTACTCATTTAGTGCCATACCCATTGAACTATCAAAAAACATTTTTTAATGAATTAGAAAAAACAGTAATAAAGTTCCTTTGGAAGAACAAAAATCAAGGACATCCAGAGAAATAATGAAAAAAAATGTGAAGAAAGGAGGCCTTGCAGTACCAGATCTCAAACTATACTATAAAACTGTGGTCATCAGAAGAATATGGTAGTGACTAAGAGACAGAAAGGAGGATCAGTGGAATAGATTTACAGTAAGTGACCTTAGCAAGACAGTGTATGATAAACCCAAAGATGCCAGGTTTGGGGACAAAAATTCATTATTTTACAAAACCTGCTGGGAAAAGTGGAAAACAGTATGGGAGAAAATAGGTTTAGATTAACATCTCACAACCTACACCAAGATAAACTCAGAATGGGTGAGGGACTTGAATATAAAGAAGGAAACTATAAGTAAATTAGGTGATCACTGAATAGTATACTTGCCAGATCTTTGGGAAAGGAAAGATTTTAAGACCAAGCATGACTTAGAAAAAACTACAAAATGTAAAATAATTTTGATTACATTCAATTAAAAAGATTTTGTACAAAAAAAAAATCCCAATGCAACCAAAATTAGAAGGGAAGCAACAAGTTGGGGGAAAAAATCTTCATAACAAAAACCTCTTATAAAGGCCTAATTACTCATATTTATAAAGAGCTAAATCAATTGTTCAAAATATCAAGCCATTCCCCAATTGATAAATGGGCAAGGGACATGAATAGGCAATTTTTAGATAAAAAAAATCAAAACTATCAATAAAGACATGAAAAAATGTTCTAAATCTCTTATAATTAGAGAGATGCAAATCAAACAACTCTGAGGTACCACCTCACACCTAGCAGATTTGCTAACATGAGCGCAAAGGAAAGTAATAAATGTTTCAGGGGATGTGACAAAATTGGGACATTAATGCACTGCTGGTTGAGTTGTGAATTGATCCAACCATTCTGGAGGGCAATTTGGAACTATGCCCAAAGGACACTAAAAGACTGTCTGCACTTTGATCCAGTTATAGCACTGCTGGGTTTGTATCCCAAAGAGATAATAAGGAAAAAGATCTGTACAAGAATATTCATACTTGCACTCTTTGTGGTGGCAAAGAATTGGAAAATGAGGGGATCCCTTCCAATTGGGGAATGGCTGAATGAATTATGGTATCTGTTGGTGATGGAATATTATTGTGCTCAAAGAAACAATGAACTGGAGGAATTCTATGTGAACTGGAATGACCTCCAGGAATTGATGCAGATTGAAAGGAGCAGAACCAGGAGAACATTGTACACAGAGACTGATACACTGTGGTAAAATCGAATGTAATGGACTTCCCCATTAATAGCAATGCAATGATCCAGGACAATTCTGAAAGACTTATGAGAAAGAACACTATCAAAAATCAGAGGAAGATCTGTGGGTGTAGAAACACAAAAGAAAAACAACTGCTTGCTCACATGGCTTAATAGGGATATGATTGTGGTTATATAAACCCTAAATGATCACCCTAGTGCAAATACCAATAATATGGCAATAGGTCTTGACCATTGAAACATGTAAAACCCAGTGGAATTGTGTATTGGCTATGGGAGGGTGGTGGAGGGAGGGGAAGGAAAAAACAAGATTTTTGTAATCCTGGAAAAATACTCTAAATTAATCAATTAAATAAAATTTTAAAACATTTTTAAAAAAGAATAGATTCAGGACTCTGTGACTAACGAGAGTCAGGAACCTTGTTATAGCACCATTTATAACATTAAAAATCTAAATAAATTTATAATTATGGTATTTTACAACATCTGTGTCCTTTAATTTCCTCTTTGAAGACCTCAAACTAAATGACTTTTAATGTCCTTTATAATTTGAAGAATTTGATTCTAGCTTTTGAATTTTCTACTACTACGTAGTATTAAAGAGGATGAAAAATCCCTTCAACTACGTTAAAGTCTAATTCATTTGCTGCCTCTTCCATTAAGCCTCTCCTAATTGCTAAATTAAAAGTTACTTTTCCTTTCCCAGGCTTTTATATTTTTCCAACCTCTTTCCCACTTTATTACATTTTGCTTTGTATTATAATTATTTGAATACATGTGGTTATCCTCTTTATAAATGTCTAAGTCCCTTGAAGACAGGGATAATTTATAACTTTCTCTTTGCATTCCTAGCACATAGCAAAGTCATTTAAATAGATTAATCATTCAAAAGATCTGTGACTTTTGGGGGGAGGGTATTATCTCCACTCATGCAAATTCCAATGCTTCCATGCCTTAGCAGATGGCCTTCATGAGCTTCTGTGGCCAAAAATATTCATCATCTGGCAGCCTACTTTCTGGTCATGAGCCCCTTCAGACTTAATTCTGTTGATCTTTGGATGCTACACACACAGTCCATCAACAGACTATGCTGCAGTCCTTTCCAGTTTGGCAAGAGTGTGGAGTACTTTCTGAATTCTGAGCCCCAAAGGTCAATGACTGGGCATTGTGAGGCATAAGAAGAGTACTTGAGTGAAGACTTTAATTGCAGAAGGTGCTTAATAGAAAATGTTTGGATTTAATTGACTGTATGTGGAATCATATAGTTCTAAAAGAATGCAACAATTGTGACAAAAAGTGTTTGGTATGGCAAAATTTTGCATGAACATAACAAATATCCATTTTAAAATTAATTTACCCTATACATTTGATCATTATAAAAAATATTTTATTTTTAGAATTTGGTTATCTATTTTTTTCACATATTCATTTCCCAACATATTGCCCTTCATTTATTTCACTTGGAAAGCTGTCACTGATAATAATTTTTAAAAAGAAAAAGAGGGGGAAAAGTAGTTCAATAAAACTACTCAACACATCAACCAAATATGACAATATATGAAGTATTCTACACCCTCTGCAAAGAAGGGTGAGGAGGTATGTCATCAAAACTTTTTTTTCACATAGGTCAACCTTAATCAAAATAATGAGACAATATCATTTCAAATGTTTTCATTCTTTCCATTTCTGATATGTATATCACATTCTTGTTTTGCTTACTTTATTTTGGTTCGGTTCATCTATAACTTCTCATGCTTTTCTGCATTTTTCAGATTTATTGTTTCATGTAGTACAGCAAAATTTTATTACATTCATATACCATAATTTGTTCAACCTTTTTCCAATAGATGTATATCTACTTTGTTTCCAGTTCTTTGCTATTCCAAGTATGAACAATTATCAAAAGAAGAACTGAAAGCTATTAACAACCATGTGAAAGGTTGTTTCAATTAATAAACAATAAGAAAAATGAAAATAAAACAACTCTGAAATTTATCCTTGAATCCTGTAAGTTGATAAAAATAATTAAAAAAACAGAAATAGTGTTGGAAAACTAATAGCCTGGTCTGACATTGTAGGTTTGCATAACTATTCTGAAAAGTCATTTGGAAATAAGCAAGAAAAGTGACAGAACTGTTGATGACCTTTGTTCTCTAGAGATCCCTCTGCTGTATATAAAATTCAAGAGTAGCAAAGTAAGATAATCATTCCTATATGTGTCAAAATATTTATAACTCCTCCTTTTTATCACAGCAAAGGACTGGAAACGAAGTGCCTGACCATCGATTGGGGAATGGCTGAGTAAATTTTGATGATGAATGTAATGTAATACTATTGTATCAAAGGAAATGAGAAATTGAGAGTAATTTGGGAAGGTCCACGAATTGGTGCAAATAGAGAAATAATTTTATGTATTATAAACAAAAGAACAGGGTTTTTTTCTTTTAAAATGCCAAAACTAATTATAATGCCCAACTTTGACCCTAAAAAGATGAGAAATACACCTCCCTTCTTTCAAGGAATGGTGGGTATGGAATGCCATATGCACTGTCTGATACAGTCTTTTTTGTTTCTATCCTTCATTGTTAAAAAAGAAGACTAATCACATGATGGATGTAGAAATGGAGAACATATCCAGAAATAGCTTTGATGTAAAAACCAAAGACATAAATAGAACATTAAAATAAAATAGGGTGCTATGTCTTTAAGTCAGTATCATGGTATCAGAAATCTAGAGGTAAACGGGCCTTCAGAGATCATTTTATCCAACTCCTTCTCATTTTATACATAAGAAAACTTACCTAAGGAATCTGAATGACTTACCTAATGTGACATTAGTGATAAGCATCAAAATAAATTTGAATACACCTTCTGATTCCATAGTCAGCATTATAACACCTGTAACTATAGACAAGTGAAAATTACTCTTAACTTTTAAAAATATTTTTAGAAACATATTTCTTTCACATTTCTAGACCTTTCTGACCACTTTGCCTCATATGTGATCCTAAGGTTCTAAGGTCAAATGTTCATCTAAAATGAGAAAACTGGGGGTAGCTGGGTGGCTCAGTGTATTGAGAGCCAGGCCTAGAGACAGGAGGTTCTGGGTTCAAATGTGACCTCAGATACTTCCTAGCTGTGTGACTCTGGGCAAGTCACTTCACCCCCGTTTCCTAGCCCTTACCACTCTTCTGCCCTAGAACCAATACACAGTATTGATTCTAAGATGGAAGGTAAGGGTATAAAAACAAACAAACAAACAAACAAATTAATTAATTAATTAATTAATGAAGTGAGAAAATCAAGTTCAGACTTTGAAGATAAATTAATTAAATTTTGTAAAGGAAAGCTTTTTAACCTCAGCATTGTCCTAATGATGTTATATGGCTATGAATCACTGAACTCGAAGAACTGAAAATACTGAAATTTCAAACAAAGGGTAGTGCAAAGATGTGTGGTTAGGTAGATATTCCCAAATAGCACTATACAGCCATTAGCAATTACATAAATGGTTGAGAAAGGTAAGTAAGTTGCATAATAAGAATAAAAGACACTGAAAAGATAATAGTAGAAAATTATCAATTTTGGAGGAGCTGTGGAAAACTATGCACAATTTATAGAGGTGTAAAATGGTCTGGCATTTTGGAAAGCAATTTGACAGTATTCCCCAAAGTTAGTAAACTGTGTATAAACATTAACTGACATATCCCTACAAGAGCATCCTGGCAGAAGTTTAACAACCAGCTCTCTGGGAAAAAAAAATTCATACCTACATATGCATATATACAAATATATGTAGGAAATATTTTTAAGTTTAATCTGGGATGTCAACATTTTCTCCAGTTAAGTTTAAACAATCAACAAAGCAATAAAACAAAAACTTGATTTGTACTATTTGCCAATTCCTAGGGTGTAAATGCTCATACTGAAAATTTTAAAACTTGTTCTCAAAGCCAGGTTTGATCTGGCTCCAGCCCACTACTGCCTGTGCTCCAAAGAGATTAAGTAAAAAGGATTTGTATTTTTAAAGATATTTATAGCAACTCTTTGCAAATTCTCTGGACATTTGAAACTAAAGTGATGCCTATCTATTGGATAATGAATGAATAATAGTGGTTTATCAGTGTAATTGAATATTGTGCCATAAAAAGTGATGAAATGGACAGTTTCAGAGGAAATTAAGAATACCTCTATGAACTGATACACAGAGTAAAGTGAGCAGAAATGAGAGCACATCACATACCACTAATAAGAATAGAGGTAAAATCTTTGAAAGTCTTTAGAATTGATTAATGTAGTGATAAATCAAAAGTTCAGAGGACTAAAGATAAAGGATGCTACCTCCCTCCTGCCGGAATCCAGAATCAGACATGTTTTTAGACATCGACAATGGGAGGCATTATTTTGCTGGATTCTGTAAATTTACTCTTAGGGAGAGAAGGAGGGGAAGAGAGAAAGAGAGAGAGAGAGAGAGAGAGAGAGAGAGAGAGAGAGAGAGAGAGAGAGAGAGAGAGAGAGAGAGAGAGAGAGAGAGATTATAAATAGATAGATAGATAGATAGATAGATAGATAGATAGATAGATAGATAGATAGATAGATTTATCTAAGTATTGAGTTGAGAGAGGCAGTAGATGAAAGAGATAATAAACACTAAAAGGGGAAGGTGGAAATAAAGACAGTAGGCAGGGTTCCTCATACTATTGGTACAATGAAGTTACTAAAAGAACCAGTCTGGACCCTGGCTGGAACCACTGGAAGATCTTTTTGGGAAAATACAAATGATATATGGCTCTATCTACCTCAATGCCCATTATGACAAAATCTTGGATCAAAGATCAGGGATAACTCTGCTCACTGCATATTAGCTTAAGTCAAGATGAGAGAAAGACAGAGCCATGTTGCCAAAGGAGGTCCACTTTGATTATGTAGCCAAGGACATGCATTTACAGTCAAGACTTGTGTGAAATAAAGCTCCTTGTTCTTGCCTATGTGGATATTGAAGGGAAGTAACATGCCAGTGCAAGAAGAAGCGGTAGACCCAGAGCCCTGGTCCTCTTAGACACAAAACTTAGCTAAGATCTAATCATGATCTCATTCTAGAAAATCTTCCATGAGACGTTTTTTGTTTGTTTGTTTGTTTTCCTGAATAAAGCACTATGGACTGAACCCTGAGGTAATGTCAGTGACTGCTTCATACTGTCTTTATGGGAACTGAAGTGAGCCAACATTTGAGTGAAGGATAACCTTTGAAATTTGTGTATCTTAGCAATTTTCTCTCCCTCATCCTCCAACCCTTTCTATGTACACATGGGGCTTTTGGCTGCAAGGTCCTTATAGAGCAGGATAGGGGTAATGATGCTCTTGGAAAAATTATGATGTGGGTAGTATAGAAAAATAACAAAGGTCAGAAGAAAAGGAAGCTATGTTATAGAGATGCCAAGATTATAATAAACCTTCACTAAATCTGAGGATTTAAATGTTTTTTAAACAGATCTGTGAAATCATTTGGAGGAGACCAAATCTGCAGAGATAGACTTGAAATAACTCTCACAAATATTTATGAATTCCCCTGCTCCCTACCTCTAGAAATGAAAATTGGCTGGTGCCGAAAGAGGTCTTCCAATTGAAAAGAGGGGAGGAGAGACACATGTTTTATCTTTTCTTTCAGTTTGTTGACCCTAAATTATATTTTGTTTTATTTTCTAATATTAATATTAAATCAAATCAGTTTTATAAATTTTAGAAGTGGATCTTTAAAATCAATTAACCCATCCTTCATTTAACAGATGAAGAAACTGGAGTTCAGAAAGGGGTTATGACTTGTCCAAATTGACACAGAGGTGGAACAGGGACTAGAACCCACAAATACTGATTCTAAGCCTAATGTTGTTTCTATACCCTGTTGCCTCTCTAAGAATTCACTAAAGCAAAATGACATTAATTCTTCATGTGTTTTGGGGGTTTTTTTGTTTTTGTTTTTGCTTGCATTCTTTGAGATTTTTAATGTGTCTGGCATAGGGACTTAGTAAATAGATATTGATTATTTATTGACTTCTTATTTATTGACTTTCTTAATAGAAAGAGCAGTGGGCCTGGAAACCTAAATTCAAATTGAACCTCAGACATTTAAGTTACTAGCTATTCAACACTGGGCAAGTCACTTTGCCTCTTTTTGCCTTAGTTCTTACACCTGCAAAATGGGGGTAACTATTGCACTTGTCATGAAGATTAAATAAGATAATACTTGTAAAGCACTTAGCACAATGCCTAATATATAATAGATGCTTAATAAATGCTTATCCTCTGCCCTCTTCCTTTAGAAATTACATCTTTAACTTATACTATATGCTTTAAAGTATAAAAAGAACTTTACAAACATTATCTTGCTTCTCATAGGATCACAGATTTCATTGAAATGAATTTTAGAGTCCAACCCCCAA